>NC_090935.1:1191900004-1192525004 GCF_040938575.1 Ambystoma mexicanum | reverse complement strand
GGCACTTGTTTTTGGGTGTCCAGGCCTATGTCTTGTCCCATTCTGACTCTGCACACTTTTACCTTATGAAACAAACGTCTGCCCCAGAACACATTAAGATAGCACCAGACAACCTTGACTCTTCCTCTCTTGGCTCTGCGAAAGGTTAGCAGACGTGTACCTACATCCACTTGTTTTATGTTTGTTCATAATATGAATAATATGAATAACATTCATGTGCCAGCATTCCTGTTACTCATTGTGCTTTACCATAAGTGTAAGCCACACAATACAATCTAACAGCTAAAATATTGAATACTGACTGCAAGTAAGCAGGCTACCTGGATGTGTAACCTTATCCCATACTTCCTCTTCTTGTACATATGTCACGCAAGTGCTTTGAAGCGGTTAACGCATTATAAAACTCAAATATTAATTTGCCCTGTAAGGATTTTGAGAAGACAAATGTGATGCTCAGTATCTCCATTACCCTTTAAGTGGAGAGTAACATTGCAATATCATTTATTTTGCATACAAGGGATAATGGGTATAGGCTATGCCTGGGATTATTCGTCCAGTGTCTCAGGGCACTTATTATTCAGACAGGAGAATGCTTTTCACACAATTTGCCTCATTTCCAAGTGTTAGGAGTTCCTTTGGGCATAGACCTTCACACATTATATGGTAGCTTGCTGCTATGCAAAAACGGTTTCACTGAGCACTGTGTAATACTACACAATCATATACGCATGGTGTATGTTGCCAACAATCTTGTATGCACTGCAAATGAATTGCATATATGCAGAGTCATGACATTCTTAAAATGCACATATGTTGAGGCATTAAATATGCCCTGCTTGCAAAGTATTATGGGTCTGCAAATATCCCAGTGAGTGTTTCCTGCTGCAATCCCTCACCTTTTACAACCAGAATCGGAGGCTAGCACAGGGAATAGGTGGAAGGGCACAGGTCATCAGTCCTTGCGGGTGATGAACAAACCAGCAAATTTCAAAAACCAAGTCAGACGTTTCGGCAGTACACTGAAGGAAATGTGTTGCTTGTATGCTAACGGATAGGCAATTCTAGTACCCGCATAGACAACAGCACCTTCTTTTTCTTTCTATGCTCAGTGGTTGAGGGCCTTTACATATAACCATGTGTTCTGTGTGTATTGTCTCTAGCATCCCCCTGCATCTCATTTAATTGATAACAGAGAATTCCAGAAGAGGGATTTTGCTCCCTACTTGGAGTCAAATGATTTTTCAGGGAGTAAAAAAGTAATTAGCTTTGCCAATAGGGTTACTTTCTACTTATTAAAAGATGTTCTCCCCCTTATAATTCCTGTTGAGATCAGGCATTAATATTATTCGAGTTCCTTCATATGCCACTGCTCTATTGGTCACTAATTTGAAACAATATCAGTGGATCTTTGTGGGTTGAAGCAACAAAATGTTCATTGTTTCTCGTTTTTGGGCACATTTAAATTTTTTTAGGGAGTAAAATGGATGGTTTGTCTTTTAGCTGTAGGGCTGGTGTTATCACTACCCAAAGGACAATGTGATATGGATAGTAAGCAGAGGCACATGAATATTTGATCATCATATTCTGAGGTGCAGTTATCATCCTTACACAAATTATTAGAAGCATGTGCTCCTGGCCCTTGAATTACTTTATTAAAGTGGCCATTGAACTCCTATCAGCATGTTTTTGACACATTGCTTTTAATTGCCATTACTCCATCTGCAAATGTTGTATTCTGTCTGAATTTCTTGACAGCCACATCAGTTTATAACAAGAGATATTTGTGTTTTGTAGTGCACATGATTGATGTTTCAGTGGCATAAAACGTTTTCAAGGTACAGTGGCAGATTTTGAAGTCTTTGACCGGTTAATGAGTTTTCTGCTTAATCACATATGACATTCTATTTTAGCCTGTGTTTTGAAAAAGTGCTTTAAGATTTGTCAAGAATTGCTGTGGTTAGGAAGAGGAAATTCCTTTCCAAACTCTCTTCTGCGACGGTAATTCACTAAATACGCATGCTCACAAAGTGGCTTACCTCATTAGTGAGTTGCGCACATAGCAAATGATGTGCGCACAACAGCAAACCAGTTCCGCACATAGAGAAATATAATTAGAGGGAACATTGATCTAGTCTAATAGAATTCAAATCAAAATCAAAGCAAGCTTATTCGACCAAAAACACAATTGCTGCACCGTCCACATTGGCTTTGTTGAGCACAAGTCCTCGGAATCCTGAATCCCCAGTCAGATTTCAGATGGGGGAAACTCATAGGGATAACCATAAAAGGTACTGAAGGTCTACCGTTAAATGTAGATGCCACCGAGTCAACAGTCAACTTGGCAGACAGGGGTAAAGACTGGTCCTGGCTTGCTGGTATGCTAAATACGAAATCTGATAAGTAACGTCAGGATCAGGAGGGTACCACTGTCTGTACCCTGGGTTCTTGGAACACAAGAGGGTTTATGCACCTCTTTTCGACAGCCTAGGTAGAAGATCTCGATCTCTTGTGTTTACAGGAAACCTGGTTAACTGAATGCCGCTCACTGACAGGATTTGAAATAGCGCTAAATCCAGCGATAAAGCATTCAAAGGTTAGACAGATGGCAGATCTTCTCACGGCTGTAAAAAAAAGACTCTGGCTTCAGGATTGAGAAATCCACTAATATCTTGCCATTCATTCAGGTGTCCATTGTGATTTCATCGCAAAAAGACAAGAACCATGCGCCGCCAATATATATCATCAATCTCTACTGGAATCATCTGGCTGCTGGCTCATGTCTTTTATTGATCAAGTAACGGCTACTATTGACGACTTACTTGAAGAGGTAAATCTAACGGATTTAATTATCTGTGGTGATGTAAATATTGACTGTATCACAAATAAAGAGACATCCAGCTGTAAGAAGAAAGGTAACCGACAACAAGATCAGGTAGCGCGTCAATGGTGCCTAGAAACGGACCTTCGAAGGTTGGCGATGCTAAATGGAAATACAGCTTCGAGACATTCCAGCCCAACCTACCTGGAGAAGATTGGAGCAAAGCTCGCTTCTCGACTCTATATTCGTGTCAAACTATTCACATGAGGACAACGCACCTACAGGTCACCAAAATGATCCATAGTGACCATGACATGGTTGCAATAAGATTCAATTGCTCTATGAGAAAAAGCGATATGGTCATACGCGGTGAATACCGGAGCCAGAAGGATCCGCCTAAACCTTCAGGAAGACAAAGTAATCTACATTACATTTGACTTTCAGCAAAAATCAGACTTAATTGAATACCAACACTTCTTGATGCAATTTACGGAACATAAACACAGTCTGAAACAGGCTGAGTTTGTTCCAAAACATAAATTTGATCTTGAGGCATTGTAGCGGAAAAGAGTAATGCAGCATGAACTAAGAAAGCTAGTAGGATCTGATAACGCCATTGTCCGTGATTGCAAAAGAGTGATCAAACAGAACTATAAGAACTGGATCAAAGTGCATATGGCCGTCATGTTACAAAATGATTCAGAGCTCATGCTGTCAAAAATGGAAAATAAAAACTCCTTTGATTACTGGAGACTGATAAATAACAAATTGGCACCTCAACATGCCTTACAGGCTAATTTGGTCCCAGAAGTAGTGTGGGCGTTGTTCTACATGAACCTGTTTTGTAAACACTCAGTGACTGAGGAATGGAAATTTCCAGTCTTGAATCGCTGAGACCTAGTGTTTGAAAGAGATGACATCTTAAACGCAATTAATGTGCGTGACTTCAGAGCACTTGGTCCAGATGGATTAACGAACTATACCATCAAATGTAACCCGGACCTGTGTGGCAGATTTCTGTGTAATTCTATTCGAATTAATCGTTAAGAGACGTGCCACCCCAAAATCGTGGAAGAGTGCTGTGGCTGTTCCGATTTTGAAAAAAGGAGACAGAATTAATCCGAAAAATTATAGACCTATAGCGCTTCTCGATGTGTTGGGGAAAATCTATGCTACTCTCGAACAAACTCCTAAAATGGTCTACGGAAACAGTTCACGTAGATCTGAGACAAGCAGGGTTTGTAAAGGGAGTTGGGTGTGGCTTAAACCTGCTACTGTTCAACCTGTTAAAGATGGAAGCGATAGGAACTAACACCAAGGTCTATCTGGCTCTAATAGATCTTTCCCATGATTTTGATAGTATCAATCGAGATCTGATGTGGAAAAAATGAAGCATGTTGAACTGTCCCCCTAGTTTGCTCGACGCAATCAGGGAGTTACATTCTGACACTTCGATTAAGATCAGATTTGATTCTAAAGGCACGTTATCGGCTCCAATTTGTGCATTTAAAGGCGTCAAACAAGGCTGCCCTTTGGCAGCCGTTATCTTCAACTTATTTCTATCTGATGTTAATGACGTATTTAATGGAGCTGCTATGTTCCCACCAAAAATCCATGGTTCCTACATTGATTACCTTGTTTACGCAGACAATCTTATTCTATTAGCTTTGACCCCTATAGGGCTTCAGCGTAAACTTGGTATCCTCAAAACCTACGTAACAACCAACGGTCCTTGTGCCAATAAACAAAAATGTGAAATACTAGTGTTGGAGAAATTGTCAGGGAACAGCGAGAGAAGCAAAAAATTTCAACTCGCGCCTTGACAAGGAATCTTTGAAGATCGTAAAAAAAACACTACTTACTTAGGTACGAGGATTAGTGCTAGCAGAAATGATGCCCCATGGGTCGAGGTTATAAAGAGTGTCGACAACTGGCATGCCAAGCTTCCATGATTAACAAGAAATATGGGAAATTTTCATTGAAGCCAACTGTCACCTTTTTCCAACAAAAAGTTGTGCCGGCACTGATCTATGGTGCAGAAAATGCTTTTGGTACTCACATGATCTGTGGAACACTCAACATCTTTTGGACCACAGTGCTACAATTGCCTAAGGGAACTTCAACGGTATGTATACATTATGAATTGGGCCTCATCTCTATCCAAGCAGAGTATGCTGGAACCTGTTAACCTTCTTTAGGAAAACGATACTAAAGGTACCAGTGTCTCAAGTAAAAAATACTGCATAGGCAGATACGGATAAAGCGTATACTATCCTTTCTAAGTGGAACGATCAATGTCTCGAAGCGCTGAAAGATCATATTACTATACAAACACTGATTGAAAATATAGATCTGGCAAAGAAGACGTTATGGAGATACGTGACTTAAGATCTAAATCGAAATTGGTGAATGAGGTCCCTGGAGAAGCAAGGGCATATGGCCAGCTACAAGTCTATCAACTCGGTTTCCAGATCAGCAAGCGAGAACTCTATACATGCAATTTAGGCTCAATCTGTTGTCAACTAAAGAACGACTAAGCACCTGGACTCAGTTCGCTGACCTAGATCTTACATGTCGCTTTTCCAGAGCCAACAAGGAGACACTGAAACACTTAAAGTTGTTTTGTCCTGCGCTTCGGAACCAAAGAACAAACATTTTGATCCTGTGATTAACAAACATCAAACACTGAGTGCTGAAGACTGGTAGAAAGCAATGTTTGACGGGTCAAATAGATCAGCGTTGTTTGCGTTGACTATTTACTTGCAAGTCTTTAAAAAAAGAATGTTTAGATGCTGAGCAAGTAAATTTAGGGCTCAGTCACTAACGGAAAGGAAATTTCCTTTTTGACAACTTTGAAATGTCACATATTTTATGTTGAATGCTGAATTATTAGATGAAGGCAAAGTGTGGGATGTAAAAGCGTGTCTTTCTGCATCTTTTTAAAGGTTTGGACAAACCAAATAAAAAATGAAAATAAATACTTACTCAAAGTAAGGACCAGACAGTGTTTTTCAGTAGAAAAGACACTTACTGCTTTTCTTTTTCAATGGTTTTACCTTTGGTGATAAAATGTATATCGAACAATAGGCCTCATTACAAGTCCGACGGTAACCCTGCTGGTGCTACTGGCGGGTTGCCACCGGACTTGCAATATTTACCAGCGCCTGGCTTGCCGGAAACACCGGGGATTACGACCCGAGCGTTCTGGGAAGTCCAGTGCCAGTAAATGTTAATCCCGATTCCTGTTTGAGTCTCGTAGGACTCAATGGGAATAGGGACCATGGAAGCACTGGCACCGTTAACAACGGTGCCGATGCTTTAGTGAAACTCTGTGGGCGGGTGCCGTTCCGCCTGCCAGGTCTGACCCCGGCGGGCAGAACGGCACCTGCCCGCAGACTCGTAGTTTGCTGGTCTGGAAACAGTGCCGATAGGCTTACCGGCACTGTTGTTTCCGGACCGGCAAACTTGTAATGAGGCCCAATGTATTTACTGGTGACCCATCACTAGTGTCATGGGTAATGGATGGAACCGGTTCCACTAATGTATCTTCATTTGAATGATAAAGAAAAAGATGGGAGTTGAACACAAAAGAAATCAAAACACATTCATTTTTTATTGTTCTTCAGTTACTCCACTTTTAAAAATCTCTTCAGTAGCAATGAACATAAATACAATTACAAGTACACTATTTCACTTTAAAAAAAGACCTCAGTAAGTAGACTCTTTGTACACAAGAACACCTCCAGTAAACATTGGATAACAAATTGCTATTAGAATGTTAAACTTGTTTGATAACAAAACTTACATCTTGATAAGTGACCTTTTATACATGATGGATTTCCACAAGTGGTGCAAAGACAAGGAAATGATAATGAAAAAGATGCACATTTTTATAATTGAATATACCATTTCATTATTATCAAGTGAAAGTCAACTTTTATAATTATCTACATTTTTTTAAAACTATTTAATTATATACCTGTTGAATGTTGCTGGTGTCACAGGTAATTGATCAAGTTAGCACAATACTGTCCTCTGTTAAACTTAGAAATAATTATTTATACAAAAAATATGCATTATAAAGTTACTTTTAATTTCCCGCACTTGTTCTTTGGTAAATAAAAAACGTACAGCGTTTAGAGAATAACTGATTCCATGAAATTGATTTATAATCCTACTTCAATGTAGGCATTACTGTCAGTGTTGCATGACACTACATTGACAATTGCATGTATTCATATTTTTCCAAACTGTTATTCATTGTAAACACGTAGAATATTCGATTAATTCCAAAACCAATGCAATTTTGATTAATTTCTCATATAGGTAAAATGGAACTGACTAGCCTTCAATAATGTTGATTTATCACGTGTAATACTTCCTTCACCTGACTGGTTCCAAATGAAGAGTATGTTGCCGAAGTACCGACATCCTCCTGTATATAAAATGTATTTTCAATTATGTTTGAAAAGAAGTATAGCAATATAAAACCAAACTTTAAAAAATCTATTGCAAATCTTGGCAAAAAGATTTTAAAAATCAATATTGAGTTAAAAGTGCAGCTGGGCCTTATGCAAACATAGTATACTTGCAAACAAATTAAGAATTCAAAGTATTGCTTGAAAGTGCAGTTAGCTTTCTGTTGATTCTGTATTCTTCAGAGGTGTAACGGTCTGCCCTTCCATCAGTGTGCTCTACATAGTTTAGACTTTTGAATCCATATATTATCAAAATAGTGCCAAGTACAGATAATACTATTAATGTCTGACAAAAAGCATCACATTGCAGTGAACTATTTGTGAATCAGAAAAATTAGGAATATATTCCAGCTCAGTCTAAAATGTAAACACGTGTTAATTCAGACATAATTAAAAAATGGACAGTAAAAATGATATTGCAATTTTTGGAAACCAATTCCGTGACATCGCAGTAGCACCTAGGCACAGATGTTGCGAGATTGTGTGATTTCTTTATAAATATATACACAATAATCATTCTTGGTTACTACTCGCCTGACTGTGTGAAGAAACACATTTGGATCAGCATTGGGAAGTAACTTAAAAATGAGTCTAGGATGACTCTTTAATGAACTTTTATGTTTCATACCGATCTTTTCCAAGAGGTGCATGCTGCAGATGTGGGATCAATTACCCCTCACGTCCTCCAAGACATCCTTGGCTCTTCTGTTGATCCCGGATACTGGAAAGCTACAGCTGAGCAACCATGATCGCGTCAGTTACTTATCAATATGGAAAATGTGCACCCCTGTACCAGTCTTTTCTTATGGCTACCCAAAACAATACATGAAAGCATTGTTTGAATACTCCAGAAGATCTAGTAAAAATATTACAAAATGAAAATAATAATTAAAGTATCCCCGTGGTTTATACGACGAGAAAACAGGAATAACCGAGAGTCAAATTTCCTGAAATTGTTAAAATATACGAAGAGATTCTTCAACAAAGATAACAGTGTGCAATGATGATGATATCTGTAGTAGACCACTCAGATGTTTTCTTGCTTAGGATTTTAAGTAGTCTATAAATACTTTGAAAAGTGGGTGTGTATGGGAATTTGTTGCTTGGAAGGACTGCCCTCAAATTTTATAGTCGTTTTTTTTAGGGGCGTGATATAATATTGGGCCATAGCCATATTTGGGTATATATAAAGATTGATGAACGTGAATGATTGATTAAGTCAAATTTCGTAAAAGAATGTGGTCACATACCTACAATCATTGTGAGTGCAGGGCCTAGGTGAGAACTGCCCTTGATGTGGGTTGGGTCGAATAGGGATGAAGCGAGCAGAAGAGGCCTGGCACCTTGTCAAAGGGCACATAGATGTGTTGTTTCAAGGGGGAGTACGCAGACACCGGGTCTGGGGTGGCCATGCGGCCAATGGTCCCAAGACTGAAGACCATCTTTGAGTTGTAGATGGTGTTCGGCACCTGATGCGTGCCCAGCTACCTATCCCTCGTTGCGAGCGCATGCCCCAAGTGAGAACTGCCTTTGGCAAGGAAGATTATGGATAAGGAAGATGCAAGCAGATTATGCCCTGCATCTTGTGAAAAGGAACATGCATATGTTGATTGAAAGGACATGGTCTTCAAAGGGGAGTATGGAGACCCCATCTCTAGGGTGGACAAGTGTCGATATATGTAAGAACACATTGGGAAGTATACTGACTTGCACTGCGGTGGACTTGCTGGCCCAAAACAACAACCCAAATGAGAAGGCATGGACAAACTGATAACAGTGCGTTGATAAGGGAGAAGTGGTTGGCTTCATCATG
Organism: Ambystoma mexicanum; assembly: GCF_040938575.1. NCBI lineage: Eukaryota > Metazoa > Chordata > Amphibia > Caudata > Ambystomatidae > Ambystoma > Ambystoma mexicanum. The sequence goes on along the minus strand of NC_090935.1, from coordinate 1,192,515,895 downwards.
ATGGTATGATTGATATTGTTAATATATATTCGAGGCAATCCCAATTACATTTGTTGATCTGACATTTGTTGATAGCATACCATTTTTATTAGTAGACAGATATGTATTGTTGGTGACTTGGATAAACCTTTTCATTCACTTGTCATATTACTTAATTACTTTAATTTCCTACTAATTTCCTACAACTGTCAGTGCAAGGATTGTTAACATTTAATAAGACTTGTGCATTCATAAATACAATCACATGAAATTTAGAGTAAGTGAAACACAGAAGTAACATGTTAAGAAAAAATAGGAATAAGAAATGCAATCCTTAGAATGCAAGCACTGAGCGTTTTGGTATTGTGACGTTCAGGTTTGTGCCTTGTTGTAAGTTGTTGGGGAACAAAGGAAAAAACTTGAATGCCGTTAGTGTATTTCATTTCAAGTTTAGTTTTACTAACTTGAAGTAATTATAAAGTAAACAATTCCAGGTTATTAGCGACATATATTTCTCCATCATTGGATCTTTCATAGATTCACATGCTGTCAATATTCCCACTCGGGCTAGAAATCCTCGGTTACACCTTTCCTATTTTATTAAAAAGAAAAACGGGCGTCTTGTGTTGTCCAATACCCTCCTATATAGGTGCTTTTGGTTCCACCAAATGAGACATCTGGTATGTAGCCCTGGAGCGTCTCTTCATAGTCGAACTGCATGTCATGCTGGAAGGACTCCTCGTACATTTCTCCACAAGAAAATCTACTTCAAACATAAAGATTTCTTCAAAAGTCAAGTTAAAGACAGAGCACCTTCTTCAGAACAGATAAGTCACTGTTCTTTGGGATGGAGCGCAGATCGAAAAAGTTGCTGTTAAGGGCCTGCTCTACCTACGTTTTTGAGGTAGTCCAGCACGAAGAGTACATTTATTGTCCCTATCCCAAAACACTGAGGGACAGACAGACGACTAGACTACTGGCTCAATGAAGGGAGTTACCCCCCCTCCTCCATCCCCCACCATCTCCCATGCCACCCACAGCCCAGAAGAGTCCTCCAGGAGCATGGCAGTAACAAGACTGTCGGAAAAAGACCCCCCCTCACAAAAGAGGGCAAGGTCTGAGGAAGGACCTGCAAAATAAGCATAAACACCATGACAAACGCACCTGTGAGATGCTGTCAACAAGCGAGGCCTCACTCAAACCTGTACCATCGACTGGCTCATCGGCGAACGGCACAGGCGGTCCATCACGAACACCATCAGTAATTCCAGCTTCAAAGACCACGTAGTTGGCAACATCCACACCATCGGCAAAACTGACATCACAAAAAGGCCTCGTCGCAACACCGACGACAACACTGTTAACAGTCCACGAAAGATCACACACTGTTGAAGCCCTCGTCAATAACTCAACTCGTCGATGAGAAAATCACCCCAGTCAGCGGCATAATCGACGCTGCACTCGTCAACAACAGTCACCACAAGCAACCTTGATGATACACTCGTCCACCAAAAAGCATACAACCGTGCAGAGGGAATCAGTGTCAACGACCAGGCAAGACACACCCACAGAAAACAGAGAAAAAGTGGCAAAGGAGGCTGCAGCACCTAAGGGGGAACAAATCACCAGACTCGCTGGAAAGTGCAGGGCAGATAATCTCCCCTTCACCATAGAAGGGGGGTGCATCCAGACACATCCACAGTATCGCCAATCCCCTACTCACATCATGCCAGAGGAAATATTGCAGGATCAACTCAGACTTTGAGGCCCTATAGGGTGAGCCACTGGTCCTTTCAGACTCAGAAGACAGAGTCATTTAGGAGGATCAAATACAAGAATGGACACTATTGCCAGCAAGACCCCCTCGACTTCCAATGCACGGGCCTCCCGGCCACCTGAGGCACCTTCTGCCCAACTCCACACATCCCAGGGCCAAGCCAACCCTTGGTAAACCCTGTGGCAATGCCAGGCCAACACCTGTTAAACCCTCAGGCGTTATCACTACAGGTATTGTCATCTTTGCAAAGCCTTTTGGCACAGCTAAATACAAGGCTACCACCAGAGCAACAGGGGGCACGTCATCACAAGGTGCACCAGTCACAAGGTCACCAGGACGGTCCAGATCACCAAGGAGGTCAAGATCGCCTACCAGATATAGATCCCCGAGAAGATCTGCATCTCCACATCGGCGCTATCAAAAGGTTATGGCCAAGCACACAATATCTGGACACCATAGGTCTCCATCACTAACAGGGTATCCAGAAAGCACCTTCTAACTGCCCCATACTTCGGTGCCTCCGAGGGCTTTCAACTGACAGCGTGCTGGGACCATACCCATGGTGAAAGGTTATATACAAATGACAAGATGAAATGAAACACAACAGGAATGGGCGCAAAGTTGTAAAGTTATCATTGGCACATGAAACCTCCTACTGATCTAAGAATAAAAAGACGGGCACGAAGGCTTGAGATTGAGAAACTCCATTGTTTTGTGATCAGAAAGGGTTTGTTGATATTTATAGAGCAAAGAGGCGTCTTGAGATTTTCATGGACATATGCCAATAGATTGCACATAGGGGACATTATAATGAGACATCCACTGGCGTTGTGACAAGGGGCTTAAGCTTAAAGTTAGTGTCTGCTGTTAGCTTGAGGGGCGTGTGTTGTGATTTACTGCTGCCAGGACACTTGGGGCGATTAATCAACGGATAAGAATCACAATATGGTGGTTTCCGACCCATACGGTTCACATGTCCGAATGTCTGAAAATCGAAGGTAAGATGAAATGGGGAAAAAAAGTGATAGATTGATATCTGGTCAAAAATACATGTCATGTACATTGGCCCAATAAAACCCCTGACAGAACCTCTCATGTAAGTGTTTTTTCAATTAGTACCCGGCGAGGAGACAATAACTATCAATCTGATTGGTCCTCGCCGGGTGGTTACCCGTCTGACAAAGACTTACCTGCCTTTGAGGGATGTGTCCCTTGAAGTTCCTTCCCGTTTTCTGTCTGGCTGCCATGGAAAGGGAGAAGGGACTACGTGTAGTCCCTGATGGCCATTTTTGTGTTGCTTTTTTTCTAGAGTTGATAAACAGTTGCTATGCCGTGTCTGAACTCGAGGAAAATTACTATTACTACCCTTGGAGGGGGCATTACCTAAGTGGTAATGCCCCCCTTCTTGGGTTCTATTGCTTTATTAGTCTATGTTTACAAGTAACGGCACAATGTTATGAATTTGTTAGCGTGAGCAGTAAAGTAAAATTTCTCCAGCATGGAGGTCTGGCATGGATTGAAATGCTCCTGTATATCCCTGTCGTCAGGCTGGGAATCCTCGGTAAAGAAAGAATCAGTTTAGTTTCTGAACTGTCTTTCTACTAGTAACCAATCACTGGTCTCTGGGTCATACTGCCCCCAGCCAATAACTGCCCTCTACCTAATCCCCTCCTCTGGCAGCCATCTTCAGATTTTTACCGCAAGTTCAAGTGTTGGGAGTCCTCGTGCTGTAGCTCTCGAGCTTTTACTGTGTATTGCGTTTTTTCGAAGAGTTTACTCTTATTTTTTCGGTCAATTCGAGCCTCATGCTCCACCGATTCTTCTTCTGATCAACGGGGACCCGTTGTGGACATTTCTACGATCTTCAAGGGTGGATTTTCGTCGAATTGCACTTCTTGGAGGATTCCGGAAGACCTTTGAGGCCTACCCCAATTCGGACATGGCCCGGGACAAAGGAGATTCGACGCCTACTGGATCCAAACTGTTTAGGAACTGCCCAGGATGTGGACTGCAGAACGTCTTTAAGGAGGACGAGCACTCCCGGTGCTTCTACTGTCTACACGCTGACAAGTTGCACATGGAGGAGGACTCTGCGTTGTGCAAGAACATGTCCGTCTGGACCATGAAGGACCGTCGTAAACGACTCGCTGACTGGCTAGAGGCGAAGAGCCCAGCAGCAGGTGAGAAGAAGTCTGAGCGGTCTTCTAAGACCTTTGAGGGCACTCTGGCGACGGGGGCCCAACAAAAGGCAAAGCACCGTGAGTCTGCGGGCACCGGGAGTGCCGTTGTTTCGGGCTCGACTGCCAGGCAGGGCGCAATGTCACAGACACCATCATCCATGAGCCAACGTTCTGGCTCAGTGAAAAAGAAATCGGAGTACCCGGGTAAGCTTCGGGAGAAGCCCTGGTCGATCCTGACAGAGAAAGCCAAAGGGGGGGTGAGGCGGTGACCCTCCCCCTAAGGTGAAGGCCTCAGACGCGCCCATAGTCGTGAAGGCACTGATTCACCCGGCGAAGGCCTCGATTGAAGGAGTTGTGGTGGCCCTGCAAAGCCTGCGGAGGCTACCCCAGTAGAGACAACTTCCGGGCCTAGAGTTTCCCTGCCACCCCGGAGGGAAACATCTTTCCAGCCTATCGAAGACCCCCGTGAAACCCCGGGATGAGGAGGGCGGGGGGCACGGTAGCCCTAACTGACACAGATACCACCTCCGAGGATGAGCTGGCTGGCGTCAAAGCTATCCTGGACAAGAAGATCGAGGAAGTCAGGACCTACGGGAAAGATCCCGACAAGGCAGACATAGAGAGCAACGGTGGAGACAAGGAGCAGCCGCCAGTGGTGGAAACAGAGGACCCCACGCCCCAGCCGTCGCTCCTGTCGCAACCGATGCCTACGCCACAGGACAATTCAGGAGCAATCTTGATGGCTCTGCAGACCCTGTGTACGGAGATGAGGACAAGGTTGTCCTTACCCCCAGCGGACGATCCAGCTGCGCCTGGACCGTCGGGGAGCCCACCAAGCAAGCTGAGGTGAGTCCATCCTCCCCCTCCCTTCCAGCCTTCACCCCCATCCCCTCCCCTGAGGGACGAGACGGAGATGGGGACAGAGACGGCGACGACGTGGACTGACGACGGTGGCGATGACGGAATGGATCTCCCGTTGCCTCCCGCCCGGGCTTCCCTCCCACCCCCTCCCCAACGAAATTGGCTCCTTTCACGCCATGATCTCCAGGGCCTCTGAGCTTTTCCAACTGTGCCCCGAGGAACAAAAGAAGGGGGATTTCTTTACCAACAACGGGAAGCCAAGAGGAAAACTGTACTCTCAGTCCCACTGTTGGACGATGTATGGGACGAAGGACTGTCCCTTTTGAAGAACCCTTCCACGGCCCCTGCAAAGAGGGACCGGTACAAGAAGTACTGGGTCCCGGATTCCGCTCCTATGTGCCTCAGGGTGCAACCGACCTTGGATTCCGTAGTCTCTGCGGCAGCCAAGAAGAAAGCGGCAGGGGCGACAGCGTTATCCTCCACTTCCCCGCCGGACAGCGAGGGAAAGAAGCTAGACGCTGTCATCTTGTCGGCAGCGACGATCATTAAGGCGGCCAAAGCCCTCTCGATCGTGGCCCGCTATGATAGGGAGTTGTTGTTCAAGATCGCCCCTATCCTGGACTTCCTCCTGGACGACAAGAGGGTGGAGGCCCTGGAATCCTGCAAGAAGGTGAGGTGGCGTCGATCACGCCATCACTGTAGCAGCAGACGTCGCTGATACTGGTTTTTGTCAGATGGGCAACAGCGTTTGCCTGTGCCGGCGCGGTTGGCTCAGGGCCACCGACTTCCGTAAGGACATGCAGACATGCCAGAGACAACCTGTTTGGGAAAGCGGTGGACGAGTCGCTAAAGGCCATCAAAACGGACACCGAGATGGCCTGTGCCCTAGGCACTCTTCATCAACGACGGCCGTCCTTTCGGACATCCGGAGGCTAATCTCAAGGTGCCTCCAAAGGATTTGGCGGCAGTTCATCGTCGTACCGCCAAGCTGCCCGTTCCTCGTCACAGGAAGCTTACAGAGGCCGCAGCAAGGACAGTGGATACAGTCATCGCCAAAGAGTCCAGGGTGGCAAGTCCTCGGCGAAACAGGACTGAACCGGCCGTGATGTCGGGCCCCCACGTAAGCACCCCGGTGGGAGGCCGGCTAGCGAACTTCATTGGCGTCTGGGAGTCTAACTCCACCGACCGTTGGGTGCTGGATGCCCTGGCCCACGGGCACACTCTGGAGTTCCAAAGGAAGTGCCCCCGTTTCCCACCTGTGGCCAGGAAAGAAAACCACGTTCTACAGCTGCTTCTGGAGGTATGAGCCATGCTGAGAAAGGGCGCGATAGAACTCGTCCCAAAGAGGCTCTGGGGCTCCGGAGTATACTCGCGGTACTTCCTCATCCGAAAGAACACCGGCGGATGGCAGCCTATCCTGGACCTTCGGCGCCTCAACAAATACATTAAAGCCCAGAAGTTCTGGATGGTTACCCTTCAGCACGTGCTGGGACAGCTGGAGGAAGGCGACTTCCTATCGTCGCTGGATTTGAGGATGCTTACTTTCGATGTCCTTTGTATATAGGGATGTGAAAGTTCCTATGTTTCGTGGTCCAAGGGCGGCACTACTGTTAGGGAGAATTCTCATAAACGGCTGATTTCCCTTACCTAATGAGTCCCTCAGCAGCTTTGCTGGATTTCTAGGGTTTATTTTTGTTTCACCTGGTAAGAGTGTGAGCCTTTTTCCCACTCTTACGTGTTTTGCTGTGTGTGTTTTTACCATTTGTGTAATCTTGGGCTCTGGAGCCTCACCTACTCCATGAGCATCATTTTTGTGTGTTACACAGCACCTTCCGTGCAGTGACACAGGGTTGTCTTTTAGACTTCCCACTGACTCCATTTATCTGGGACGGACTACTGTCTCCCAGAAACATGTAAAGTTGTCATTAACTGTATATAGTCTCTTAAAATCACAGACCCAGTACAACCCATCTTACATGGAGTATTGGAAAGGGTTAATTCTTATCCCTTTTTGTCTGTTTCTCTTGGAGCACTGTTTCACTCCCTTTTCATCAAGACTTGGCTGGTGGCAGTGGTAACTACCCTATTTTTCATACCGCGGTTATCTTATATAACCATGGTATTGTTTTAGGCTATTTTATTAGCCTTGAACATAAACCCGCTTGACCAAATATATTTTATTTCAGCTACGGCTGGGTTTATTCGCCATTTCTTTTTGTTCGTCTTTCTCGTGTTTTACTCTGCGCGCCAAACCAGGTTTGGTCCCTTTGTTCGCCGTCTTTTCACAGGCTTCTGCATAGAAGCCCCCCATAAGGTGCCTGAAAGTCTGGGTAGGCAGGATGTGAGGGAGGGGTCTTAGGACCCCTGCCATGGGTTCCCTTGGTAACCCAAGTCGCACTCCTGTTTGATTGGCTGGGTGACTGTCCTTGCCAGGACAGCCACCCTGCTGTGTGATTGACAGCCAGGCTGTGTGAATGGGGGAAAAACTGCATAAAAAGCAGGTCTCTGGGACTGGAAAGGCAGAGTCGCCACTGGAGCGAAAGGACCAACAAGGAGCTGATGGAAGAGGACCCCTAAAACGACTGAACTGCCTGGTGAAGCCCTGCTGCAGGTCTGAATCTTCAGAATCTGACGACAGAGAAGATCCTCCAGGAAACTTCTTCCCTTGAGCTGGTGGGACCAACCAGTTCGCCCAAACTGCAAGCCAGGACCCCTCCTCTGGTTGAATTCGCTGTAGAGAGCTACAGTGTGCTGGATAGCTAGGAAGGTCGGACCCTGCTTGGGTTTTAAGGAGCGCACCTTTTGTTTCGCTCTGCTGCTGGTTTCTTCCCTGGGTAGTGCAGGACCCGCCAGTCTTCCTACTTCTTGTCAGTCCGACAGTCGCTTCAGGAACCATGAGCCTGCAGGAACTACCAGGAACGTCCGCCTCAGCTACAGCTTCGTCTCCATTTTAAGGTACTGTGCAAATCCGATTGTTCGTTTCGTTCAGCCGTGGTGAAAGTGTTTGAAATCTTTCTCCAATCCGAGTGCTTGTCCTTCTCTTTGAACTAACTTTTCTACCAACCAACTTTGTCCGGAATCTGTGGCACGAACTTTACTGCAAACTACCCTGAACCGTGTGATCTTGAGCAAAAGACTTTTGACCCATTGACTTTGGCCCCAAGCCTTTTCTACCTGATTTTATCACTGTAGTTTCTTTTGCTCAATTGCCCCGAGTACTTACCTGTTGGTGTGGTTCAATTTCTATTAATTTTCCATTTGTCTTTCTCTCCCTTTTAGATTGCTGGAGTGCCATTTTGCTCCTACTTCATTTCGTGAGCTTAACTTGTCTTGAACTTATTGGGAGTGGTGTGGTGTATTAAGATTGTGATTTTTAAACTTCTTTATGATTAGTGAAATGTTATATAACTAAAGAGTAAATAAATGTATATTCTTTTACTTGGAAACCTTGAGTCAGTGTTTGTTTGAATCATAGTAATTGCTGTCCTTTGTGTAACTATTTGATACTGCTCATTTGCTCTTGAGATAAGTCTGGCTGCTCAGCCAGCGCTACCACTTTACTGTGTAGTACAGGCTTGTACCAAAGGTGAATTTGTACTGTCACTTGTAGTCTTAATTGTGTGTGGTGTTCCCAAATGGTATTGCATATAATTCTGCCTAACTACTAGTTCAAGGCCCTGCCCTTCGGGTTGAAGTCGGCTCCAAGGGTCTTTACCAAGTGCCTGGCACCGGTGGCGGTGCGGCTGCGCCTGCAGGGGATCCACGTATACCCCTACCTGGACGATTGGCTCATCCGAGCAAAGTCAAGAGAACTCGCCGTTGACCACACAGCGAAGACCGTCCGCCTACTCACGGAACTGGGATTCATCAACTTTGCAAAGTCCCACTTGGTGCCGTCGCAGGACGCCCTGTTCCTAGGAGCCAGACTTGACACAGTGAATGTGGTGCTGACCAGGCTCATGGGTCCGCCATTCGAGCCCCTGCACTCTGCACCGGTAAAGTTCCTATCGTGGAAGACAGCTTTTCTTGTGGCCATCACCTCCGCACGACGAGTGGGAGAGATCTAGGCCCTCTCCTGTAAGCCTCCATATCTGACATTCCACGAGACGAGGGTAGTGCTGAGGACGCACCCCTCTTTCATGCCCAAGGTGCCGTTGGACTTCCATCTCAAGGAGCCCTTGGTGTTACCTGTTTTCTTCCCATCGCCTTTGTCGCCGTCTGAGAGGACTTTGCACTCGCTAGATGTGGCTAGAGTGCTGAAGTTCTACGTGGACCGCACGAAGAGTTTTTGGAAGACATCACAGCTGTTTGTGAACTTTGGACCTTTGAACCAAGGGAAGGCCCTCTCGAAGGCTTCCATTTGCAGATGGCTCTCCGCTGCATCGTGCACTGTCACCGGTTGGCAAACTGACCGTTGCCCGGCCGTCCGAGAGCCCATTCAAGTAGAGCGATCACCGATACTATGGCGTTCCTGTCTGGTGGGCCCCTGCTAGACATCTGCAGGGCTGCTACGTGGAGGTCGATGCACACCTTCACGAGTTTCTACTGCGTCGACCGCGATTCCAGGGAGGAGTCCAGTCGGCCAGGCAGTGCTGTGCAACCTGTTCGCTTGAAGGCGAGCCTGGTGAGGAGGTAAGAGATGCTTAATGTTGAGTTTTTGAAATGCTTAATGTTGAGCCTTGACACCTCCCGTGGCTGTGCGTGTGTACTGCTATGTATTCTGGTATTCATGAGCATGTGAATCGATGCCAGACCCATGCTGGAGAACAGTTACAGGTAAGTAACTTTTTCCATCCCTGTAGCTCTTGTACACTTGGCCTCCACTGTGTCCACAGCCATGCCCTCCAGTGCTTTTAACAGAATACTTTTAACTGTTATTGATTTACAAACTGCTAAAGTGAGCAAGAGAAGGCTTTGTTCAATGTCCGAGGGAATGTTGCCTTCCCTAGGCAGCTTTATGTAATGGTGACTTGCTCACGAGTGGCCTGGGAAGGGAGGAAACCTTTCACCGATGTTTGGATTTTTATTTGAGTGCAGCTTAATGTTTTAGTCGTCAATGGTTGGTCAAGTGACAGACCGTCAACCTTCTTATTACACAATGCAACCTCAAACATGTTTTCTTGTTAGTGTGCCCTAGACTTATGTTATGCTTTTGTACGGTGTCAAATCACCATCTTTGTTTCAAAGCACCAAATCCTTGTGTGAGGTATATTGTGCCCCACCAGACCATTGAGGGTGGGGAATGCAGAAAGGCTGTTTGCAGTGGTGTCTAGTCAAAGGATCGAATCTAAACGGTCGACAGGTCAAAGGGTCGACAGGTCAAAGGATCGAATTTTTTTTTAATTATATATATTTTTTTAGGTTTTCGTTTAGGGAAAAAAAGTGTTTTTTAGCAAAAAAAATGTGAAAAACAAAAAATAATTTGATCGTTTGACCTGTCGACCCTTTGGTGTTGTTCCTTTGACCTGTCGACCCTTTCACTGTCGATCCTTTCACTGGCAACCGTTTGCAGTCACATGAGCGGGAGTTCGGCAGGGCTAAATGCTTTTCTTTGTATGGATGTGTGTTTGTCCATATAAAATGGACAATCTTCTAAAGAGAGACGACACACAAATGTTTGTGTTGAGCTGATATACGTACAGACATCTGTGGAGCTCTTGTATATGCCCTCTGTGACAACAGAAATGATGCAGAATTTCCAACCCCATTCCATGCTAAAACAGAAGATGTTAAAGGGGGAGATGTGCATTACAAAGAAGCTTGCAAGTCCTTGACAAACGAGAAGTCCAGCTTTTGAGTGCATAGAATTAGCCATTTTGAAATGTAAATCTGGGGAGTATATACACTTGGGAAAGCAACAGGAGGGATTTCACGAAAGCTTGAGGAGGCTCCAAGCTGTAGACCCTTTAGTCGGCGGCAGCATAAATGGTGGTTTGGGTAGTAGGTGAGCTCAGAAAGCCTTCAAAAACCTTTTCAAAACAGGGCCGGATTACATTCTTACTTGGAGAAACACACATTTATTTGCACCAATACTGACCCACCCTCAGACTGAACGTTTTCCGACAGCAGTCTGTTAATTTTCGAAACAAACTAAATTAAGTATTGCTTTTTCAGAGCATGTTGTGAAAGACGTATTTTTTTTCTTCTTTTTAGGTGGAGAACGAGTCTATACTGTCAACTTACACTGTGAATGATTTGTCCATGATGAAATATATCTACGAAAGTGTATTCTTTGTCGCTAGAAAACCAGAGCAGTTGCCTATTTAATTGGCATCTTACACCAGAGTAAGGACGTCTGTAAGGAATGGGTGATTGAAGATTACACAATGGATTCTGGCTTCGGACTGAAGACCAAACGATGCAGCTGTGCCTTCACATTTGACTAAAGAGTTTATTTTCTTATGTCCTTGTTGCTAACTGGTAGACGGCCAGTGACACTGATATGATGAGGATTATTTGTGGAAATGTGGCCATTATCAAAACATTTTTTTTCCTCACGCCGAAATGACCTGTGTGCGTGGCAAGTGCTCTTTCACTGGACCTTTGAGCCTACTCCACATCAAGCCTGCAATGCATCCAGAGTGACTGACTCTCTGCTCTTGCTTTTTAAGTTCTAATTTATGCACCATTCAAAAGTATTTAAACGGCAATATGTGATGCGTATTCCACTTGGGTTGCTAATATGGACATCTTGGTATGGATGTTTCCTTACATTCCTATAGTTCACGACATTTGCAAGACTTCAGAGCAACACCAACGTGGCTGCGAAAGCATCTAGCTCTGGCTTCCCTTTAGCACCCAAATCTCTGAGCAAACAAAATGGGCATTAGTATCAAATGCGTAATATTTTTCCTCTTAACTTGCATTAACACTTTTTTCTCAGTGACAAATCTCAGAATTGTGCAATGGAGGAACCGCATTATTGGTGTTGAAATGTTATGACCGTGCTATGTTTTTAATAAATGTATATAAAGTACACATGGCACATAATCTGAACCTTTTAACTGTAAATGTCTTACATATTTCAAATCGGGCATAATAAACCGAATTGTGCCATTATGAATACTACTTCATGCAGCTTTGTTATGTGCAATTTTGGATTTACTTACGCAAAGGCTATTAAGTGTTTTTAAAGGTTAGTGCTCTAGATAGATCAAACAGGTTCAGAAAAATGCCCTATAGAACGTGACTGGGAAAATACTATTACTAGGAAGCCATGCTTAAACGTGTTCAATATCTGACTCAAAGAAGGGCTTACAATTATTGAACTAACAGTTCACGCTCTTTCAAAAGTCCAACTCCACGCTCTCACTGAGCTGTGTCATTGTGGACACCTACTTAAATAATTGCTTAAAATGGTTCGCTTGAAGGAAAAACTCAAATTGTAAACTTGGGTCAGAAAATTAAACTGCAGCCTGAAATGCAACCCTTTAAACTGCCGTTAATTCTACTTGAATGTAATTTACCAATTGACGTTTTCTCTGGTTGTGGCAACTGTATCAGGTGCTGCTTCAATGATGATGTGACAGAAATATATATTGTTTCTATGGTGCACACAGTTTTCTGCTGGATACATTAATGATGAAATGCACATTGAAGTATTGGAATAATGAATGCGATCCCCTAGTTTGGAAATCCTATGATTTGTCCCCATTTTTTGAAAAATGTTTGCTGTCTTATGTACCACATCGCAGACCAACAAAACAAAATGCGTCATTCATATACATAAGCAATCAGACAAAGATCAATGAAGGCACAACCATTACAAAAGGATTGTTATAAAAAGTATTCAATTCATACAAAATATTGATATCCCATAACCAAGTGGGACAGACATAGGGTTTAGTATAACCAATTACTATAAACTAGTATCGAAATTGTACATTGAACATATTTTCTCTTATGAACAGAACCACACACGAAAATCATAACTCAAACATCCATTCACTTTCTAACGTCAATCATCCAACATACATTCCAAATACCTCTAAAGCAAAATACATGAATCCTATTAAAAAATATAGCCGGTAATTATTGTCCTTCAGCACTATGATATATATTGCGCGCAATTATTGTGATACTTGAGACGAAAACATGTTGTAAACCTACATGCATACTAATGAAAAACAACAAAGACAGAAAAAAACGTTTAGCCAATGATTACTGGCACATTTGCGGGTGGGGGCCCAGCCTTCTTCGGGCAAAAAGATTTATTTGCTAAGGTGGACGGGTATTTTTGCAATTTTGTTCTCACTAGGTCTAAGCCACATTTGGCTGCTGACTAATGTTGACTCCCAAACTGCATGGAGATCACTTGATGATAAACACCATTCATAATTCCCATAGTAGCCTAGAGGTCAGAGCGATATTTATTTTCGGTGGTTCGCCTCTGAATGAGGTTCAGGTGAAGTTGACCCCCGCCCCCTTTGCATTTCCTGCGTTCCACAGCTCAACCGGATCTCCTCTCCATCTCTCGTGACCCAGCGATTGCCAAATCCCGCCTTCGGTCGCACTTGGGGCTTGCACTCGCCTCAGTGGTTTCAGGTTCACTCGCTAATTTGGGATAAAACATTAATGCCACACCACTTTACAAATCCACAAGGTGCAACTCTTTATTATTCTCCTGCTCATTCCTATAGGCCCGATGGCGCAGCCCGCAGGATGTGCAAGTGAATCGATAACCAACTCACTGTCTGATTTAGTTGGACACCCATCCACTAGGTAAAGCATGTGAGATTTAACGGGAGCAACCCCTTTGCCTGTCAATATGGCATTTTATCAATACGTTTCAAGTCCAATAAAATCACCTGTACGCCCACAGCCCAAAAGACTAAAAGCTGTGAATGTAGTTGTAGACGGACGGATGTATTGAGATTTCCATGTAGCCAGTCTTTGCAAATGGGCTCAAATCGTGTGTTCTCTTACTTCGTTTTTTCCCGCTTTGTAGAGATGTTAGATGGATAGCTTGATGAACCAGGTAAGGCAAGTCTAACAATTATTTGGGGTTTTAAGCTTGTGAATTTGTGGTGCACATGCTTGGCATTAGTTAAAGGAACATAGTGGAGGAGTGAAAACACGTGGGTGACCTAAAAGACTGAATGTAGCTGGAGAATGGAGAACTAGAGTACCAAACGTAATGCAGTGGAAATATTATTATATTTGGCTCTTGGTGAGTAAGAAATGGTGTCCTGTGTGTATGTAAAATTGAGGTGGCAAGTGACTGTATTATGACTGGCTAGTTGCATGCAACGTGAAGTTTTGCCCCATGTAATAAAATCATAACCCCAGTAGAACATTAGGCAGATTCAAAGCATGGCAATGCTAATAACTCGGATTGAGGGTAAAGGGCACTTCACTCCGTGTAACAGCTACTATCACCTTCAGGGCGTTGTCTGGTTGCTCAGCGTCCACATGTATCCTTCCTTGACGGGCAGTGCCTCACTCAATGTTTCATTTCTCACAAGCTGGTCTCAGAAAAATAGAAAAGGGGCTTAAAGAGGAATCACCATCTGTTTGTGATATTTTTATTCTGCCACGAGGATGGGAGCTGCGAGCTGCTTCATGCTGCGTCGCTTCTGTTTTGTGCCCGGCACCAGACCCTGCAAAAGACAAATGTCATTACCCACTCACGTTATTTGCTTTTGGTCCTAAGTTACCGTTTGTGAGAAAAAAAAATTGAATTCTCGAGTACATGTGGGGTGTAGCATTTTTTGTTTTAAAAGTTGAGAAAATGGTGTGGGGCTTGCGTTGTTGGCTGTTTGCGGAGTACTCCTCGCCTAAAACGTCCTAGGACATGGTTTGATGGTAAGAAAGTAGTTGGGTCTCTGGAATCCTGTGAATTTGTTTATTTAAGCAGTTTTTCTAAATCCGATTCCAAACCCAAGACTGTTTTTACCTGTTAATACGACTACTTGCAGGGTGCTGTTTCTGCATCTTCTTCAGCATGGGGTCTTGCATGGATTCACATGCTCATGAATATTCCCTGTTGTCAGGCTGGGAATCCTCGGTAGAAAGCAATTTAGCTTTAAACTGCTCATCTCTATAGCCTGTGTCCTTTGGGGTCATACTGCCTGTAAAGACTGAAGGGGGAATCTGTAGTTATGGTTGGGGCAGGGCCACAGAGCCGCCCAGCCACGGATCTCTAAGGGTAGCAATGGACGAGCAACCAAGAATGACTCTCGGGAGGTGATGCAGGCTGGTTCTTAAGTACAGTGAATCCCCAAGCCCCACACAAAGGAATGTCCACACACTGTTATGTGATCAAGCAGCTTCTTTCGAGGGGATTGTGTCTTCCTACGTATTCCACATCTGACAGGTAATGACCACAGCTGTGCTGCTTCGGAAAATTTCGGCAGAGGGCATCCTGTGTCGATGACGTCAATCCGTTGTCCCTCGAGGGCATCCGTCGAGCGTCGACATCACCGGATGTTATATATAGGACGCACGGCGCCCACATCCTCAGTTCAGTTTCTTCCGCAAACGTGTTTGCTTTGGAATCTCGGCACGCTAGATTCTTCTCTTCTATAGCGATGTCTTCTTCTACTACCCCGAAGTCGGGCTTTAAAAAATGTCGGGACTGCGGTTCGAAGATGTCCATCACGGACCCGCACATCTGCCTCTGGTGCCTCGGCGAAAGCCACACCACCGACGACTGTAATGATTGGCAGTCCCTGACGTCTAAGCGGGAGCGTAAGAAGAAATTAAAGGTAGGTAGAGTGTCTAAGCCCCATAAATCGAAGTCCGCTGGGCTTTCGACCTATGACTTGAGGGGCAACTCTCCGCGTCGGCGAAAATCCAGGGGGTCTCTGTCTCAGAGTGGTTCCGGCCATTCCTCTGCCTCTTCAAGGCACTCTAGAAAGCGCCAGCACCGGTCGCCTTCCCCGTCCTCATTGGAGGACCCGCCAGCCGGTTGACTTGTTCCAACAAGTCTTCGTCGTGGGCTGAATGGGATGCATTCCGCCAGCAGATGATGGCGATTTCCGAATCTCCAGGCACAGTTCCGGCCGCGCCTTCGAAAGAAGTTGCAGGGAATGGGCGTGGTCCACCACTCGCACGCCTTCGGGTTCGGGCGGTCGGCGTGATCATCGGGAGCCGTCGAGGTCCCGCTCGGACAAGGGAGATCACCATAGCCGTGCCAGATCCAGGTTCCGGTCCTCAAGGCCATCGAGACTGTCGGAACCTGTGAAGCCTTCGAGGAAGGTGTCGTCGCCATCGGCGCCATGTCCATCGAGGGACATTCTCGGGGCTCCGTCCTCGAAGTTGTGGACGCTGTCGGCGCCTCGGTCGACGCCGATTCCTTCGACGCAGTTTGTAGAGGATTTGCCAGAGGTGCCTCGGAGGGCTGTGGAAACTCTGAGGAAGGCTCTCAGTAAGCTAGTGAGGCCTGTTTTTGAGCCCTACTCTGTTCCTCCTCCCAGATTGGATTTGTTCCAACCTTTGCATTATATTTCGGAGGTGGAGGAAGAGTCTGTTTGGAGATGGTTGTGCCTCCTGATGTTCCTGATGACCTTGTGTCTGGGCACAGTCAGTTGGAGGAACTCTGTCAGTCTTTACATGACGCTAGTGGTCTTAACACCTCTCCGGAGGTGGAGTTTGGCAGGCCTGAGCCTGGGACACATGGCAAATACTCCTATAGGCATCTCATGGCAAGGGTGACTGAATACTTGGGGCGGTCGGCTCCACCTGTTGATTTTGATCAGGATGATCTGACGGACATCCTGGACCAAGGTCCACCCGCTGACCCGGTGTTGCCATTTCAAATGGCCTTGCAAAGAAGGGTGGCAGTGGCTTGGACTGCTCCGGATAGTCTCCCGGCACTGAATAAGTGGCTTCCGAAAAAATATCGCCCAGCCAGTAGTGACCCCTGCTACTTGTCGACGCACCCTACTCCGGAGAGTTTGGTGGTGCAGGCGGCTATGGCCCCTGCAAAGCAGGCTGCGTACCCTACTATCCCTCCTGATAGGGACGATAAGGGCTTTGATGGTTGGGCGAAGAAGGTATTTTCGTCTGGGGGTATGGCTTTGAAGGCAGCCAACTCAGTTTGTGCCTTGGCGAGATTCACTCACACGCTGTGGAATTGTGCATCTTTGGCAGATGAGCATATTCCCAAAGGGGAAGAAAGGGATGCTTTTCTAGCCCTCATGCAAGACGGCAAGGATGCCATGTGTGAAGCCGTTCAGTCAGGTTTGGACACGGCAGACTGTCAGCCGGTCCATAGCTGCGAGCACCATGATACACATGTTTGCGTGGTTGCGGAAGTCTGGGTTTGCTCCTGGTGTGCAATCTCGGCTTCTCTACATGACCTTTGATGGTGTCCATCTGTTTGGCAGCAAGGCTGACGAGAGCCTTGAGAGGTTGCAGACCTTCAAAGCGGCAGCAAAGTCTTTGAGCGTTGCAGTACGTCAACCTTCACCTTTTCGTCCTAGGGGACAGCCATTGAGGGGAGGTTCCTTTCGGTACTACTCTTCCTTTGGTAGACCGAGAGGACCTGCCAGTCAAAGGGGCCACCGTAGGAGTACCAGAGGTGGAAAGCAAGGTACTCGAGGTGCCAAAGCCGCTCGGGTAGTTGCCTCTTTGCCCCCAGGCACTGCCGCGTCCGCTCAGTCATGAGGCCATGTCCCATGGTTCGCCGGTTGGGTGCAGACTTGCGCAGCATCTTGGAGAATGGCGTGCCATTACTTCAGATGTGTGGGTTCTGGAGATCATAACTCACAGCTACTCTCTTCCTTTCTGGCAGAGGCCTCACGACAATCCACCGGGGAAGCTCTCTTTGAATCGTCTGGATCCACTCCTTGCGCAGGAAATCCTATCCCTGCTGGAGAAAGGCGCCATAGAACTGGTGCCTGTAGCGGAGAGTAACAAGGGATGGTATTCCCCTTATTTTTTTATCCCGAAAAAAGACGGTGAATTGAGACCCATCATGGACATGCATTGGCTGAACAAGCTCCTCAGGAAGGACAAGTTCAAGATGGTAACTCTTTCTCAAGTAACTTCAGGCCCTTCAACTTCAGGATTGGTTGGTGTCTCTCGACCTCAAGGATACTTACTTTCATGTGCCGATTCATCCCAAGCACAGGAAGTACCTGAGGTTCGCGGTTGGCGACTCACATTTTCAGTTTCGGGTCCTGATGTTCGGATTGACCTCCGCCCCCAGGGTCTTCAAGCTGATGATGGTGGTGGTGGTGGCAGCATATCTCAGGAAAGGGGAGATTCACGTCCACTACTACCTGGGCGATTGGATGATCAGGGCACGCTCTCCCGAGCAAGCCCTGGATCATCTGTCCGTCACCTGCCCCTCCCTTCACAAGGTGGGCTTCTCCCTCAATTTAAAGAAGTCCCATTTGACACCTACCCAACGGCTCCAATACATCGGAGCAGTGCTCGACACATTCCTGGGGCAGTGTTCGCCTCCCCAGTTGAGGGCTCATCACATACTGCAGATGGTGGACAAGTTTCAACGTGCCCAGAGTCACCCGGCGTTCGAGTTTTGAGGTTGCTCGGCCTCATGGCATCCTGCATTTTTTTGGTGCCAGAGGCCAGGCTGAGGATGAGATCTCTGCAGCGGACTCTCAAGATGCAGTGGTTGCAGTTCTTCAGCAGGATGTCGTATCCCGTTCAGATTCCACCCTCGGTCGCACAGGATCTTCTGTGGTGGGCCGTGGAAGGCAATCTGATGAAGGGAGCTCCGTTTTGGCAACCTTGACCGGAGGTGACGATCGTGATGGACCTATCCCTCACGGGTTGGAAAGCTCATGCCAACGAGTTCACAGCCAGCAGCTAATGGTCTCCGTCGGAGTCCAGACTCCACATCAATCTGTTAGATCTGCGAGCCGTCAGGCTAGCCCTGAAGGCTTTTCTGCCGTCTGTGCGGGGGAAGAATGTCCTGATTATGACGGACAATACAGTGGCGATGCACTACCTGAACAAAAAGGGGGCGGGGGCTGGGTCACTCCCGTTATGCAGGTAGGCGATGCAGCTCTGGTTCTGGGCCATCCAGCAGGAAATTTCAATCTCGGCAGTTCATCTGGCTGGAGATGAAAACGCGGCGGCGGACGCTCTGAGCAGGCAAATCACGGTCTCCCACGAGTGGGAGCTGGCTTGGGAAGTTCTGTTGGAGATCTTTGCCCTTTGGGGAACTCCACAAGTGGATCTCTTTGCCACCAGTGTCAACCCGAAGTGCGAAAGATTCTGCTTGTGGAAATTTCCTCCAAGAGGAGCCTTAGGGGACGCGTTCGTAGTGGAGTGGTCCTTCCCATTGCTGTACGCGTTTCCTCCAGTCTCCGTCATTCCGCAAGTGTTGCAGAGGTTATGGAGGTTCAGTTCCTGGATGATCCTCATCGCTGCAGCATGGGCCAGGAGAGCCTGGTACCCGGACCTTCTAGACATGTCCATCTGCCCTTCACGCCGTCTTCTCTACCAAGACAATCTGCTCTCACGGAAGGGGGGTCGGGTTCTCCATCCAGAGTTCAAGTCTCTCAGCCTTCATGCTTGGTTTCTGAAAGGTTGAGGTATAAGGATTGGGACCTCCCCGAAGTGATGGAGGTGTTGCTTTCGGCCAGAAGGCCCGCAACAAAATCCCTGTACCATTGCCGTTGGAGAAAGTTCTGTGACTGGTGCAGGGTACAGAATGTGGATCCTTTCCAATGTTCCATTCCTTTGGTTTTGTCTTTTTTGCTTTCTTTAGCCCACAAGGGCCTTCAAGTGGGTACCATTAAGGGTAACCTGGTGGCGCTGTCCATATTTAAGCGCTCATCTGAGGAATGTTCTTATTTTAAGATCCCTTTGATATCTCAGTTTCTAAAAGGGTTAACTAATGTGTTTCCACCGTCTCCTTTCCAGGTGCCGAGATGGGATTTGAATTTGGTTTTAAAGTTCCTAATGGGAGCTCTGTTTGAGCCCTTACATTCTTGTCCGTTGCGACAGTTGTAAAACTGTATTTTTAGTTGCGGTTACTTCCGCACGCAGAGTGAGTGAGTTGCAGGCACTTTCCACCAAGGTACTGTGTTCCATAAAGGCAGGGTTGTCCTGCGGGTGCAGCCTTCTTTTCTTCCGAAGGTTGTGTCGGAATTCCATTTGAGCCAGGTGGTGATCCTTCCGGCGTTTTATCCTCCTCCACATCCTGTTAAGGAAGAGGAGAGGTCCATGGGTTGGATTCTAGAAGAGCTTTTAGTTTCTATCTCTCACGGATGTCCCAGATTAGAGTGGACGATCAGCTCTTTGTTGGTTATGCTGGAAGGCGCTTGGGTCAGGCGGTTTCCAAACAGACCTTGTCTAGATGGATCATTTTGACGATCTCTGAGTGTTACCGTTTGGTGGGAAAGGATCCTCCAGTAGGCTTACGGGATCACTCTACTAGGGGTGTGGCTGCCTCCACTGCTCTACAGAGGGGTGTTCCGATTCGCAATATTTGTGAAGCAGCCACATGGGCCTCTGTCCATACTTTTGTGAGACACTATTCCTTGGACTCCATCCATGGGCAGGATTTGGCCTTTGGTAAGGCAGTCCTTTATTCAGATCTCAATTGGGCATTCTAAAATTATAAATTGTAAATTCTTTTCCCACCTCCGTATGTTGGTACTGCTTTGGGAGTCTGTCATAGATGTGGAATACGTCTGAGGACACAGTCCCCTCGAAGAACAAGTTACTTACCTTATCTGGTAATGTTCTTTCGATGGGATGTTCCTCCAACGTGTATTCCACATCGAACCCTCCCAGCCTGCCCCTCTTAAGAGTTCTTATGCGGTTGCAGCCTATGTTTTCACACGGTTTTCTGCAGTCATACATGCAGGTGATTGGTGCCACACGTTCTGGGGGAAAAAACTACAACTGAGGCTACGGACGCCGTGCGTCCTATATATAACGTCCAGTGACATCGACGCTCGATGGAGGCCTTCGAGGGACAACTGATCGACGTCATCGACGCAGGACACCCTCTGCTGAACTTTTCCAAAGCAGCACAGCTCTGGTCATTAACTGTCATAGATGTGGAATACGTCTGAGGAACATCCCATCAAAAGAACGTTACTAGAGAAGGTAAGTAACTTGTTCTACTCATATGTCCTGTCCCCTTTCCTCCATCCTTGTGGGGCGCCCCAACACATGGGGACGGTACCGGAACCTTTGGCAGCGAAACATTGAGCTTTCCCTTTACATTTGGTATAGCACGGCCTCGGGCGTGGGAACGCGCCGCTGAATCCCCGCTCCCGGGGACGCCTCACCTCAGTCCCTTCTCCAGCATTGGATCTTTCATGGATTCACATGCTGTGAATATTTCCCATAGTCGGGCTGGGAAACCTTGGTAACTTTAATATAGTGATTTTTCTATGGAAAAATCACAACACCTTGAGTGTCCTATCGACATCTTTATGGGTGCTTTAGGCAGCACCAGTGGGACGTCCAGTATATAGCCCCGCCCCCGCAGCTTCACTTCAGATTTGAACCATCTTCCAAACTTTTGGGATCACCTCGTGTTCTCTGCAGAGAATTTGTTCGTTTTCTACACAGCCTTTGCTGTTTTCAGTGGGTCCTTCGGTACTTCTAGGTCTCGTCATGTCATCTGTGGGTCCGAAGACGACATTATTTCGGCCGTGTGAGACCTGCAGCCTCAAGTATGTGTACGAGGGGGACCGCCATGCGGACTGCTTGTAGCCCAATCACTCAGCCGAGAACTGTAACATCTGTTGGGGGTTTTCCCAGAAGTCCCTCGGGGACCGTAACAGGGAATTGATTTGCTGGCTGAATGGGAGGGCCTATCCGGCTTCGGAGGTAGGCTCTTCCCACAGGGCCAGGTCCTCTACTCCTTCGGCCAAGAGGTTGCGGTTGGCAGAGCCAACGCCTAAGAAGCAACAAACTGGTGAGGCCAGGCTGGCATCCAATTAGGCAAAAGGCAGAGTGTTTTCGGTGGCACAACCGGTGCCAAGTAGTGCAGGGTTTGGGGCTTCCCTTTTAAGGCAAGTCTGCACCACGGGCGGATACGCCGAAGGACTTGGGTTCTAGGCTGCAGAAAACTGCAGAACCGACTCACAAGGCCTCGGCATCAGACTAGAAGTCCAGGTCTCGCTCCTCGTCGACTGTCATCTTCCAAGGACAGGCATCACTCCTCTTTGGGCCATGAGTCATCGAAGCACCCGTCCAAGTCCTCATCCAATCGGCCTTCTTCTCCGACCTAAGAATGTGTCGGTAGCAAAAAACGTGCCCACAGCTGGTCTGTTATCGTCCGATCCGACGACGGCCTCCTCGACAAGGGACCTTTAGTCATTGACAGCTTTAGCATGTACAGCCCCATCGATGACCCCGCTGGTGATGGTCCCGTCGATGGTAGAAAGGCAGAAGTCGATGGCGACGCTGGTGGCTGCTGCGGGTCCATTGTCTCCCAGGGATGCACCGTGACAGTCCGGGGCAGGATTTACATCCATACTCCCAATGGATATTCTCCAACATGAGCCGACCTCGGACTATGAGTTTGACTCCGATCCGGAGGAGGAAGTGCAGCTGTTTCTGGATCCTTCTGTTTTGGTCCAGCAGCCTTCTCTTCCGTCCACGTCAATGGATCTGGGGGCTGTCCACCTCAGTATCCTCTTGTCAATCCGTACTTGTTACTCTCAATGCAAGTGCTTACTGTGATGCAATTGCTCCTGGGGCAATTGGATGCCAGGCTCCCTGTGCCTCAGGCTCCGGCTGTTACGTTGATGCAGGACTCGCCTACCGTTCCTCGTCAGAAGGAAGTCTCAGGATCCCCTCGAAGGTCTCATCCCAGAAGGTCTTTCCTGGTTCGGCTTCCTTCGCCGTCTCCCAGGGCGTTCAGTCCTCCTTGAAGGGATCGGGAGGAAGGGGGACTAATGGAATCTGAGCCAGACAGTGTTCCGCAGGACACACTCTCGACGGTCTCCTCTTCGCCCAGACAAGCAGATATCTGGGATACTGATTTGGATGCTCCGAGTAGCCAAGCCATCTCTGCCAGATGATGTTGGAGCTTTTGATGCCATGATGGCTAAGGCCTGTCACGAGTTTGGCCTCATCCCAGAGGAGGAAAAGGACTGCTTTTTGTTTGACCATCTGGGGAAGAGGAGAAAAGCGGTCTTCTCGATCCCTAAATCGGACCATGTGTGGCGGGAGGGGCTTCGGACAATGCAGCACCAGTTTACGGAGCCTGCGGTCAAGGGTCACTTGGAGAAGTTCAAGGCGCCGGAGTCCACTCCAAAGTGCCTGACGTAGCAGCCTACTCTGGAGTCAGTTGTTTCGGCAGCAGCAAGTAGAAAGGCTCGTAACCAGCACAAGTGTGCGACTCACTCCGCAAATGAAGGCCGTAAGCTGGACGCTTTCAGAAAGAAGGTCCTCCCAGTGGGTGCTATGACAGTTAAAGCGGCCAACTCGTTGGCTAACATGGCGCCGTGCGACCGCGAGATGTGGCACAGATTGGCACCTCTGTTGGACCACCTACCTGAGCAACAGCAGAAGGAGTCGATGCTTTTGGTTTGTGAGGAGGAAAAAGCGTTCAATCATAGTATTAACATTGCAGTTAACCTAGCGGAGACTGGGTTTAAACCGATTAATAATGTGGTGGTTCTCCGGCATCAGGTCTGGCTTTGCTGCACCGATTTCCGGCCAGAGTTTCAGCACATGGTGGCGGACATGCCTTGTGAAGGGGAACATCTTTTCGGAGAGAAGATTGACGACGCTTGAAGAACATGAAGGCGGACTCCGATACTGCGAGGTCCCTGACGGCCCTGCAGGGCAGATGTTCTTTTCGCCCCTTTCGCTCCTTTCATGGTGTCTTGGGGTAATGCAAGGGTTGCAGGTTCTTGCGACAAGAGTTATGGTAGATCTACCTACTTTTCCCAGGGTTTCCAACGTTCCTTCCAGTCCGCGCAGCGGAGCAAGGAGTATCAAGGACAGCGAAAGAGGGGTTCCTCCACCTCTCAAAGAGGCTGTCAGTCGAAGCCTTAACAATGACTGCCACAACGGCAGTCGACTAGGAGGGAGGGTGGTGCACCACCTTGACTAGTGGATTTTGATCAAGACCGACAGATGGGTGCTGGAAGCAGTCCAATATGGCCACTTGTTGGAGTTCAGGCGTCCGCAACTCCGGCAAAAAGAGCTCAGCCGCACCTTCAGGTCTTGCATCAGGTGGTTTGTCTGATGCTGCAAAAGGGAGCAATCGAGAGGGTCCCGGCGTCGGAAAAGAGGAAGAGGAACCTACTCCCGGTTCTTTGGCACCCCATTCTGGACTTGCGGCCACTCAACAAAAATATAAAGAGGCAAAAATTCCGGATGCTAACATTGCAAGATGTCATATGAACGGTTCAGCCGGAGGAATTTTTGGCGTTGTTGGATCTCAAGGATGCATACTTTCACACCCCCATGCACCCCAGGCATCGCACATTTCTACGGTTCGTAGTCGGTGACGAGCATTACCAGTTTCGGGTTCTTCCCTTTGGCCTAAAGTCAGCTCACATGACTTTCACCAAGTGCCTGGCTCTGGTGGTGGCTTACCTCCACAGAAACAGACACCATTGTTTATCCGTACCTGGACAACTGGTTGGTCAAGGGGGCAACTTGTCAGCAGACGTCTGAGTCTCTCAGCACAGCTATGCTCCTTTTACAGCGTCTGGGTTTCGCAGTCAAGTTCGGCAAATCCTGTCAGACGCCCTCAAGGGATTTGAGCGCCGTCTGAAAATGAGCCCCCAGAAAAACCAATCAAGTCAAGGTGTCGAAGCAAGGATAGAGAAGCTATTGTCCCTGGCTGGCTCGTTTTTACCGGGTTTTTACTTCAGTCACGGTCCGCTTCTGGCACTGGGCCATAGCACACAGGGTTCAGATCCATACCTACCAGGGACTCAAAACATTCAGGTGGATGCTCTCAGCAGGGAGTCCTCTAAGATGCACGAATGGCAGCTGAAGAACAACCAGGTGGAAAGGATGTTCTGAAAATGGGGCACTCCCCCTCTGGACTTATTCGCCAGCTCCGAGAACAAGCAGTGGCATCTCTTCGCCTGTAGAGTGTCTCACCCGGGCTCCAGGGGGACGCGTTTTTGTTTTCTGTGGACTGGCCTGTTCGCCTCCGCGTTTCCTCCGTTTACCTTGATCAGGAAAACGATTCAAATGATTTGCAAGGTTCCATGCAGGGCCATCCTGGTGGCCCCATTCCGGTCCAGACAGACCCGATTCTCAGACCTTCTTCACCTAGCGAGGGACGCCCCTCTTCACCTTGGTTCAGAGCTGGATCTTTCGCAGAACAAGGGGATGGTGTGGCATCAGAACCCGGGCTCCTTCAACCTTGCAGCATCGCTCCTGACCACTCTGAATTCAAAAACCTAAGAATTCCTCAGGAATGTCACAGCATCTTGGCTGCAGCAAGGTCACCCTCTACCAACCCGTCATATGCCTGTGAGTGGAAAAGGTTCTGTATCTGGTGTTCTTAGCAGCCAGACTTGCAGCCATTGCTGATTTCACCTCCAACTCCTTCCTTACCTTCTACTGGTGGTGAAGGAGGGTCTGGCATTGTCTATCATGGTCCACTTGGCGACCATCTCAAGGTTAATGCGGCAGCGCACCTCCACACCTCTGTTCAGTGATGGCTTGATTAAACATTTCCTCAAGGGCATTTTCAGGACTTTTCCTCTGAAGACGTTTTCTCCGGTTTGGAGTCTCAACTTGGTGCTCGCGGCCCTCATGAAACCACCGTTTGAGCCTATGTCAACGGCTGCCTTAAAATTTCTCACGTGGAAGGTCGTTTTTCTGGTGGTCATTACGTCTTCCAGGCAGGTTTTAGAACTGCAGGCTCTGGTCATTGACCTGCATACCTGCGTTTCATGAAGGACAAGGTTCTCCTCTCTACAAATCCCCACTTTATTCCTAAGATTCTGTCGGATTTTCACAAGAACACTACAATAGCCTTACCAACCTTTTTTTTTCCTAAGGCTACCACGCCAGCGGAGAAAGCATTGCATTCCCTGGATGTCAAGAGGGCTTTGAAGTTCTATCTGGACCGGACTAAGTCGTTCAGGGCATTTAGGCAACTCTTTGTGGCTTTCGGCCCCTCCAACAAGGGGAAGCGAATTCGAAGAAAGGAATTTCACGATGGGTGTCGTCTACGATATAATTCTGCCACGAAAAAGCGAACAGACGTTTACAGTCGACTCCCAGAGCTCACTCTACAAGGGCCTCAGCGTCTTCGGTGGCTCTTTGGGTGGGCATACCGCTCAGTGACATTTGCCAGGCAGCGACGTGGGCAGTACTGCACACGTTTGCCAGACACTGTCTGCATCAACAACATGCTGAGGATGTGCAATTGGGGCATGCTGTGCCAGTAAGGTAAGCCCCGCAGCTTCCGGGGTTTGGGCTCTGCTCACGTTTTCGTTTTCAAATAACTGAAAGTGATGTTTTTCTGTTGTTGTTTATATTACCTGTAGTATACGATCCAATGCTGGAGAAGGGAGTAGTTTCTTACCTGTAACTCCATTTCTCCAGCATTGGTATCTTTCATGGATTCACATGCACCCTCCGGCCTTCCCCTTTCAGGCAAACATCCTCTTAAGATATCCTCCTTGTTTGGAGAGGTTAGAATCTGAAGGGAAGCTGTGGGGGCGGGGCTTTATACTGGACGTCCCATTGGTGCTGCCTAAAGCACCCATAAAGATGTCGATGATCTATTAAATTTATTTGTATTAAAGTTACCGAGATTTCCCAGCCTGACGGGAAATAGTCACAGCATGTAAATCCATGAAGGATACCAACGCTGGAGAAATTGAGTTACTGGTAAGAAACTACCCCCTTTTTCTGCATGGGTGTTGTTGGACCTGGCAGCCAGTGCAGAGATTTTTCTAACTTTCTACTTGCTCCCTGTTTAGTTTTTTCAAGGTTATTTAGCTTCCCGCGGCGCATGTCGGCCGCAGGCCAATTCACGTGATGTGCCTCATGTGACCTCTCGGACCTCCATTCACTCTGTCCAACCATCGCTGGGACGCATGTTCGGCTTGCAGCGCACTCGGTCACAGGGAATCGAAGAATCAGTTGTCGTGGTGGAGAGAGATCTTTCACGCTTCTCCTCCTCCCCAGTTTAAGGTCTTCATCTCCAGGACCTCCTGTCAAGACAAGGTAAGGCCCTCTGATCAGCACGGCTCCACATTGCGGCGACTCCTTCCCGGGGTTCACACAGATCGGAGTTGTTAGAATTCAGGTTCAGGCAGGCCCAAAGCCTCTAAGGCTACCGACTCCCAAGCCGAGGAGCCCAGAGACACAAACCTGAGGCCGTCCTGGCTACCGGCTCCCAAGAAGAGGGGCTCATGGGCCCTACCAGGCTATCCTCAGAAGGGCGATCAAGTTTGTGCGCTTCAACTCCAGAGGATAAGGGATCGTTGATTGCAACCGCCAAGAGTCTATCCTCGGCACAATCCAACGTGGCTACTGGCACAGGTGCCGAGGGCATCCAGCCTACCAGAGCTTGCTCCAAGGCCG
Organism: Ambystoma mexicanum; assembly: GCF_040938575.1. Taxonomy (NCBI): domain Eukaryota; kingdom Metazoa; phylum Chordata; class Amphibia; order Caudata; family Ambystomatidae; genus Ambystoma; species Ambystoma mexicanum. Next base: position 1,192,488,643 of record NC_090935.1, on the reverse strand, counting down.
TGAGTCAGGGTGTTACAACTACCGGCTGAGGGCTCAATGCCTACCAGAGGGATCTCAGAGTTGGTCTCTTCGGGTGCAAGACTCGAGCAGTATCCTCCAGTGTCTGAGGCCTCTCTTGGCTCGGGGCCTCCGTGCTCTCCCACCCAGGGTGTGGCGCAGGGCTTAAAAATGCAGAGAGGCACGTGGAGGAGCCTGCCAGGCTTGCGGCATTCTTGGATCCAGCTCAAGGCCGGTCAGTGCTTTCACCCATCGAATGGGCTTTGCAGGAGGATCCCAGTCCCCTTCCCTCTGAAAGCAGCAGCAGACCCTATGGTGCAGGCTTCTGGTATCCTCCGGAATACATCTACCCATCACAGCCTTACGGCTACACGCACCAGGTGCCTCAGCGCTCTGACCATGAGCAGAGGCCCAGCAGCTTGCGAGGACTGCTTCTTAGAGGTCTTACTCATGCGTTCCCCCTCAGATGAAGGGGCTCCTGAAGGACTGTCAGAACCTGTTCCTTCCTGGCGCGGAGGCAGCACAAACGCCTCCCTCCCCGTCGGGTCTTGGCACCTGGGAGAGCTCAACAACAGGCCACCTTGACCCTTCGGGGAAAGAGGGTTAGGGTCCGTCGAGTGGATAGTCAGGGGAGGTTAGGAACACCGGAAAGAGGACTAGGGAGATGTTGTGGATGGGTAGGGGGAGATTAGGGTCACATGCTCCTCGGCTCCTGCTCCTGGATGTGGAGAACTCCGCCCTTACACTCCTGCACTCTTCACATTCGCACAATATGCCCAAAGAATAAACGTGGGGCTTTTGTGCTGGAGCCCCTTTAACCAGGACACTGAACACCTGGTTTTACACAATGTTTTCTCTGCGCACCACTTTCTTGGTGGCTCTAGCTCTTACCCCACATTAACTCATGCCACCTGTGTCCAAGGGCCAGGATTCCCCTCTATCTGTGAAAAGGGGGGGTTAGGGTTGATAATGAGGACGATGATGCCCAGGATGATAAACCCTGGGCATTCATTAAGGCCTTTCATGACACCCTTCATGGCCTTTCGGAGTTCTTGGGGGTCCCTCTGCCTGAGGAAGCCCACCAGGAGTCAGGAGTGCTAGCAAAGGTATTTGAGAAGCGCACCACAATCTGGTCTGGCATCCCTCTCCAGAAGGAATTTCTGCACGTGGTGGCGCGAACGGTCTGGAGAGAAGCCAAGGGCCAACGCCCAGATGAACAAGAAGTTGGACAGCAGGTTTAGTCTGACAGACGGAGAGCCAATCCTCCTCACCTCCCACCCACAGCCATATTCTTCAGTGGTGGCTGCGGCCTTCTTGTATTCTAAACCACTGTATTTGTCTTCTTCCATGGGAGCCACCTCCAGTTGCCTCTCCAAGGAGGACAAATCCTTGTGTCTTTGGGAAAGTACTGTTATTCCATCTCGGGACTGCATCTTGTGTCCTTCAAGGCCGGCTGGCAGATGCCCAGGACCTCATGCAGTCTTCGGTCTCCCGCATCGACACAGCCAGCAGAGGACTGTGCCTTGGGGTCGAGATGAGAAGGACAGCATGGATGCACGCCACTAAGTTTCCATCTCATGTGCAGGAATGGATCCTGGATCTGCCCTTTGAGGGCGTGGACTGTTTTTGTTCTTCAACCGATGACAAGTTGACAAAACCTCCACTCAAAACGCCAGGTCCTTGGCCATCCTGACAAAACCAGGTTAGAAATCATTCCCTCTGTCCCAGGGCAGGACCGAATTCAAGCTGTGCGCTTTCTCCGGCATCAAGGGGTTCCGGGACCGCGGTACACGAGCGCCTGATAGGTCGCCCAGCAACAACAGGAGGCAGCAGCAGAGGATGTTGCATGAGTTTTTCTGCTTCCCCCTTCTGTGCCCCAGCCTCGGATGCCAAGAAGTAGTGGCAGCAAGGCCGAGGAACACAGCTCGCTTGTGGGGGGATGTTTGGTTCTGTTCCAGGATACCTAGAATTGTCTTTTCAGCAACCTGTGGATCCTATCTGTAGTCTCCACAGACTTCAGTCTTTCTCTTCCTTGCCTCCATCATCTCCTCCTCATCGGATCGCGTCCTTGACTCTTTCCTTTGGGGGTCCTTTCGCTCTTGGAGACAGGGTCTCTGGGTACTATTCCAGGATTTATGCCGTACCCAAGAACAGCCAGGCTGCCAGAGGGTTGAGGTGAGCCTGGTGAGGAGGTAAGAGATGCTTAATGTTGAGCCTTGCCACCTCCCGTGGTTGTGCATGTGTGTACTGCTATGTATTCTTGTATTCATGAGCATGTGAATCCATGCCAGACCCCCTGCTGGAGAAGGAACAAGTTACTTACCTGTAACTGTTGTTCTCCAGCATGGGTCTGGCATGGATTCACATGCGAACCCTCCTGCCTACCCCTCTGCGGCTCTTCTCTTGGTCCTACTGCCATTTTACGTGCTACCAAATCTGAAGATGGCTGCCAGAGGAGGGGCTTAGGTAGAGGGCAGTCATTGGCTGGTGTTAGGACAGTTTTCTGAAGTCCAACTAAAGGCTTAGTAAAACCATTCTACTGAAACAGTAAAAGACTCCACTCTTAGTATAAGGCTGTACCACCTGAGTTTGGGTAGCGTAGACAGAGCAGTCAGGCTTATTTTAGGAGGGAGAGAGGGGAGTAGATACAGTACAAGTGAAACTGTAATTCAAATGATCCAAAGAAACACTATGTATTGTAAAAATAAAGGATTTATTTAAATACAGGTAGGCCCAGATAAATCTAGGGGTTAAGTACTAACACATTATATGAAATCACAATATAAAACACAACACTATACTTGAAAGTGCACAGACCCAAGTATAGACCTTATTTGGAACACCTAACAGTAGTTCTAGGGAAGTCAAAACCTTGTTATACACATTTAGTATAGGTCAAGTCTATTCTTTGGGAGTAAAAGACCAATGGTTACTTTCAGATTACTTTTGGTAATACAAGGGCAGTAGGCCGTTCCAGTTGTACAGTGACTCTTGGAACAAATCACATAAACAGTCAACTGGACAATATACCTTTTTGGTGAGTAGTGAAACACTTATTCTAGGTACAGTAGAAACCTATAAGCACTTTTGTCATAACACATAGTTATACCAGGTGAGTAAAACCTAAGGATGTAATATACAATTACAGATCCTTTGGAAATCAGGGAACCCCAGTTTGAGGTAAGCAATAACTCTGGTAACTTGTTTTGGATGGCACACAGCTAACACAAGGTAAGTAAAACCCACATACTTTAACTTCAGAATGAAGGGGACAGTAAACCCAATGTCACACTTTACTGAATAGTTATTCTAGGTAGGCAACAACCTAATGTAGACTTATTAAGGACAGGCTAGCAGCAAGTCAGGGGAAGCAAGACCCAGTTGGGGGACACTCATACAGTTATCCTAACAGGACTAACCTGGTGATACCAACAGTTGGAGGACACTCTTACAATTACCCTACAGGAATAATCTGGTGAAACCAACACATTACTTTTGTAAAGAGACACAAGCTAATCACAGGAGAGTAAAACACCTTTACATCTACTTTCTTTTAGACTGGCAAAACAGTGGCTAAGGAAGAACAGATGTTAACCATACTTTTAAGAATAGTGCATCACACATTCAAGATCAGTAAGAACTTTGGTAACTGGTCACTCTTAGAATTACAGTTACCCACCAACTCTTTACAAGTAAGTAAAACACTTGATTTCTTTCCTGGGCAGAAGTACCAATCCCTTCAAAGCCTTTCCCTTAGAGCATGAGTGTTCTCAGTGGCAGAACGGGGGGGGGGGGGGGGGGTCACTAGGACTAGTGACCAACAGGCAGTGTTAGGATAAGTTCTTTAGTAGCAAAAGTCAGTTTCCTTAGGAAAACTGGCAAACAGCTTAGTACTTTACTTCTAGGGTTAGAAGAGGGTCCAGGGGCTTCACAGAAGACACCCCAGCAGGATTCTAGCAGTGGGACTGGGTGCACTGGATTAGGGATCTCCCAATCACAGAAAACACCCCAGGACTACACAGAAATCCCAACAGGCTTAATGTAAGTATATACCCAAGCCAATACAGTACCTCAGCAATGAAGAAGAGATTGCAGCAGGAGAACTTCAGGGACTTCAGCCAAATACCCAGTGGCTTGTCCTGCAGACTGAACACAAGACCTCAGAAGGGACTTTGCAGCAGGGATCGATGAAGAAGGCTCTAGGCAAGATTTCTCTCGCAGCTGAATGCGGTTCTGCAGATTTGGCGCCTTTTCAAGGAGCACAGAAGAAGACAGAAAATCACGGTTGAATTCTCGTTGTTTAAAAGGCCCAGCACTCTTGTGAGGGGACTTTTTGGACTCAATTCGTGTCTCTGGAGATACACCAGGATGCCCACAAAGTTTCAGCGAGATTCGGAATTCGACAGACCGTGCACCGCACACTGGCTGGAGGTCCCAGGGTATAGAGGTATTGCAAGAATGCAAGGTCGCCGCAACCCATGGGATTGATCAAAATGCAGGTGGTCTTGAGTCTAGTGGGTCTCACCAGGCTTTGGGTTCAGATCGTCGTTTTCGGAGACCCCAGGTAGATTGGAAGGAAGGGCTGCAGTAGGCTCCGGTTACACAGCAGGCTCTCCGGTCGCTGGAAATCATTCCCAACGCTTTTCCTTCGTCATCCTCTTCGGTTTTCTGTTCCAGTGGTCGACATGACTTCAGCTTCCAGGTTTCCAGTATTTATCAGGAACTACAGCACAACCTCTGCATTCTCTCCCAGCATTTTACAAGAAAGGGGCGTCTGGTTGTCCATTCAGGACAGCCAGCGCCCCCCCACTGGGATTTGTCCCAGTTGAAGGAAGGCGTAAGACAAAGGATGGGGGAGTTTTGGACTCCTCCCCCACTTTCTGTGCTTAGTCTGACTGGAGCCTGGGCCGGGTCTCCAGGGGACTCCCACCAAAGACAAAACTCAAACAAAGGAATTTCCCACCCTGGATGTCAGGGGAAGCAACAGGAAACGACAAGAAACACTAAAATGGCAGAAAAAGAAGACCGGGCCATTTTGGTAAAATGAGCACGCTTAGGTGCCTTTACTGCAGCTGTGATTACAGCCCGCGGTAAAGGTGCACCAAATTAGTAAAAGGTATCACTGCCACCAGACATTAAAGGTAAGCTTGTCACTGTAACAGAATTGTTACAGTTTTAATGTGAAAGGGGATACATTGTATCTCCCCAGCACTCCACATAAGGTGGGGTGTGCTGGTTTCACAGAATAAAATGTAAAAGGGATCCAAAGATCCTTTCTACCCTTGGAAACTGTAGTTCACTCAAGGTTAGCACAGGAAAGTTAAACGGGGAGCCCCTAGGGCAACCCAGCAACAACAGGCACTTATTGCCAATAAGTTGTTAGATATAACTTTAAAAAGACACTATGATTTACCAGCTCTGTGGCAATCTCACCTAACAGCTGGGGGCAGTATGACCCAGAGACCAGTGAGTGGTTAAAAGTAGAAAGTTCAGAAACAAAACTGAAACTGATTTTTTTCTTTGCTGAGGATTCCCAGCCTGACGGGGAATATTCATGAGAATGTGAATCCATGCCAGACCCATGCTGTAGAACAACAGTTACATTTAAGTAACTTGTTCCATCCCTCTGCTCCAATGGACCCTCCTGAAGTTTCGGGCTTCAGTGAGTTGCAGCCTCATCCTGATTGTTCCCCCACTGACATTCGAGTTTTCGGATCTGCTACAGTTGTGCTCGCATGGTCACGTCCACCTTCTGATCACCAGCAGGGGATTCCTGATGCAGCAGGGTAGGGCGGTGGAACATCCAGACCTGGCCAAGCTGACTCTGGCGGCCTGGTTCCTAACCAGCTGAGGCTTCAGCATGGTACATTTTTTGGATGACAACTGGGACATCATTCAGCAGGCCAGGAGTTCTGCAACTCGGTTCCAGTATAAGAGTAAATGGACTAGGTTCTGCCATTGGGCTTGTGACAGGGGTCTGAACCCTGTCGCCTGTCCTCTGGATGACATACTGGCTTTTTCAGCACACGTGGCTCTTTCTGGATGATACGTGCAGCACTTAATTGGGGGCCTTTGGGGCTTACAAGAATTTCCCTGAGCATGTGTTTACTGCGGCCAACACAGTGGTTAAGGCCCACCTTAAGGGGTTGTCTAGGATGTTTCCACCAGTGCATAGGCCGCAACCGGTCTGGGATCTTAATGTGCTTCTCGCAGCGCAAGCCTTTCGAGACGATGGCCTCTGTGGACATCTGCTTGGCAACATTAAAGACAGTTTTACTGGTGGCTCTCACCTCTGCGTGCAGGGTTAGTGAGCTGCAGGCGGTGACTTCGTGCAAGCCCTTCACCACGGTACACGACGATAAGGTCATCTTGCGCGCTCACCCAAACTTCTCACCCAAGATGGTCTCTACCTTTGCATCTGGATCAAGAGATCTGCCTGCTGGTGTTCCTCCCGAACCCGCCGTCAGAGGCAGAGAGGGCCCTGTATTCCTTGGACCTCAAGCAGGTCCTCAAGTTTTCTCTCTTGGACGAAATCCTTCAGGAAGACCAAGGCATTGTTTGTGACGTTTGGGGGTTCCTCACCCGGCTCTCAGGCTTCCATTGCCTGTTGGATGGTTCAGGCTATCTCTGAGGCGTACACAGCCATGGGCAAACCTGTTCCTGAGGGGATTCATGCCCATGCGGTCAGAGCCAAGGTCACGGCAGTTGAGTTTCAGAGACATGCTTCTTGGGATGTCATTAGCAAGGCGGCTACTTGGGCCACTCCGGCCTTCTGAAAGCTCTACTCACTGAACACCAGCTCCAGGCGCTATGCAGAGTTTGATCAGGCGGTTCTTTTTGCTTCATCCTAGATATGAGGCAGGTTATCACAGCTCCACCCTATGTTCTTGTTTGGTGGAATCGCCCACAGAGATGGAGGAAAGGGGACTATGGACTACGAGTACTCTAGTCACTATGGTGAGTAACATTAATTTATATAAAATAATGTTCAGATAAATAAATACATTTAAATAACACACATTGTACTCGGGCAACACTATTCTAGTAATGGCAACAATATATATACTCTGTCGTACCACACTATACGTGGATTCAGTAAAAAAATGCACCAACTGCTTATAGTTTTTAAAAAGCATACCAATTTCTAAGCAAGGTGTAACTTCATAGATCAGGGTAGAAAGGCAGGTGAGTTTAGGAACATTGGCAGAATGCCTTCTTTAAAGTAGATCTGCAAGCCTGTGTGAGGGTCCCTCCTCTTGGGCAACCCACAAAGGAAATGTTAAGGTGTACTTTACCTTGTCTATTACAGCCCAGTCCATAAATGCTCACTAATGCTCTGCTTTTTTTTTTTAGGTCCCTCTACTCCAATGTACCCGAGATGCCACAAGGGTACAGGATCCAAGACCACTCTGGGACCCCTGAATGATTCCTGAGGCTGGAAGATGCTTGTCCCATCACAGTACCTTTGATTCCTTGGTAGGCGAAGTGGTGGAGGTACTTAGCTTTACTGAATGTGACCTCTCGAGGATGGACCCCCCCCTTTAGAAGGAGTCGCTGGGATGTCTAGGTCAAGAGAAAAGCAGGAAAAACGCAGTGTCGGGAAGGCAGCACTTTCGGTCTTCGCAGTGATCTCTGTTGGCGCGTTGTTACTCTGGCTGCGGGTGAACCACAAAGCTCAAACTTGCTATGGACCCTGACAAGCCCTGGCTCAAGCAGATAAGCCCTTTGAGGACCTTGGGTGACTTTCGGTGGCGACTGGTGCAGTGGCAGAAGTAGGTTCTGTGATTTTGCGGTTTACTGACTTTTGGTTCTTCGGTGCTGCAGCACATACTTTGGATGGTTTCTGGCAATCTGGACTCAAAGGCTGGACTGCAGACCCTCAACAATTCTGGATCCTTGGGACGGTGTCTTTGGATTTTGGTGGCGGGAAGTCCACCAGCGGCACTCCCCTGCACACAGCAACCCCGGATCTTCTCCGGCGGGATAAAGTGGTCAGATGTTGTGGCAGGGATGTCCTGTGAAGGATTCTTCAATTAAATGGAACTTTCGCAGCTCCGGGTGTCAAGCAGCACTATGCCAGGGTACCCCCTCTTTAGGTGATATGCAGCAATGTGGCTTCCAGCAGTCACAAACTCTCCTCCGGACCCTGTTGGACTTCTTCGGATCAAGATGCCCAGTTACTGCTCTTCTGGACTCACGAAGAACCCTTCTCAGGACGGCAGGCACACAGGACTGGCTTCCAGGGTACTTCAGAAGTGAAGTAGCAGGTGCACAATGATCCCTCATAGCTCAGGAAGAGGTCTCCTCTTTTGGACCAGTCCTTGGAAGAACACAGCAGCTTTCGGATTTCGATAGAGTAGCCACAGCAGACTTCTTCCTCCAGCTGGGCTCCAGGAGACCGCTTCTTACTTCAGCTTTGACTACAGCTTCTGAACAAATTGGTGAGGGAGTGGTCCGTAGTTATGCACATTTGTTCCCCATTCACTCAGGCTGAGCCACGCTCAGTTTGTCAATCACACACACGTGCATTCATTCATTCATGCAGGCAACCAACCAATCAGGCTCACAGGCATTCAGGCCATTCACCCAAAACCAGACACCCATCACACAGAATGTGGATTGAAGTAAGCACCCAGCCTTTCAGAGCTCTACACTGCATTCACTCCAGTTTGTCAGGGCTGGCCCAGGCATTGTCACACAACTAAAACCAAACACCCACAACACAGAATGTATATTGCCTCCTCACTCCATTCATATAGGCCCCACCCCAAGGTTGGACCCACAACCCTCAATCCCTGGGAAGGCTCCAGCCAGTCTGGCAGGTGGCAGCCCCAGAGTCGTATATGGTCCTTCCACCCATCGGCCATTCCGGAGGAAGGGGACAGAGTCAGGGTTTCCCAGAACTTCGGGAAGCAAGAGGTAAAGGCAGTGGAAGCCAAGAGGCTACAGTGGCCACCTTGCCTTTGTTCAGGAGTCCATTGACTCTTATGGCAGGGCCCAGGTGTCCCAAAAATGGAGGACACTGAGCCACTGCCAAGTCAGTATGTAGCTGCCACCAGCCCATACCCTGCTCTGTGGGTAACACACAGGTGCCCAAAAACACAAAGGGGTACAAGGGTGTACCACAACCCATGGGTGGCAAAACTGTGGACCTTGGGTAAAAAAGCCAGCGGTGAGTGCTGCACACCCTTCGCCTAGCGCGATCGCTAGAATATCATTTGGTTAAAGTGTAGCTAGGATTAACATAGCATCTTTGCCATTCATTAGAAAAACTCAATACAATGGTTGTCAGAGAACTCTATATTTGCATCAAACAAGTATGACCACTTTAGAGTGGCCTGTGCCAGTGTGCTAAGGATGCCAATGCATTTTGGAATGTTGCTCCTTCGTTAGGGCATTTACCTGCAAGGGAGACCACAGGGCCCCCAACAAGTCAATATTGCATATACCAACAATTACAATGCACAAGCGCCATTGTCAATGCACTATTTGTTAATATCATGCCAAACAGTTACGAAAAGACGGACCAACTGTTCCGTAACATAGTGCGTGAAAAGATCTGTGTGGACCAAAATACAAAGTATGCGTAAAAAATATTCAATGTGAGAGGCCAAGTGCCATATTGCATCCAATAGTTCACATCAATGCAAGTAATTATGTACAATGGATGAAAATACCCCGAAATAGCTTTTATTGTGTATTACATTGGATACAGATACAGGGAAGCAAGTGAGAACAGAGAAACAAAGAATGAAAAATAAATATGTTAGACCAATATGTCTCGGCCAAATAATGTGCTTGTGCTCGACAATGGTGTAGAAAAGTATTCTCACCTGGCTAGGAGGTCTAATTAGAGTTGTTTGTCTCTAACGATATGCATTCGGACAGAAATGTCTGACATGGTAAAGTAGCTCACTCCAGAGGGGAGTCTGGATCTAATGGATTGCAGGTCACGCCACTGGAAAGGAACAGCCGCTCCCAGCACTGTAAAACAAATAAGACAAGCGTCTCTAAGTGCATGAACACTGACAGTCCGGTGCATCTCTAGCCAGTAATCTAACCTTGAGACATATCCTTACCTTCAAGGTGCCGCTCCTGTGCCTGCTGGCTGCTCCTAGCCCACATTGTGCTAGCTATCTATACCTAACGGAAGTGTGACAGCTGCGGACATCCTACCTGGTCTTCCTTTCTGAACCTTTGTCTGCCTCCATCTGGCCACTTCCACCCAACATACTGCCCACCATCTCCCGGCCTGTGCTGCCTACTTTGGTCCTGTCCTTACCATCCTAAAGGATCAACTGTGGCGTCGCCCGCCCCCACTCCAACAGTGAACCTCCCACCACCTCTTCCATCTGATCCCACCCTGACCCGCTACCGCCTGCCACCCCCAAGGCCCTCTACTCCCAGTATCTATTCATGTCCTTCCTCCTGTGGTCCCTCACCCATTCCCCTCAGCTCCTCAATTCATCTAATCCCACCACCTGGTCCCTGGCCGCTGGCCACCTTCTAGGCCTTCCACTCCCAGTATCACTCCCTTTCCTGCCTTCTGTGACCGCTCACCCTTTCCGCTCTGCGGCCTACCTTGACCCTCAATCTTTCCATCCTAAAGGATAAACTACCTCTAACTTCTCCTCTTGCTCTGCTACTCCTTGCTGCTCTAATCCTAGTTTCTCTTGCTCTGCTACTCCTTGCTGCTCTATTCCTAGTTTCTCTTGCTCTGCTACTCCTTGCTGCTCGGTTCCTAGTTTCTTTCCCCCGTCCTGTTTGACTTCTCCCCTTTACACCTTCTCTCTCTCTCTCTTCTACTCTCACCTCCCCTTCTTTTCCACTTTATTCCTTCATCATACCGCACTCATCCCCTCTGTTATGCGTTCTGCCAAAACTCTCACCGTCCTCATTGCTCCCCCACTCCCTCTCCCTATTATCCCCTTCCTTTCCTACTCTCCTTCTCCCTCCTCCTCATGTCCATTCCCCTCTTCAATCCCCTCCCCACTCTTCCCGTTTCTCACCTCCCCCCTCTCACCATCCTAATCTTCTGTACCCCCCCCACTGCTCAACCCTCCAGCCTCATGAACATAGCCCTCTGGAATGCCAGATCCCTCTGCAATAAGACCGCTGCAGTTTTGGACATGTTCTTTCGTCTCAACCTTCATTTCCTATGTCTAACTGAAACCTGGATCCCCCCTCACAACACTACTGTCCCTGCTTCCCTAACCACTTCCTCAACAATATTCTCTCATATCTCTCGCTCTACTGGTCGTGGCAGACGTATTGTCGTCGTCTTCCACCCTAAATACCTCTCCTCTACTTCCTCACCATCTCTTCCTTCTTTCCCTTCCTTCAAATTCCTTTACAAATCCTTTTCTTCTCCTCACCCCATCTCCTTTCTAATCATCTATCAGCCACCTGGCCCTCTTTCTTCCTTCTACGATGACCTCGGTCACCTCCTTTCACTCATCTCTCCCTCCCCCTCTCATCTAACTACTCGGTGACTTTAATCTTCACCTCCCTTCTCCCCCTCATTCCTCACCCCTTTTCTCCATCCTTGACTCCTACCTCCTTCCCGCTCTTCCTTCCTCTCCTACTCATTCCTCTGGCTCCACTCTTGACCTTATCTTCAACTCTTCCTACCCCTCTTCTACCGTCTCTACACTAATTATCTATCTCTCTGATCATGCTTTACTCTCCTTCTCCCTTACTCCACTTCCCCATTCTTCTTCTATGCCCTCCCCTTCCATCTTTTCCCGCAACAACCTTCGCAACTTTGATCCCTCCCTCTTTCTCGACACTTGCTCTTCTCTCCCCTCTCTTCAAGATTTCTCTTTGCTTTCCGCCAATGATGCACTTAACACTGTTTCCTCCTCTCTTGATCTACTTTATCCCCTTTCCTTCTTCCGTCCAACCCGGAAACCCTCTCAACCATGGCGCTCTCCTCAACTTCTCTCCATGTGTCGTCTCCTCCGATGTCTCGAGAGACTCTGGCTCAAATCTCCTTCACTTTCCAACCAAACCTCATATTTCTCTTACCACTCTCTTTATGACTCTTGTCTCTCCTCGGCTAAATGTTCCTACTACTCTAACCTTCTCCACTTCCAAGCCTCTCACCCTCGTCGCATTTTCCAAACTCTCTCTCGTCTTCTCTCCCTTCCTACCCCCGATCCTTCAAGCCTCTTCCACCCTTTCTCCCTCTGACCTTGCAAACTTCTTCTTCCGCTCGACACTCTAAGCAATCCTCTGTCCTTATTCTCCTTGACCTCTCTGCTGCCTTCGACACTGTTGATCACCCCCTTCTCCACACTCTTTCTTCCTTTGGATTCAAAGGCTCTGTTCTTAACTGGCTATCCTCTTTCCTCTCCTCTCGCTCTTTCACTATATCCTGGAGCGGCCGTTCCTCACCATCCCAGCCTCTGAAATACGGCGTACCCCAAGGCTCGGTGCTTGGCCCTTTCCTTTTCTCACTCTACACCTCCCCCCCTTGCCCCTGTTATCTCCTCATTTGGTATTTCTCACCATTTCTATGCTTATGACACTCGGCTCTTCCTTTTCTTTTCTTCCTTCTCTACCGACCTCCACCTTAAGCTCTCTTCGTGTCTTGCTGCCATTAAAAACTGGATGTCTTCCTGCTTTCTTTCCCTCAATACTGATAAGACTGAAGTCTTATTCTTCCCCTCCAACCCTCATCCCCCTCCCTCTCCTCCACCTTTCATTCACCTTCCTCCCTCTAATCGCCCTATCTCTGCCCACGCTCGCAACTTAGGCATTCACTTTGACTCCTCTCTCTCCTTTTCCCATCATATCTCTCTCCTCTCGTGCCTGTCACTACCACCTCTTTAATATTCGCAAAGTATGCCCCTCTCTCACTTTCCATGCTACTAAACTTGTAATCTCCTCCCTTATCTTCTCTCGCCTCTTCTACTGCTCCTCCCTACTCTTTGGACTACCTACTTCTCATCTTGCCCCCCTCAAATCTATCTACCATTCTGCCATACGTGCCCTCTGTCTCCTTACCTCCCGTGACTCCATTTCTGCTTCCCTTTCTTCCATTGGCTGGCTCCCCTTTCACACTCAACTTAAATTTAATTTCCTCTGGTTAGTCCTTAAATCTCTCCATGGTCTGGGTCCCCCTTATCTCTCCTCTCTTTCTACACTCCCTCCCGCTCCCTTTGTTCTGCTGACCACTTCCTTCTCACTGTTCCTCCTTCCCCTTGTGCCCCCTCCCGTTTCCAGCTCCTAGCCCCCCTGCACTGCAACTCCTTACCCCTCTCAATCCGCTCTATACCTTCCTTCTCCTCCTTCCGCACCTCCTTCAAATCTCTCCTTCTCCATCCCCCACCATGAAACCCTTCCACCTTCCTGCTCCCCCTCCTTCCTTTATCTTTGCCCATGTTCATCTCCCTCCCCTTCTCCCCTCCCACCCCATTCTCGCCCTTATACCCCCTTCTGTTTCCCTCCTCCTTCTCACCCCTCCCTCCTCCCTCTCAGTTCTACTGCCCTACCCTCCCTCTTCCCTTCAGTTTAATGGCTCTACTTACTGTTTTGTTGGTCTGATTCATATTGTAAATTGTTTCTACTGTTATAATGTTATATGTATCCAGTTGTTAAAATTGTACAGCATTTTGGAGTAAAGCTCTATATAAACATAATAAATACAAATACAAGAGAAGAATGAATGGCGTTTTTTCAGTGCTTAAATGGATATGTTCGTCTAATCTTTTTCTTTCTTTGTTTCTCTGTTTTGTCTTCCTTCCCCGTACGTGTATCCAATGTAATACAAAAAAATACTATTTCGAGGGTTTTTCATCCATTGTACATAATGCCTTGCATTGATGTGAACACGCTAGGCCAAGGGTGTGCAGCCCTCACTGCTGGCTTTTCTAGCCAAGGCAGTTTTGCCACTATTTGTAATGCCCCGTGCAGAGGCATTATCCATAGGGTATGCACTCCAAACTTTGATTTTCAACAACTACAACCAACGGTACTAAATTAAGTAATCTAGCTGTGCCCACTCTCACCTGTGATTTGTACCACAACCCATGGGTGCCATAAGGGTATCCCATGGGTGGCTTTCACCAAAAGGAAAAATGAAGAGCTGCACTGCCAGAGGTCCAGGTTGCACCTCCGTGGCAGAAAACCTACACAGATAAGTGGTAGGACAAAGGACTAGGAGGCCCGGTCCCTCCAAAGGGCTTTTCCAGCATCACACTGCCCTCAGTCAATGCCACTCCTACTAAGCTCTTCCCCTGGTGGCCATCTTCAGTTTTAATGCACATTTCTAGTGTTGGGAGTCCTCATACTTCGCTCTTTGAAAATCGTTTTTTTTTCCCCTGTTTTTTGCTCTTTTCTTGTCTAAAGAAATCTTCCATCTCTTCTTAGTTAAGCGACAACCGGAACCAGGGACCCGTTGTTGACAAAGATCTTCAATCCATCGTCGGATCTTCAACCTGTGGTGCCAACAGGCCCAGGCTTAGGCCTACACGTTGGCCATGACTGATGCCACAAAGAAAAACCTCTTCAGGGCCTGTGAAAGCTGCAGCCTGAAGAACATCTTTGTTGAGGACCAGCACCTCAAGTTCCTTTATTGTCTTCACTTTGACCACAGCGCAAAAGAATGCTCCATCTGCCAATCCTTTTCGTCGAAGACCAAGAAGGATCGCCAACAGAGGTTAGTGGCTTGGATTGCGGAAGGGAAGGCCTCTGATGAAGCCTCCGGATGCAGTCATGCCTCTTCGAGGATGGCAGATTCCATGAGTGTACTCCCTTTAGTAAGAAGAGTTAAAGGTCCTTTGAGGATGCTTCATCTGTGAAGATCCAAAAGGTTGAAATCCCACACTCCATTGGCGTCCTCTGATGCTGGACCAGGTTCTAAAAAAGGTTTTGTCACCGGCTACGACGGTTAGCAAGTCCAGCTGGTGGGTTACCTCAGTCTGCAAGGAAATCGCTGACTCAACTCGAGCACAGATCGTCGAAGACCACATTTTGTAAGGACCCGTCACCAACAGTGGCCCATTGACGACAGCCTCATCCACCAGGGCCATCGACTACAACCCCATCGACAAAGCCAAAACATGTCTTTCTTCAGTGGCAGCAAGTTTTTCAACAACTGTCATCTTTACCTCGTCAACGGTCCCCATGCCCAGGGTCTGTCTGCCTTCCATGCCCCCCCTTCAACGGTCCCAATGACAATCTGATGGCTCCTTTTCTAACTCTGCAGGCTCTGATCTAGCCTCTTATCTGAAATGCTCTGACCTTGTAGAAGAGCAAGTGGATGCATTCTCCCTAGTCAATATCCCCTCACTGCCACCCTGTTTGAGTAACTGGCAAGGAGCTACAATTGGTAACTCCTGTACAAGTTTATGCGACATGTCCATACCATGTCGATTGTATGAAAAACAATATGCACTCAGGCAGCCATTCAGAATGTACCCTCACGTTGAAGCAATGGAGGAAACCTACCAAGAAGGATGTCCCTTGCTGAATTGTCAAAAAGCAGCCATGAATAAAATGGTGTGCGACATGGATGTATGTTTGTTAAAGTCTTATAACAGCAAAAGAATGTCCGAAGGAACATATATGACCCTATGCTGAAACAATATGAAAATACTTAAGAATGACGATGTTACTGAAGCAGTTAGAGAAACATGTACTCCCTGATGCAGTATTTACGAATACAAAGAAGAATGAAGAGGCCCCCCTAGTCAATAACTGTAAATACTCTGAAATGCAAGATGTAAAGAATACCAAGGTGCTTGCTTATGAGAGGTATATATTCAACCTTTAGGACTACCATCAGAACAAGATGGACGATGGCTCATGGCAATCAACCCGGTTACCTCAAAATGCGAGTCCTGATCTTAATATGGAAAGCCGATGAAGAAGCTATTTTTCTTGCGAAATAGGCGAGTGCATTGACTTTGAACCAAGGATGCTATTTCGAGAGACGAAGAAAAAGCACAAAGGGAAACTATGAGCAGATGATGTGCAAGGACATTTTTTCCAAAGATTGGGAACATTCACTGATGCCAAATGTTGATTATTAAATATTGATGATTAAAATGCATGAAATCATTATGGGATAGGGTGCGCAAGTCTCTAAAGGCCAAAAGGAGAACTGCACCCAGCAAAAGCTGAATGAAATAAGGTTAAAAGCACTGTTGATATGGACAAATTCATGGTCTTGCAACATGTGTTGAAGAGCTTGCAAACAAGGGCTATTCATTAGGCCTGGAGCTAAAATAGCTGTGTGCCTACACTTCCTTGGATGTCCCGAGACTGTGTAGACTGGCAAGGTCAACCTTCAAACAGAAGATACTGGTATGAGGCCTACTGATGAGAGAGGGTGGCCTAATTGGGGAAACAAAATGTAGAGCGCACTACAGCCCAAAGGCATCGAGGCACTATTACATGAGTGTACGTAGGCAAGATTCCTATCGTCATCGGCCAGCAACGGGGATCCGTTGTTGGTGAAGTTGCGCGCCCCTCAAGGGAGATTGTTCGTTGAAGTTTCTGGAAGGCAGTCTTGGGCCTACTTCGTGCCCTCTGACTATGACCGAGGAGAAAAGGAGGGAAGAACACTTTTCAGGCCCTGCACCCAATGCGGTTAAGGAACTTCTTTGTGGAGGACAAACCTCTTACGTGTCTGTACTGCCTGCACCCAGACCACAAAGAAGATGGGTGCGAGATACGCTTTGGCTTCTCGAAGAAAACTAAGGATGGGTATAGCAGGCTTGCGTCACGGTTCAAGTCCAGCAAGGCTCATGACCTGTGCTCTGAGCAGGGTCATGCCTCACCCAGAACTGGTCGGTCCGAAGAGCGGTCTCCGGGACGAGGTCGAAGTCCTTTGAGGACGCCCCATCCATGGGGGTCCAAGATAAGGCTAAAAACCAACCACAAGGCCGATTACGCCGGGTTTGCAGCTGATGCCGGTCCCAGGTCGGATAGACCGCCATCTCTGTCTGCTTCCTCAGCCAGCCTGCCATTGGGTTCCTCCTCAAAAAGGAAGTCCTTCACCCTGGCCAAGGTACAGGCCAAATCTGAGAAGCAAAGGTTGGAAGAAGAGAAGGCCCCGCAGCAGGCTCACCAGGTGCAAACGAAGACGCCGTCGACCACTTAGTCAACAACCCCTGGGGGCAACCACTACGGTGAGTGGTCCCTACAGCGCAGAGTATCCCTGCCTCCCAGGCGCGACAAGGCCTCTGAGGTAGTGGCAAAGGCAGTGGGCACCCCTGCGGGTGGTGGGGGCGGAATGATGCTTCATGTCCCTGTACACAGCCCGCAGGAGGGAAAAGGGGGGGGGGGCGAGGAGGCCCCAGAGCAGCACTCGAAGGTTTATGATCAGCCAATAGACATCTCCATGGATAACGATGACCAAGCGTTCATCCATACAGTCCACGGGGAGGATGACGGGGCAGGGCCTAGTTCTCCATCGTTCCCTCCACAGCCGAGGGACATATCCATGGACATCCTGTCAACTCTCCACACCCTGGTGATGGAGATCCAACAAAGGTTGCCTCCAACACTGGTGCCTGTTGTACCACAGACCCCTGTCCAGCCTCCACCTAAAAAGAGGAAGCGTCATCTGACACCCTCCGACACTGTTAGGCAGAAACCTGTGCAGTTCCCTTAGGGACCACTGCAAAAAGTTTAAGACCACAGGAGTAAGCAGTAAACCCAATTGGTAGCAGTCTGTACCACCCAGATTTACCTGGTAGCTATGACTGAGCAGTCAGACTTCTCTCAAGAAGAGTTAGGCAGTATATAGAGTATGAGTATACACAATAGGGCTAAAAATACAGTAGAACAAGCAACACTGACCAGAGCTTTGGTATAAAAGTATATAATTATTTAAAAACACACTTATGAAAATACACTGGCACTAATATATCAAGCAAGTTCAAACAGTCACTATAAGTATATACACCTCCCTAATTAATTATTCGACAAGTCTAGGTTAAGACACCACTTATTTAGCAAATCAGAGGTGAGCGCGTAACCGTAGATGGCACTCCAATAATTTGTTTAAAAAGGGAGAGAAAAGGCAGAGTAGGAAAATAACACAGTACCAACACTTTTAAGAAACCACAGCAAGTCGAGAAAGGCAGGGTCTACTGTAGAGCAACAAGTTCATAGGCCAGGCCCACTCTTTGAGAGAGCAAGGCGGAATGTGCCCAAGATCACACAGTGGACATGCACTCAAAGTCTTTGCAGGAAAGTCAAAAAGAGGTTGGATCAGTTCAGAAAGGCAAAGTTAGCGGGTCTGAGGTCAACCCAGTTAGAAAGTCAAGGATTTACGGGACACCTTGGACAATCTGTTGCAAGGGAGACCAGGAGGGACACAGTACCTCTAATGGTGAGAAAGCTCCAGCGGTGGCAGTTGTTCCTGGCAGCGGGTGCAAGTAGTGGCTTCGTCCAGGGGAAGAGATGATCTCGACGAGGAAGAAAGCTGGAGGTTGCTGCACTGCCAGGGAAGAAGCCAGCTGCAGAGTTCCCGATTAAAAGGTACAACCCTTTTATTCACGGTAGTGGTGAAGCGTGGCTATCCAGCCGCCGGGGTGCTTGGCAAGGGCGATTCGACCACGAGACGTTGCAGGAAGGTAAAAAAGGCGAACTGGTTGGTCCCACCAGCTCCAAGGGAAGAAGATCTCCTCTGTCGTCTGGGAAGTGGTGAGTTCGTACAGCTGGGCTCCACCGATGGTGTCGTCTTTGTAGATGGCTCAGCTTCTCCCCTCTTCGGATTCTTTAGGTCCTGTGGTGACTTCTGAAGTTCCAGTCCCCAAAGTCCTGCTTTTATCCAGAAAACCCCCCATTTAACAGCCTAGCTGTCACTCAAACATGCTAAGTGGTGAGCCGGGCGTCTCACCACAGGGCCAATCACACAAGAGTGCGACTTGAGTTGCCAAGGCAACTCAATCCAGGGTGCCTAATCCCCCTCCCACACATCCTGTAGACCCCAGACAGAGTGGCACCATTTGGAGGGCTTCTGTGGAGATGCCCGCCAAAAAGTGGAACAAAGGGCTCGACTTGGGTTAGAGTTTCAGGGGCGAACACAAACGCCATTTTAAAACCGAGTCCTGGCAAAAAGACCCAACCGGGGAATAAATATTAAATAAATAACCCGGCGGTATCTTTAACATTGCACCAATAAGTGGTGCGTTTAAAATCAATGGGAAAATCCCATAGGAAATATTCTGGTTGAATATTTTGCGTGGTATCCACTGCCACGAGCCAGAAACTCGACAAGGGGGGACTGGACAGTGCCCCCTTGGAAAACAGACCCAGGGGCAATCGAATTACCCCTACCAGTACTTCCACAATATGATGGTTTGTACTGGTTCTGTTCACAATTTAAGACTAGTAAAGCCAATGGTGACTTTACATGCCCTGGGAGACAGTATTCAGTCCCATGGTATGAAGTCTATGTTTGGGGGGGGTTACTATGACACCCCTGTGTTACTGCACTGAGGGTGCTGTGTAACACACATACCAAAAACACATGAAGCCCTATGGAGTAAAAGACCCCATAGTCCAATAAACACATTCACAGTCAAAGGACATACTCAAATCATGCCTAAGAGTGGGAGAAAGAGAGTCTCACTCTTAGCAGGAGAAAAAAATAAACCCCAAAAATCCAGCAAAGCTCCCGGGGGACTCACTAGGTTTGGGAAATTAGCCTTAACAGAGAATTCTCCCTAATGGACACGTCGGGTCTTGACGCCACCAGCTGACCTGTATACTCACATGGACACTTGTACGGACACGGCCACGGGAACCGACGAAGAGGAGGACTCCGTCCCGGCAGACAAGTCACTGCACCTGGGCGCTCCTCATAGAGGCTCTCCACCAGACGAGTTGGGATCATTCCACTCAATCTCCAGGTCCCCCGAGCTGTTACAGCTGGTGCCCGAGGAAACCAAAAAGGAGGGCTTTCTAAATCAGCAACAGGAGTCCAAGAGGAAGACTATCATATCTGTACCCTTTTTGGATGACATTTTGGAGGAACGCCTGGCCCTCATGAAAAACCCATGCATGGCTCCAATCAAATGAGACCGGTTGGAGAAGAAATGCAGGGTACCGGACTCAGCATCCAAGTGCTTGAGGTCACAACCGTTGCTGGACTTGGTAGTGTCGGCCGCCCCAAGAAAACGTTCAGCCAACCCCGGCCTCTGCCTCATCATTCCCCCATACAACCAGGCAAAGAAGATGGATGGCATGGGAAAGAGAGTCATCTACACAGCAGCATCCACGATCAACACAGCTAATACTCTGGCTATCTTGTTCCGATGCGACCGGCAGCTTTGGTACTAATTCCTTCCCAACAACAAAAAAGGCACTCGCTGTATTCCAGGAAGGGAAGGTGGCGTCCGACCATGCCGGTACAGTGGCAGTGGACATCGCTGACATGGGTTTCCAACAAATGGGAAAGTGTTTGCCTTTGTCGGCAGGGATGGTTGAAGGCCAATAACTTTTGCTAGGACATTCATGCAAAGGTGCTGGACATGCTTTTTGACAGCGAAAATCTGTTTGGGACGGCGGTCGACAAATCCATTCAAGGCATAAAAACTGACAAGGCACGTTCCCTTGGCACTCTACAGCAGCATCGCTTGTCGTCTTTTCACTGCTCCAGGGGAAAATCGAGCAGATCATCCAAGGGATACTCCATGTTGTACAGGCAAACTCCCCAATCGTCCATGCAGGAAGCCTACAGCGGCCGCTCCCAGGCCTACTGTAGCAGAGGTAAGTTTCGCTGTCGCCCACAGGACTGGGTGCACAAGCAAGCCTAAAGTGGCCAAGAAGTCATGCCCCCACTCGCGCACCCCAGTGTGAGGCCAGCTGACTATGTTCACCAGAGAGTGGAAGATCACCACCACCGACAGATGGGTGCTCAATGCTCTTGCCCGGGGACACACCTTGGGAGTTCCAACGCAGGTGCCCTCGTGTTCCACTGGTTCCCCATCCAGAGCAGCACATCCTTCAGCTCCTGGACAAAGTGCGGGCCATGTTATGGAAAGGGGTGATGGAGCTTGTTACCCAATGGCCCTGGGGCTCCGGAGTCTACTCCAGATACTTTCTGGTCAGAAAGAAGACTGGGGGATTGGAGACGCATCCTGGACCTATGCCGTCTGAACAAGTACTTGAAGTCCCAAAAATTCAGGATGGTCCCTTTGTAGCATGTGCTCGGCCACCTGGCGGAAGGGGACTTCTTGACATCGTTGGCCTTAGAGCAGTGATCCCCAACGTGTAGCTCGCGAGCAACATGTTGCTCTCCTGACCCTAAAATGTTGCTCGCCCGTTGCTCTGGGTCATTGTGTGAAGGCTAAGAAGAAGGACATTCAGATATGAGACAACAATGGCAGTGTACCCTGAGCCAGAACTGTGCAGGAAGGCTAGCCAATCAGCCTACTCTATTTGACAGGCATAACGTACTGTTAGGTATTGACGCTTTAGCTGTGGAGGCATCAGTAGAGTGGTCTGAGTGGTGGGGCAGGCCAGGTGGGTGCAGGGAGCAAGAGGGTGCGGTTACAGAAATGAATCTCTTGGGGCTTCAGATGAGACAGTCCCCAGTGATTGAAGAGAACCTGAAGCACAGAAACTAAGCTGGCCTGGCCACCCATGTGAATACCCATGGTACTGCTCTGTAATCAGAAGTAAAAAGGACTCCCCACTGAATCCACCCTTATTCAGACAATTTCTGTTTTAGCACTCTAAAATGTATATGCCACTTGAAACTCTGGTACATTGAGGTGCATCGCTGGCTGGATCAAGAATACAATCTACGAAGATAATGTTGCCGCCAACTGAGCCTTCCCCCGTTGCACTCAGGTAGACCGCAAAGGGGTTAGTCGTCGAATAGTACGAAAAGAAGTAGGAAAATGAGTGACTTGAATGCCCAACTGTCAAGGAAGTTCCAATAAGATTCTTTTGTACATGTATGATTTGCGTTTGTTGCCAAAATGTAATTTTTTGATCCAAAATGTTTCACAATAATTGCATAATCTTTGTGAAAACATTTTCATCTTCTGATTCTTCTTTCTAGTACGGAAGTGCATTAATGGGGAAAAATAATTGAACCAAATGCCTGTGTTTGTGTTCTGGTGACAATTGCCAGCTTCTGTGCCTTTATACAGCTGGTGCCGACATATTGGGCAAATAAGTGGCATGCATGCTCAAACTTTCCTTCTTAAACAATTTACTTATGCCAGTTTCTTTACATGTGAAGTTTGTGTTTGCGGGCCCCATGCCTCATAATTGGCACAAATGTTACATACTACTTGTATTGCAGTGCCTGGTGGGAACATTCACATTGTATGATGCTTTGCTTATCTGGCATATGACTAATGGATTTCTAAGGGGAATTAGCTCCAAATTGTGCACACTTAATTAGTGTAGCTACCAATTGCAATTCACTTATGTTACTGAAAATAATTTCATAGTGACATAGAAATTATTTTTACTTTAGTATAGTGTTTATTGCTAGATTCTTCCTGCTTCTAAATTCTTTAAGAACGGATATTACCCAATGTAATGTAATGAATTAATCAACCTCGAGCAATGAATGGCTAAGTCGACCCTGCCACAGGTATGAACATGCGAAGTGCAGGCTGACCCCATGTCAAGGGACTGCACTTAACAATTGAGGTATACAACCATAAACATATAATGTGTACAATATGAAGGAAGACTACAGAAGGGGTGGCAAAGTGGTCTTCAAAAGTTCGTTTGTGTACAATGTTACTGGCCCACTAGCATGCTTAAGAATGCACCACTTACAACTATATTTCCCAGGGGATTGCTTGGGGAAAGAGTACCCAAATCCATCAGAAATCGTTTTTTTTTTTATTCCTAATCACTTGTCTTCAATGTAACAGACCTTGAGTGCTTTAAAAAGCACTATTTTCCGCTAGATTTCTTAGGTGGATAAACCTCCCCTCACACAAAGCCTGGTTGAAATGATCTTTAAATTCTACCATATTCTGTCTAGTTTTACTCATCCTGTTCTCCTAAAAATGCCCAATTTGCCCCTAAAGATCCTGACAATCCCTTTGGAGGGATAGATGGGGCAGCACCAAAATAAGCCTTTATATTTTGGAGTAAATGCTACTGTTAAAACGTGCTTAAACATTTACCATTAAATCGCTTGAACATTTCCTGGGAGAGAACTCCAAGCACTCAAATATTTTCATACATCCTGCAATGTTTTTGAATAATTTTGCTGGCCCAGTGCCTAGAAATGCACTGTTTGCCACTTAATTTACTAAAGATTGTATTTCTATACCAGTTTAATGTCAAATGATGTTATTTGTTCCAATCATTTTACCACTGAATGCCGATAAATTGCATCAAAGTGCTGAAGTTGCTCACCATTTCATCTGACGCTCAAATGTTGCTCATTGCTAACAAAAGGTTGGGGACCCCTGACTTAGAGGATGTGTACTTCCATGTCCCCCATCCACAGGAAACATCAGACGTTTCTACAGTTCGTGGTACAAGACCAACACTACCAGTTCAAGGCCCTACTGTTTGGCTCAAAGCCGGCCTCACAGATTTTCACAAAATGCCTGGCCCCGGTGGCAGCCCACCAGCATCTGCAGGGCATACACTTATACCCGTGCCTGGACAATTGGCTGATATGCGCCCACTCCAGGGAACTTGCCAACAAGCTCAGGAAGGAGAACATTGGGCTACTGATGGAACTACGGTTCTCAGTATACTATCCGAAATCCTGCTTACCGCCATCGCAGAACACACTGTTCCTCTTCGCCAGACAACACAATGGTTTGCCTGGCATCCCCCTCGGAGGAGAGGCTAGCTGCCATTCAAGGGAAAGTGCAGCGACTGTCGTCCAAAAAGGCCCCGGTTCGGGCCATCAAGTCGTTGCTGGGCATGATGTCCTGCATCTACTTTGTCCGTCTCTGCAGGTTGCAGATGCGACGCCTACAGGAATTTTTGGATGCACGTTGGGTACAAGTGTCCGGGAATTTTTCAGACAAGATCCTCCCCCATCAGTGAGGAGTTGCGGCAGGCAATGTGTTGGTGGGGTATGCTACCACATCGCCCAGAGGATGCAGTTTTCAAACCCTGCCATACCAGCAGAGGGTCATCACAGACACTTCTATGGAAGGTTGGGGAGCTCACACCCGACGTCTAGATGCTAGAGGTCTGTGGCTTCCAGAGGAAAAGGGTCTGCACATCAACATCCTGGAGCCACGGGCAGTGTTCGGGCCCTTAAGTCTTTTCTACCGTCTCTGAGAGTCAAGGTGGTGAGGATCTTCACAGACAACACCACCACCATGTTCTACATCTGGAAGTAAGGGGGTTTCGATCCCCAGCGCACTCCAAGGAAGCTGAGGACTTGTGGCATTGGGCCATCGGGCAGGGCATGATCCTCGTCTCATTCCACCGGCAGGTATTAAGAACACCCTTGCGGGAACTGCGTCAGGATAAGGTTGACTGCACATCAAATGAGGCAGACCGCCGATTGATCTGTTTGCCACAGCGGCAAACTCAAAGTGCCAGACAGTTGCCAGCAGATTCCAGCAGCTGAGGAGCATGGGGGATGCGTTCTCCTTCCCGTGGGAAGGTCAGTTTCTGTACACTTTCCCCTGCTTCCTCTCCTGCTACTTGTGATCAATACACTCAGTGTTGCTGCAAGGTGATAATCATCTCCCCCGCGTGGCCGAGGCAGATTTGGTATCCGGACATACTCAGCCTGTCAGTGTCGTCTCCAGTCTAGTTGCTGGTACTGCTGGATCTGCTCACCAGAGAGAGAGGCGCATCCTTCATCACGACCAAGGATTTCTGAGCCCGAAGACATGGCTCCTGCAGCCTTAGAGTTTGGAGGGTATGAGCTGCCAGCAGACTGCAGGGAAGCCCTCGCCAAAGCCAGGGCATTGTTGACACTAAAGTGCTACAGCCATAAGGGGAAGTGTTTCTCTACGTGGTGCCGGTCGCAGAAGATTACCCCTATGAGGGTCACGGCCCGACAGATTCTTCCATACTTGCTTTCGTTGGCAAAATCTGGTCTGGCTTGCGCACCCATAAAGGTACACCTGGTGCCATCTCACGCTACACCAGATCCCTGGGAAGATCCTCGTTGTGGTCCCACAGAATTGTCAATGAGTTTCTCAAGGGACTTTTTTGATCTTTCCCTTCGGAGAAGGCGCCTTCCCCGGCATGGGAACTCAACGTAGTACTGACAAGACTCATGGGGGGCACCCTTCATACCTATGCATTAGGCACCACTCAAGTTTCTCTCATGGAAGACTGCGTTCCTTGTGGCCATCAGCTCAGCCAGACTTGTGGGTGATATCCAGGCCCTGTCCTGCAAGCAGCCGTATCTGACTTTCCACAAATCGCGGGTGGTGCTGCGTACGCTCCCCACTTTCATGCTGAAGTTCCTGTCAGAATCCCACCTCAACGAGCCTTTGGTGTTGCCCGTTTACTTCTCTAAACCTTTGTCGCCGGCAGAGAGGACATTGCATTCACTGGACATTGCTCATGCCTCGAAGTTCCACGTGGCACGCACAGAGTTTTTGGAAGACTTCTCAATTGTTTAAACTTTGGACCTGTGAATCATGGGAAGGCCTTGTCCAAGGCTTCCATCTCAAGATGGCTCTCCGGCTGCGTCATGCACTGTCATTGGCTGGCTAATCGGCCTCTGCCAGGCTGTCTGATGGCCCACTCCACCAGCGCAATCGCTGCGATGCTGGTGTTCCTTTTTGGTGTGCCCTTGCTTGACATCTGCAGGGCTGCAACGTGGAGGTACCTGCAAACCTTATGAATTTCTACTGCATCAACAGGGATTCCAGGGAGGAGTCCAGAGTCGGCCAGGCAGTGCTACACGTGTTCGCTTGAGGTAAGTTTGTTCCAGGGGTATGTGTTAATTGCTTCTGTTCATGGGTGTAATTTTAGGGGGGACAGAGGGGTTTGTCCCCCCCCCAACTTTCAATGGAACACCATTTTGTCCCCATTCATTTGGCTGGGGCACGTTATCTTTGGATGTCATGTCCCTCCCCCCCCCAATATTTTCAGCATAGTTACTCCACTGCTTCTGTTGGGCCTTGCCACCTCCAGTTGGATGTATAATGTGCACTGCTGTTTATTTGTTATTAATGAGCATGTGAATCCATGCCAGAACCCATGCTGGAGAAGGTTTAAGTTACTTACCTATAGCTATTATTCTCCAGCATGGATTCTCATGCAAACCCTCCCTCTCGACCCTCTGAGGCTCTTCTTGGTCATGCTGCCACTTTATGTGCTTATCAAATCTGAAGATGGCTGACGGAGGCGGAGCTTGGGGGGAGAGAGAACTGTCATTGGATGGGGCTGTATGACCCAGAGGACAGTGATTGGTTTAGAAGAGAAATACAATTTTAAAGTGAATTTCTTTTTTTTACCGAGGATTTCCAGCCTGACAACAGGGAATATTCATGAGCATGTGAATCCAGGCCAGACCCATGCTGGAGAACAATAGTTACTGGTAAGTAACTTAAACCTTATACCATGTGATAAGAAGTAGAAAAAGAAAAGAGACTACCAATGAGCGACAACACGCACATTTTCTATATTTTGAGATGATCCCCTAATCCAATCCCACCCCTCGATAGGTTTTTGATGTTTGCTATGTAGGATGACATCATAGGTGATGCATCCAGCATATATAAATTATGCATGACTGACAAAACAGTGTGATCTTGCATGAGTTGGATTGATGAAGGTTTACTTATTGAGATTAAAGCAGTATTTTACCATCTCCTTTGAGACTGTCCTGTTATTGGGTACAAAGTATTTTCTTGGTAATTCCATCTAGCACAACAAATGCTTCAAAGTGTTACAGCACATTTGGTAGCAGTGTGGATGGTTCTGGTCTAATCGACCTAGAACACAAACAATTGACTACTCCTGCCATAAGCAGATTAGCGCAGAGTTCCCTGCAGTGAGCAGTGCGCTGAAACTGAAGTCACGTGACTGATATGTTGGAAGGTTCCCCCCTTTGATGAAATTCCTGTTCGGTTCTTGCAGGTGCCCCGTGGATGAAAAGGCAAACTGGTTGATTACGGGAGAGGCCTAGTGACAGTTTTCAAGTGCCTCAACAATGAATCCCCCGCTTATCTCAAAACCAGGATCACAAGGAATCCCATTAGACATACTTTACGCTCTAATAATGCTATTAGGCTGAACCAACCACTTGCCGGTTTGAAGAAAATCTGAGGAGCCAGTTTCAACTCCTGGACCCTACCTCATGGACTTCACTTCCTAAACATCTTGCTGACTGAGACTCTACCCCTATCTTCAAGAAACATCTGAAGACTTTCCTTTTTGACGAAGAGCAGGGTTAACTTTTCCAATGTACTTCTTTCCCCTCACTGTTTTCGACTACTCCCTTTTCTGATGACTAGGCCCTCCCTTCCTTGTGTCTTCTTTGTGAGCACCCTGAGGCTTACGGGTTAGTGGCACTATAGAAGAGAGTGGATAGATAGAATCGATGCTGGGGGACTTGAGCTCAGGACCAGACGTAAGTAGACCATCATAGCTGGTAAAAGCATATAGGGGAAGGGATTATAATTGTCATGTTGTAAACTGAAAGTATAGAGCGTAACAGGATATTTGGGTATTATATAAAGAAGGGATGAGGATACCTCAAATTCACGGGCTCAAAAACAGAAAGGGCACACAATTAAAGATTCTAAAAAAGACAAGAACGATATAAAAATAATTAACGGAAAGGGCAAACAAAGGCGTTAGAAAAATAGCGTTGAATACATTTTGTTTTCCAAAATAATAAAGATAGGGGAAGCATGCTGATCTTTTTGGAATACAAGTGGTGATTGATGATGCCAGTTTAAAAATATTGAAATTATATATTTAATTAATTTTCAAGTAAAAGAAAAATTTGAGTAAGTATTAACAGCCTGAATCGGCTTGTCGTAATGGAGGAGATGCCTCTCACGCACCTATGCAGGACATTGCCAAGATAAACTGCCAGGATTATGCAGTACCATTCCGAAAGGATTAAGGGCATGGTCAATAAGACATTTATGCCCTGTCCTCCAGGAGGTTCATTATCAAGCTAAGTATTACCTAATTTGACAACCTGTTTGTGTTCCATGTATCAGGGAAATAAGCTAGAGAAGAGATTGGCAGTATTAGAGCTCTGGAAAGATCTAGTCTATAAGGCGTGGATTCTTTCTCAGCATAAAGGGAAAGCTGTAACACATTCAGCTCCTCTTTCCCCTTCTGAGAAACAAGACATGAAGAATAAAGAGGGGTTTTACCCTTTAAAGGAATTGAAAGCAGCGGGGTATGTTAACCCACCATACGAATCCCCTGCCTATCCTAGAGAAGAAACAGAAGAAGAGACCAAAAGTAGAGAATGCAAATATATACAGACATGTGATGAAAGCAAGCAGCGTATGAAACAGATGGACAGAATAAATAGAAATAAAAGAGGCAGAGAAACAAAGGAGAATAATAGATACAGGTAAGCTTCTAACAATAGTACAGAAAGGATGGAAGAATAAATACTACTTCAGTTAGATGACAAAGGTATCAGTGGAGTTCGAGAAAGCGAGGAAAGGGAAATAAAGTGAAAGAGAAGACAAGGAATGTAAACTAAGGGAAGAGCGAAGGAAGCATGAGGAGACAAGGGAGAAGGAGAGATTCGAAGAGTAGAAGCCCAAAGATTGAAAGCATGTAGGTTACAAAGAAAACGAGAGGAAGAGGAATCAAGGGAAATAAGGCAAAGGGGGAAGAAATGGAGAGAAGCAGGGGATTTAAAGATGAGATTGAATTATGCTGTACAATCATAATAGCCATAGAAATGCAAGACCGAACCCAAGAAGAGAGAGTATCTCAACCGTCCCTTGGGGGATGGTGAGGACCATTAGATATGCCAACATGAAGAGAATATACAGAAAGTATAGGAACAAGGAATGGGAGACTACATAGACAAATGAGGGATAAGGAAGGGTGCAGAACTCAAGAGGGCGAACCAAGAGCATCCTTTAATGGAACAGGAGGAAGATTAGATTAGATTACAGAAAAAATGAGTATAGGGCTATATCCTTAAGTGGGGTAGATCTTGAGGATGCGGAAGAGAACACTAATCATACGAGTTGGGATACAATGATGTCCGATGAGAAAAGGAAACAAAAAAAGGAGACGCGAGAAGAAGGCGCATATGGATTTTTTAAGAGAATCGAGCATAGAAAAAGGGCTAAAATGATTAGATCTAGAGGACCCTATAAGAAAAACACCAGAACCAATACCATATAGTGAATAACCACAAGTATGATCGTACAGTACAGAGGATGTGACCCTGCCCTATGTGAGCACACTAAGGGCATTTCCAGGGAGAAAACAAGCCTGCAATGATAATGCTGCCTGGAATACGAGGAATGTGGGTAGGTATGACAAAGGATCAGGGTTTTCCCAGTTACCACTATTAGAGAAAGGAGGGGGTCGGCCACAATATATACCATGGCCCCAGATGGATAAGGATTTAAAAAAAAAAAGATTTTTTATTGGTTTTCACATATGTAACAATAATAACAACATGGAGCAACAAGCACCAACACATTCTAGCTCCCCTTTACCCCTCATAACCCCACCCACCCAATCAGCCTTCACATGCATTCTATAGCTCAATTATGACTGCTGCATCTGTCTCCTCTGATTGATTGCTGTACAATATCTATCTCACTTATATTTTCAAACAATGATACTGTTAGTGTTATCCATCTCTGTAGGTCCATCCCAGTCCCTGAAGTCTGTGTTCTGAGCGCTTTCTCACAGACCCCTGTTTCCGACGTACACCACCTTTCCAGTTACCTCCACCATTTGTGTATTTTGGGTTTCCTTGCATCTTTCCACTTCATTGCAATGCTTCGCTTCCAGATGGATAAGGATAATTTAAAATGCACACTGCCGAGTTTGACTTCCGGTGCAGAAAAATGGATTAAGGAATTAGAGAAAAGGATGTCTGAAATGACGTCAGCCATAGGCGATATAAAAGGCCTATTAGCCAATTTAGGGATCACTCGGCTCTCTTTCAGGCTCCCCGCAGGCACCCATGCTTCTTCTCTCATACCAGACTGTCTGGTCACAATTCAAGAATGGTGGGCCGCCAATGATATCTGCCTTAATGCCAGTAAGACTAAGATCCTCCTCTTTGGGACACCTGGTCCCTCCTTTCACTCTCTGGCCGGCCACTCTGGGCCCTCTTCCTGCTCCTTCCTGTGAGGCTAAGAACTTTGATGTCCTCTTTGACTCCACCCTCTCCCTCTCTGCTCACATCTCTGACGTCTCTTAGAAGTTAAACGATCAGCTGCACGTCCGCAGAGGTGTTCTTCCTTTTCTCACTTTCCCCCAGAAGCTCACTGTCCCCAGAGCTCTAGTCCTCCCTAGGCTGTACTATTGCAATAGCCTCTTTCTAAATCTTCCGGCCTCTACGCTTTGACCTTTACATCTTATCCAGAACAGGATTGCAAGACTTGTCCTTGGCCTCAAGCCCAGGGATCGTATCTCTCTAGCTCTGAAATCTCTTCACTGGCTCCCTGTGGCTGCAAGGATCAACTTCAAGACCCTCTGCATCATCCACAAGGCTTTCTGTGCCCCGGGACAGCTCTACCTCGAACTTTCTCTTCCAAAACATTTTACTTCTCAAACTCTCCGCTCATCCACCTCCAACTGCATGAGGGTCTAATGATTCTCCAAGCAGAGAGTTGGGGGAAAGGGCTTTCTCCTCGGCTGAGGCCTGTTTCTGGAACAGCCTCCCTGACTCTCAAACTTGACCAAAACCACCTCCTGTTCCGGAAGCAACTCAAGAACTTCCTTTTCGCTTCCCCTTTCTCTCTTCCTCCCCCCCTGCTGATGCACCTGACCGCTTCACGCACTGGTCAGCCTCTGAACTTGAGCCCAGGCTCCTACATGTCCCGGTGCCCTTGCACTGCCTCCGGGCTCCCCAGCACTTAAGGTTCTGTATTTACAACCCTACAGTCCCTTCTCCCTGCACTTGTGATTTAACTGCACTTCCCCCCCCCACCCCCCCCTGGCTCTTCACCCCTTCCCTCTTCCCTGCACTTGTGCGATCTGAATGGCACAAGGCCTAGTAAGATTGTTATTTTGTCCTCCCGTTGTTTCCCCCCCTCCTTGTTTTGTCGCGCCTAGGAACACTTGTGTACAGGCGCGTTATAAATGCCACATCATAACATAAAGATCTGATGACATTTGGAAAAGAGCAGGGTACCCGAAAGTAACTGCACGAAACACAGTGCATGATGGAGCACCGTTTAATAACTGACCTATGGCAAGCACTTGGGAGTACAATATCCAGATACATCGGATATTGGGGTGTTATTGACTAGGAAAATGAGGGAGGATGAAGAAACCATTGCTTTTATTCAGGATATTCAAGACAACAGAGACGCATGAACCATGGAATAAAACGCTAGCCTTAATTTACCATTTATTATGTCAGGGACTGTGATAACCAGTACAGAGGCAATTAAAGAAATGTGTGGGAATGGAAGCAAAACCATGGCGAAGGATACAATTGACAATCATGCATTATTGCAGAATACTAAAAGAAAAAGATAAGAAAAAAGCTGAGGGAAGGAATCGGGTAGAGGCCAAGTTGGTGCAGAAAAGGTTATCAAAGTATGCCCTAGAGGGAGCAGTGTTGACAAGCAATGAGGGAAGCGTGACACAATTAGTACAGTTCCCACAGCAAACTAATATAGACAATGCCCAAGATCAGAATGGGAATAATTATGTGCCGAGAGGCAGAGGGGAATGGGCCTTGAAAAGGACGACTAGGTGGATTTCAAAACCCTCAAGAAAGTGAAGGATTTAATGCTGGACAATCATTAATATGTTGGAATTGTGGAAAATTAGGGCACCATGCTAGAGTATGTAGAAGTAGAGCAGCCGTGCCACAGCAGAATTGGCAATCTTCAAGGGGGGGGGGGGTGGATTGGGGGGAGGGTGGGATATGCTCCACAATATAACATAGATTTACAAGGATATTATGCCCAAGATCACATGCGAAATCAGGCATACGCACTGCAACCACAGCAGTTTCAGCAAGCGCCAATGCAAACGCAAACCTTAGAGGGGCAGCAACAGCAAGCACCCATGCAAACGCAACAGGCACCCACTCAAGAGATAC
This sequence comes from Ambystoma mexicanum, assembly GCF_040938575.1. Lineage (NCBI taxonomy): Eukaryota > Metazoa > Chordata > Amphibia > Caudata > Ambystomatidae > Ambystoma > Ambystoma mexicanum. The sequence goes on along the minus strand of NC_090935.1, from coordinate 1,192,456,485 downwards.
AATGTATTCCAATGCAACAGACAGGTGCATCGCAATGTCAGATGGACACAGGAGCTACACAGGTAGTGAACTCAAACTAGGCAGTGTGACTGAAACTAGGCAATGTGACTGTGGTTGGAATAAATCCCTTGACAGGCAGATGGATGGATTTATACCTACAACAGGACAGCCCACAGGACGACCTGATGTGTTCAGTTCTATCTGTAACACCAGACCCCCAAGGGGAACCCAGGGTTAAGGTGACAATGGGAGGCAAGACATATTCATTTCTTGTGTACACGGTCTGACTCATTCATATGTCGGTGAGGGAACATTTTCAATGTCAGGCATTGTCCTGAATGCTCAGGGATTTACTGGGGCGACGATTTTAGTTCCATTTACAGACAAATTACCTATTTCTGTAGGGGAAGACAACATGTCTATGCAATTGCTATATTCTAATCAGATACCAGTGAATGTATTAGGATGTGAGCTAAGGACAAAACTTAACATGATGATATCTTTTACTGACGAATGTAGAGTGTGTTCAACCCCAGGGATACATCATATAAATGTGAGGGAATTTATACTAGCTTTTGCAGGAAGGAAAGCTTTACGGGGGAGTCCCTCTAGACGAGGAAGTATTCTTATATGGAGTTCACGTTTTACTATCATGGTTACCTAAATTAATAGGTAACTTAATAAGGCTGCCGGATACATTTTTTATTCTTGCCAGAAATACCCATGGATGAGGAAGTTGTTCCTTTGGAATTAGAAGCAGCAGTGGTAATAGAAGAAAGGGTGATGCCTCATGGGACAGACGATGAGGTAAGAGGATGGAGAACAGTGATAGCCCTCAATGAAGGATATAGACTGACAGATGAGGATCTATTCAGATGACGAATTAGTATTTTTTTTTTAGTTTCACTTATTGGATTAAAGTTGAGAGCATAGACGTACCACAGAGAATGGCGCTAGTAAAAATGAAGCCGGCATTTTTTCAGGAAGACATGGAAAAAGTGCCAAGTATCTTATGGACTACAAGTCCATATGATGTGGGCCTATTGAATGGAGTAGGAGCAGTGAAAATTAAGCTTAAACCAGGAGCTATTTTGCCACGTGCAAAACAGTACCCAATGTCCAGAGAAGGGGATGAGGGGATTTTTGCGACACCATATCCGCACTAATGAAACAAGGCATTCTGGTACCATCAGTCGCTGTGCAACACATATACCCCATTAAGAAATTGAAAGGGGGTTTGTGGAGATTTATCCAGGTCCTTCGCGCTTTAAACCATATAGTCGAAGCAGAGTTTCCTTTAGCTCCAAACCCTGTGACAATATTATGCAATAGCCTGTCAACAGCCAGGTATTTTACTGTTGTCGATTTGAAAAATTCCTTTTTCTCAATTCCTTTACACAAGTACTCACAGGATTTGACTTCCTTTTCATATAGAACAACTCACCTGAAACATAATAGATTACCTTAGGGGTACTGTGAGTCCCCTTCCATCTTTAACTAAGGCCTTAAATTTTGAGCTCGAAAGCGCCATTATTCAATGCGTAAATGACATTTCAGTGTGCAGTGAGACAAAAGAGAGATGCTGATAAGTCTCTGTTAAACATATGATGATACTTGAAGAGAAAGGGTACCAAGTAGACCAAGAAAAATTACAGTATTGTCAAGAAGTATTATACATAGGACAGTTAATATCTGATGAAGGGAAAAGAGTGACCCCTGAAAGAGCAGAAGCTGAGAACCGTGCAGCCAAACACAGTAAGACAAATGCAGCGATTTGTAAGTCTATGTAATTACTGCAGGGCTTTGGTCTTTGACTACAGTACACATATTTGACCACTTTTAATGGTGCTTAAAAAAGCACAGGTGGCTAAAACTAAATTGGTGTGGACAGAAGACATGACTGAAGGATTTAATGAATTAATAAATTCGATCAGCACAGCTCCTGTATTAGGGATTCCAAATTATAGTGAAGAATTTTACTTATTTTCCCCTTCAAATGGAGAGGTCATGACAGCAGTCCTTATGCAGAAGAGGACATTAGGACATGGTCATAAACCATTAGGTTATTACAGTGGGATCGTAGATCCAGCTATGAAAGGACACTATCCTGAGCAATCTTTGTCAGCTTCTGCCTTTGCAATAGAAAAGGCTTTGAGTAGAACTATGGGTTGTTCCGGAACTCCATTTGTAGAGCATGCGTTATTTGCAATTTTAGTGAAGCCCAAGAGCATTGGGGTATGAAGTAAGTATCTCAAACCCTATCATTAAAATGGTAATGTGTAGTATAGTGAATCGAGCAACGTTCATAGCTTGACTAGTGGAAGAAGATGATGGTGTGCAGGGCTTTGTCACTACTGAGTGTTTTAATGATATTCCCCATGTTAGAGAGAATGCTCTAGGAAGAGGGGCAGTGGTTTTCTTTGATGGTTCATCCACAAGCGACCAACACACTGGGGTGAGACATTCGGGATCGGCAGTAGTAAGGGTGACCTGAGAGGGCACCTTTGAAGTACTAATGAGCAGACTATTACCATCAACCTATTCAGCATAGGCTGCAGAATTAGCTGCACTTATTGATGCGCTGCGAGTCTTTGAGGATTAGGAAGTGATTGTGTACTCAGACTCCACCTATGTGATGTCAACAGTGCATGCAGGCCTAGCACATTGGAAGAGAGGGGGCTTCCTCTGCACAAATGGCACTCCAGTGCAACATGCAGGGTTATTAGATAAACTCATTGAAGCCTTGAGCTTTCCAGCAATCATAGCCATTGTGAAATGCGCAGCGCATTCAAAAAGAACAGACTTATTCTCTCGTGGGAACGAAGCTGCAGACAAAGGCCAAACGTGCGGCATATTCAACTATATGTGAAGATGAGTTAAAAAAGCAAAAGGGCGATGCATGTTAGCAAAAGAAAGATTTAATATGATGTCCATTATGCAGTTAATTGAGATACAAGGACAAGCATCACAGGAAGAAAAGGAGCTATGGAAAAAGCATGGGTGTTCTTTATCCCCCACTGAGGCAATTTGGAGGCAGGATAGCGCTGGAAAGTCAGTTATTCCTCCAGGTTTATTGAGAGTAGCATTGGAGCAGCACAGGCAAAGGTTGCTCAGTGAAACTGAGTTTTTTCTGAACAGATCAAGCATCAACAGAAGGGGTCCAATTTTAAAAAAAAGAGAACAAATTGCCTAACATTTTGGGAAATGCATTAAAGGCATTGCCAATATATATATGGGGCCAAGTGTTAGTATGCACATTTGTACGCACCTGGGGTACCCCTTGATTTGAAGTCCCATGTGAGGTGGTGCACATAAGCCCTAACGCTGTTAAATTGAAGGGGAGAAGGGGTTGGATCCACCTGTACAATGTCAACCCTTATAAAAGTAAGCAACATTGACCTCTCCTGCACCCGTTTCCAGTAAAGCAAGTGTCCACAGTGAAGCAAGCATTTCCAGCACAAGTCCCCACAGCGAAGCAAGAGAAGAACAGCAAAGGATGGCCACAAGATCAATGTTCAAGAACTTGGATAAAGCAAACAAAACACTTTTAGATTATAATTAATGTATGGATTAATTCAGCTGCAATAACATTGAAATATCTTTTCTTGAACTGGAATAGAGAAAACTATGGAATAATCAGAGGGAAAATAATATTTGAGCTTTTATGTTTCTGATCGTCCATACATTCTTACTTGCTGTTTTATTTTACATACTTCAGTCTTCTCCAGCTTTGATAAGAAGAAATGCAAACAGTGACATTTTTTGGAGATCCAAAAAATGGCTTCATCATCTAAGAATTGTTTTGGCAATCATTTTGCAGTTCTTGTTATAAGTGTATGACTTATAATTAAAATGATAAAAACTGATATATACCAGAAATAAAGTTGTGACAATGGAAATATTCCAAGAGGTGAGAGTTGAGCTCCAAGAAAAAGATGTACCAAACGCAGATTAATTTGTGGAATTATTTGTGGCATTCTGATTGTGACCATTCTCCTTATGAAATTGGCATTCACAAATATTATAAGTAGCGAGAAACCAGGATTCCTATTTTCCAGATTAAGACACCAAGAACCCCATTACGTTCTGCTTTTAAAACACCCTTTTCCCGAGTAAACAGAGATGTTGGAGAATATAATGAAAGTATTAACTCAAAATGTATACATATCAGCTCATTTGGCAAATCATTTATGGTATCGGCACATGAAAGAGGTGGGAGAGAGAGCGTCAGAAGAAAGTTGCTATGTCTGTTCCTTAATACTCTATGCCATGAATGCGGCAAGAGCATTTATTGCAGGAGAAATGTCTCCACATGATACAAAATGTCTATCATTTAGCAGCCTGCACTACGAGAGGCCAATTAGAAGGGAAGTGGGCAACTTTAAGATAGCGATCAAGACAAACTTTTCCATACAAGATACCTATGTAAATACAAAAAGGATGGAGAGTGGATTAGGATGGAGAAACCAAAAACGTATGGATCCATCCCAATTTGGAGAGAAGATACAAGTTGTTGATATGAAGAGAATGACTTGCTCTGACATGACTGAAAAATCGGGAGAGCCAGGATGCTGGGAAAGAACAAAGCTGTTGGTGTGTGGGCATCTAGCACTGAATGGGAAGATGGCCTAAGATTGTGCCCTGCACACTTATTGAAGAAAGAAGCAATCCGTGGGTTGCAGAAGGTGAACGATGAATGCCTAGAATGATGGTCCAAGCATGCAAGACTGCTAACCTGGGTTGACAACGAAGCAGGACCAGTGCATCTATTACAAGTGAAGAATGCAACAACCTGCTTCAAGAATGATGGCAAGGTCTATGTGGGGAGAAAGAAAAGGATGTGGAGAAATAATTGAAGTGCCAGAAATGAATGGCGAAACTGCAGTTCTGTTGGATCAATATTGGGCTTGTGTATCCAGAGCCTACATGCAGTTGCCTAAAGATTGGGGAGGAGTGTGTTCCATAGTAAATGCCAATGCCCCACCACCAGTGATTCCCCAAAGTGACCTTCATATAGAAGAGTTCCCAAAAATGAATGAATATAACAGAAGGAAGAGATCACTTCATCTTTGTCGATTAAAAAGAGAGAATTACTTTTCATCAAAGTCCATACAGACTTATGACGACATTCTGGATGAGTATAATCTATTCAGCAAAACCACCATGATAATGACATCTATATTCATACCAGGACTTCAAACGGCATTGACTGCCAAGTGGCTCTCAATTACAAGATGGGAGCTGTTGCAGATTATCAATGCAACAATAAAAGGAAAAGAGGTACGGGCGCCCCTCAGACTAGGCAGAAACACGTGTCTGTGGTTGCTGTTGGTACGCTTGTTCAAAGGAGGATTGCCTAGCATTTTGGTGCTGGACTGCCCAAGTGGTTGGGACAAAGACTGTTATGCAAATGGGTATTCCTCCTTTGTAAAAAGGTACAATGAGCTAAAATGTGGCTGCGGACTCTCGAGTGGGCACCTTCCCATAGAGCAGGTCCTTAAGGCCGTGTTCATTCTCACAGAGGGGCGCCTGTACCTCTTTTTCAACAATAAAAGGATTCAATGCAATAAAGAAAGAATTGAGAGTCATCAGACTGATGACTCAATAGCAATGGAAGGAGGCATGTGTGCACAGGTCGAACCTTCTTGTTGTACATTTACGCATGTTCATGATTGAGAAAATGGGACATTGACAGGCAGTTGCGATGCTGACGAACTTGCATACACAGATGGAATATGAAACTGATAAAACAGAAGGCGACGACTGGTTTTCATCATTGATTGGATGGATTCCATCTTGGTTGGCAAATGTTGGGATTCTGTCTCAGAAGGATCCTCTTGGGACAATGCCAGAAAACAGCCAAAAAAGCTATTGTAATGAAAAAAGAAGAGTTCACTTGCACCTCCAGGAACAAAGTTCTATTATCCCCAGGATCAGAAAAAAGCTATGTGGGACGATGGATACTTTGTGCACTGGCAGGAGATTGTCGTTTGATGACCTAGAGTGTGGATGAACACACAAAGACTGCAGGCCACCTGAGGGGGGGGGGGGCGAAAATATGAGATGATTGAACAAGATGAAGCAGGAATTTCAGAAGAGGAGGCGAATAGTCTGGTTGAGAATGCAACCAGAGGGGAGAATGGAGAGGAGCAAGTGGACGCAGTCTCCCTAGTCAATGCCCCCACCATATTGGAGTAACCGACGAGGAGCTACAGTTGGAAACCGATGTACAGGTTTATGTGACAAGCCTATACCACGTTGATTGTATGAAAAACGATATGCACTCAGGCAGCCATTCCGAAGCTACCCTCACATTGAAGCAGTGGGGGAAACCGACCAAGAAGGATGTCCCTTGCTGAGTTGTCGAAAAGCAGCCATGAATAAAATGGTGCGCGACATGGACGTACATTAAACAAAGTCTTATAACAGCAAAATAATGTCTGTAAGAAGATCTGAGCCTATGCTGAAACGATATGAAAATACTTAAGAATGACGATGTAAATGAAGCAGTAAAAGAAACATGTACTCCATGATGCAATATTTACAAATAATGAAGTGACCCCCCCCGATCAATACCTGAAAATACGCTCAAACGCAAGGTAGAAAGAATCCATGGAAGCTTTCTTCTGAGAGGTATATATTCAACTTTTAGGACTGCCATCAGAAAAAGATGGACAACAGCTCATGTCAATCAACCCAGTTACCTCAAAATGCGGGCCCAGAGTTTAATATGGGTTTAAAGATGATGAAGAAACTGTTTTCCTTGCAAACTAGGGAGTGGATTGGCTTTGAACCAAGGATGCTATTTCGAGAGATGAAGAAAAAGCACAAAGGGAGTCTACGAGCAGACCATGTGCAAGGACGTATTTTCCAAAGATTAGGAGGAACACGAACAGTCACGGATGCCAAATATTGGATGATTAAAATGCATAATGTCAATATGGGATACAGTGAGCAAGTCTTTCAAGGCCAAAAGGAGAACTGCACCCAGCAAAAGTTGAATCAAATAAGGTTAAAAGCACTGTCGATATGGACAAATTCATGGTCTTGCAACGCCTGATGAAGAGCTCGCAAACAATGGGTATTCATTAGGCCTGGAGCTAAGATAGCTGTGTACCCACACCCCTCTGCTGTCCCGAGACACTGCAGACTGGCAAGGTCAACCTTCAAAAAGAAGACCCTGGCATGAGGCCTACCAATAAGAGGGGTGGCCTAATTGGGAAACAAAGGAAGCTGACGTATCGCCAACTACCTGGGTTTTGTTTCTATGTACGTGCTGCTAGCAAGCTGAATGTCCAAGGTTGGATTTGGGTTGCAAACCAATTTGAATAGCCTGACATGCACTTTTTCATACAATGTTGCAAACTATTAGTCCGCTGCCACATTTTCTGCTATGACAATTACCTTATACCATGTGATTTAGAAGTAGCTCAGGGTGTCTCACAGAAAAGAGACCACCAATGAGGGACTAACAGGCACATTTTCTATATGTAGAGATGATCCCCTAATCCAATCCCACCCCTCGATAGGTTTTTGAAGTTTGCCCCGTAGGATGACGTCATAGGTGATGTATTTAGCATTACATAAACTACATATGACTGATAAAACGGTGTGATCTTGCATGGGTCGGACTGATTAGTGTTTATTCGCCCTGCTTTACTTCTTGAGATTAAAGTAGTATTTTACCATCACCTTTGAATCTTTCTGGTTATTGGGCCCGGAGTGTTTTCTTGGTAATTCCATCTAGCACAACAAAGATGTTATAGCACATCCTGGTGAGAGACATGCCTCCGGCTCTGGATTTCCTGTCCAGGCACAGAAGCCCCCAAACCATCTCCACCAGTTCTGTGGAGGACCAACCAGAAGATATTTATTCAGATGAGGAAGAGGACCATGAGGTAGTTGACCCCATTCTGCTTATGCCTCTCTGGGGGGCGTCGACTTGTTGGCTTTCTTGGCCGTTTAGCCCTCCAAGGTGCTCAAGCCTAGTTCCTATTCCTCCTGCACCAGGTATACCGGCTCCTGCATGAAGGGACATGTCACTGGACATCCTAACCACCCTGCATACATTGGTGGAGGAGATACAGCAGCGCCCCTGTACCTGGTTCAGACAAAGGTCCCCATGACCTCCTAAGCATCAGCCGACACTGCCTCATAAGGCACCTGTTATCCCTCTGCCAGTGATGGGTGCCCTGCCCTCTGTGGCGGAAGAGCCAGTTCACACCAACACTGGCCAGCATGCACAATGAGTTTGACAACTACGTTCCCGCTGATGGGTACCCTCTGGATGTTGATGAGCCCTCCAGGGCCTCTCCCCTAGATTAAATTGACTCCTTTCTCACCATGATATTGAGAGTTACTAAACTCTTCAACCTGGTACCAGAAGAGAGGGCGAAGGCAATCCTGGGAAACGTCCAGCAGCTGTCCACAGCATCCGTTGCAACAGTCCGGTCCATAAATCCCTGCTGGCGATGAGGGTTTTCTGTATCCATCTGATTCCATTGTGCATGCTCCAAATGTGACCCCCTGCAAGAATTTCTGAATGCCAGGTGGCAGCAGGTCACTGGCACATGGACAAACAAACAAGATTGCCCTCGATTGGGCATTCAATCAAGCACTCCAATGTTGGCCAATTCGACCACACTCCACGAAAGGAACTACCTACCAGATCCCTCTATACCAGGCAAGAATCTCGACCAACGCCATCTCTGGAGTTTTGGAGAGGCTGCACAGGACATTCTCAAACCAGAGGACTCTGGCTCCCGGAGGAAAAGGTGTTCCACATAAACATCCTGGAACTGAAGGCAGCCTTCAGGGCCCTCCGGTCATTCCAGCCTCTACTGTAGGGAAAGGGGTGCGGACCTTCACGGACACCATGTTTTACATCAGGAAGTGCGGCGGAACGTGCCCCACCCCTGCGCTCTCCCTCGAAGCGCAGTCTCTATGGCACTGGGCCATTCTTCAAAGCATGTTTCTCATCCCATTTCACCCGACGGGTGTCAAGAACACCATCACAGACTCTCTCAGCAAGGAGTGAAGATCCTGCCACGAATGGGAGCGTCAGCAAGCGTAAGTGTTGCACTTCTTCAGCAAGTGGGGTGTTCCTCAGAGTGACCTCTTCGTGATGGCTGCCAGCTCCAAGTGTCAGAGGTTTGCCAGCAGTTATCCTCAGCCGAGGAGTCTGGGGAATGCCTTCTCATTTCCCTGGGAGGGGCTCTTCCTATACGCTTCACACCAATTCCGCTTCCGCTACATGTGATTAACACACTCAGATGTTGACACTGCAGGATGATCCCCAAAGTGCCGGTGTGGCCGAGGCAGATCTGTTGCTTGGACCTTCCTCATCTGTTGCTGGTTCTGGCCATCCAACTGCCTCTATTTCCCGACCTCCTCTCCAGAGAAGGAGGATCAATACTGCACCCCGACCCAGCGTCACTGAGCCTCATGGCCTGGCTCCTGCAGCCTTAGAATTTGAACACTATTCGCTGCTATTGGAATCCAAGAAGATCCTGGTCAGGGACCCCTTCTACGTTGATTTACTACAGCCACAAGTGGACGTGCTTCAGAGTGGTGCTGGGCACAGAAAATTGCACTGCTGAACATCGCTGCTCTGCAGCTCCTTCTGTACCTGATGTCACTGGGCAAGGCTGGTCTTGCCATTGCCCATGCATCTATCAATGCCCACCTGGCTGCCATAGCCCGGCACACAGGGCTCTGTGCAAACTCTGTGATTGCACAGGCTCATTAAGGCATTGCTCAGGGGTCTCTTCAGGACTTTCATGACGGTGACGGATCCCGCCCCGGCTTGGGAACTGAACGTGGTCCTGTCTAAGCTCAGGGGCCTCTGGTTTAACCAATGCATTGTGCTCCTTTAAAGTTTGTTGTGGACGACTGCCTTCCTGATGGCTATCGCCTTGGCCAGGCAGGTCAGGGAGACACAAGCCCACTGCTGTAAGCAGCCGTACTTGTCCTTCCACGCCACTAAAGTGGTTCTGCAAACTCACCCTACCTTCATGCTGAAGGTTCTGCTGGACTTTCATCTCAACAAGCCTTTGGTTCTATCAGTTTTATTTGCAAACCCGTCTTTGCCTGCTGAAATGGTGTTGCATTCGCTGGACGTGGCTCGTTCCCTGAAGTTCTATGTGGCATGCACAAAAGACTTTCGGGCGACATCTTGGCTTTTCGTCAATTTTGGACCTGTGGGACACGGGAAGGCACTGACTAAGGCATCCATCTCCAGGTGGCTCTCCGGCTGTATTATGCATTGCCATCATCCGGCCAACAGACCGCTTCCAGCCCGGCTGAGAGCCCAAAACCAGAGCCATCGCAGCTATGACACCGTTTCTCTCTGGTGTTCCCCTGCTCAACATCTACAGGGCTGCTATGTGGAGGATGACCCACACGTTCATGAAACTCTACTGTGTCGACAGGGATTCCAGAGAGGTGCCCCGGGTTGGCCAAGCAGTACTACGCAACCTGTTTGTTTAAGATGAGTCTGTTCAAAGTGTGAGTGTATTGCTTCTGTGACCCTTGCCACCTCCCGTGGTTGTGTATATGCACTGCTGTGTATTTGTTTGAATGAGCATGTGAATCCATGCAATATCCTGTGCTGGAGAAGGTACAAGTTACTTACCTGTAACTCTTGTTCTCCAGCATGGGACTTGCATGGATTCACATGCAAACACTCCTTCCCCTCTCAGGCTCTTCTTGGTTCATACTGCCACTTTACGTGTGCTAGCATATCTGAAAATGGCCACCAGAGGTGGCGATTAGGAGGGCGAGTGTGATTGGCTGGGGACAGTATGACCAAAAGGACACTGATAGGTTATAGAGAAGACAAGCAGTTTAAAGTTTACAGTTTAAACTGCTTTCTTTTTACAGAGGATTCCCAGCCTGAGAACAGGGAATATTCATGAGCATGGAACAAGAGTTACAGGTAAGTAACTTGGACCTTTCATTCTTTTCTTGATTTGGAACACATTTTTTATGATAGATGTGGCCTTTTTCAGTTAGGTAATGTTTTATTTCCTCGATCTTCTCCATAAAATAGCCGTTGGCTGAGGGTGTTCCTGCCTCTTGGCTAGATGGAGTTAGAGGGGTTGTTTGGAGAGGGAACACTTTCTTTGTTAGGAAGGTCTTTGAAAGCATATTTTGCATCTTTATTTATTTAATTTTAATGTGATATAATTTTATAAACAAAAACTTTACACATAATTCAACAAATACACACAATCAATCATTCCTTAATACCCAAATTCATCATCTTAAAACATAATCATCTAAATAAATACTCATAAAAAGAACATATTTCTTGTTCCTTATTAATAAATAGGTCACTACCTCTAAAAAAGAAGGAAAAAAACTATAGAACAAATAAATGAATGAATATCCACAAATCATGCAAAAGAAACAAATACTGTACATACACTCAGCTCTTATTAGCATCTTTTGCTGGTTTAACTGGATATATGAGAGCAGGACTCTACCCCCAAAATGAGTTATTTCTAATCAAAGACATCAATTCATAGGCCTTGTTGGATTAGTAGGTTACTGTCATTCAATCTTTCGGTGGCCATACACCATACTCTATATAGAGCCGGTTGTAGACTAGCATGCAAGGTGTTTATGCACATATACCAGAACTCATCTTCCTTAATTTAGTCCAGATTGTGGACATAACTGACGTAATGCTTAATATATGATAAGACCAGCATTGGGCATAACATAAGGATATGTCTGGCAGTTTCAGATGAAGCACTGTTTTTACAGATCTAGCAGAAACTATCAGTTTTAGGTATTGCTCGGTCAGGGCCAATCACCGTTAATACCAGAAGATGATTAATGCATAATAGCAATAGGAAGCGTCTTAGGTTATCTGATGGGCACAGATTTAAGTACCCTTGGGACTTTTTGTATGTATATAGTAGATGAGAAATAAATCCATAACTATGTAAGCTCTCTAGATGCTCATAGTTCTTTTGCCAGTCCCATAACTTCAAACGCTCTCCCAGCTGATATTTCAGGCACTCTAAGTCTTTACCCCACCTAGGTGTCCATCCTATTGTTTTAAATAGTGTAGTCATTTCTACCATGAGCTTAGCCTGTTTGTTCCCACTGATATCCTCTACATAGTCACCAACAACAAATTAGTAGGGTTCATGTGCATTTTAATAAAGAGTTCCGCTCTCTTTTTCAGCACCATGGATTTCAGTGAGAACAAACCAAGTTCTAGTCTCAAAATTGCCATTGGTATCCCTTGCAGTAGTCCCAGAAGCTTCTACCATAACTTGCCCTCTATTATCTGTAGCCAATCTAAATTAGTATTAAGCAAGGCCTCTAATCCATATATTACCATGGGCACCAGACATTGAATATATAGTTGGCGGGCAGCCCAGAAAGAGTATCCGCTCTGATTTCGGGAGAATTGGCAGATCATAGCAGTTAATTGGGCAGCTTTTATTTTACGGTTTTGGAAACATGTATCAAAGTTTCTTTTAGAGTCAAATTCCACTCCCAGATATCTGTATGAATGAGTGTATTGAATTTCCTGGCCTCTAATGTTCATACGGGGGCAGCTGATTTTTCCCATAGGTATAGAGAATTAATTCCGTTTTATTATGATTTATTATTAAATCATTTAATTCTGCATATTCCCATAGCTGCTCCGCAGATCGTAATAGTCAGCTGAATGTGTGGTCAAAGATGACCAGATCATCCGCGTATGCCATTACCAAACAATGCTGGGTGCCCAATTTCGGAGGACAATTATGAGCAACCCGAATGAAATCAGGGATGTCTGATACAAACAGATTGTACAGTGTTGGTGCAGTAACACATCCCTGCTTCACCCCCCTAAGTTGGTTTATGGGTCTGGTAATAGTTCCACTTTCATCTAACCTCAACTGCACTGTGGTGTTACAATGTAGAAGCTGTAACATAGCAACCCCTCAGGGCACGCCATTCCTTTCAACTTCCTCCACAGCTTCTCCCTATTGACGACATCGAAGGACGCCTTAAAATCAATATATAGAGTGTACAGTGGTGGGTTATTGGGTTGTAAAGCTTTATCTCTTAGGCTATTCATAATTAACAGATTATGAGAGGTCGAGTATTCAGCTCTAAATCTGCTCTGAAAACGATCCAGAACCCCTATTCCATCAGCCCAAATTTGCAATTTCTGCAATAATAATGAGGGTAACAATTTACCGGAGCAGTCCAACATAGACAATAGTCTATAATTTCCCGGATCTGATCTATTCCCTTTTTTAAATACCGGGACTAATATTGCAGTCTGCCAAGTCTCAGGGATTCTCCCTTCTTTGAGGACCTTTTCAATTAGAATTTTCAATAAATTTGCCCAAATAATTTGACTATTTTTCATAACAGTATTCGAAAGACCATTAGGTCCGGTGCACGGGAAGCTTTAAGTTTGGAGATTTTATCTAGAAGCTCTTCCAAACTAACTGGAAATGGCCAGGGGCCTGCTTAGCTATAGGTGATGCTTCAATAATCTCCACCGTTTTTCAATTATGCCTCTCAAGGAACCCCACCCATTCCTCTGCATTTATGGGGTTAATTTGGGGAGTTACCCTGCTCCCCCTCACCTCCATCAGCGGAGCCCAGATGTTTCGGGTGTTTCTAGAGCAAATAATTTTAACAGTCTTTTGCCAACATTCACATGTTTTTGTTGCTTTCCATTGTTTAGACCAGGACCTATATTGATTCCTCAGTTCTCTTATCTTCCTATGGGCTGCAATCATAGACCTTGTAGTGGTCTTGATTTTGCGTATTTCGCTTCTAAGCGTGTGTTTGCCATCTCTTATTACATTGTCATAGATCGGGACTAGGACCCGGGTCCCTGATGGTGAGTAATGTCCGTTTGGTGGCATACTTGCCCGTAAAGGCATATATCCATCCTTCCATGTCCTCAGGTGACATGGAGTTGAACAGAGTATAATACCTTATATCCCAGTCTCCACTGTCCTGGCTAGCTCTTAAGATGCTCTTTTCTGACCACACTAGACGTGTGGCAGATTGGTTAATTAGAGTGTTGCCAGTCAGTATAGCCTGGGAAAGGCCAGTAATGCTTTCAAAAGTCACTCAAAACTTCATGGTCACTCCCGTCATTATCCAGAACCTTCATATCTTTAACCAAAAAGGCCACTTCGGCTCTGGTAAAGACATAATCCAGAGAGCGGCGCGCTCCTCCAGGTATATTTCTCCAGGCGGTCGCTAAGCATTCGCCCGTTGATAATTTCAAGGTCCCAACTTTTTAGGAAGCAACGCCATCTCTCCCCCTCCTCGTCATTATAGTTATGTTGCATGAGCGGGAGCGGGTGCAATGATTTGTTGTTGGTGGTTCCACCTCCCCTTTGATTTGGCAGTTGAAGTCACCAGCAAGTATAACAAAATTGATTTTCGTTTCACTCTTCCATCCACTCAACAAATCATGCAGAGAATCTTGAATTCGTTCTCTGCCAGTCGCATCATGGGGATTATATAAATTAACCAATAACAGTTTTACCCAATTATCGTTCATAGATATAACCATCTCCACAGCATTAACATTGTCCTCAAGTTCAGTGGGTATTTCTCTACATACTATTGACTTTTCCACCCCAATGATTAGTCCTCCATACGGTCTTCCAAACTGTCCCTTTTTTGCTGGGGTATGGTATAACATATACCCATCGATTACAATAGGGGTTAGTAACCAAGTTTCTTGTAGCATAAAGAGTTAATGTTTCATGATGAGTGGTAGTGAGCCATTCTTTACAATAACATTTTTGAAACCCCCTAGTATTCCAGGTCAACAATGAGCAAATTCATGGCTTATTCATAACCAGGGGAAAGGCATCTGCTAACCACTTGAGGGTGTTCTGTATGTCACTCATTTGTACCCGTTTCCCTGTGGTGAATGTAGGCTTAACATTTTTATTATCCTTATAGTACTTAGACTTCACGGTTATCAGCGGATCATCATCCTCAGGATGACATCCAACCCAGCCCCAACTGGGCTAGGCTGCTCCTATGTTTCCATATAAGTTGCACAGACAAAACCTTACAGTGTAGTGCAGTCACGTTAGGGTTAGAGGAATGGAGACGCTCTACAAATGAAAAATCCTCAGAAAGAATTACTCTTAGTTGCGGTATTAAATGCAATTTGGCAAGCATGGCCTCCCGCGGCAACCATTTGCCTCCAGTTTTCTGGTTGAGGTTCTTCACTATGCAGATCTTATTCTCCTCTCTGTTTTCCTCCCTTGACTCTGCCACACTTTCCATGTCAGAGTCAGTGCTCTCTCGTCTACTTCTTGAGGTATTCCTTTGAGGAGTGGAGAATTGATTGTCTTTAGTAATGGAA
Organism: Ambystoma mexicanum; assembly: GCF_040938575.1. NCBI lineage: Eukaryota > Metazoa > Chordata > Amphibia > Caudata > Ambystomatidae > Ambystoma > Ambystoma mexicanum. The sequence continues at coordinate 1,192,441,124 of NC_090935.1, read as the reverse complement.
TTTTCAGAGGGAGCAGAGTCTTGGCTGTCATTACTGACAATTGAGATTTCATTAGATTTTTCCAGTAAGATCCAACTCATTGGCGTCCCCTGGCCCTTGATTTTCTGTTTCTTGGCCTTGAGAGCTCTTTTCCTGGCCTTTCTAGATTTTTGCTGTGGATTCGCCGTGTTTGGTAGCGGGGATGCCACCTCGACCGGCACATCTTTCAATGCTGCTGTCTTAGCCATCTTTCGCTGCTTCTTAGTGAGGTATATCCTTTGTTCTTCAATAGGTCCTGCAGATACCTCGATGTTCACTGGGGCCTCAGGGGTCACCTGTTCCTTCTCTTTAGAAGTCTCAATTTCATATACCAAACCCGGATCGGGTAGGTTGAGCTGCAATACTGTATTCACATGAATTCTCCCACATAGTTTAAGGAGTATTTTTAAGGCAAACTGTAGAGAGAATATGGATGACTGAAGATCTGCAATTGCAGCAGCATTTGACTGAGATAGATATGATATGATAAGGCATTTGTAACGCGCCTTTACACAAGTGTTTCAAGGCGCGAGTGTTTCAAGGTCATTAGTAAGGTCTTCCGTCGGGTGACCCACATCCTCGGTGTCAATCTGCAGATTAGGGGATTCAGACAAGCGGCCAGTACTTAAAACAGTAGCAGGGCTGTTTTCCGGCTGGAGTACCTGCGCCTCTACCATAATGGTTGCTGCTTTCTGAGGCATCCTCATTGTGTTATTACCAGGAATTGCATTGCTTGGAGGCGGCGCCATCGATCTCTGTATGGATAGACAAAGATCTAATAATGAATTATTATCAATATCATCATAGTTTGTCGAATCCAAAGGTTGACTCCCATTATGCACTGATGGGATTGTCTCTTCAATAGGCTTGTTATTTTGTGCTGGTAAAGTTTTTTGGAATAGGGCAGGAATAGTACCCCTTTCACTAGGGGGCGATTTCATAATTTCCCCTTCTTTCGTTTTGTTTCATCTCATATTCATTTTTTTGGCATTTCCTTTAATCAGGTTATAATTCGTTTTTTTGTTGCATGCTTTTGGAGCCATGGTCACTTTGGGTATAGTACAAAGCTCAGCAGTTGGAAATTCTATACCAGACACGGTATTACGTGAGCTTAATATCCACAGCTATGTGCACACACTGGCCTAACGAACAGTCACATGGGAGATGATGCGCTTGTATATACAGCTTGGTGAACACTGCGAACAGGATTGAATTTTCACGTGACTGCGTCCACCAGGAGAGGCCCCCCCCTAGCGGTGTTCGCTACAGCGTAAGCGGGATCAAAGAGGATATTAATCCCCTGCAGTCTCCCGCATGTAGCAGTGCACATGCTGGGAGAGAAAGTTAAAAGGTGGGCGGGCTTATCGTACCAAGGATCATGGAACGATGCCTCCGATGCTCCCGGCTCACGTACTCCTCGCAGGGATAGATCACGGTGGGGGGCCTCCCCACTCCTTCCCACAAGTGACCACAAAGGATCACTTGCACTCCACTTGGCCCCGCGCGCACTCTGCACTCGAATGGGGCTTTTATGTTGTTTGTTGAAAGTCCCAGCACAGCAGCTCCTCCTCCTTGCCAATAGAAACTGCAAACGGACTCCAGAAATAGCACAAAATTCGATTAATCCGACCACAAAGGACCACTTGCACGCCACTTGGCCTTTTCATCTTTCAATTTAGGTGGTCCTATTGTTATGTTAGTGGTTAGATTGACGAGGGTGGCAATGCCTTGCGCAATCTAAGGTACCCATCTGAGACAATCTGGGGCTCTGTATGGCTCCACCTAAGATTGTATGGACCTGGGAACACTGTGCACAGCAGAGAACCAAAGACAGCTCTTTGGACCTCTGTCTTCTAACTGGTTCATCTTTTAGGGTAGGTTCATGCCAAACTACACTAATTGGTCCCATATAAGAGCCTTTTCTGGTTGGATGATATGTGGTAGTCACAGGATTATTTGCTCCTGTCCACAAACAGATCAAACCATAGTCTTAAAAAATAATTGAAGATGGACCATGATGGATCCACTGGTTGAGAGGACCGAATGGACTCCCCAGTTGTCTTAATGGCGCACAGCTGAGAATCTCCATTGACTGCCACAGCTGGAAACAGCAATACAATGTTTTTCGGGGAGAAATAAGAGCCTGCCTCTCCCATTTGAACAATGATTGGCTCTTCATCCTCAAACAAAAGTACCAGTTTGCTCCAATCAGGTAGAGTGGCGCTTCCCTCAAGTCCCAAGACAATAGACTGGAAAACAGGACACCAGGCAGCAGGGGCTCCCATCTCTGCATCCCAATGCCAAAAGTCTCCCCACCCTCTGTATCGAAAACAGTGCCCTCAGCCCTGTCCTAGAGGCTCACCGTTGCCCTGTTATCTGCATGCAAGAGAAGGTGGGCAATGGTGGTAGTCCTGGGAGGTAGGAAGCCCTGTTTAATGTGATGAGGGGATCCTTCCGGCCTCAAAATACAGGTCGGGGGTCAACTGCCCCGGTAGCTCAGGAAGTGACCTGCGCAGAGGTCATCTCACCAGTGCAGGTCTTCTTTGTGGCTCCTGGCTGAGCCGCCATCTTGTCCATGAGCCACACAGCCCAAATCTACCTACTTGATTGGTTTTAAAACGCTGATCTTTGCTTCACTGCCTCTTTGTTTGGGTTACGATCCTTCCGGTTTCTGAAGTTCTGCTGACACCAGTGCAGGTGATGTATTTTTACAACAAAAAGGCTGTTCTCCAGGACTGCTCATCTGGCGCACTGGGCATTCACTGCAGCATGGTGCCCAACTTCCACATCACACTATCACTGATGTATTTAGAGGATACTGAGAAAGAAAGTACATTAATTCATGAGTTGCTTTGAGGAAATTACTACTGCTTTGCAAGAGTGTAGGGATGTGTAGTGAATAAATCTCCTACTTGGCCCCACACTATTACTAAAAAGACGTGATCCCAATTGTAAAGGTGAAACAGGCACAGTCCGACGTACACCTTCTATGTCTCTTAGCCTAGTGAAGGTGACAACAGGCCATACACTGCAGGAGGAGGGATCTGTGGTGGTACAGAAGCAAACCAAAAAATAGTGTGGTGCCAAAATAAAAGGTCAAACCAAGGTTCTATAAACATAGGTTACTTTAAACTAACAATGCAAGCGACCCAATCAAATACACTATAATCTACCCCTGTAAAGGAAAACTGAGAATTTAGACATTGGAATTAAAGGGCACACTTTATTGAAGACAGGGGTGACAGGCATTATTTTATCAACAAAGGTCAACGTTATTGGAGATATCTTTACAAAGATAAAGAACAGGCTCTTACAAGTCACCATGGCACTTTAAGGCCCGGGCGGTGGCCAGGAGTACTTAAAATACCTCATAAATGCTTGTCTTTGGGGTTCCAGAGCAAAACAAAAAGGTAATGGCTGGAAAGTTAAGATTAATTCCTCTGGCGATTGCTCTGGGCAACCCTCCGGACCATCGTTCTTTGCCTGCAAAGCTATTACAGAAGGGGGAAAGACCACATGCAAATCAGGCTTGGTCCCATCCCCAAAGGGTCAGTCCAGCCGAACTGCTAGGTCACATCCCTTCTGCACGAGACCACATCCCCAGACATGTTTCATCTTTATTGGGCATCAGTGAGGAATAGCGTGTGTCTCTAGACCAACAGTGTTGAGCAAGGCTTCTACAAACTTTGCTGCAGGTCGACACTGGTCAAGTTGTGCTTCCCAATTACGAGTCGACATCCCAAGACAAGTGTTCCCGATGAGTCGAGATGGCTTCCAGCAAACAAGTCTGCATTCAAAACGGGTCAAGAATAGGCTTCCACTGGGTTGTGCTGGCCATCTAGACTACTGGCTTCAATGGATCGAGTTGGCGTCACGACAGCTCAAAACATGGGTAAACAGAAGCACTTGGAGTTCCAAAGGCAGCACCACGGGTCCTGTTGTGGTACGAAGTGAGATGAGCACAGTCAAGCCGATTCAAAGAATTTTGAGGCAGGAGAAAAACTTTGGGCTTTTTCTGAGTTTCTCTGAGACCCAATCCAGGGGCAAGATAATTCCTTTCTCCTGTACTTCCCAACCAGGAAGGATTGTAGAGAGCACTTGCAGGGTTCTGTCACCTCCAGTGAGCATGTCCTGAGTACCAGTGGTCTCCGCTGTTATATCTCTTATACAGCTAGCAGTCACACCAAGTATTCCCTTTCGTTGGTTGGGGGAAAGAGCTTGCCTCCACCTTGGAGCTCTGTCTTTACCTCAAAGAAAGAAGACTGTACTTTCAACAGAGTTCCAGGTCAATCCTCCTTTCATTCCAAGAATAAATCAATTAAGAGGAGGGTCTATGCCCTCCAGTGGTGGCTGGTGAATTGTTTTTAATTGGGAAGGGCATAAACATTTCACATGAATAAGCTTCAGCGACCGAGTGTAGTGATGGAACCTGAATTCGGCAACATAAAAACCCCAAAGTCACCCTTGGGTGTCCATGTGTTCTCGTATTGTTCATCCGAGCTGCAGTCCTTATTAATTTTACAATTATTGTACATATAATCTTGTGTTCATATGTTAATTCATGTACACACTCAATATTAGACCACCATGTTTTTAGGTAAAACAATTTGAATTCGAGAAGCAGTCCTTTTTGAACAGAGGTCCTATCTAGCCAACACATATCGGACCCATCTGTCCATCCTCAGGGCCAGAATCTTTAAGTTAAAAACAAAAATAGATAACACAAACAAACATAGAGAAAAAGAGAGTAAAACTGTATTAGTAATTTCAATCCTGTCAATAAGGTGTATCATTCAAATAAGAAAACGGAAAGAAATTGAGAGGGAAAAACAATAAACTTAAATACCTTTGTGCACCTCTTCTCATGAACTGACTGTTGAAAATGAAATAAATAAACTGGTAATGTTTTTCTTTCATCTCATTGAATAATTGGCAATCCTTACTCATACTGCACAAGCTTATGGGTTATCTTGGTGCCGAAATTCGTACCTTTCTTTTCCAAGAAACTGGAAACTTATTACATCGTTTGAGCATTCACCAACCAAGTTTGATCAGAAATCTACCATACAGCCAAATGTTCTGTGTGAAAAGCATGGTGAGTAACCCACATGATTATGAAAACATTTCTATTATGGAGAATACATTTTTGTCCCAACGTTATAAAGTCGAGGATGTCCGAGCTTGAGAATATTGAGCCAAACTAAAATTCTTTTTGAGCATCCCAAAGTAAAGAAGGCCACAGGGATTGTATTTGTCTTTGATCAAATCTGTGATTCAAAGAAACTGGAGAACACTAACCTGCGATTCACGAGTAGAACATTTCTTTTTTGTGAACTTCTGGTCTTCTCTTACAACGAAGGGCCAATATTACAGATCAATTAGTGAAGACAAAAACGCACAAAAAAAACACCTCAGACTCAAAGAGCAGGAACGATCCCATGCCTGCACTGCACAAGCTTCAGGTTTGTAACTAAAGGCAACGCGGTACATCACCCTAGGACAGATGAAAAAATAAAAATTCAACGTTTTGCAACATGCGATACCAAAAAGGTTATATACACAATAAGATGTCCTTGCAGCATATATTTTGTGTGTCAATGATCAAGACCTTGCAAATTGAGGTGGAGTGAACACCAATCGTGCATCCGGACACGCAACATGAACTCAGCGGTGGCAAGGCTGTGGATTGCTCAAAGACATGATATTTCACAGATTTGTTTTCAATTGGTGGAGCTGTCACCAAAAGAGGACATTATGATAACTTAACACTTATTTTGGAACAAAGAGAAACCTTTTGGATAGAGCGTTTGGATTATTTAGCGCCAAATGGGATCAATGAAGAAGGGAATTATAAATGCTATCTGTAATAAGTACAACAACCCAATCATGGAGGATGACTGATTTTTAATGTGGAGTCTAAGTAATATGCTACTCAAAAGGAATATACCAGCATGTCGAGCATATTAACTATTGTAATGTACACAAGGAGATGATGTATGTTTTCTCACAAATGCAAAGTTAAAGTAAAATATGACTTTTGATAGATGAGCCCCATGTAGTAAAGCGTATGAAAGTTTTAAAATTACTATCTGTAGCAATATTAATAGAAATGGGATATGGCAAACAATATGATGTAAGAATTATGGTAAGATTTGTGACATACTGAGTAGCAGGATATATATGTTACCCAAGAAGGTATATGGCTAAACGAGTTGGTTATTGAGATACATCTCATTAACTACTAATATCTCTGTTGAAACAACCAGTAACATGAGTTTTATTTCATTAGTATAGAAAAAACATTACTGGTTTTTGATACATACCTGGAACATCCTGACATACAATTGCAATTTCTGACCATATTTGATTATGGGTGTATTATGTTATGGGAACACATAGACATATTAAATACAAGTTAGATAGCTCTGTACTAAAGAAAATATAGAGCATACATAAGCTCTTACAAGTTGTTTTCTTTACCTGGTAATGTGAAGTGTCCTGAAGTGGCCTTCATCACTGGATTCTGCATTTCTTCTCTGAAAAGGGTTGCATCTTGCATTTCCTTTCAAGCAGAAGAATCCTCAAACCTGCAACCCCTTGAGCACTTCTCACAGGAGCAAACGGCAGACAACAGAGCCGCCAGCATCCCTCGGATGACCAGCAAAGTCATCCTGGAACAATCAAGGGGGTTTGGGGAGGGGAGCAATTAAGCATCAGTGTACTGTTCCATCCCCCTTGTCTTTCATAGGATAACATTGGGAACAAGTTCCATTGACTTCTCATTCAACTCCACTCACCCTTGGTCGTCGAATTGGGAGGACATTTTTATAATGCATCATTATAGATGTGTCTTCATTAAATGTATAATGGCAGCACACCTTTGGTTTTATCGTAATTTAAACACCAACTAAGCTATAAGGCAAGGGGGCAATATCCCCCCTCTTACCCTTCTTTCCCTCTTTCTTCTACCCTTCTGTTTTCTTTATCTTCCCCTTCTCTTCTAAATCTCCCTTCTCCCTACTATTCACTTTACTCACTACTCTCTCTCCCCCTTCTTTCTCCACCCCACCTCCTCTCCTCTTCTTCCTCATATGTAAATTGTTCTACATGCTGATTTTCTGGTTTGACTCATGTTTACCATTATTGCTTCTACTGTTCCATGTTTAATGTATATTTTGTTGTTCATTGTAAAGCGCCTTGGATTAAGGCGCTATATAAAACAATAAATACAAATATCATGTTAAAATGGGCCCCCAGCCCTGACATATCTTCAGCCAGCACACCTCAATCTCATATGTACATACACATTAATACCCATTCATCACCCAAGCAACAATGCACCCTCGCATTCAAACATTCACTCTGCTAAAAAATAAATGAAATTTCACTCGCATAGATTCCCCATTCATACACTCACGCAATCAGCAGCATCCGTTTACTCATTGACTAGAGCAATCGTCTGCCTTCTGCGCATGTGGATCTATGTGATCACAGCGACCACACACAATTGCGACAGCCACAATCCCCCAATATTACTATAATATCCCATACCCCCACCACATATATATGTGGTGTAAAGGGGGTGTTTAAAAAAAAAGGTCAGGCATTTCGGCCATCGCAATTGTGAGGGCGACATTTTGGGCCATTAACATTCACGCACATATTCAAAAGCATTACACCCTCACACACATGCACAATTGCTCACATACATGCACACATACTTTTAAAAATAAAATGCATACCTATTCACTGGCTCTGCTCTAGGCTCCCACTCCCCACAGCTGCTCCAGAAGGCCCTCACTGCAAACCCCTCCAGCAGGAAGCGTGGAGAGGTGTCACTCAAACACTTCACTGCTTCCTGGAGAGCAGAGCAGAGTGCCAGGGACTAGCTGCCCCAGGGCCTCATAATCTACGGGCACTTTCAGGGTGGAGTACTCCAACCAGCTTGGTCAGTGGGCCATGCAATACTGGGAAAGCAAAACACCTGGCCTTGCATGGCTCATTGGCCATGCACAGGTGGGTTACTGCGCCCATGGGGAAAACTATTTCCCCAGAGCACAGCCAACCCAGGAGCACTCACTCAGCTCGATGCTTTATGTAAGAAAAATGCCACAGCAGATTGGTTCCCTTTTAGCCTTGTGTAAAGGGTTCAGTACTGACTGCATTTCAGAATCTTCTTGCCTGGTGATGTCATACCCACAGTGCTTTGTCTGCAGGAATGGGGAGGAGGACAAGAAGTTTGGAATTCTTTGGAAAATCGAAGATGGTGAGTTCAATGTAGCTCTCTCCTTGGCTACTCAGACTCCACCCACTTCCTATGTCTACCTATATCAAAAGGTTTGTTAATCAACATTCTGGTGTAACTTCCTTGGCCTGGCAGAGCCTGCCCTTTGAACCACTGGACCTCCCCCTACCCACTGAGGACAGTTCCTGTTGTCCTGGGAGATTACAACCTTTTTTCAGGGAAGACAAAGGCTGATCCTAGAACAAGACTTACATGGTATGTTTTAGATGCAACTCCGCCCCAGACAGTCAATACACAATACCTTTCACCAGGAAGGTCACAAGGAATCCAAGCTGTCGCCATGTAATAACCAGCCATTATACTTCGATTTGACATCTGCCACCAGATCCTCGGTCCCATAATTTGACTCGTGATTGCCGACAGTTAACAGGCAGATCCTCTCATGCTGACATTTTGGTTCCACCAGTTGATGGGAGACATGCCCATGCCACCTTCTGACTGCCATGTTGCCAAAGCAGATGGCAGCTGAAGAAGTGTGTCAGTAGACCAGTGCAACAAGGTGACATGTATGCACTATATTTTTCTAGCATAGTGCATTATGAAAGGGGGAAGGAGTTGGAATAGCAAACATCACTTCCAGAGACCTGGCTACTTGCATCTTTTTCTTAATGAAAAATAAAAAACCTCAGGCTATTTCTGCCCTCACTGGTAGAATTCTGTCAGTCAATGCCCCTCATTTTAACCTCTTCAATTTCATTGCATTCCTATCGAACCTGACACGTCATCAGTGATATAATTTTATACATAGCTGAGGCTTGTGAATCTGCTTAGATTCACATACTTTGCATAGGCTGCCATCCATTGGTCGGCTTGAAGTATTAAATCCTGCTTTTTAAACCTGAAAAATAGGACATCAACCTGGACGTTCCTGTCACACTATTCCTATAATACGGGAACAGCGACCTATGATCCTTCATACCTCTTTGGATGTATTTTTTCCGCTATCCGATGGGTACAAGTTCACAGAGTGAAAGTAAACATTTCCATCGTTCGATGTCTGATCTTTCGAGGTGTTTAACTAATTGTTACAAGGAAAAAGAGAAGAATGACGGTCAGTTCACTAGCACTCCTACAGTGGAGTACAGTATGGGGAGGAGTGCACCTTTCACTATTCCTTAGGCCCCTAGAAAAGGCCTCTGTAGCATTCCCTCTCTTTTCACAAGGCTGCACTTAATTCCTAATAGAAAACACCCACTTTAAATGTTGTATTGGACGCATCTCTAAATACTCTTGAAAGGACTTGACGTAGGGCCTCATCACAAGTTGGGTTGTATCCCGGCGGTATTACCGCCAAGATACGGCCCAGGTTAATAGCGTTACCACCAACCAGCCCACCGCTATTAGCGCCGGATCAAGGGTTGGACGGTAATGGGTATTCCCCATTAGGTTCATTGGACCCAATGGGGCATTTTCGGTGCACGAAAATGGGTGTTAAGTTGGTGCATTTACCCCCAGCTTAGAGATGGGGGTAAATGCTGCCAGACTCGAGATTGGGCGGACCCTTAAATGTGGCGGTAATAGCGCCCAACTCGTGATGAGGCCCATAGTGTCTTAACTGCCTTCCAAGATATGATGCAGAGGATTGGTGCAGGGCATGGTAAATGTTCCATCTCAAGACCCTTTAGGAGCGTCATCAAAATCTGTAGGCAGCATATGCCACACAATATTTCCGTGACGGTGGATGCTCTAGACATCAGAGTTTAGGGTGCCAGGATCAACAGAAGTGGCACACATAAAGGCACCAGAAGGCAACATCTCACAGCCGGCCCACAGCTCCATAGACTCAACATGACAGTGAGCTTCTTTGAAGAAGACCTCTGGTGACTGAAAGGATGTGTGTCCCCATAACTCCAAACCTACACAGTTGCATGAAAGAAATCACTTTAAAAAGAGTGGCGATCAACTCTGAAACAAGGAGTCTGATCGGGCATAGGCTTCAAGCACAGTAAGCACAGACACCAATAAATGTATTGCACACTCCTCACATCCAAGACAGAAACAAGGGCAGGCAGAAAACGCAGTCCCACAGAAAACATCTGCCCCACAAAACGCACAAACAGAAGAAAACGAGTACACTGATTAGGGCCTAAACTTGTCTAGGTTATGCTAAAGAAGGACATGATTGAATTCTGTGAATCTGTGGAGCAGTGGAAAAAGAAAGAGGAGGGTGTGTTTTAGGAAGTGAACTTCCACTTAAACACCCTTTGCATCCGAGCCCACCCCTCAAACACAAAACCTGTGGACTGTGAAAGATATTTAGGAGACTTTTGTTAAAATGGTTATCTTTCTGGAGTATACTGAAGGTAGAGGAGAAAGAAATGATGCACCTAAATATCCACTGAGTCGCTGCCTGTTAAAAAGTCAAAATATGCCAGACTCTTATCCCGATATTCAAGGAGATTCATACATTGACACAGGAGAGGATGATAACATCAAGGGTCATACTACAGATGGGAATGAATACATGGATCCCAATGACTATCGGATGGTGTCTCCAGATGAAGAAGACTCACATGTAACGAACGTCCTTGCCAATTAAGGACCATTTCCAATATACTGCCCTACTTAAGAGAAGCTGAACGCTTTGGAATTATATCACAAGAGTCCAATGAGGACATGGATTTTATAGAGAATGTCTTGAACGGGTTGGTGCGGGGGGAGGCAGGGGGTAATCCTCCCATTGAATCCCAATTCCTGAAGTCTGTCAAACAACAAATTACACTATTTCTAGCTCAGCTTGTCCTAATCAAGCCGTTTGATCCAGGATTGAGAATAAATGCAGGCCTTCCTCATGTGACCCGGTGTACATACGTGTGCAAGAAAGTGTCTGATGAAAGAATTCACCAGACCTGGGGTCGCCAAATATCGTAGTGAAGACTACTGAAGATTATCTTCGTTTATTTCATCTTGATATATTCATAAACACAAAAAGGTTTTCGGGAGATGCATCAAGGTAATACGCAAAATCTTATTTTTAATTAAAGTTTGTTCTTGTGAAAAAGCAGAAAGTCACTTGTGCCAATGCATTGCTATATATTATAGGCACATACAAGCTGTACAGTACTTTGTGAAGATATATTGACAGAAACTCAGGCTTCTGTAAGGAAAGACAATGATATCCAGTGACATAAGTACGGCACATCTAATTGACTGAAGAGCTGTTCTATTTACATACGTGGCCATCCAGAACCAGACGCACTGGCAGTAACAATATACCTGTCTCAGATATGATATGATATGATATGGTATTTGTAACGCGCCTATACACAAGTGTTTCAAGGCGCGACGAGGCAGGGAGGGAGGGAAACAAGGGGAAGACAGACAAACGATCCTACTAGGCCAGGTGTCATTCAGATCGCGCAAGTGCAGAGGTAAGGGGCAAAAGGAGGAAGTGCAGAAGGAGGAGGTAGGGGGGAAAGTGCAGTACAAGGTAAGTAGCGTAAAAAATAATAATTAATAAAAAATAATAATTAATAAATAATAAATAAAAAGGGCCAGCTGGTGGCAAGTGCGAGGTAAGTGCAGAGCAAGTGCTGGGAAGGGGGCTGGAACATCCACCTGATAGTCTGAGGGTATATTCACTTGGCTAAAAGATTGCCACCTCTTCAGCTTATAGCATACGGCACTGCACATCTGGCCAGGTGTAATGGAGCCCAGTGGGATGATATGGAAGCTCCACCGTCGGCAAGCCGAACAGAGATGGCATAGGCACTTTGAACCCTCTGCCAAACTAGCCCATGCGCAGGCACGCACTACTTATCAGACCGCTATAAAAAAGCAAAAGCCTGTCACTTTGCTGAGCGCTCCGCCAAAGAACTGTTCCAAGTCGCCAAGTAGTTGACCTCTCCTTAAGACCTTGCAAACACAAGCACACTGCAACCATATTGCTTCATTCTTTAGGGATAAAATGTGTAAAATTCGGGGTCTGATAAGCATAGGAAGGTCAGTCTCTGTAGACTCCTCTGTTGCACTTCTTAATCCTAAGGAGACATACTCTAGTGCCTTTCAATTCAGGACAGTGACAGACAATATGGTCTTATCTGCACTGTCTAAACTAAAATCTACCTCTCCCACTGACCCAATTCAAACAGCTTCTAACAAACCGATTTCTCTGTTTATTGCAGCGCTTCAACATCCTTTTTCAACTGGGGACATCCATGAGCCCCTCAAATACGCTGTGATCTCTCCTCTGCTTAAAAAGGCACATCTTGACCCAGCAATAGTGGAGAATGACCCTCCTTTTTCACTGCTTCCAGTTCTCATGCAACTGATGGAGTCAATTGTAAACCCCCAGCCTTCTGCCTTTCTGGAATCCAACCACCTTCTCCATTCATATCAGGCCGGCTTCCACCCCGGCATGTGGGCGGAGTCAGTGATAGTGGATCTCATGGATGACATTGCTTTGCTTCAGGACCGCAGAGATATGATATGATAGGGTATTTATAACACGCTTAATACCCAGGGGTTTCTAAGCATGGACCCGGGGATCGAACATGTGTTGCTCCGGATCGTCTTGCTTCCAAGGCGAGCATGGTGCCCCTGAGCTTTCCTCCAGAGAGGTAGGAGCTCTGATTCTCCTTGACCTCTCTGCGGCCATTGATACTGTTGACCATCAGAACCTGCTGCAGTGTCTTCAAGGGGCAGGAATTTCAGGCATCCCGCTAAGGTGGTTTCCTCCTTTCTGTCTAACCGGGGTCAAAACGTTTCTCTTCCCCCTTTCACCTCTTTTCCTACAGCCTTGAACTACTGGGTCCCCCAAGGTTCCGCTTTATCTCCCCTCTTGTTTAACTTATACATGCAGGCCTTGGCCAACTTGATTGCTAGCCATGGGGCAGATTTCTTCTCATATGCTGATGACACGCAGATCCTTTTTTGCCTAAATGTGCCATCATCTGACCCCGCCAAAAAAACGGAAAGACTGTTTATCTGTGTTTGGGGACTGGATGGCGAATACTTTCCTTAAACTCAACAGAGACAAAACAGATGTCTTGCTGGTCGGGTCTAACAATATAGGACAGAATTGGATGTGTGAATATTTGCATTGTTCCCATGGACCATTTCCTGAACCCACTCCGCTAGTGAAAAGCCTACGGTTCAAATTAATGACCACAGGCTCTAGAGAAGTCCAAATCTCTGCCGTCTGCCAACTTGGCTTCACTAAACTGAAAGTATGGAAAAATGTCCTACCGTTCTTACTGTCTGAGACTAAGACAAGAATTGTGACTGCATCCATCATGGGATACCTAGATTAAAGTAACAGAATTTATCTATGCCAACCTGAAGCTCTATTACGTGCTACTCACAATACTGGGGCAGATTTTCTATGATCTAGGCTTGTGCCCTATAAACCCAGCAGGCTTCTTCTCTCAGATAACCAATGTTTGCTATGCATTCCCAGATTCCGCCGGACCATAGCCGGAGGAAGATCCTTTATGGTGCTGGCCCCCATGCTCTGGAATGCTTTGCCGTCCAAGCTCTGCAACAGTCCAGAATATCTTCTTTTTCAAAGGAATCTGAAAACTCATCTGTTCTAGCCCTGCCGGTGTGAAGTGGCTCTCTCTCACTCCTTCTAGCACCTTGATGTCTCTCGGTCTTTGCGCTCTGTAAATACTTATACTATACAATACAAGGAAAGATCTACCAAAGAGCACCCTGGACACAGCAGAGGGAGTGGGCCACCAGGTAGCGAGAGGCACTTGTCAAGCACCATGCTTGCTTAAGGGGAATGGGTATCAGGGCAGAAAGACAAGCCACCCCACTTGATAAACTAGTAGAGAACTCTGTACCTTTTGGCAGATAAGGAGAAAACTCCTTTGAAAGGGCGAACAAAGACTGTGATGCCATGAAGGCCCTCTGACAAATATCAGGTAAATACGAGGAACAGAGAGGCTCCTTTGCAAACTGCCAATCTTTGCAAGCCTGCCTTATGGGCACATTTCAGTCCTCTCTAACCAACCATCTACCCATGTGTGGTTTGCAGTGTCACAAACTCAATCATTCATCTACTCGTCCAACTAACATCAGCAATGCCTAGGCAGATCGATAGGGGCAGCCTCTAGCTCTAAAGAGTGACATCAAAATGCATGTACTGTGCTTTCTTTCCCCGATACGGGGAAGAATTACATTGTTCACCCACACATAGGAGGGGACCACATCCAACAAGAAGTTATTAGACACGGTGGTCAAGGTGTTAATGTGTGGAGCTCATAGGAAAACCATGCAACCTTCCACCGAGAAATATGAAAATATTGCGGAAGCATTTAAAGCCATTTCACACGGAAGTCTAGACACTACTGCAAACTAGCACTATCCTAGGAGCCCCACAACATCAGCTAAACTTGAGCATTTATTTCCCCAAAAATGATTAAACAAAAAGGCTGGTTTTAGACCTAGGGCCGGCAGACAATTATCTAAACCTGTTGAGGTTCCAGTTGACCACCCTTTAGGAACTAATTCCCTTTCTTTAAGGAAAGAAAGAGGGGATTATATGAGAAGTTTGTATATGAAATATGCACACTTTTATGTTTCAATAATCCTAGGACCCCAGAAATATGTCATTCAAGGTGGAATCTTGCCACTTTAAGTTCAAGGTATTGCCTTTTGAAATTGCAACGGCACAGTGTGTATTCACAAAGGTCCTCACAGTGGTGGCGGTGCATCTGTGCCAGTAAAATATTTCTGTGTTCCCTTATCAGGATGATTGGCTAATAAGAGGGAACAATGGATGTTTGCTTACAAAAGGCTATAAATCGTTTGCACCAACTGGAGTTTTTCAATCAATAAACCAAAAGGCTGATCTCGTCAGAGGGTGCTAGAGAGCTGACCAAGATGGCGGCTCCCTTGTGAGCTCCGACAGAGCACCCTTAATGAATCCTGAAAAACACAGATTTCGGGAGATATTCGGCCGTCCATCTGCGCATTCTGTATCTCCAGGCATCCAGCACAAGCGATCCACCTGGCTGCGTCGCCGGAGGCCCATCTGAGCGCCCCAGACCATGTGAGGCCTGGCGCGGGAGGAACCCGGTGTGGTGATACCCCGGCGCGGCCGCGCAGCCCTCCGAGTTACGAAGGAGCACTGCCACTCCACGGGCCCGGCTGGAACCCGACAGGCAACGGTATCTGACCGCGGAGACCTACTGGTGCCCTGCACCCCATGCACCCCCCCAGTGAACAAGCCGACAAGCCGGGTGAAAGCAGGCAGGAAACAACATCCGCCCAGCCGGAGACCGCAAGGGAGCCCGGCGCCGCCGACATCTCCAGCAGCAAGTGGAACCCAACGCCGAGATGACAGGGGTGGGCTGTCTCCAGCGGGGCATAATGCTCTAACCTCCACCGGTGCGGAAGACACGATCCGCAACCCAAGGGGCAGCCCAATCCCCACACGCCTGCCCAGAGCCTGGCGGATGAGCCGAGGGGACAGCCTAAACATACAGCGAGCTCCGGGGAGGGCCCATAGGAGCCCCTAGTACAGCTCCTCTTTAAAAGGACGACACCACCACAACGCGCCGCGCAGTGCCACTGGAGCACATCGTTGACCGCCCGGAGGGGCGACCAGGCATCAGCACAACCTGAGGTGAGCCAGCCCATTCACCCTATCCCCCCGACCCACGACGACCTGGGAGTGCGCACCGGACCACTGGAGGCAGGAGGGAGCGTGGGCCTTTGGCGGAAGGAACCCGCTCCATCAGAACAAACCTAATAGGGCACAGGCCCATGCCGACCTGCGAGCTGCACCATTAAACGCAAGCCCAGCCTCCAACGAAATCTGGCGGGATGGGCTTCGGGCCCTGGGCTCACCCCTTCAAAAGCAAACTCCATAAGAGGGCAGATTAGATCCCACCACCGGACTACAAGACACATTAAGCCCCTATGGAGGCGGGCCGCCGCTCACCACATCTGGGTTCCGGCGCTTCCTTGCCGGCGGGCCATCACCCGGGACTCCTCTTCGGGCGTTGGGGAGTGGGGGAGCCTCTGGTGGTCAGCCATCAGCCGCGAACGGCCCTCTAGCCAACGACTAACACATCCTGACCCGTAAGCTCTTCCTTCCAAAACGACCTGAAACGACACCTCCACGATCAACAAGGTCGGCCTCTGGCAGGGGCCAGCAACCATTTGTGACTCCTGTGACTGGGTCACCCTCAGTGCACTCCCCACGTCCAGGCAGGGGAGGGTAGCCGGGCGTACCAATTGGACAGTAAACGGCCAGACCCCCAGGATGGGAAAATCAGACAAATCATAGAGGAAATTAACATTTGATTCAGGAGCTGTGGTCAAAACCCCCAAAACAAACGACCGGCCGGATAACCCTGAGGAGATAATGACCCACGACAGCGAATCCGATCAAGCCAAAGACATCAGGGGGATCCTCCTTGAGCTAAAAATCAGTATAGGCAACATAGACAGTAAGTTCGACACCCTGTCTACCAAAGTGGATCAGATACAACACCGCCTAGACAAGCATGGAGACAGGCTAGACTCAGTCGAGCAACGGATCTCCGACCTCGACGACGGCACGCACTTTTTGTCAACAAGAATGTCAACACTTGAAACCCAAATGAAAGCCGTCATAGCCAAAAACGAAGATCTCGAGGGGCGATCCCGCCGAAATAACATCCGGCTTATAGGAGTAGGAGAACAGAAATCCACATTGAAAATGGAGGACTTCGTAGAAACCGTCTGCAAAGAAATATTCAGAGACTCTGCGCTGTCAAACATGTTTGTAGTGGAGAGAGCCCATAGGGTTCCTACCAGCCACCCCATCCCTGGTGCGCCCCCCCCCCGCCCGATCATAGCCAAGCTACTCAATTTTAAGGACCGCAACACGATCCTACGCCTAGCAAGGGAAAAAGGAGCCCTTAACTATGAAGGAGATAACAAAGTTCTTACCGGACTTCTCCCCAACGGTCCAAGCACAACGTAAGACTCTTACTGGAGTAAACGGTGGCTTCAGGAAAATCAACTGCTCTACTCCATGTTATACCCCGCCAAACTGCGGATCCAACATGACGGAAAGTCCCAATTCTTCAGTACACCTGAAGAGGCAAACTCCTTCCTCGACAGTCTGCGGTGCAGACAAGCTGTCAACAACCCGAGACCCCCAGACGCGAACGGGTGGGAAGAGACCCTCCGTGACGCAACCTCCTGAGCGCCAACAACCAGCTCTAAATTACACAATAGATCTCCTGGAATCTTTCAATGCAAATAGTGCCTAGGGTGCACTGGACCTTGGAAGGACACTAGCGCCCCAAGCGCAGCTTCGTTTATGTTTCAGAGTTCAGGGAGGGGAAATTCGACAGGTGTGTTGAGGGTTGCCTGTGCTGGGGAGGGAAGTCGTTCAAAGTTTAGGAAATATGCCGATAATGGGTTCGCGCCCTACTGCCCGCCTTCACTACCTCCTAACGAATGCACTCGAAAAGCTCTTAACCAGAAGAGGTTTGTTCCCTTACACCAATCCACTAAACAAAGGCCCAATACAACCAAGTTCAATACCGCACAAACACAGGGCAAACATGACATCAGCCAGCTACATTCAAGTTAGCCACCTGGAACATTAGGGGGGGCAATCACACGGCCAAAACAAGAAAGATAAATCAATATCTCCGGAGGCACAAAGTAGACATTGCACTGATTCAGGAAACCCATCTCCTCCCCAAAACGGAGAACCGCTGGGCACAAAAATGGGGCTGCCACGATACTTCTCCTCATACTCTGCGTATTCGAGAGGGGTGGACATCATGATAAACAAAACCCTGAAATTCAAACTACTATCGTCCAGTAAAGACGAAGAGGGCAGAGCACTTCTGGTGCGAGGGATCCTGGAAGGATCAGAAGTCATCATTGTAAACTCCTATGTTCCAAACACAGACGGGGCAAATAACTATGACTGGGTGATGGAACACCTGGAGGGAGCCGAGTCAGCAAAAATTATCTGGGGCGGCGATCTGAATACCACGCTAGACCCCATGAAAGATAAATCCCACGCACAGCTACACCTACCTCCAAGGCAGCACTCCAAATTCTAGAAATCTGCAAGGCATACGGCCTAGAAGATGCCTGGAGACGCCAACATGGGGACATCCGCAATTTCACGTTCCACTCCCGGGTCCCTAAAACAAGCTCACGCCTCGACTACTTCCTAGTGTCTGCTCACGGCCATCTGAAATGGAGCCAGTGCCATATCCTCCCAAGGACAATATCGGATCACTCGGCGGTCACACTCAAATGCACCCCCCCGACCCATCGGAGGGGAGACGACACTGGAGATTCAAACCGGGAGCACTACAGGACCAAGTGTTTGCAGACGAACTCCGTACAGAGATCAGCTCCTTTCTTGCACTTAACCAGGGCTCTGTATCATCTGCCGGAACTCTATGGGAAGCCCTGAAATGCTACATCAGAGGGGTATGCATAACTAAAGAACTTGGAATACTAAAACTTATAAGACAGGAACTTACTCTAAGTGAAACCCGCCTGAAAGAACTTGAACGGCAACACTCCACATCAACCAACCCCCACACAACACGATCGTTAAAAAAGGAATTGGACAAATTTAGAGCAGCAGCAGACCGCAAAATAAAATTCCTATCACACGGCCACCGTATCCGGCAATATGGGGAGGGTCATAAACCAGGTGCCCTTCTCGCAAGACTGATAGCAGCAGACAGACAGCCCCCAGCGATAAAGCAGATACGAGACCCACAAGGCACCCTAGTGCACACCGAAAAAGAAATCACAGAGACCTTCCGAACTTTCTACCAAAAACTGTACAAGTCCAACTACACTGCCAGCCCGGAGGAGCTCAACAGATACCTGAAAGACATCGAACTCTACTGGGTAAACGCCACGCTAAGAGAGCCACTAAACCAACCCATCATGTCAGAGGAAATCCTCCAAGCAATAAAAGAGCTCCCGAACACCAAGGCTCCCTGTCCAGATTGACTGATCGGTGAGTTCTACAAAACATTTGCTCCCCTCCTATTACAGGTCTTTGAGGAGGTGCTTGAGACAGGATCCCTACCTCAACCCTCCGAGAAGCAAATATGATCCTACTGCACAAAGCTGGGAAACCCCCAGAAGAATGCAGCTCGTACAGACCAATCTTACTAATTAATCTTGATAACAAGATCCTGGCCAAGATCCTTGCCACAAGACTGCTCCCCCTGATGCCCGCACTGGTACCTGCAGACCAGACAGGATGTGTTCCTGGTCGTAATACGTCATTCGGGATAAGGCGCATGTTCGGCGTCATGGAAGCATTGACCCAACACACCAAGCAGTCGCGACCCTCCTAGATGCCGAAAAGGCCTTTGATTCCATCGAGTGGCCCTTCCTATTCGAGGTCCTGAGGCGGATGGGCCTAGGCAACTACTATCTCAAGCTGACAACCTTCTTGTACAACCAACCCCGTTCACACATAACCCTGGGGAGAACCAGATCAGCGCCCATAGACCTGCAGAGAGGGACCAGACAGGGATGCCCCCTGTCTGCCATTCTGTACGCGCTAGTGATGGAACCCCTCGCCTCAGACCTTTGCACTCGACACATACACAGAGACCTCTCCTTTGGCCCACATAAACTAATAATCTCCCTATACGCAGACGACATCGCCCTCTACATCCGTGACCCCACTGAGAATCTAAACCCAGTAATGCGAGGCATCATTAAATTTGGCACCCTATCTGGCCTGAGAATAAATCACAGTAAGTCGATAATATTCCCCCTGACCCCAGAGACCTGTGAATTCCTAGATGACTACGGTTTCAAATGGGAACACACCAACGTCAGATATTTAGGCATCCAACTGTCCAGAACCCACCAAAGCCTCTTCCAGGACAATTACGGTAAAGTAACTGAGTTACTCCAAGATAAAATCAACAGATGGAAAAAGCTACAACTCACCCTCTGGGGCCGGGTATCGCTGGTCAAAATGGTGATCCTGCCCAAACTGCTATATCTCTTTGGGAACCTCCCTCACCTGGTGTCTCAAAAGTACCTCCAACATTTACGAAGTCCGGTCCTGGAACTAATATGTGCAGGCAAACCGGCTAGAATAGCATATAAGGCGTTGATCCAACCAGTGACAAAAGGGGGCGTGGCACTCCCTGATCTTGAGCGATATTACTGGGCAGCACAGGCCCAATTCCTTGGTCACTGGTACGCCACCCACTTCATCCGACCTCATGTCCAGCTCGAGCAAGCCCTCGCGTCCCCCAATTTGCTGAGAGCAGTTATCATCGGTCAGGCACACATACCACATGCTACTCTAAACAGGGTGCTCTCCACTATTGTAATCTGGAAGAAAATAGCACAGAGATGCGACATTCAAGTTAGATTCCCCCCTCCTTTCGATAAGATTTATCCCCGGGATCCCACTGACCTCTGAGAGGGTCTATCTGAACTGGACTAACAAGCTACAGCTCAATACCAGAGGCAATCTGTTCAGCGACGAGAACTTCATCACACCTGAACAGGCCAGAGCTCGTGGGGCCACCACTGCCCTAGACACATTCATCTACTTCCATCTCAGGTTCTCCCTTCAGGCTCTCTTCCCCTCATTCCCACAACAACCTCCAACATGGCAACTATTACACGGGGTAATCCAATCAGAAGGGGAGGGCAAACTTGTTTCATCCATCTACAAAACCCTGTTAGCCGACACGACTCTGCAGCCCGCAGCGCCAAGAGCAAGATGGGAGAAGTCCCTACATATGTCAATACCAGATGAGGATTAGGACTATGTCCTTGTCCAAACACAGAAGGTATCACTAAACACTCAATATAAACAAATACATCTCAAATATGTACATCAGGCATATCACACCCCGCCAGAATACACTCCCATCACCCCACAATCCCACCGTCTTGTAGATGCTGCAAGGCCCCTTCAGCAGACTTTCTCCATCTCGCTTGGTAGTGCCTGGCAATACACCAGTTCTGGAAAACGGTGCAGGAGAAGACAGCAGCAATCATAGACACACCCCCCGAGCCAGACCCGAAGATAACACTTCTTGGATTAACCAAACACCTGCCTCCCCCAGTGCGCAAGCTGTGTGGGCTGCTACTGCTACTGGCCCGTAGGAGAATTGCAATGACATGGGGAAAAGGACCTCTGCCAACAATACAGCAGTGACTAAACGACATAACATACTGCAAAGATGCAGAATCGAACTTCATTAGGCTTTTGCCGCTGCATGCTCGACCCCCCGATATTTGGGGCCCATATATCGCCTACCTAATATCCGCCTTGAACAATAACTCTTCACGAGACTCATCCCCAGGACCCACCACCAGCGAGACAGCCCATACCACGGACCGAGCTAGCGATGGGAACGGCCACTGAGCACTAAGTGCAGCAGTTTCGTATCATCACCAAGGGGGGAGAGGATGAGGGGAGTTTGGACCCTAAGACACTTGTTATTACCGTGTTTCTTTTTGTGTTATTATGTATAGGCTGTTGAAAATACCAAAAATGAAGTTAAGAAAAGGCTGATCTCGTCGCAAAGAAATCAATTCCTCCGAGCGATTCTAGACACGAAGCAAAAGCTAGCTTAACCCTCTCTCGAGAGGGAGTGCAAGCAACATTAGCCCAGATTCCCTTTTACCAGATCAGAAGTCATATAATGGTCATGAAATGGTTGGGCATGATGGCTTCCTGCATGTTTATTGTTCCTCACGACAACTCAGCATACACCCATTACAACAATGGTGCACAGGTCAATGGTCACAGGTGTCTGGCGGATGGGAAGATCCAGAGGTGGTATCGCAAAAAGTGCTGAATGCTCTTGAATGGTGGACAGAGTCTGACCCTTCAACAATTTGCTAGTACAAATAACTACCACAACTTCTCACAGTTAATTTGGGTTAGGGCCCTTGTTAAGATCTCACTGCGCAAGGCACATGGATACAACAGGTGACCCAACACATCAAGCAGTTAGAACTCTTGGCAATCAAAATCCAGGAATATGGACTTGGTCACTGCTGTTTATGTAAAAACAGCCTTCTCATCCATGGGCTGAGAGAAAAAGGACTGGGCATTGTGAAAAACCTAAGGATCTTTGCCAACCTACTCTCCTTTGCAGGTGGCCAAGGCCGGGCCATTGATTTTGGATCCCAACCGTGGGGTGGGCAAGTGAGGGAGGATCACCTGGGTAGAGGGCCCTCAGGGATTGGGGAGGGAACACCCACACATGGTATACCCCTTTCTTGATAGTGACCTTTCCAACCCCCCTCAGCATTTAAAGGGTATGCTCAAGCACACACTCTTCCTTTCCCCAAACACTATCCAAAGACAGAGACGAAGAAGAGGAAGTGCAGGGGATTGGAGATTTCCCATGAAAATCACCAATATGGTACTGAGACGAGGAAGATTCAGATCAAAGCACACCAACTTCCCCAATGGACATGTCCCACTAACGGGGCCAGTCAGGGTCAGGCAATTGATTTCAATGCCTACCTACAGCCTGTTAACTACTCAGATGGCTATAAATGAAACACTCATTTTGCAAAGAGTTCAAGTTGGATGACGAGTAGGAGAGGCAGCAGAGTCAGAACTGCCCTAAATCAAAAGTCCACAGAGAGCGAGACACCAGGACGCTGTGAGACTGCAGTATGTAGCAGGAGAAAGCGCGATGAGGAGGTTGTGTCTCCAGAGAGCCAGAGGAATTACCAGATGGGAGCCGTGGAGCATATTTACCCTGTGCTGCGTGTGGCCGGAGTGGTGCTCATTCCCCTGGGTAAAGCAGAAGGCCCAGGAGGGGCTGAGGGGCAGGTGGAGAGACCCTGACCTCAGGCAGGAAAGCCGCTGAAGGAAGGAGCAGCGGAAATCCATGACCAGCGAGTTTCTAAATGTGAAAGAAACCCGGCACCAGTTAAGAAAAGACTGTACACTTTGCACCTGTGTGACCACGAGTGAAAGAGCACTCGTTCTGACAACGCTGAAATGAGAACAATGAGAAAGGACATATAAAAAGGATATTAAGTAGCAGAGTGGCCCTGTATCATGATACATGCATTTGAAAGTCTCTATGAAGGAAAGGAAGCATCGCTGCGGCAGGGTAGCGCTGCGTGAGCCAAAGAGAAATCCTTTTTAAAGCTCCATGTCAGAAGGGGAGTTGCATGAAAATGAAGTAAGAGCAAAGCTGCAATGAGATACCGTGAGTAAACTAAGAGTGTTACAAAGCATTGGGGTGGCCCCTAGGCAGGAGGTTGATCCAGGAGGGTCGAAGATACCCCACCTTAAAGACCAAACGAGAGACTTAAGCAAAGTTAGGTACCTGGTTGCGCACCCTGTAATGGGTAGACCATGTGGTTTGCAAACTGCACAATGACCAGGGGAGCCTAAGTGTAAGAAGAAATCATCTGAGATACTGAGGTTGAAAGTCAGAAGGACTTGGTTTT
Source organism: Ambystoma mexicanum (assembly GCF_040938575.1). NCBI lineage: Eukaryota > Metazoa > Chordata > Amphibia > Caudata > Ambystomatidae > Ambystoma > Ambystoma mexicanum. Next base: position 1,192,417,405 of record NC_090935.1, on the reverse strand, counting down.
GCATGGGGAAGGGCGTCCCACAAGCAAAAAAAGAAGAGTGATATTTTCTGATGGAACCTTGATGCATTTGAAATGAGGTAACTTTGAACATTGATACATGGAAGGATAACCATGAGGGTCTAAGCTCGAGACAAGGGGAGCTTGAGAGACTCTGAAGAAATGAATCCAGAGAAGGAAATGTACTGTGAGTTTTCCAAGTGAATCCTGAGAACTTGTGGAACTTCCTTACCCTTTAGTGTCTTGACCTTGGGGAAGGGAATTGTGGAATACTCACATTTTCACATTGTTCTGAACACTATTGAATTGGCCAAATCCCACACATTTTATTACTTTGTAGAAAAGAGGGCAAACATAGGTGTTGTCACAAGCAATAGGTTACCGTTGACTGCCAGACTTAGACTTCCCTTAGTTTTCTTTTCATTAGGGAACACTCCCGCCTTAGAGTTCGGGCCAGATAGGTATTTTTCCATCCTGGTCATTAAAAATAAAGGTTTTCCAAATCTATCAATTTGTCTGTATCATCTCTTGATACCATGCTGTCTCATAGAATGGAGCATGGCAGCCATCTCCCTCCAGTTGGAAAACCTTGCTGACTAAATGGGAAGTCAGCCCCCTTCATTTGTCAAATTCAGAGTACCATGGGATCAAGCACAGCCTTGTACCTATACTTGTAACATGGTGGACAGACCTTCAGTTAAATTGTGTTTTTTTAAATAATGCCTCTAAGGAGTAGAGGGACATAATCAAAGTGAGTAAAGCACCATAACAGTATTTTTCAGTTTGTCTTCTATCGGCTACATGTACCTGAAGGTTGGTACCATTTGTAATCTTGCATCTGAATAAATCGTCTGTATACCTGCCTGATGAGTAAGTCATTCGTATAGCGGCATTAGAAAGAATGAGCAGATAAGAGTGCAGATTTGGTGGCTAAACGAGCAGGCAGATATCTTGTTATGCAGGCATTTGTAAAATTCAAATAAATGGGGATGCAGGGTACTGAAATAGCAAGTGAAAAACAATGCTCTAGTTCCATTTGTTTACTTCTGTTTATTTAGAGACTGAAATATTCCATCTCATTCCTCCTGCAGACTGGTATTTGGTCATTTTTTTAAAGCTGTGTAACTACAGTGTAACACCCACGCCATTGAGGGGATACTGGGGAACTCTAGGTGCCAACCCCCTTCTGTTGTGATCCCGAGTTACCACGACCATGCATGGGGTGAGGGGTATCTCTCCTGGCTGGCAAGATATCAACAGCTCACGTGTCTCCTGCATACCTCTGTCAGAGCAACCATGGCTAAATTTGGAAATAAGGCCAAGCCCTGCCTCCCCCACAACCCGTGATGAAGAGGCAGGGCTTGCAGACCCGTCCACATGCAGAGCAGGATTTCCTGCTTGGTGTGTGCCTGAGGGACAAACCCCACAGTGATCCTGGAAAGGGCTTCAAAGGAAAGCGCAAAGGATACGACAGAGATGTAAATCAGATGCTCCGGCTGGGTACCTGATGGCAAACTGCAGCTTCCGTTCTACAGCGCAGTCAGAGAAGATATCAATTCCCAATGAACTAGGCAGAAAGTATGCCTCCACGGGATTCTGCCATAATTGCCTTGCCTGATTAGAACATGGTGGAACTTTGGAGGAGCCAAACCTCTACATTTTATAACTACCCTCTAACAAGGGGCGCACACAGGCCCAGGGTGAATCAGGAGTGAGGGAATGTAGAAACAAATCCAATTGAAACAATTGGTGGTTGCCTGTCACCTCAGTACCTACACTAAGCCATTCTGCTCAAATTTTGTGTGGGGCAGTGTGGGGAGAGGAGCTGGAGAACAAGAGGAAGGATGGAAGTACACGCAGGAGGAGGTCTGAGCTGGAATGTGCAGACCAGGATGGTCTTGGGAACGGGGCCATTGACAAGGCCAACCACACAGTATCATAGTAAGGTATGGTGCAATGGTGCAGATGAAGCATTCAGTGGAAGGCAACAAGCCTGTTCCTAACCGTGAGCTAGAAGCTGTCAGGGGGCAGACCAGAAACACCTATGAAATCGTACTGAAGTGAAGAAAGGTGGTTCTATTTAGCCCAGAAGATTGACGGAGCAAGGAGGTTGTTGTATCCCTACAACATCAAGACAGGTTGGGGTACAGGCTAAGGTGACATTGAGCAGACTAGCAGACTATCCGCACTACTCCAAGAGCCTAGAGTTAATGCCCAGGTCCCATGTGGAGCAGACAAGCCCAGGAGACCCCTAGGGAAGGAGGGAAAACTAGAAACCTACTTATTCAAGACCCCCGAGGACATGAGGTCCAACAACTGCTGGAAACTATTGTCACAGCCCAGGCAATGAACTGCGACCAGGGTTGACATTGACACGGACTCCCTGAGGCATGGAGTGAAGTTGTTAGACACAGTCCTGAGAAAATTTGTGAGCCTTGCCTTCTAATGGTTTGTGTCCTCCCATTGTCATGATTCCTGCCCCTCATGTCCCCAGCCCTCCAAGATGTCAGGCTGGAGCCAGGCCACGATCACCTACATGGCCCTCAAGGGCCTCTCCATCCCTCCAAAGACCCACTTGGAGTCAGACTTGGTGCTTGTGGCACCAGACTCACTCACTCCCATAGGATAACATTGGGGATTGGACTTGTAGTGCATTGATGGGGACAAGATGGATGCCCCCACATATTTCGGTTCCCAGAACTGCATGTGCAGTCTAGTCCTTTGGGTGTGATTCAGCCCAGAGACACCTGGGATACCCAGAGACTATTTAAGCCACGCCCAGGCTGAGAAACATGCTTTGTGTTTTCTGCACCTGCAGTGTGACACTCACTGTTTTCGGATCGGTCTCCAGTAGGCCTGCATCTTTGTTCTGCGCTCAGCTCCTGAAAGAACACCATTAGGAACAGCCTTACCTTGCGGCGCTTCTGCCCATCAAATCATTCATCGCTCCTTCTGTTCTGCAGGCATCTTCGGCGGTGTCATTCACATCCTGGCACGACTCTTCTTTAGGAAAAGGGAAAAGAACAGAAAAAAGGCATTAGTAAGCATTCAGCAAATCTTCGCTTATTTTTAAAGACTGTACGAGCTTCAAACGCTTACCTGAATCCCAGCCACTCTGGGGGAATTCTGTCTCCGGAACTTCTCATCCAGAGGGAAAAGACACTCCAGGTTAGTGTGAAACATCTAGAAGTACCGCACACTGCTCTTACTCACCGCATTTCTTCTTCATAACCGGCATCCACACTGAAAACGTCGCGGGACCTAAAAGACACAGAAAAAGAACTCCGTTCAATACAAATACGAAAGGGTCGCATCGCGCTCTCACTCATCTTCAGCGCTACTCATCTCAGCAGCACGTCGCCATCCCCAGACGACGGCCATCATCTAAGGAAGGAAAGGAACGAAGTTAGAGAACTGTTCAAAAGACTCATTATACTTACCTGTCGGACTCTTGCCAGTGAAGTAACTAGGCAGCAACGAGCCCGCATCAATCAACGCGCCCCTGCGCTGAAAGCAGGACGGAGAGCACACTTTCCAAGAAAACAAGGTGAGCTGTGGATCAAAGGGAAGGGTTTGACCCCGGGGAAGATGGGGTTCAAGCACACAGAGACAATAGGGAGTTAAACTCTACCAATCCTGTGTTTCAGTGGGCCAGCCAAATGGCAGTGGTCAATGACTTACTGCACGGGGACACCACGTTGCCACACAATAGACTGGGAAGTATCGGAGGACGCGACAGACCTCGAACTGAACTCCTCTACAGAGTAATAGGTAATTCAACCCCACAGTCTATGCATTCACACATTGCCCGAGTTTGGAAAGACACACACAGGTTCCTGGGATGGGAAGGGAAAATCACCCCACTACAACCACTGTGGAACAACAGGAATCTGCCTGAGGTGAATAAGCTTCCGAGGTGGCGCACATGGTTACAACATGATATCAATACAGTGGGCGATATTGTGGAGGGGGGTAGACTGGTATCCTTTGAAACCCTTGAATCCAGATTTCACCTCCCAGGCACTGAACGGTTCCAATATGCGCAGATGCGGCATGCCCTGCAAACACACCTCCCAGCACTAGAAGACATGGCAGAAAGCACTCCCCTAGAAAGGAACATAGTTGAGGCAAACATCAAGAATAAAGTAACGTCCACCATGTACAATGTAATTACTTCCTTTGCCACCACCGAACTAACCAGCCTAAAAAACAAATGGGAAAGGGATATAGGACCTATACAACCGGAAGACTGGGTGGGGGCTCTCATGTTCCCTCGGGAGGTGGCCATCTCGGCCAGACTCAGACTAATCCAGCTCAAAATACTACATAGGATCTACTACCCAAGGGTGGCGCTATATCGCTGGGGGAAAACAACTCACCCACACTGTCTATGGTGCAAGAGGGAAGAGGGCACCTTCTTCCACATACTGTGGGATTGTAACCATACACAACAGTACTGGCAAAAATGTTGCGATGAACTTTCGCGGGTACTGGGGAGAACAATACACAGAGATCTGAAGCTATTCCTGCTTGGGGTGGAGGAGGAGGGAGAAATATCTAAATATGAGAGGTTGCTCCTATCGACGACATCAGCAATAATCTAAAGGAACATTGCACAATTGTGGGGCTCGGAAATAACACCGCAGTATGAACAATGGGTGACGGACGTCAACATTGCATTGCAATGGAACGAAGGGTATATACAGCCAGGGGGTGCCCGAGGAAGGCGGACAAGGTATGGAATAAATGGGAGGAGGCCCAGTGAATGACTGTACCAACATGAATAAAGGACGATAAGGCACAGTGTACAAAAGTAGTACAAAAGTAATCCAATCTGGCACATAGCGTGAGAAACAATGAACATTGCAAGACTCTTTTCTTCCCTTTCTTTTTTATTTTTCTCCTTTATTCTTCTTTCACCTAACCAAGAATTGTTTTATTGGTTATATAGGAGGAATGTTTATATGAAGAATGTATGTTTAATGATGTTAAGATGAAAAACAATAAAATGTGTTATCAAAAAAAAATCCTGTGTTTCAGGCCCAGTCTCCAGTCGAGTAGACCCCAGGGAAGGGTTCGAGGTCGTAAGAGGTCAGAACAGGCTGAGTGACGTCCCCGTGGATATCAGGTGAGCGTTACAAAACACAAAGCCTCACATCAAAAGCCACCTGGGCGTCATGGAAACGTCAGAAACCGTCCAGTTAGCCCACATGTTGGGGCAGCTACGTTCCGAAGTACATGCAGCCAGGCAGGAGACCAACACCCTGAGGAGAGAGCTGATAGTAGCCAAAGAACGCAATGATTATTTAAGCCGGCAACTTCTCCAGTCACAAGCAGGGCATGCACCATTGCCGGGAAGCGTGCCCTCAATGCCAGCACCATCAGCCAATCCCGTTCAGATAACCCTTCCTGGGGCAGTTCCCTTGGCCCGCCCGAACCATTTACGGGGTATCCCAAGAGGTTTGCAAAGTTCATGAACAAGTGCCGCCTACACTTCCTTTGTAGACCAGGGGCCTTTCCGAATGACCAATCGCGGTCGCTTTTGTGCTATCCTACCTGAGTGGTAGCGCTGCGGACTGGTCTGTACTCTTTGTGGCCCAAGGCGATCCTTTGCTGCATGACTTCAGGGGCTTTCAGCAGGAGATGGAAAAGCTGTTCGCCCGTTGTACTCATGGGCAGGCATTAGACAACGAACTTCTGTCCCTACGCCAAGGCAATCAAGACCTGTTAACATACATAGCCACATTCAATAGACTCGTAGTTGAAACAGAATGGCCAGTGGAGAAGAGAACCACGTTATTTCATCTGGGGTTGCGGGGGGAGCTCAAGGATGTTCTCACACAAGTAGTGAACCCCCCGAAAGACTGCTCAGAATTCATTGACCTTGTTGTTCAACTGGATCATAGGTTACAGGACCGAAGAGCAGATCGAACCAGACCGGACCCTCGCCCTATGTATGTGCGTTCAAAGGACAATATTGCTCGCACAACGGAAGGTTCAGGAGAACCAATGCCAATCGGGGGGGGTCAGATCCCGCTTGATTAAAGCGTAAAGGTATAAAAGGAGACAGCAGCAGTTATATCTGTACTGTGGAAGGTCAGGTAATTTCCTTAAAGAGTGCCCTGTGAAGCCACCGAAGAGGACGGTAGGGGCCACGGACAAGGAAGATACCATCAAGGAATCGGAAAACTCCCCAGCCCGGCAAGTGTAGGGGTCCACTTGTCAAGCGAAGAAAGTGAACTACAGACCTCCCATTCTGTGGTCTTGATCAATCATCGACAACCATCTCAGATGCACGCAGTAAGAGCATACAGTGGAGCCGTTGGGAATTACATCAACCAGGATCTTGCGGCAAAAATGGGGCTTCCGTTATGCCCTAAATCAACCACCGACACTGTTACCACTGTCGACGGCACAGAAATAGCTTCTGGTCCAGTATCCCAATGCACTGCAGCTTTAACCCTTCTGTGCCAGGATGGACACCAAGAATCTATTGTTTTCGACCTCATTAAGGCACCACAGTTCTGGTTGATTTTGGGAATGCCATGGTTGGTAGCTCACAATCCTCGAATCGATTGGCGAGCAAAAGAATTGGCCTTTCCTGAGACTTGCGCCCACATATTTTATCACCAAGAGAAACAACCAATAGACAACAGAACCTCCACGCTTGCGACTGTGGCAATCGGCACCCTACCAAGTGAATACCAGGACTTTCAAGATGTCTTTCAGAAAGAACAGGCTAATACCCTGCCACCGCATAGACCATACGATTGCCAAATCGAGCTGATACCTGGCGCACAAATCTCTTGTGGGCGAATTTACACACTCACGGAACCAGAAAACCAGCACCTGAAGGCCTATCTTGACCAATACCTGGCCAACGGGTTCATCCGTCCCTCGAAGTCTGCAGCAGCCAGTCCTCTATTCTTTGTACTGAAAAAGGAGGGGGACTTGAGAATGTGCATCGACTATCGCGCACTGAACCAGATTACTGCAAAAAAACGCTACCCCCTGCCACTGATACCTGAATTGCTTGATCAAGTCAAAGATGCCCAAATCTACACAAAACTAGAACTGAGGGGGGCATATCACCTTGTTCGTGTAAAACAGGGGGACGAATGGAAAACAGCTTTTTGCACCAAATACGGCTTGTACGAATATCAAGTTATGCCCTTTGGCCTTTGCAACGCGCCTGCATCATTTCAATACTTCATGAACGATGTCCTACGGGAATTGATTGATGTCTGTGCTCTAGTGTACATTAAGGATATTCTAGTATATTCCGCATCAAAGCAGGACCACGTTAAAGACGTCTGATCCGTATTGGAGAAACTCTGTCAATACCAGCTCTACGCCAAGCTCGAAAAGTGCGCATTCCACATCTCCGAGGTGGAATTCCAGGGCTTTATTCTCAGCCCGAATGGAATCCGAATGGATGTACACAAGGTAGATGCTATCCTGAACTGGCCATCCCCAAATTCATTCAAGGGGGTTCAAAGTATGATGGGTTTTGCAAACTTCTCCCGCCGGTTCATCCCAGGATTTTCGCAAATCGTGCATCCCATCACGTCATTGCTAAGGAAAAGCAACAAAAAGTTCCAGTGGACAACAGAAGCCGAGAAAGCTTTCCAGGAACTCAAAGCAAGATTCACATCTGCCCCAATCTTACGCCACCCTCGCCCTGATCTCCCATACCTGGTGGAAACGGACGCCTCAAGCATGGCTATGGGAGCCGTCCTCTCACAAAAGGACCCCGAAACGGGCCAGTTACACCCTGATGCCTTCTGGTTGCGTAAATTCACACCCCCTGAACTCAAGTACGCTATCTCAGACAAAGAACTCCTGGCCATTAAGTCAGCCTTTAAGGCATGGCAGCATTACCTCTTAAGCGCCAGACACACAATCACTGTAATAACTGACCACCGGAACCTCCAGTACCTAAAAACGGCAAAGGCCCAATCCTCACGACAACTACGTTGGGCTCTTTTTTTTTCTGAATATGACTACGTGATTACATTTCGACCAGGGGTGAAAAACGGGAAGGCCGATGCCCTTTCCCGTATGGGGGTGGAAGAGCAAGGGTATCAGACCCCTGACCCAATAGCAATCATCCCGAGTGACAAGCTCCTAGGAATCACAGCAACCATAACTCAGATAGAATTACATGAAGAAATCCAAAACCTGATGAGTCCGGAGCAATTACAAGCGTGGAGTGCACAAGGAGAACATTACATGATAAAAGATCAGTTGCCCTACTTCAGGAATCGTCTATTCAAACCAAGAACTACGAGAACAAGTCAGGTCCGGTTATCATGATTCCTTGATCGAGGGCCAACCCGGAATCCCTAAAACCCTAGCCAAGGTAAAACAAAATTATTGGTGGCCCACGTGTGTAAAGACATTATCCAATTCATCCTATCTTGTGGAGTGTGTGCTCAAAACAAGCAATCCAAGCAGAAACCGGCTGGGCTATTACAACCATTGGAAATCCCACCAGCACACTGGCACACGTTGTACCTCAATTTTATTACTGACTTACCACCCAGTCAAGGGTTTAACACTATTCTTGTGGTCGTGGACCTATTTTCAAAAATGGCGCATTTCATTCCTCTTAAGGGGCTCCCAAATGCTTCCACTCTGGCAAAGGTATTTCTTGAAGGCATCGTATGGCTCCATGGGTTTCCTTCAGTTTTAGTCTCAGACTGAGGTACTCAATTCGTATCTGACTTCTGGAGAAAATGCTGCTCTATGGCCCAGATCGACATCCGGCTATCCACCAGTCACCATCCCCAAATGGATGGTCAAACTGAGAGGACAAATCAGACGCTCAAGCAGTATCTGCGTTGCATGTTACACCAAGCTGAAGGAAGCTGGTTCGACCTATTATGGATAGCTGAATATGCTTATAATGATTCCCTACACACCAGCACTGGGCAGACACCCTTTAATACCATGTATGGCAGGCACCCACATACTTCTGAGTTGGACGTTCCTACAACCTTGGAAATGCCAGCAGTCAAAACCTTGCACAAGACCATTTCTCAAACCTTTAAAAGGGCAACTGAACACCTACTTCAAGCTAAGAATCGACAAAAGAAGTTTGCTGATCAACACCGAGCAAAGGCCCCAACTACCAAGTGGGGACAAAGTCTGGCTGGCGTCTAAACACGTGTCCATTAAAGGAACCCGAACTTTCCGTCCAAGATAGCTGGGTCCATTCATCGTCACCTCCGTGATAAATCCTGTGGCGGTCAGACTAGCTTTGGCGTCAAACATGCAGATTCATCCTGTGTTCGACGTGTCTCTCCTTAAACCTGTTCAACCTGGGACCCGGGTAGCAACGCCACCGCAGCCAGTAGTAGTCGCCGGGGAGCCAGAATTCGAAGTCAAGGACATCCTGGATTCAAAGTACGTCAGATCCAAATTATACTACTTAGTAGACTGGAAGGGGTATGGTCCACAAGACAGGACATGGGAGCCTTGCGAGTACATCCATGCACCTCGCTTGCTTAGACGATTTCATCAAAACCATCCAAACAAACCAGGACCAGACAGAAGAGCCATCTTGAGAGGGGCCTTGGCGGGGAGTGCTGTCATGATTCCTGCCCCTCATGTCCCCAGCCCTCCAAGATGACAGGCTGGAGCCAGGCCACGATCACCTACATGGCCCTCAAGGGCCTCTCAATCCCTCCAAAGACCCACTTGGAGTCAGACTTGGCGCTTGTGGCACCAAACTCACTCACTCCCATAGGATAACAATGGGGATTGGACTTGTAGTGCATTGATGGGGACAAGATGGATGCCCCCACATATTTCGGTTCCCAGAACTGCATGTGCAGTCTAGTCTTTTGGGTGTGGTTCAGCCCAGAGACACCTGGGATACCCAGAGACTATTTAAGCCATGCCCAGGCTGAGAAACATGCTTTGTGTTTTCTGCACCTGCAGCGTAACACTCGCCGTGTTCGGATCGGTCTCCAGTAGGCCTGCATCTTTCTTCTGCGCTCAGCTCCTGCAAGAACAAGAACACCATTAGGAACAGCCTTACCTTGCGGCGCTTCTGCCCATCATTCATTGCTCCTTCTGTTCTGCGGGCATCTTCGGCGGTGTCATTCCAATCCCGGCACGCCGCTTCCTAAGGAAAAGGGAAATGAACAGAAAAAAGGCATTAGGAAGCATTCGCTTATTTTTAAAGACTGTACGAGCATCAAACGCTTACCTGAATTCCAGCCGCTGTGGAGGAATTCGGTCTCTGGAACTTCTCATCCATCTGCAAGAGGGAAAAGACACTCCAGGTTAGCGTGGAAACATCTAGAGGCGCCGCACACCGCGCTTACTCACCGCATTTCTTCTTCATAACCTGCATCCACGCTGAAAACGTTGCAGCACCTAAAAGACACAGAAAAATAACTCAGTTCAATACAAATACCAAAGGGTCACATTGCGCTCTCACTCAACTTCAGCACTACTCATCTCAGCAGCACGTCGCCATCCCCGGACGCCGGCCATCATCTAAGGAAGGAAAGGAACGAAGTTAGAGAACTGTTCAAAAGACTCATTATACTTACCTGTCGGACTCTTGCCAGTGAAGTAACTAGGCAGCAACGAGCCCGCATTAATCAACACGCCCCTGCGATGAAAGCAGGACGGAGAGCACACTTTCCAAGAAAACAAGGTGAGCTGTGGATCAAAGGGAAGGGTTTCTCTTCTTTGATATACCGATATCCTACTTGCAGTCTTTCAAAAAATAATTTGACAGCAGAGGGGACGCTCTGTGGGGTTGAGTTGATGTCCCTCGGTAGCTTCCATTCCTGCGCTTGGACGTGACGTCGACAGTGGTATAAATAGCACGCACTGCACCTGTTGCCTCAGTTCTATTATTCAGCATGCACAGCAGGCTTCGTAATGGATCGACTTGCCTCAGCGATTCTTCTACATAATTGAAATTCTTCTGAGTATGTCCAATCCGAAGACAGTTTTTAAGAGGTGTGCAGAGTGTGACTCGAAGATGTCGATCACTGATCCCCCCCAGGATGTACCTTTGGTGCCTCAGTAAGGAGCACAGAGCTATTAAGTGCGGCTCCTGTCAATCGATGACTAGCAAGGCCTTAAAAGGGAGTAAGACAAAACTCAACCTAAGTTGGTCCCTCTCAAAATCTCCATCCTACTCCTACGAAGAAATAGGAAATCTTCTGAAGGTAGAAGATCAATGGCCAAATCACCTGAAAGGCCTAGAAAACACTCCAAACATTATAAGCGGTTGAGGTCTAGAAGCGTTTGGTGTCATTCTGCGTCTTCTCGAAGGAAATCAAACAAGAGACGCCATAGTTCTTAGTCTTCTGACTCCTCGCCCGAGAAGACAGGTTTGTTTCCCAGATTGGTCTGCCTCAGCAGCTGATTGGGAAAAGTTCTGTCAGAAAATGGATGTCTTTTCAAAGGCGGCCCCTCCTAGTCCCTCGAAAGAGCCCAAAAAGGCTACCGATCCCACTGTGCCTTCAAAAGCCGTCGGGGAATCGTCAAAGGCTTTGAATCGCATGCCCAAAAGCCTGGGTCAGAAGTCCTCTGAGATGCCTACTCAAGTAGTGTCTACAGTGTTGACTGCAGGGCGGGCATCATAGCCAAACACTTAAATATCCTAACATTCAAAGGACTCAACGCTGAAGTCATCGACAATGAATCCGTCTTTGGGCTTTTGGCTCTATTTTTGATGAAGAAGAGGAAGATGAGGACATTGCAAACTTCGGGTTTGAACGGTTTGGCACACATAATGTACCTAAAGAGCTCATTACTGAGGAATCGTGTTTAGAGGACTTGGCTACTTTCCTCAAGGAAGCCAGTGGCTTATACACTTCCCCAGAAGCGGAATGTGCTTCACCAAACACTACTGCCCATTCAAGTGCTGCATACAGGACAGTGATGAATAAGGTCACTGAGTATTTGGGTTAGGGACATCCTGCAAATGACATAGTGCATGATGACCTCACTGATATCCTTGACAAAGGCCCTCCCAAAGAACCTCTGCTGCCATTCCATTCAGCACATAAAAGCACCATCTGGGAAAACTGGCGAAATCCTGACACCACTCCTGCTGTCAAGAAGATGGTAAAACAATATAGACCATTTGCTATTTCTCTCTAGGCACCCTACTCCCGAGAGCTTGGTGGTAAAGGCAGCTACCTCCACATCTAAGGCAGCTGCATACCCATCCATCAACCTGTTAGGGATGACGATATATGATATGTTAGCCAAAGGGGTGTTCTCAGCTGGGAGTATGGCCTTTAAGGCCATTAATGCATCTTGTGCCTTAGCAAAGTTTTCCTTCACACTGTGGAATGTAATTTCACAAGCAGCTGACAACATTCCACAGGGATGAATGAGAGAACATCATTAGTGATAAGAAAGCAGCATTTCAATCCCTCCAATCGGGGTTGGATGCAGGATGCATCAGACTGGGTTGACTGTGTTGGCTCAAGTGCAGTAATCAGGAGGTTTGTATGGCTGCACAAATCTGGATTTGCTCCTGATGTCCAGTCCAGACTTCTGGACATGCCATTTGGTGGGTCTAACCTTTTGGGGGTAAAGGCTGATGACAGCGGAGAGAAGCTTCAGACTTCTAAGGCGGCTGCAAAATGTTGAGGAGCAGCCATCCGTTGGCCACGACAACAGCAGCATCTGCCTCCCCGGGCTTGTAGAGGGCATTCCTTTTGCTTCTACACTAATTTTGGACAAAGAGGTAGATGTCAGCCTGCCCAAAGAGGGCAAATGAGATGTCTACATGGCTCCAGGGGCCGCATAGGAAGAGTCGCTCAGGCAGCCACCTCATAATTTCCCTCTGCCATAGCCACAACACCAAAACCTATCGGAGCACTTTGCGCACAGGACTAAGGTTGTCTTAGCATCTGAACCAAAGGGGTTGCATTAGTTCAGATGCTTGGCATTTCAGACAGTGGCTCAAGTGTACTGTCTCCCATTTCTAAAAAAGACCACCAAATTGTCCCTGAGAGTTAGGAAAGATTTATATTTATGAGTAATTTTCCCTCCAGTTGTGAACTCCCACACGTTTTACTGTTGTCTGACCATCCTAGCCTGACCTTTGCTAGTGGAGCCCAGCCTTCTGCTGTACTCTGCTGGGCTTTCACTCATTTTTCTTATGGGGAAACTGACATGCCCTTAAGACTTTCAGTACTGGGAGACTTTGTTTCCCTTAGTCTTTCGCTTTGTTGCTATTCTTTAGCAACATTTTATCAGTTTACAAAGTGCCTTACAGTACATTGTGCTGGGGTCCTCTTTTCATTTTTAAGGCCCCAGACACCCTGAAAGGATTTTGGTCAATATAGAAGTGTGCCCTGGACAGGGTTGGTGGCAGCCGTTACATTGTATGTATTTTCAACTCTTTTCTATGGTCCATACCGCGTTTACCACGTTTGGCCCAGGACAGTGGCCAATGCCTAAAATGGCCATGCCACCAGGTCCTTTGTTCTGTCTTTTGGCCATCTTGTCCCTTTGCCTTCCCCAGGTCGAGCAGACCCGGGAAATTCCTTATTTGGTCATGCAGACCCCCGCACAAACCAAAGCTTTCACGGGCTTCTGCATGCATTGTGTGTGTTTGCCCAGGATATGGGCTGGAGCTGTCTAGTTCCAATACACATCTTGGGTGCCAGGATGTCTGGTGTGCTGGGATGACTGGGACCACTATGGTCCGTGATTGGTCCACGTCTGGGATGGCTGTATGTGAGCAGATCTCCTATTGGTTTCTCTTCGTTTTGGCATGAAGGAGATTTTGGATAAGAGAAGGCATCTTACATCCATTCCAGGTCGATCTTCTGAGTTCACACCGAACTTAGTAAGGAAGCCAAGTATCATGAAATGAAGAAGCAGCTCTGTGGAACCACTAGTGACCCACTGGAAGGTTTGGCACACTGACCCCGCTGTTGTCCCGTCGGACCCCATGTTTCTGATCGAACCTAGGAGGCCTGCAAGGGCACTTTGACCCATTGGAATAGTGGGACCAACTATTCTCAGCACCTCCTGCTTAACTTGTAAGCAAGCATTTTTGGAAGTGTTCCTGGACTGCTCAGTGAACTGATCAGCTCTTACGGGATCTTTGCCATGGAACTGCCACCGTCTTGAGTTGACACTTGAGCTTTTGGAGACTGTAAGCTGCGGGTATAAGGCACTCTCCTGTAGAGTTTCGTATACCTATCATTCCTAGGTCTGGAATTAGGAGAGCACGCCTGAACCCGAGCATATGCGGTCACTGTGTCTCCCAGCTGTGGTGACAAACTTTGTGGGTGCCTTGCTGCTGTGCCCCTCTGTGCCCTCAGACTCGCTGCATTGGAACTGGCCTGACCCCTTCACTAGGAGAGGAGAAATCGCCACTGTGGTGCCATGGAATTTATTCCAGAACGCAGCCCCTGAAAGCCGCAGAGCCACGCAACTGCAGGATTTTAACCTGCGACCGAGTGGACGGGACTGGTGAAGTTCGGTCTGGAGTGTGCCGAGGGTCGGTAAGTACTTGTATCCCTTACTGGTGGCCCCTAGCGCATCCATAGACTTTTACGCATGAGTGTCCCCTGAGGGCCACTCTTCTTTATCGAGGTAGCCTACTCCACCGAGCTATTCCCAACTCTTGCATCCTGTTCTGCATAGTGGGAAGAATAGTGGGAACTTATTCTTCACTGCTTCACCCACCTTCCTGAGGCGCTAGAGCCCCTTGAAGAGACCCTGTTTTGAACTTAACCGTAGGACCGCGTGCGCCAGCACTGAATGTACTTTTGAGCTCAAGGATCCACACATCTTAGTGACAGGACTGCCTCTCAGCTAGTGTTTGAATTATGAAGGACTGCCTAAAAGATATTTGCACACCTGGCTGAGAGTAATTTGTGGTGTCGTTAACTGTGTGTGCTCATAGTGGGCTTTTGATCACCCTCACCCCTCCTGAGAGCTAGTCTTGACTGTCGCCAATGCCACCTTCATTGGTCTGCCTTTTCCAGAAGGTTACCCTGTTCCAAGAAACTAGTCTGGCCTTCTGAACCTCTGCCCACCAGGTCAGAGTTCAGAAACCCATCTTACCAAATTGGTGTACAGCGGTGGGATAAGATCGAAGGTACCCAGTGTTATGCACTGGTAAAGATACTCAGATTACACTTACCCAGGACACATAGTGACCTTAACAGTAACTTAACTGTAAAGGCTAACGATCTATCTTCAAATATGGAAACAATAACCAACATAACCTTGAATGCTTCCAAGTCTGAAACACTGAGATTGTTGTGTACCGAGAGGGGCTTATATGCTCAAGGTACCAATAGTGAAATGATCCAAAGGATCATGGATTGGCAAGAGGTGCAACTCGATGCCATTACCTCGGATGAGAGTGCAGAAGGTGGTGGGGCTGCTCTCACTGACTAGAAGAGCTGTTGCTGCACTCATACATGGGGTCCATGAAGACAGGGATGATGTAGAGTCCCACATTTTGTCTGTTGGCTCTGATGCTGAAGCCATGCATGAATTCAAGAAGCAAGAACTGCTGTTTAGACAGAAGGAGCTTGAGTTCAACATGGCAAAGCTGAGAGTCGAATAGGCAGGAAAACAAAAGGACAGGGATCACCAGTTGGAGCTGGCCAAGATTCAGGCTCCAACTGGCTCCTCCAAGAGATCTGGAAATGGGTCTGGGTCCTCCTCTCATCCAAGATTGCCTAAAGATCTGCTCATTATGTATGATGAGAAGAATGACATCATGGACTGGTTAACTGCATTTGAGTTTGCATGTGAAGTACAAGAGGTTGTGAATGCTGACAAGATTGCATGGCTGCTCAGTCGACTACCCCATTCTGGCTGCAGTGTCATTATGTTAATGTCAATGACTATTAGAATAGATTTTGCAAAATTGAAGCAAACTCTCATCTTAAAGTTTGGGAAGACCCCTGCTCAATACTTAAAGAGATTTTGAGAGTACAAAAAGAAAGAAGGTAACACTTGGGTGTCCTATGTTCTAATTCCTTGAAAAACTTGACTGCCTGGGTTGAAGGCTATAAGGTCACCACCTTTGAGGGTATGATATGTTTAGTCATGCTTGAAGATATTTTTGCATATTGTTCCCCTGAGTTTAAGCAGCACTGGCTAGTGCAGCAGATTTGTGGGTGTCACACAGAGCATCCCATAAGGAAAAGACTACTCCTGGGAAGCAGGAAGAGGGGAAAAAGAACAAAGATAAGCAGGGTGGGGGATCTGATATAACTTCCTCCCAAAAGAGCCACCAAAAGAAAAACAAGGGTAAGTCCTAAGAGAATGTTCAGGGTAGTGGGAGTTTTGATCCTAGACAGAACTCGGATTATAGTAAGCCTCTCTATGTCCCAAGACCCACTGGATCTTGTGTGGCTTGTGGAGCAAATGACCATGTGAAGGGGGACCTCGGATGTAAGGTCAAAACCTTGGCGGTCCACTCTGTGAGTCTGGCTGGCCTTCCCCTCCGATGAGGAGGAAGAGCTCACAGGGGAATCCTTCTCCTCCGACTCCTTCCCCGGTGGGATAGACTCTGAGGTAGTCCTAGTTTCCCTGGATTCCTGGGATCCTAAAGTCTCAGAGGCTTATGCTAGTATTCCAGACCATACCAAGCACTACTTTAAGGACAGTGTGCTAAGCAATGGAGTAGATCCTCCTGCCCTTAGGGGGAGTGGGGTCAGCAGGACTGTGGTGGATCCAGATTTGGGCAATCCTGCACAAGGTCACAAGCAAGGGCTTCTTTAACCAAGACAACGGCAAAGCCCAAGACAAAGGGGAAACCCAAGGCTGAGGGAGTCAAAAGAGGAGAAAAGAGAGTGAAAGAAAACATTCCCTCTAACTCACCTACCACTTAGGTGGAAGTAGTTGGCCAAACACCTGAACCTGACAAGGAAGAGGTGTTGCCTGAAATTCTCAATCCCATGACCATCCTGAACTCCAACGTTTATTGGCTGAAGGTGGTCCTGACAGGGTTGAGTTTAGTAAGGGCCAACGTGAGTGCCCATCTTTGGAAGCCTAAGGAGACAGGCCTTCTCCCAGCTTGAGGATGAACCTCTTGGGAAGCATAGGATTTATTGGGAAGGTGGTCTCCTGTATAGTGAACCCACAGAGTCTACTGGTTGGTGGTTCCCCTACATGTAAGACCCTTCCTCTTGCAGCTGGTGTATGAAGTCCCCCTTGCTGGTCACCTTGGCATCAAGAGAACCAAGCAAAGGTTAGCCATGCACTTTTACTGGCCCAAGATGGGGGTCCGGGTAGAAGGTCAATGCAGGAGCTGTGCCCCCTGCCAGTATCTGTGGAGAGTGGCACAACAATCCAGGCTCCATTGGTACCACTCCCAGTTGTGGGGGTACCATTTGAAAGTGCAGGGAATCACATTGTTGGTCAACCTTGACCGTCAGACATCCTCAGGCAATAGGTTTATCCCGGTGCTGGTCGACCATGCCACCAGGGATCCTGACGCCATCCCATTAAAGACTGTGGGCCTCATTACACATTAGGCGGTAAGGGAATAACGGTACCGGTAGGGTATTACCGGTATCGCTAAATTCCCTAGCTAATCACGACCCGGACTGGCCGCTATTAGCGGCACCGCTAAGAACGGTGCCACTAATAGCGGCCAGTCCGTGTGCGCGTGACCCCTCATGTCGGAAATAGCGGCATGGCGCAAATAGCACACCATTACAAGGCATGCAGACATGCCAATAGCGGCATGGTATTGGCCGAAGAAGCCCATACCGGCAAGGAGGAAATACCGGCATCTCGAACCACACGTTAAGAGAGCTGAGTAGTGTCCCCACCTGCCACAGGTGGCCACAACACCACAGCTGGAGGCAATGGAGACTGGGGCAGCACACCACACCCCTTCCCACACCCCTTCCCACAACAAGATGGTTCCAATACTTGCAGCATTATATGGGCTGGAGGACATGATTGCATTGCAGCACCAACAACAACAGGCAACACAGAGGAGACGCAGGGGGAGGAGTATGGCGATACTGGCCCAGCAAGCCACACCAGTGCACCCAGTCATACCACAGAGGCAGCCAGCAATCCCCAGGATTCTAGCCATTCCATTCAACCTAACCCCTGAGCAGATACACACCCTGTGCCGCCTGGACAGGGATACCATCACCACCCTGGTGGACATGAATCACAACGACATAGTGAGCCACATACACATCCGTACTGCCATCCCCCCTCTACTGAAGGTGGTAACTGTGCTCCACTACCTGGCCACAGGCACCTACGAGCATACGGTAGTGCAGATGCATGTCTTTTCATAACCAGTATTCACACGCACGTCGACCCAGGTGCTCGATGCCCCCCTGAAGCATACCAGTGAACACATATCCCTGCCACAGACAGCCCAGGAGATCTCCAACGACAAAGTTGGCATCTATTCACTTGCATGCATCCCAAGTAGCATCGGGGCAATCGACTGTACCCATGTGGAAATGGTGCCCCCACATCACAATGAGGCTGTCTACCGAAACAGAAAGCATTACCACTCCATCAATGTCCAAATGGTATGGGACTCAAAAAAGAGAACAGTCGTGACCGATACCCCTGATCTACCCATGAATCAATGGTCCTGCGGAACTCAATGATACCACGCAACATGGAGCGCCATGCTGGACAAAGTTTGTGGCTACTTGGTGAGTAGCAGGGCAGGCACATGGCAGTGTGATGTGGGGTGTGTTTGGGGGGGGGGAGGGATGCATACTCCAACTGGTTGTGGACTGTCGTCCGTACAATAAAGGGACATACAGATGTACGCCAATGTCCACCAACGCAGCACACAATGGAAAGGACACGAAACCACATGCAAGTAGTAAAATGCACAACAAAGGCATCAATCCATAACGCAATACATGACATCTATCCACATGCACATTGCACATCATACCATACCCTACATGACACAAGACCCTGGCGGAACGGGTTAAACGGCACCGTAAAAGGTGACGGCGCCGTTCAACCCGTTCCGCCACATTACGAGGTCCCCTCGCGGGACACATCAAGCACGCCTGGGAAAACCAGGCGTGCTTACCGGGTCCCGCGAGGGGAAGAGGGAGCAAACAACGGGCCATCTCGTTACGGCCCGTTGTTTGCTCCCTCTGCCATTCCCATTCAGCCCTATGGGGGCTGAAATGGGAATGGGGAAGGACCGTGTCCGGGTCCTTGAGGGAGAAATTACCGGGCCATCCGAACTCGGAATGGCCCGGTAAGTCCTCATTCCGAGGACCCGGACACAGATGCGATTTCGGCGGCAGCCATGCCTCCAATAGTGGCATGGCTAACGGCCGAACTCGTAATGAGGGCCAAAGCTACTACATGCAGCCAATATGCATAATGTAAATGTGCGTTGAACAACATCACAACAGATATGCGCCCTTGAGTGCATGCAAAGGGATCACCTGTAGCCATTGTACAGAACCACACCCATACACCACTACTGATGTGCCGCTTCACAGCATGGGAACATTGGAATCATAGGGCCAGTACACTAGCAGTGTCGTACAAAGGTTGCCTGGGCCCAGGAACACCTAGGACCTATCCACACCCAGGACATTGGAAATACTGCCAGAGGCATGCATGGTGCACGTCCACTTGCAGGGACTAGCTTACCTTCTCACATTGCAGTTACACTGATCGTCTCCATGCATGCTGGGAATCGTGGATGCTAATCAGAATGCTATTAGAATTAGTGTGAAATGTCCAGGTTGCAATTGAGGTGACCAGTAACAAGGCCCCATTGTTTCAGCCATGCAGGTCATTCTGGCTATCCCCTGAAGAGTTGGCTCCTTACCCCTATACGGAACCCACAGAACAGGCACGAAGAGGAATAGAACCTTGCACAGAACCGTAGCCGCATCGTGATTGAGCAGGCGTTTGGCCTTCTGAAGACACGGCTCCGGTGCCTAAACTGGCCGGGTGAGGCTCTCCTGTGCGGCCATGACAAAGTGCCGAAGACAACCATGGCATGTGTCATGCAGCACAATATGTGTATCAGATAGAATGTGTCTATGCCCCCTGACATTGACATGCAACCACCTGATGAAGATGATGTTGATGGGGATGAGGATGGGGGAAATGGGCCACCAGGACATGCAAGTGGCGATGGCCAGGAGGCACACGATGTGCGTCAGCATCTGATTTATCAAATATTCTGAGAGATAAGGGTCAACTATTTTGGATGGAGATGGGTATTGTTGCCCTGCTGTATGTGGTGAGGCGCACAATGGACCCTGTCCCCAATAAAGTACACATACACAATGAAGAAGACCAATCCTGTGTCTCAACTTGTCAGCAGTGTATTATGATTAATTTGTGAACAAAAAGTGCATGGCCCCAACTGTGCAAACACCCTTTCCCCCCTCGCCCCACAACACTCCCAAAAACACCCTTTCCCCCCTCCCCCACAACACCCCCATTTGTGGCTTGTAGTGCGTAGGTGTCCTGCTGCACATGTGCCAGCTAGTTCTTGCTGGCCCTACTTCTCATGGCCTCCATCGCCATTGGGAGGTTGGGATGGCGTGCACCTCATGGTGCGCAAGGAGCGGCGGCGGGGGCTTGTCTGACGAGAACTCGCAGAGGAGGAGGTGCACGGTTGATCCTGTGGTGGAGGGGGATATTGTCGCTCCATAGCGTCTGCTATGCGTGTGAGGACCTGCCTCAGTTGGGCCATCTCCTTGCATAGCCTGTTTGTGCAGGTCTCCATGCCCTCTCTTGTCTGGCTTGCACTCGACCTAACCTCCCTCAGATGGGCTGCCTCTTCCACATGCTGGCCAACCAGCGCTGTTATTTCCACCTGCCTCTGGCTGATGGCTGACAGGTCATGGCGACTGCGTCCAGCTCTTGGGGTGGCTGCTGCGCCCTGGTCCATGCCTCGACCATCAGATGAGAACACCTGAGGGCTCCAGCACCCTTCCACGGTGTCGTTGCCAGATTGTCCATGGCTACTTTATTGCGATGGTGGCCGTGGGCTTGGCTCAATGGATTGCGGGGGGCTGGGGGTCTGCCTTTGCGTTTCAAGGTCAATGGTCTCCTCAACGTCCGACAGCGGCGCAGTGGCTGCTGCCTCACCAGTGGAACTGGTGGCAGCAGAGAGCGGGCCCTCCGTGCTTGTTTCAAATGACGGGGGGAACACTGCCGTGGGTGCAGCTATTGTAGCAGCCGTGGCTTCAGGCCATGTTGAACTGGCGCTCCTGCTGCCTTTACCCCTCTGCTGGTGCTCACTCCTCCCGGTGCCCCTTGAGGTGGTGGCGGTGTCCCCTGTCTCCTGTGTCCTGGGATTTTTCTTGGCTGGGGGAGCATGTGTCACAGTGCCCTGTTCATCACTGTCTGTCTTTGATCCTGTGGGGGACAAAAATAGGGTATCATTGGTGATGGTTCTACGTGCCTTATGCAGAAGGATTACGTCATGCCGCTCTATGCATTGGGACCTCTTTAGTTGGGAATCTGGTAATGGGGATGTCGGGAGGGTCATGCATGAATGGGTCTGTGTTGCACGTGTATGTGGTGATGCGTGCATGTGTGTGTGTTGGGGTGTGACACTCACAATGTCAGGGTTGTGTGCATGTATGTTTGTGACTGGATCCATGGGCTGGTTCTGAACTCAGATTTGGGGGGCCCCTCACCCTTCACAGTGCATTGTTTAATGTGTACACTCACCTCTATCTGATGAAGTGGGCGCACCACGCTCCATATCTCCAACTCCCTCGATCGATTCCACGCCAATAGTGCTGGCGCAGGTCTCCTCCCACTCCCGGAGTTTTATTGGTGAATCAGCTCCACCTCCTGTGGCCATAGCCAGGTTGCAATTTGCAGCCAGAATGCTGCGGACGCGGAGCCGTAGATCGTCCCACCACTTTCTGCAGTCCTTGACAGTGCGGGTGGTGGTGCCCACCGCACTGACTTTGTGGGCAACCTCAGCCCAGATGGCCTTCTTCTTTACGAGGGTCTCACGCCGCATGTCATTGGTGAATACAACATTGGCATTCGCGGCAAGGGTCTCGGTTAAGATGATCAGCTCCTCGCTGGTGAATTTTTCTTTGCGCTGCCGATCAGCGCCTTTCTTGATGGCCTATGGGTTCTTTTGCGGCATGGCGGTAGGGTCATTACCGGCATGGCGCTGTGCTCGTGTCCGCGTACTCGTAATGCCATGCTATTAGCGGCATCATGCGACGCCGGACACTTTAATAGCGCCATGCCGGTACTGGCCGGATTTTACTGCATAACATGTAATGAGGCCCTGTAACTGTCAAGTCAGTTGCAAAAGCTTTGCTTTGCATATTCACTAGGATTGGCTTCCCTAAAGAAGTTGTGTCTGATAGGGGCAGCAACTTTATGTCCAAGTACATGAAATCCATGTGGAAGGAATGGGGGGTTACTTACAAGTTTTCCTCAGCATATTGCTGCCAAACCAATGGCTTGGTTGAGAGGTTCAATGGAACCCTAACATGCCTGATTGGGGCTCTGTAAGAGCCCCAGAGGAGAAAATAGGATCTCCTTCTTTCATACTTTTTGCCTATAGAGAGGTACCTCAAAAAGGGGTTGGCTTAAGCCGCTTCGTGTTTCTTTTTGGTTACCCTGTCAGAGTACCCTTGGCTATAGTCAAGGAGGGGTGGGAGATACCTACTTCCCTTATCACTACCAATATAGTGAACTATGTGCTAGACTTAAGGAAGAGGATGGTCCTTCTGATGGCTCAGGCCAGTGATAAATTGAAGGCTGGGCAAGCTCTGGTGAAACACTGGTATGACCAGAAAGCTTCCCTTGTCAACTTTACACCAGGCCAGCAAGTCCTGATCAAGAACCCAATAAGGCCTAGAGCTTTACAGGATAAATGGTCAGGGCCTTACTCAATAGTGGAGCCACTGGGTTAGGTAAACTATTTAGAGGACCTTGGAAGGGCTGGACAGGCTCCAAAAGTGTTTCATGTGAATAGACTGAAGGCTTTCATCCCCAGGGTTGAAATAGCTGCACTGCTGTTGGCTTCAGATGTAGAGGAGGAAGAGTCAAGCCTCTTCTATGATCTGTTCCAGGGCAGTCCTTCAGACAGCTCCATTGAGTGTGTCAAGGTCGCCCCTCACCTGACTTCTGGTCAGCAAGATGAGGTGAAAAGTTTGCTCGGGCTATTCTGCCCCTTGTTTTCCCTAGCTCTTGGTTTGACACATTGGTGCAAACATGATGTTGACATAGGAAATAGTGTACCTACTAAATGTAGGGGATACCGTGATGTCAGATAAGGTGAGATCTTACATCAAGACGAAGGTCAACAAGATGTTAGATCCTGGGGTGATTAAATCCTCTAGTAGTCCTTGGTCCAGTCCTGTGGTTCTGGTACCAAAGGAAGGTTCCTCTGAGCTGAGGTTTTGTGTGGATTACAGGGCTCTGAATGCTGTCACCGAGACAGATGCACACCCCTTGTCTAGAACTGATGAGTTGGTGGATACTTTGGGTGCCTCCAAGTATCTCCGCACATTTGACTTCACTGCAGGATATTGGCAAATAGCCCTAGAAGAGCATACCAAGGAGAAGACAGCCTTCTCAACTCCAGAAGGCCTTTAGCAGCTCAGGGTAATGACATTTGGGTTAAAGAATGCATCTGCCACTTTTCAGACCAGGACAGTGGCCAATGCCTAAAATGGCCATGCCACGAGGTCATTTGTTCTGTCCTTTGGCCATCGTGTCCCTTTGCCTTCCCCAGATCGAGCAGACCGGGGAAATTCCTTATTTGGATATGCAGACCCTCGCGCAAACCGAAGCTTTCGCTGGCTTCTGCATGCCTTGTGTGTGTGCACCCAGGATGTGGGCTGGAGCTGTCTAGTTCCAATACACATACTGTGTGCCAGGATGTCTGGTGTGCTGGGATAACTGGGACCACCGTGGTCCGCGATTGGTCCACGTCTGGGATGGCTGTATGTGAGCAGATCTCCTATTTGTTTCTCTTCGTTTTGGCACAAAGGAGATTTTGGATAAGAGAAAGCATCTTGCACCCATTCCAGGTCTGTCTTCTGAGTTCACACCGAACTGAGTAAAGAAGCCAAGTATCCTGAAATGAAAAAGCAGCTCTGTAGAACCGCTGGTGACCCGCTGGAAGTTTTGGCACCCTGACCTGCTGTTGTCCCGTCAGACCTCCTGTTTCTGATCGAACATAGAAGGCCTGCAAGGGCGCTTCGACTCATTGGAATCGTCACTCACCGGTTGGTAATTCTGGTGATGCAGCGGAACCTTGACCCAGGACTTGATAGTAGAGCCCGTAGGTAGACCTAACCAGGGCCTCCTCTCTGTTGAGGGCAAGAAAGCTTTTTTTAGCAATATGTCCCCATACAATCAAGGAGACCGATCACTCAAAAGAGCGGGAACACACACCGCTATAGTCACCAGCTGTAAAGAAATGAACAGGTATAACTATCAAGAAAGAATAAGGATTAAACACATTAGTTCTCAATATAATACTAGTAATACCTGCACTGACTACAGCTGATTCTCCCTCTAGGTAACCCAACACTAAAAACAAGATGAAATTAGAATCAGTGAAGGGCTCAGCTAATATAACAAAGCTAAACCTAATGAAAGAGGAATTATACTGAGGTGTTAGTTTTACCATGTTGATTGGAGCTAAATAGAGGTAAGTAAAAGAGGAAGTCCACAACGACTAGTGTAAAACAAAAATAAAAGGAAGAGTAGTAGGGGAACTATACCCGACGGCACGCGGATCACTCTAGGGTCGGGAGAGTGCACGTCCCTGCAGAGCATTCTTGTGCACGAAGGAGGTAAGTTCAACAGGAAGTATAAACGGACAGTTTAACTGGTAAGCAGCCACAACATGAAAGAAAGGACAAACAGGATTACTCAGGTAAGGATAAAGATACTTGCAGTGTGCTTGTTCGTGCTGTAGAGGGGAGGAGTTCCAATTCCAATCCGTATACAATCCGGGTTCGGTTGTTGGTTTCAGCCCCTTTGAGTTACTCTTTGGGCATCCCGTGAGGGGGCCCCTTGCCTTGATCAGAGAAGGTTGGGAAGTCACCCCTCCAGGTTCTGCCAGGCAAGTGGGGGACTATGTGTTAGGCCTCAGACAGAGGATGACACAGATGATGGGTCAAGCGACAGCAAATCTCAAGTCCAGCCAGGATTTGAAAAAGTGCTGGCATGACCGTAACGCCTCGCAAGTGGATTGGACTCCAGGCCAGGAGATCCTTATGATGGAGCCTACCAAGCCTCGAGCTTTGGCAGACAAATGGACTGGACACTTCAGGATAATCTCCAAGATGGGCAAAGTCAATTATCTGGTTGACATGGGAGTCTCTGGGGTAGCCCCTCAAGTATTCCATGTTAACAGGCTCAAGCCTTTCCATAGGCGAGCGGAAGTCTCATGTCTCTTGCTGGCTTCAGAGCAAGAAGAGGATGAGAGTGAGCCCCTTCCTGATTTGCTGCATAGCAACCCTCAGGACGGCTCAGTGGAGGGAGTACATCTCTCTCCAGATCTGACGACAGAGCAGCAGAAGGCCTGCAGGGCTTTGCTCTGGCAATATGCCTCTCTGTTCTCACTGACACCAGGCCTAACACCGTGGTGTAGGCACGAATTTGACACTGGTGACAGTGTGCCTGTCAAAAGCAGGTGCTACCGTTTGTCAGATACCAAGTGCCAGGCTATTATTGAAGTCTATGTAAAAAGGACGAGTATACTCGTCCTTGGCACTTAAAAGGTTAAGAACCACATCCAGTCTGAGGTCGCCAAGATGTTGGATCTGGGTGTTATTGAACCCTCAACAAGTCCCTGGACCAGTCCAGTGGTCCTTGTCCCCAAGGCAAGATCCCAGGCCGGTACCAAGGATTGGAGGTTCTGTGTGGACTATCGAGGAGTCAATGCCGTCACCAACACTGACTCGCACCCATTGCTCAGGGCTGATGAGCTCGTAGACACCATAGATGCTGCCAAATTTGTGAGCACCTTTAACCTTACCTCAGGCTATTGGCAAATAGCTCTGACGGACCATGCCAAGGAAAAGACGGAGTTCTCAACACCTGAGGGACTCTACCAGTTAAGGGTCATGCCTTTTGGGTTGAAGAAGGCCCTGCCACCTTCTAGAGATTGGTCAATCATGCGCTCAGTGGGCTGGAGGCCTTTTGTGTGGCCTACCTAGACGACATTGCCGTCTATAGTTCCACAAGGGAAGAGCATTTGACACATCTGGATAAGGTGTTGCAGCACTTGAAAAGCGCTAACCTCACTATCAAGGCCACCAAGTGCCAGATAGCTCAGGGGAAAGTCACGTATCTTGGTCATGAGGTAGGAGGGGGTCATATCCAACCTCTCCCCAGTAAAGTGCAGGATGTACATGACTGGGAGACTCCCACTACTCAAACCCAGGTGAGAGCCTTTTTGGGCCTCACTGTGTATTATCGCAATTTCATGGCGGACTATGGAACCATAGCTGCACCTCTGACAGCTCTGACTTCACCCAAACTACCTAGGAAGGTTAATTGGACTGAAGACTGTCAGAGGGCCTTTGATGGCTTGAAAGAAAGTCTGTGTAGGGCACCTGTGTTGTGTGCGCCTGACAACAGCAAACCCTTTATCGTCCAGACGGATGCCTGCGACGTCGGAATTGGAGCTGTCTTGTCCCAGTTAGATAACTAAGGGAGGGAACATCCGATCATATTCATCGGTAGACAACTCAAGGGTAGAGAACTTAAGTGGGCTACTGTTGAAAAGGAATGTTTCAGCATAGTTTCGAGCCTTCAGCGTTCTAGGCCCTACCTTACGGGGTCTACCTTCAAGGTCCAAACAGATCATAAGCCCCTGAAGTGGCTTATGCAGATGAAGGGTGAGAACCCAAAACTGCTCAGGTGGTCCATTAGCCTGCAAGGGCTAGACTTCACCATAGAGCATAGCCCAGGGAAGAGTCACTATAATGCAGATGTCCTTGTCCTGTAGTTCTTTTTCATTTGTATTCTGTATTTTATTTTTGCCCAGGAGTCCATTTGGGACTCCTGGCAGTGCAGCTCTTCCTATTTCTGGTTTGGTGTACATACCCATGGGATACCCTTATGGCACCCATGGGTGGAGGTGCAACACTGTGTTCCTAGTGTATGTTTTTGGGCACCTGTGTGTGGCCCACAGAGCAGGATATGGCTGGTGGCAGCTCCATGCTGAATTTGATAGGTGCTCTGAGTATCCTTCATTTTGGGGATACCCAGGCCCTGCCATTTAAATCAGTTGATTCCTGATAGGAAAAAAGATGGCCCGTGTGGCCTCTTGCTTTCTATTGCCTGTTACCTTGTTTTCCCAAAGACCTGGGAAGCCCTGACTCTGTCCCTTCCCCCTGACTGGCTGTTGGGCGGAAGTTTCATATATGGTATTGTAGTGAAGTCCAGGCCAGACTGGCTGTAGCCTTCCCAGTGACTGTATGTTGTGGTTACACCCTGTGGGTGGGACCTGGGTGAATGGAGTGTGTGACCAATTTGCACTTCCTGTTGTGGATGTCTGGTTTCTGGTATGAAACACAATGACTGAGACAGCCCTGCCCGAAACTGGTATGAATGCAGTGTGTAGTGTTGAATGGCTGGGTACTTGTCCCAATACACATTCCTTGTTGTGCGTGTCTGAGAGGGAGAATGGCCTGAATGCACTGTATGCCTGATTGGCTGACTGACTGCTGAATGCCCTTCTGAGTGATTGGTTGCCTGAGTGTGACCCAGCAGAATGAATGGGAGATCAACTAGTATATCTGGGGGCCTCTCACTGCTAGAAATCATTTAGAAGCTGGAGTTGAAACTGACATTGAAACTGATGCTTATTCTTGAAGCCCTGCTGGAAGAGAAAAAATTGCTGCCGCTCTACTTCGCCAATCTGAAAGCTGTTATGTCTCCAAGAACTGATCCAAGAGAGGACCTGGCAAGGAGACCTCTTCTCAAGCTATGAGGGACCATTGTGCACCAGCTGATCTTTGCCAAAGCTCCCTGGTAGACAGACCTACGAAAGGCTGCCGACCAGAGATGGGGACTGCCGCAGAATCACGAAGAAACACACCGGACAGCCGTCCACCATCGTCGACCGCTTTCCTCCTGCCAGAGGAATTCAGGCTGTCGACGACTGAGGAGAATCTGCCGGTGGGTTTCCTGCCACCCAAAGACCTCAGAGATGCCGACGAAGCTACTAAGAGCCAGCCGTGGTCACACCTTGCTCGTTGACGCCAGATGCCAATGACCCGACGCCCTTGCTGGGCCAAATATCTTCATAGACTCTTTGCAGTCCCAAACTATCATCGCCGAGGTGCCCGTATGCCTCATCCTTGCAGGACGTCCACAACCGAGCATCGACGAGCACCGCCAGGACTGAAGCTGCTGCATCACCACCGTTGTTCACCCATTTCTTCGTAGGATCTCGACGATCTGTGGCTCCTGCCTTAAAGGGAGCTGCTCAAGAAGGACCCGTCGATGACTCGTCATCGACCTCTGCTATTCCAGGTACATTGGGGTGGTAGAACCATTTTAGAAGGAAATTAGACTAATTGAACAATATTTGGACTGGGCTTGT
Organism: Ambystoma mexicanum; assembly: GCF_040938575.1. NCBI lineage: Eukaryota > Metazoa > Chordata > Amphibia > Caudata > Ambystomatidae > Ambystoma > Ambystoma mexicanum. Next base: position 1,192,388,856 of record NC_090935.1, on the reverse strand, counting down.
AGTATATCTTTATTTTACAGGTTGCCCGGGTGGGGGGGATCTCCACACAGAGCTGTGTCTAGTTGTAGGGACCAGTATTCTGCCAATTGTTCTAACCGACCGCTTTCCTCCGATTCCTATTGTTGGTTACCTTTATTAATTAATTTGTGTGACATTTGACCAGAGTACAGTTGATGCACTTTACTGAAATCTGATAATAATTGTGGTACCACTTAGAACTGTATATATTTGCCACTGTAGATTAACTGATCACAAAGTGAGTTATTGTGATTGTGTATATAACATTGAACCTTAATTATGTAAAGACTGTGTTTTCAATAATACAGTGTAAGGACATTCCTTTGTGGGTGCTTGGGGACTACAGTGTACTTAAGAACCAGCCCACATCACCTCCTTAGAAGCCAGGCCTTGATTGCTCGTCCATTGCTACCGTAATAGAGAATCTTAGCTGGGGTCCTCTGTGCCTCTCCTCTACCATATAGAGAGCAGGAGTACAAACACCCCCCTGCGGTATTTACAATTACCTTGCACACTTGTTTAATTGTGGCTTGGTACTGTGACTGAGTGAGGTGTAAAAAAATCCAGAAGCAGTGTTTCCCCTTTGCTAAAGACTAGTTGATAGGGTGACAACCCCTGGTCTCCCATGTGCCAACATACCAGCATGCACACACAATTTCCAGTTTTGCCTCATTAAATAGTTGCTTCCCAGTGTCTTTCTATTCTTTTTCAAAAAGCTACACATACAGTTACAGACGCGGAAGAAGAGAAATCCATGCAATATTATCTGACTGAGAGCGAGCCGAAGCTCAAACCCTGAAGCACACCAGAGATGCTGGCTTTGGCAGTTGGCACAGCATAGACCGCTGAAGTATGTGGCCACATAGAGTGTCTCACAGTGTGGCCACACAAGCACGAAAATTCCTCGGACCATGAGAAAGGGAGCAAATCTCAGCCTCCCTGGTGAGACTTAACCAGTGAAACACACCAGCCAGGGAGCCAGAACATGAACTGGATAATTTCCCTCCTTGGCTGCCATTGTTATTGCTCCATAGTGAAGCTGTGCAGGGCTTAAACCCTCTTCCAAGACTTTCCCTTGCACCGACACACCCCGGATGGCCAGAGAGGGTCACCAGTCATCAGGGGGGTTTGGGGGAGATCTACAAAGGGGACAGGAAGTGGGAAGTGTGGGTTTACAGGTTGCTGTATGACTGAGACCAGCATGAGGGAGGAGGGAGTGGCGGTATGTGGAAGAAAAACATGGAGCAGGTGAAGTATTGGCTTAGGAGCGACAGTGGTTTTAGAGAAAGAAGTGATGGTACTGTGTAAAAGGTGGATGTGTGAGTAGTTGCAGAGGGAGCAGTAGAGTGGAAGGAGGAGAGTAGTGTTTGGAGGGAGGAGTAGTAGAGTGTGAGGAGTACGAGGAGAGGTAGAAGTACTAGGAATATGAGGAGCAGCAAAGTGGGAGGATAATTAATATCAAATGGTTCCGGCATGTAGTAGGAAGAGTGAACTACTGGAGTGATTGAAGAGTGATGGGTGGAGTAAGTTGGAGCCGATGGGGTAGTAAGAGTAGGAGTTAAGAGTTGAGTGTTTGCGACTGAACTAGTCTGAGTCCAACAGAGTAAATGCAAGGCACTATCCCAATTCCAATTAGAACACTAATCTCTAGTTAGAGTTGGGAAAGTTAGGAAGTCCCTGAGGGAGTTTAGATAGCTGGCATTTAGCTATCCGCAGAATATACTGAAGAAAATGATGGAACGAGAGAAAAGGTCAATTTCAGCATGTCCAAAAGAAAGAAAAAAATATTTCAAATAAGGGGAGCTGGGTGTTGCAGGGTTCTCCCCGGCTCCCCTTGCTCGACATTAAGTGAAATCGGAGGCAGGAGGTGCAGGTGTCCCCCACTTCCATAAAGGAAAGCAGGGGACAAAGATTTTTTTTTTTAAATGGACCCTGCAGCGGATGTTCTGTCCCCCAATGGGGAGGCGGAACTCGCGTTGCAGGGAAGGAGCTGTGGCCGTGCAGAGGAAGAGCAGGTAAGTGAGATGCAGGAGGTATGTTTTGAGGGTAGGGCGGTGGAGGGGTGCAGGGTGTGGGGACAGCGGGTCGGGGTCATGCATGTAATTATTTAGTTACGGGCATTTCGGATTTGTAATTTTTTAATTCAAAATTTCCGTTAACGAAATAATCACATACATCCGCCATTTAGGGAGTCATCATTAGCAGAATCCAGACCTTAAACAGCAGGTGTCAACATTTGGTAGTACTAACCGGGAGTTTCTGGGTTAGGGAGGAGGGTCAAAACAAGACAAGAGAGGGGAATGTCACTAGGCCTTCTGAGGGGTCCAAAATTTGAGACAGTCAACTTTGTAAAGGTTTTTCAAACTATGCCATTTTATTAACTCAAAAGGTTGGATAAATGCCTCACTATCCCTACCCCGACAAGGATTTCCCTGCCTAAAATAAACAAAAGGAAACACTCTAACAGAAGGTTTCTGACCCTCACAATTAAAATACACCAATTTAACAAGGTAATATAAGGCAGTTCAACAGCAACAAATGTAACAGTTAAATTCACATCATGACAACTGTTTCTCCTTCTAATCTGGGTGAATTCCCCTTCCCCAGATTCAAGCAGGATTTTGTTCATCAGTTCCAAAAGGTTAAGGAAATCCTGTCTCGTAACAAAAGTTCCACTTCAGTTTTCTTTTTGTTCCAACTTGATAACACAAAGTTCCAACTTGCAATCAACCAACAGTTCACAAGTGTTCAACAACGTTTTCCTCTTTTCCATGTGTAACAAATAGCTTGAAACAACTGCTTTTCATCAACACAGAATATTTTCTTGCTCCAGTGGTTTCAACAAAAAGGTCTTTGTCAGTATAGTTTTGTACCAGTTCACAAAATCATTTGTTTGACAATATTAAATAATTCTGCAGCAGTTCACATAACAGTTGCTTCAGTGATATAAATGTGTTAGGATGATTCTTCTTTAATCCACAAAACAACACAATAGGGTTTATTCAACTTCTTCAAGAATTTGTAACCACGGTACCCCTTTGGCTTCCATCTGGTCCACTCACCTGCCAGGCCTACTACTACAAAGTTCTCTGCTCTGGTGTACTCTCCTGCCCGAACAGAACACAATGCTACAAAGATCTCTGACCTGGTGTACTCTCCAGAAAGGCAAGAATAAACTATTAACTGCAAGTACTTCTGTGTTAAGGGATGTCTTCAACAGGATAGCAATGTCTTTTGCTCCACAACATTAAGTTTAAGAATTTCTTCAGGAGAAACAAGAACCACACTAGTGCCATTTGTTACACAACAGTGATTAATACCCTCGATACAGGTTATGTCCTACTCCTTCTGGATGCCTTGCCACGGCTCCACTGCTTGCCCGACATCGGTGATTGTCTGACAATGGGGAAAACAGTGAAATGGTGCGCTTTATGCTGTGCAACCTCTGCATCTGCGATCTCCAGGGGGAGAGACGTCACTCCCAATGCTCAGTCTCTGTAGTCAACGTCTTGAGCATAAGAGACGCTCTCAGGAGCAGCATCTACTTTACACACCACTATGGTCTCGGCATCTCAGCTCTCATTTGACTTCTGCTCCTGCTGCCACGTGAAGGTATCAAAACTACTCCACCTTCTGCTACTACTCTTCCTCCTGGCCTGCACCTGAGGTGCTTTTATGCATCCCAGTCTTCCTCAGATGTGGGTTATCAACCCTAATAGGCTGTAACTTGCAGTCTTGTGCCTCTGCAGTCCTCTTCTTCACCCCAGTACTTTGGGATTTATTGTACTTTAAGTCCACAATATAAAAGTCAGCTCTCTTAATGAAATTATCTTCACCAAGTTCACTTCCCTCCTCATACATATTCCCTAAAGGAGTATTATAATGATTAAAGGAAGTATTTGTTTTTGCCGAAGAACAGGGGTTTTCAGGGAATAAATTGATAATATCTAAAGACTTATTTTTATTATTTCCCTGGTTCTCATAGGAACCTTTGCATCTATGAATGGCATGGACTTTAAAAGGGTTTCTCTTCCAGTACATGATTGGTTGTGATTATCTTCACCTACATTCCGACAATTAGCTTGAGAAAAAAAAAGCTTCCTCTGACTGCAAGCATTGCGATATTCCCTTCCTTGAGGAAGACAAATACTGCATCTCATTCCATTAAGTCCTCCTGTTACCCTGGGGCCCTTCTCCCAGGTGATCCTCCTGGCTTATACCAGCCCCCAGAGTCAGGATCAGGAAGTGTCTGCCTTTCCCCGGCTGCCTGGGAAGAGACTTTAGATGAATAGAAACCCAGGAGAAGCCAACGACCAAAGAAAAACTTAACAACTGAGCCACAAACAACCCTAAATGAGCTAAAACTCGGATCTTGGAACACAAAGTGATTTAACCACCTGACAGCTCCCAGTGATGTAAACCTGGCCTCTTTTGACATCTTGTGCTTCCACAAAACCTAGCTGACACTAGCGCCAGCAAAAAAGGAAAGCAAAGGACGCCCCTTCTCGGGACTACTAACTGCCATAAAAGTTATGGTATTTCCATCTTGAAAGTATTGATCAGTGAACTGTTATTCCTCGTCCTACTGGCCAAATGGTCCACGATAAAATCAATGACACAGACGATTGAAAACGAAAACCTAATAATCATCAATTGTTACTGGAACCCAGAACTAACCTCAAATGGTGACTTAATGGAGAAAGCAACCTCAATAATCGACATGGCCCTGATAAATTTCGATATCCCATACTTCATGATATGTGGAGACCTAAACGCCACCTGTGAAGCCAACAGCTTGACGCCCAGTTCCCACGGACCGAAAATCCCAAGAGAAACATGAGGAAAACTATGGCTGTATGAAATGTCCTTAAGAAACATCGGGCCTACACGGAAGGCGGTAAGGGTTAACGGTCACCAGTAATGGTACCGGTGACCGTTAACCCTTACCGCCTTACTACGAGGTCCCTTTGCGGGTTGGTACTTTAACGCCTGCTTTTTAGCAGGCGTTAAAAACCAACCCGCAAAGGGACCAGGGTACTGCAATTTGCGGTACCGTAATTAGCACCTTCCCCATTCCCATTATGCCCTATGGGGCAAAAATGGGAATGGGGAAGGGCAATGGGGGAAGGGGGAATTACCGCCCCGCCAACCTTGGAATAGGGCGGTAATTCCCCTTTCCTCCAAGGCGGTGCCGGTATTTTACTGGCATGGACCAAGGTGCTAATAGCACCTTGGTTCACCGCCTACCGTGTAATGAGGCCCATCGTTTCTATGGAACTGAGCTATGCGACAACAAAACCAGCAATGCCAACTTGGCATAGGGGTAACCAATCATCTAACCTCGATCACATTTTCATCTCGAATGAATTGGCTCCGAGTATTAAAATGCACGAGGTAATTCCAACGAAAAACAGTGACCACAACTTAATATTAATGTCACTCACGAATGGAATCAAAACCCCAAGCCGCTTCATGAGAACAGACGTGAATGTGAATAGTAGAGGCAACCGGCTTCGTTTGAAATCCCAAGACATTAAGCTTCTGGCCAGAGAATACACAGCTGGAGCAAAGATGGAACACGAACACGGGAAAAAAGAGCAAGTTGACTTCCAACCTCTCCTTGATATTTTCAAAGTCTCAAAACCTGGAGGGAGGAGTAATCAACAACCATTGAGGCACAGTTCCAACGGAACCCTGGTGGAAAAGAGAAAAGCGCTGCGACGTATAAAAAGACTTGCTGCAAAGTAAAAGTCAGCTCATCTGAGAGAAGAGGCCAGTGCCGCGACGCAAAGGTACAAAAACTGAATCGCTGGACGCAGAAGAAGCGTCCTCCAAAATGATGCGGAACAGATGCTCAAGGCCCTGAGCAAAAAAAACTCAAGATACTTTTGGCAACTAATTAAAGAAGGTCTATCAACTCCATCTGACACCCAACAAAATGACGTCAGTGGTGCAGTATGGGAACAACACTTTATGAAGTTGTTCGAGGGTCCTGGCGATAACATAAACACGAGCCCTAGAGACCACCAAGGAAGATGGAACCTTGATTTCAATCAAGAAGACATTGAGCTAAACATCAAAAAGCTCAATTCCTCAAGAGCCCCGGGCCCAGACGGCCTAACAAACACGATGCTAAAAGACCACCCGCAGGAGTGGGCACACTTCATATGTGTTGTTTTGGAAAGGATCTGCAGAGTTCATCAAATACCTCTCTCTTGGAAGACGGCAACAATCGTTCCGATCCACAAAAAAGGAAACAGAGAAGAACCACAGAACTACCGCTCAATCGCGTTGTTGGACGTGATGGCCAACATTTTCGGAACCCTTCTACTGACAAAATTTATCAGCTGGACCACCGCCAACAGCTGGTTTGACCCTTTTCAGACAGGGTTCATTAAGAACATTGGGGCTTCTGCCAATATCGTGTTACTCAACATTCTCAAAGTCCAGCATCATCATTCAGGGACCAGGATCTACATAGCTTTCGTAGACCTAACTCAGGCCTTTGATCGAGTCAACCGAAAACGATTATGGAAAATGTTAGTGGACCGAAGCTGTCCAGCAAGCATATTAGATCCACTAATTCAACTACACTCCAACACCTCAATAAGAGTACGCCTGAACAGAGAAGGTCTCCTAAGTCAACCGATTCGAACTTTGTGAGGAGTCAAACAGGGTTGACCCTTAGCCCCAGCAATCTATAACTTTTACATCGCGGACATCACAGACTTTGAGCAATCAATCAGAACATTCCCACCGACAATAGGGAAATCAAAGGTCACTAGATTGCTTTACATGTACGACCTGATTATGATCGATCAGACAGCCATTGGACTCCAAAGGCAAATGGACAGTCTGCAATGATACATAGACCTAAACACACTAGAACTAAACAAAGAAAAAACCAAAATCATTTTTCTACAAAAATCAAAAAAAAAGAAAAAACCCACCAAGCTGGTACCTGGGTGAAAAAAAGATCGAAGAAGTCGACTCGATAAAATACCTTGGAGTACAGTTCAACAACAGCCTGACAGAAATACCAGCTCAGGACTCCTTGAAGTTAAAGGTAAAGATGTTGGCGACACAGGCCCTGCTAATGGAAAAAAAAACAGGGGCGAATCTACGTTGTTGCTTTAGTGAACTTTTACAGAAGCAAAGTAATCCCTGTGCTCACAAATGCAGCAGAAGGCACAATCCATATGCCAACAAAACTATGGGCATCTCTCGAAGGTGGTTTCTGGCAGACGGTCTTGAACCTCCCTAACGCGGCAAGTACAACCAGGATCAGAAACGAACTTGGTCTCTCCTCTCTTGCATCAATAGTGGAATGGAACGCCTTCAGTCTATATCGCAAAACAATTCCACCATTTATCGCTCCCATTTTAGAAATAGTGCATGATGAATTCTTAAAGAACAACAACGGCACGTTAAACAGTTGGGTAGCCAAAAGAAAGAAAACACTGGTGGAAATCGGATGTTACAAACAGGACCTGGTGCTGAACCCACTGAGAGTGAAGAAAAAACTCCTAGAAACGGATTGGATCAATACATTCGAAGAAGCGAGCAAAAGCAGCCTTGCAAAAAATCTACCCCCGTCCGACATAAAATTGAACCATCGCAGAGGGTACCTAAAAAGATTCCCTGACAAATCCTTTAGAGACACATTCCTTCGAATGAGATTGAATCTGCTCAAAACTAACGAGGTACATTTCATTCAAGGAAGATCGTTCTCGGGGGCCTGCTGTTTTTGCCAATTAACAGAAGAGATCGAATCTATTCGACATTTAATGACAAGCTGCCCTACTTGGAGTGAAACAAGAGAGACATTTCTGACACCGGTAATGAGTAACTTTCTTACCATGGATGCGGAGGACCGTTGGAAAACCTTGATATGTGGCGAAAAGACCAAAACAGTGATAGCCATGGTATCTATGATGAACGTAATCATACCAGAACTTGATTAAGAGAACACGGACACGGAGTGGAGATGCTTCTGGCCGGGCATTTCACCTCCTTGTTGTCAGTTTGCTTCTTTTCTCTTTATTTTCTCCTGGGTGTTTCGATGCCTTCTCACAAAAAACTAATAAGGAACGGCACAAAGGAAATGTACGAATTTTGTTTTTGAAAAAATTGAAAAATTCAATCAACTCAAATAAATAAAAATAAAAAAATAAAAAGATAGGGTTTTTGTGAGGACTCTGCAGGATTCACAGCCTCCCATGAAAAAGAGAAACCCTTGAACTGTTTCTGAGACTAAGGGGATTTCTATGACAGTACTTGGTTTTTCTGAAGGTGACCAATAGGTGGTACTAATAGAATATAAATATTTGGATTCATATATATGACAAGAACAAGAGAATGTGCAGCGAGTGTTCATCAGCTGCACAGACACACCTGCCTGGTTACCTTAATTAAAGGCATGGTCTAGTAAACATTTTTATTGTCCCTACGGGTCGGCCATGTTTTTTTAAGCCTAAGTGGCTCGATTTTAGAAAACTTTCCTATGGACATTACCCGAGTTTTCGTCCATTAAACGCACGCGAAAACAGGCACCAGGGAGCTGCCATTTTGTGATAATCCTATCATTTCCCCCATCGTCCTGGCTGACCTGCTTTTGCGGCACTAAATCATATCCCCCGCCCCTGAGCCTGTCATCAGCAGACTCGTACCGCCCATTTCCCAATGACAAAGCACGTCTTGTGTCAACATTCGCTGCGCTTGAGCTAATGACATGTCGCCATGGAAATTGCAGGACGCCTCTTTCCTCAATAAGTATAAACAGACCGTTTCACAACACACAGCAGCAGATGTATGATTCCATTCCTCTCTCTGTGCTACTTAGAGTATTTTGTGACTCGTTTACATGCTCTGGTCAGCTACCTTCGCCGCTTGTAGCCCATGTGAACACCTGTACCATCTCGGTAAATTATTTTACTTTGTTTACCACACAATGGCTACAATAATGCCCTACATGTACGAGCCCGATTATACCGAGGAGGAACTACTGGAAAGGGAAGCACGCGAAAACGATGGGGATTCGGACGGCAGTTGGCAGGACGAATCAACAGATGAAGAGCCTGGGCCTAGTCGCATGGACGGCGTCTCCACCTGGTGCACATGCAATCGATGCGAGCTAATGCAAACCGAGGAGGAGAACTGCTGCTGCCGAGAAAACTCGGGATGCCTGGCCTACATTTCGGAAGGCGAGCCACGACCGCAATGCATCACCGAGCTGCCAGACTTCAGGGCAGCCTGCCTCACACGGGCGTGTTGAGAATAATGATGGTGCTTATGCACGAACTTCACGCCACTGTCCGTCCTCGTAATCCGAGTAACGAGTAAGTATACTCTGCTTGTCATGCCACTCCTATTTCATGTTCTTCTCCTATATCCAAAATTACATCTACATATCATTGTAACGCATGTAAGTCGTTCAATAGTGTGCATTGTCTAGATAGCATTTGTCCGTGCAGAATGCCATTAGTTACAAGAATTGTCATTGACAACAAACGTTTATTAAATTTATCTTGGTCATTTAAAAACAGTTTGTTTCATTCCTTTTCACAGGTGGTACAGGCTCGTGGCCTATCGTTCCTTTACATGGTGGCTCCACGGGAGGCTTGGACACCGCGTTCGAAGAGTGATACCCGCCTGTGCCGTTCGTGCCATTAGAGAAACGTTCCCGAGTGACAGCGGTCAGTACAGGGGATTTTCTCTCGCTGTGCTGCAACCTGACCTGTATAATCTTTAAAGTCTTGTATTTTTGTGTCATGAAAATAAGATACAAAATAAAACACCACATATATTTTAACAACGGTTGTTTCGATTTTTTAAATGAATCAAGTGTGTCTCCATTCAAAGATGGACGTCAGACATCTGTGCTCCGAATGGGTGAAGGTCTGGTCGCTGTGAAGCAGGGTGGTCACTATCTATCTAAGCTAACATAACATATTCTCGATAATGCATGCACTAAATAACACTTGTTCAAAGTCTTTCAGTAGGTTATGTCTCTATAAAAGTCACACATATATCTATACTAACAATTACCATTGGATTATACAGGCCTTAGGGTCTTGACCACTATAATACACCAGTTGAAGTGTGGGTCTGTGCTCACAAGAATCTCCGGTATGTGGCATTTGTTATTGATAAGCAATGATATACTATCAAAGACGATTCGCACCCGGGGATGAGCGCTGGCATGGGGGGCTGTCACGGGCGCGAAAGGCCAAGATGCCAAACTGCATGTACACTTCAAAAGGTATCCCATGCCAAGGGGCCATTGCTCACATGGCCTCCTCAGACCCCGTGTCTCCAGCCAGGCCTCCCCTTGAAGCAGGCCGCCCCCCTGCAATCCACATAAGTGTGTCTCCATTCAGCAGTCTTCCTGTGCCTTATCTGCACGCCCCAGGCCCATCCATCCCACCCCCCTCTATCAAAGGCGGTTTGCACCCGGGGATGAGCGCTGGCATGGGGGGCTGTCACGGGCGCGAAAGGCCAAGGTGCCAAACTGCATGTACACTTCAAAAGGTATCCCATGCCAAGGGGCCATTGCTCACATGGCCTCCTCAGACCCCCTGTCTCCAGCCAGGCCTCCCCTTGAAGCAGGCCGCCCCCGTGCAATCCACATAAGTGTGTCTCCATTCAGCAGTCTTCCTGTGCCTTATCTGCACGCCCCAGGCCAATCCATCCCACCCCCTCTATCAAAGGCGGTTCGCACCCGGGGATGCGCGCTGTCAGGGGCGCGAAAGGCCAAGGTGCCAAACTGCATGTACACTTCAAAAGGTATCCCATGCCAAGGGGCCATTGCTCACATGGCCTCCTCAGACCCCGTGTCTCCAGCCAGGCCTCCCCTTGAAGCAGGCCGCCCCCCTGCAATCCACATATGTGTGTCTCCATTCAGCAGTCTTCCTGTGCCTTATCTGCACGCCCCAGGCCCATCCATCCCACCCCCCTCTATCAAAGGCGGTTCGCACCCGGGGATGAGCGCTGGCATGGGGGGCTGTCACGGGCGCGAAAGGCCAGGGTGCCAAACTGCATGTACACTTCAAAAGGTATCCCATGCCAAGGGGCCATTGCTCACATGGCCTCCTCAGACCCCGTCTCCAGCCAGGCCTCCCCTTGAAGCAGGCCGCCCCCCTGCAATCCACATAAGTGTGTCTCCATTCAGCAGTCTTCCTGTGCCTTATCTGCATGCCCCAGGCCCATCCATCCCACCCCCCTCTATCAAAGGTAGTTCGCACCCAGGGATGAGCACTGGCATGGGGGGCTGTGACGGGCGCAAACGGCCAAGGTGCCAAACAGCATGTACACTTCAAAAGGTATCCCACGCCCAGGGGCCATCGCTCACATGGCCTCCTCAGACCCCGTGTCTCCAGCCAGGCCTCCCCTTCAAGCAGGCCGCCCCCCTAAAACCACATACATACGTCATTCATTCACAAACACACCCCTGTTTCTAATACTTTATAAACCCCTTGATATGTCTCATGAGAACATCTTTGTGCTTTGCAAGTCAACTCCTGAACGTGCTACCTGGCAACCACTGAGATCTACGCTAATCTGCTCGTCGTCGTGCTATCCGTGAACTTCTGTAACCGCTTAGAGCAAACCCATCAGTGTGCTACCTGTGGCCACCCATCTATTCTCCTGCAACATACTGCTCTGCTTGCTGAATCCAACTGTTTGTTGGTCAAGGTAAGGCCATGTATCCTAGTCATATTTCGCCGATTTTTAAATTTCTATCTATTTGCGAGTAGAGTACACAAAAGTGCTATGTTCATTGGTCTCATTGCTATTGACTTGAGTTTCCATTGCTATGCCATCAATAGATCTATTTATTTCCATCTGTGTCTATCGTCATCGAATTGCATCCTTCGGGGGTCCAGTCTATAATGTAAGCATGTTTCCTTCTCGTGCAAGACAGAACATCCAAGGGACGGGTCACATGTTCAGATTTTAGTCACATCATTTATACATTTCTGCAACTTATGCAAATACTAAGCCGCACATAATGAACTGGTATAGTTCCTGCGACCAAAACAAACCTTGCATTGATCATTGTATGATTCATTTACTTTTGTATCAAATCTTTATTCTTGAAGATTGTATAATAATGTCGATATTTACTTTTCAGATTTATCAACAATGCCTGCCTGTTCGATTAGCGGTTGCCCTTTGAAGACCCATGCGAAATCTGAAGGCACTACAATGCATGTATTCCCGAAAACTGTTGATCGAATAAGAGAATGGGTCAGACATTGCAGATATCCACTGGATGAGCTGGAAAGTAGAGTCCAACAAGTCTTACAGGACAAGAGGGGTGATCGATACCGCATCTGCAGCCGGCAATTTTCCTTGGACATGTACACAACAACTTGGGTAACAAAGAAGAATAAACGGCGAACAACACGGAAATTGCTCGAAAACGCTATTCCCACTCTATTCGTCCACATTCCGCCACCGGTGAGTCAAGTGTCCGGATTTAGCTTTAGGCCTTGCGGTAGTGTGTAGGTAGCCGAATGGATTAATTGATATTGTAGGTGTTCTATCGCTTGTAATAATTTCGATATTGATATGAGTGTATAGTTTTTTGAATAATGACATTTATCAATATATTCTTTTTCGATTTCATAACCCACAAACGCAATGTATATATATGGGAACAGGGAACTGTGCTGTATTGAGCATTTTTCAAGTATTCTGTCGCCTTACATGGCTATTTTTAATATTGGCATTTCATTATCAATCATTAATTTACCTTTACAACTTCTTGACTATCCCTTGAATCTGAAGCAAGAACATTCTACATCCATGACGTGGTCGCAGTTATCAACCACTTCTAGCGCGTATCAGGTAATCTTACTAGGCTAATCCACTACAGACTTGTTTTATACATGTCAAGTAATAGTTTTATTCTATCGTGTAATTATTTTACCGAATGTTTGGTTAGTGCTTTCCAATTGATATACACCTTAGTTATCGTCCACTGGTGTTTGTTTTCAGTTATAATTAGTGTTATCCATACTAATGCAAGTACTGTCTTTCAGGGAGATGCTGAAGCGTCCGCCACATCTACAACATTTCTAGATGTTCTTCACCAGCAGGAGGTATGGATACTGACAGCTCCATCGAGCGTCATCATCAGAGCTGGAATTCTTGTCGTTTGATTGTTATACACGTTTCATTCGTGGTTAGCCATTGATATGTACCTGTGCTGTCGACCCCAGGTGTGTGTTATGTTTTCACTATTGTAATCCTCACTAATGCAAGTACTATGTTTCAGGCAGTTGATGGAGCGTCAACCCCTGCACTTGATGCAGAACCTGACATTCAAATAATTCCAGGGGAAGTGGAAGCGGGACCATGCGTATACGAATCAGCGCAACAGCTTTCGGAAGTGCGCACTACATTTGCAACATCCATAGATATTCTTCAGCAGCATGAGGTATGGATACTGACAGCTCCATCATGCGTGATCATATAACGTGATTCCATTTGCTATACTTTCTTCCCTATTAACGCAAGTGCTGTGTTTCAGGGAGACGACGAAGCTTCCACTACAATCACAACATCCCATTTAGATGATGCAGATGTAAAGGAATCGGAGAAATAAGTTGATGAAATCTGCATACTTATATTTTCCTTGATTGTTTTAGACAATGCATCATTTGTGGTTATCTCTTTATATGCACCTGTGCGTTTGACCCCAAGTGTGTGCTATGTTTCCAATATTGAAAACCATACTAATGCAAGTACTGTGTTTCAGGGAGACGACGGAGCTTCCACTACAATCACAACATCCCATTTAGATGATGCAGATGTAAAGGAATCGGAGAAATAAGTCGATGAAATCTGCATACTTATATTTTCCTTGATTGTTTTAGAAAATGCATCATTTGTGGTTATCTCTTTATATGTACCTGTGCCGTCGACCCCAAGTGTGTGTTATGTTTCCAATATTGAAAAGCATACTAATGCAAGTACTGTGTTTCAGGGAGATGCGGATGCCTCTTCTCCAATACAACCATTCATGGCAGTCCATGCAGAGCCAGAGGTATGGATACTGACAGCTCCATCGAAATAGATCATTACTGGTCGAATACTTGTCGTTTGATTGTTGCACACAATGTTTAAATCGTGTTTGGCTATTGAGATGTACCCGTGTGTTCGTCCTCACGTGTGTTTTATGCTAACAATATTTTGATACATAGTAATGAAAGTACTATGTTTCAGGGAGACGATGGAGCCTCATTCCGTGCTGTCTATGCGGATACAGAAAATATAGTTGTTGCAGCGCAAGAGGAAGAGAGGACATGCGGAAATGAATCGGAGCTACAGCGTGCAGATGTTGAAGGTCGAGTCAAAAAAGTTGCAAAGAAAAAAAAACCAAAAAAAGGTTAGTTACAAACAGTTCATAACTTTAAAAAAATGTTTGTGCTGGGGACTATTTTATGTTTTTTTCCAGTCAATTGGACTACACTTTATCTGTGTTTAAACTGAACATCCCTTTTCCAATCTCTCCTCCAGTTACCCGTGGGTGTCAGAACTATACATACACAGACAGTGAAGCGAATGAGAGATGTTGCTTGCCAGACCATGTACACTATGGAGGAACTATTAATTGAGGCAAGGCGTGTTCAGGCTCGAGATGCTCATGTCCAATGGCCAGAACATGAATTAACTGTGTTTGGAGACTACAGCAAAGTTGCATTGGACCATAGCTACAGTGCGACCACACCACCACAAGCAGATGTTATTGAATGTATTGAAGATAGCTCTGAAATAGTTGCAGATCAATTCACACAATCTACACCCGCCAAAAATTTGCCACCCAAAACCCTGACGACATTGTTGTGTTCTCCCATCAATGTTGAAGTAATAGATGTCGAAATGACAGAGAATGAACCAGCCGCAGCATCCATAGACGCATCAGAACTTGATATCAGCGATATTACTTTCCAATGTGTTGAAATCTCCACAACGTCACAGGCCGAAACAACTTTGACGCAGGAAGACAGTCTAATGAAAGAGAGCAAATACATTGTATTCGACAGTTGTTTGATGGAAATTATAAGTATGCTGAAATGTGTGCATTCCATTAGAGGGAAAGTATGTGGGAAGCCATTGATTAATGTGACTTGTCAAATAAAAGGCAGTAACTTCAAAATAAATGCCGCCTGTAGATTAAATCATAGGTTCTCATGGTCTGCACAACCGATGCTGGGGAAACTGCCAGCAGGTAATCTACTGTGTGCAGCTGCATCACTTTTTAGTGGCTCCGGTTTTAGAAAGTTAGAGGCTTTCTTTCAGTTTGTGGGACTCCATTTCATTTCTAAAGCGCTGTACTACATATACCAACGTGATTATCTGTTTCCGGCCATTAGTGATGCTTGGAAAATTGAACAATTGTCTCTAGCAAGTACATTCGAAGGCAAACGATTCAGGCTAGCCGGCGATGGACAGTGCGACAGCCCTGGATTTTCTGCCAAGTACTGCACCTACCACTTTCAGGACATGGATAGTAAGAAAATTGTGAGTTCGGTGGTCGTGGAGGTAACACAATGTACATCGTCAGTGGCCATGGAGAAACTAGGATTTATAAAATCAGTGGAATATCTACAATCAAGGGGAATGCACATCGACTTCATAGCCACGGACAGACACGTTTCAATTGCCAAGACAATGAGAAAGCAGTTCCCACATATTAATCATCCATTTGATGTATGGCATCTTGCTAAATCAATCAGTAAGAAAATCTCGGCTGCAGGAAAAAAAAAAAGGTTTTGAAAGTATTTTGCAGTGGTCCCATTCTATCACCAACCATCTTTGGTGGAGCTCAAAAACTTGTGAAGGGTCAGTGGAAATACTACTTGAAAAATGGCGGTCACTGATGCACCACTGTACCAACGTTCACCGCTGGACAGCAAATCAACATTTCCACCAATGTGAACATGGCCCTTTGTCCCCAGAGGAGGCACGGAAGAAGAATTGGTTGATTCCATCTTCACCGACACACAAAGCCATTGAGAAGATTGTTTTCGACAAAACTCTATCAAGAGATTTGAAAGGACTGACAGAATTCTGTCACACAGGAGATTTGGAGGTGTTCCACAATATGTGCCTAAAGTACAGACCAAAGCGCTTGTATTTTAGCTTTCGGGGCATGAAACATCGCACTCTACTAGCGGACTTGGCCCATAACAGCAATGTCGAACGTGAACAATCTAGGACTAGGGGTAAAGTAAGGATGCCTCGCTACACTAAGGTGTTTTCAAAACGAAGTAAGCAATGGGTGATCAAACCAGTCTATGATGAAATGCAGTTCGACTTTGTGAAAGGCCTTATTGTTGCTGTGTTAGAGAAGCACAGATATGGAATTTTGGACATTTCTGTGCAGAGCAGTGATCCATTGCCACCGAACATTGCAACTGTGCCATGCCCACCCGAAGCACAGCTGGTTGTGAAGTACAAATCCCGGTTTAAATAATTGCAATACGATTGTCTTTTTGTAAATAAATGTTATTGTACAGTGTACCTGTAACCCTAACCCCTACCTTCACCATCATGGGTGGCGAACAAGCTGGGTGTCCTCTTTGAATTCTCTATATTCACCTCATATATGTGTATGTATATATTTTTCTCATGTCTCATCTCATGTAAATGTAAATGCTGCGCACTGTTGCGCACTGTTAACGGGGGGAGGCTTGCGTATTGCAAATAATAAAACAAACAAACAAACAATAAATCTCACTTTTAACTCAACTCCTGTGGTACTTTATACTTTCCCTGACCTTCCGCCAAAAATTAAATGTCTCAATTTGGGCTGCAAAGCTCGCAGACAACGGGGACAAAATTGGGGCACTTAGAACGCGCCAAGCGGGCCGTGGCATTTGGGAGAGAAGCCAGTTCGCATTTGCACATTGAGGCGCACTACATAGAGGGATTCTAAACTTCAAGTTCTCACAGATTCCTATACTATGTGATGTTGCAAATAAAGAAAGCGAAGGACAGCAGCTTTGATTTTCAGCTCGCGCCCAGATGAGGCCCAGAAGTCGCACTGGAAGTATAAGGGTCTATTGTTTTTTGACCTTGAGACAGGGACCATGCCGAAAGAACTACATTTGAAGCGGGTGCGCAATAACGTAAGAGACGATAAGGCAGAAAATTCAGAAACTAGACCGAGTTTCATTTTAGTTCAGTATACGAAAAATCGTTGTGAAGAGCACGGTCCGTTTTACAGACTGCATTACGAAGAGACACAATGGAAATTTCAAATATAATGTAAGTAAATCTTTACACGCTTTTATACCGAAAATGAAGATTTAATGAATGGATGCATGAATAAATGAATGAATGAAGAGCTAGGAAAAGCAAGGAAAACGTGTTCGTAGTGGGCACATGGGCATGCAGGTCCACTGGTCTCACCGATCTCGGTCCTTGGCCCAGCCACTTTTCCCTGCACTGCCTACCTGCACTACGGGACTGTCTCTGTATCCTTCAGCCCCTTCTCCCGGCATTTACCTTGCACTTGCCACCAGCTGGCCCTATTTAATTTGTATTCAACTAACCATGTACAGCACTTTTACCCCTCCTCCCACCTTCCCCATGCGCGATCAGAAAGACACCTGGCCTAGTAGGATCGTTGTCTGTCTGCCCTTGTTCCCCACCTGCCTCGTCGCGCCTTGAAACACTTGAGTATAGGCGCATTACAAATGCCATATCATATATCATATCATTCCTCACGCATGTAGACTAACTGTCGTTTATCATTGTGTGTTGGCCTCGATTTATTTCGTTACTTTTCGCATTGATTTTAGAGCAGAACATACTCCATTGAACTATCCTTGCAAGCAAATAGTTTCTGATCGGCTGTAATAAATAAAATGAGTAATATTAATGAAGATCGGCTGGCGAGACTAATTATAATTTTTTTGTTTTCATAACAGGTATTTGCTCCCCTTCTGCTACTGCCATCGGTTTGAGACACCAGCAAATGGCTTTTACAGTAGACACCTGCAGCTTCGTGTGAACAACTAGAGCACACTGACAATTTTATGGGACGATCGTCAAGGGCCCACATGCCCTTACGCTGTACTAGTGGCTAGAAGCAACATATCAACCTTTAAGATGGACTAGTGCTTAGTTGATGGAACAGCCTTGCGGTTCACCGTGCTTCCAAAGTGCTTCTTTTAACGAAAAGCAACACCCTGTGTACCATGGCGGATACAGATAAAAGAAAATAAATGGCTTTCGGAGTTCATATGGCAATTGCTGAATATTCTCTAAACATTTAATGTCAAATAAATGTACTTTACCAAATGTACCGTGTTGCTGTTTGATTTTAAAGTACAGTTTCATATTCCGAATTGTGGCGCGCTGTGTTGTGAGATGGTCTGTGTTGGTTTCCGGGTTCTGTGTGGAGTCGCGTAGAAGACGACTGGGCGCGTTTGCCTACGCAGCACAGTAACGTCACGGAGAGAGGCAGGGAATATGAATGTTTGGATAATGTCAGGCTCAGGAGCGGGGGAATTGATTTAGTGCCGCAGAAGCAGGTCAGCCAGGGCGATGCGGCAAGTGATAGGATTATCACAAAATGGCGGCTCCCTGGTGCCTGTTTTCGTGTGCGTTTAATGGACGAAAACTCGGGTAAGGTCCATAGGAAAGTTTTCTAAAATCGAGCCACTTAGGCTTAAAAAAACATGGCCGATCCGTAGGGACAATAAACATTTTTACTAGACCATGCCTTTAAGCTTGCAATTGACCATCGAAGATCCGAGACATGCACTTTACAATGGCAACATAAAGTTAAATGGTAAAATGTACGTGAATCTTTAACTTACAATGATTGTTTGACTGTGCCTCCTTTTTATTGCTTATTTTAGCTTATTGATGGTTAACCAGGAACGCACTATATTCAGTACCTTACAGTGATTATTTATCTGCACCCCCTCACCATGCTACCTCCCTGCAATCATCTTCTTGTAACTCTCTCTCATGTGCTTCAAAACATCATATTGCAAATTGGCGCTTTACTAAACATCAACAAATAAATACAATTGTTGTATGTGTACTTGTTTATTCATGCAAGAAAATGCATGTCAAAACTTTGCCGTGAATTGTGTTCCTCTGTTTGAAACTATCGCTGAGAGCAACGTGCCCAGTCTGAACACGTGGCGTTGTAGAAAGGCTGTGGTTAGAGCAACAGCAGGTTTTCCCACACATGGAATAAAGTGTCTGAGTCATCAAATACTGCTAGGATGTTGGATCATTAATGATCCTTGGGTCGATTGATAATGAAATCGAGGCTCAGAGCATGTCAAGGACCGGGTGGTATAAGTAATTGGTGTTATAGCCCTGGGATTTTACATGTAACAGCCTTTGCTTGGAAACATGTAAGACAGGCCAACACATATTTTCTAGCTTGTTTAGTCAGACCAGGCCACCAGCAGCACCTTTGGATCAACTGTCGCCTTGGATAATTCTGCTGTTTTTAGGGTTTGGGTATAGGCCAGGCAAGGACCACCTGAACCCTTTTGTTGTCCATTCACCCACCCTGAAGGGACAGGATGAATCGAAGGAAATCCACTGTAGTCTGGTGCAACACATACACTTCAGGTTTAAGCTTACAGGTGGTTTTCATGTTGAGTTCTCAGTACCAAAGTGACATGAATTTCATTCAAGGGAAGGGAGGTGGAACACACCAGAAATCGTAAAGATATATCGCCAGAAATTGTTCCAATTCTTCCCGGGGGACATTGTTAAGAAAATGTTGGAACATTGCAGGGAGATTACATAAATCGAATGTCATCACTTCATATTCGAAAAGACAGTATTGGGTACGGAATGACATTTTCCACTCATCATGTGGACGTATACCCACCAGTGGATTGCTATAAGTCAAACAAGGAGCATCAATAAGATCAGAGGCTGTGTTCTCGGTGTATCCCTGATTGCACAACAGAGGTCTACTGTATGTTCTACCACTGGTCTTGAGGACACGTTTGTGCCATCGGCTGCTTGTATGGGTTCATGAACTTCCTTCTTAAAGGCCGGGATGTGCACGGATCAAGCTTATGCAAGGCCCATGTCGTTTCCTGTAGGACTTAACTCTTCCAGTGCTGCAGTTTCCACTGGTGGTGAGCTAGACCAGGACTGGACGATCTTCAAGTTCGCATGAGGTACATGTAAGGTATAAATCGAACACCCGGAAGGCGGGAACAACCAATTCTCGCTTGCACACCTGCTTCCCCTTAAGGGTGAGTGTGTGCGTTTCCCGACTGCCTTTGAGACTGTTTGGGACAGTCACGAATTAAGTGACCGGACATTCCACAATAAAGGCATAGCATAGGAAATGTGTTGCTCCCTTTTGTGTGGTGTTAAAGGGCCACGAATTCCACCAATTTGCATGGATTCTCTTCCCCTAGGCCGGCAGCACGTAACACCACAGAAGCTTTGAACTCTGGTGTACGGCACTCTCTGCGTCTAGTCATCGTCCTTGCCGGTGCCGTTAACCCCCTACCGCCAGGTTCGGAATGACCCCCAATGTCCTGTGAATAATCTAGAGTGTCCCTTGTGAATTTTCACACTTTCCGTTGCTCAATTTCTTTCTTATAATTGTCTGAGGTTCCATTGACCTCTTCAAGGATTTTTTTTCAGTTCTTCCTTGTTCTTGAATTTGCCCAGTTGTTCTGTTAGATCTTCAATTTCCTTGTCAAGATTGTTGACTGATTTTGCTAATTCTTCGATGGTAATAAGGATTAGATCGAGTGAGCACTTATTTAAAATGTGTTCCCACCTCTTTACGAACTGCGATTCTCTTTGCAGAGAGTGGGTCTCAGGTAAACTCTAAGGCCTCTAGGGATACGTTGTGCACGGTAGTATTGGGCCAACGTGGTGGCATGACGTTTTTGCGATATTTCCCTTCTAATTGCTTGTTCAAGCTGAGATATTAGTTTTTCTGGATTGGTAGCTGTTGGAATGCTGCTTTCTATATCTTTTAAAAGGCCCAGAATTCGACTTGCTTCTTTTGCATCAAATGCTAAGGTTGTAACATGTTTTTCCGTTATTGTGTTGATTTTTGAGAATGACATATCTGAATGTTATTTCGTGATGGGGGCTACTATGGCCTTTGTGCTACACCCTAGAATCAGGGGAATTGTACAAGTCTATGTTCTATTGGGCCTAGTGCACACCTAGTGTAATACAAGAATGAAATGATTTCTAGAGGGGTAATGGGGTGCCAGGGAGAAAACCAACCCTGACACTGGGTTGTACTAATGAATATAAGACAACAGATGTCCACAAACTTGTAGAACTCTCCCGTCCCCTGCATACCCAATTGGTATTGTGTAGACAATCAATTTTTGTGGATTAGTTAAACCAATGAATTAAATCAGATTTAAATCAAATCATTATTTTCATAATCAGAATTTTGTCAAAAAAATCAAATGTTTCTACTTCATCATATGGTATCTGGACCATTAAATTATGTTACAGAATCTGTGATTTGTAATTAGTTCAAATCAATAATTTCACAAACATAATTTCACAAACATCGATAGACAATTACATACATTGAATATGGTACAGTCTCACATATAACTAGCTCAATCAAGCAAATATGCTGTGATATGTTCAATCTTTGTATGCCTCTCTATGCGTTTCTGGGTTTAAAAATCCCCTTCTTCAGGAGTTGTCTATCCGATTTCTTTTTCTTTTTCTTCACATCTACAATTAACAATTAACCATAATTTAGTAACTCTTATGTTGATCATCTTCATTTATCATACATTAATTATTATCTGTCATTATTCTCCTTCTTATAATCACCTGTGTATATTTCTCTCATGGGAATTCAATCCAAGTGTTTCTGTTATGCGATCACGGAAATTTGAACATAAAATTCTCCCTAAAAATCAAAAGTATAGCTGTAAATGCTTAGCTACCCTCTGTTGAAAGCACAGATTGTACTAGCTGTGTGCTAGTGTCCCAGCTATTAGGCATATTCAGAACTGGTAAAAGAGTCCCTATCTTGTTTACCTGTGCGTTGTTGTGGGAGACCCAAGAATTTTTAATGTGTTAAGTCACTCCTAGATGGATGCTTCCTGGTGGGCTCCCTTTACTCTCCAGTTGTGCCTGTAATTTACAAATGACAATTGTAAATTCAGAGCAACTCTCTATCTTACTCTACTAGTGTATTATGGTAGATCACGTAATGTAACTTGTCTTACCCAGAGCACTCATCCGGGGTTGGTAGTCCTGATAGAGTGAGATCCCTGATCAATAGACTCGATACTGGTTGTCCCTTTAGGTCAGAGATTAGTTCCTGGTCATGAGACTTGGGATATAACCTAAGGATTACAAAAGAGCTATGTGTCACTTATTATGATGGCTGTCCCTTGGAGCAGTACTTCTATTTATTTTTCAAAATAAATTTGGCAAAATGAATTGTAATCCTCCAAAATATCACTGTCTTACCTTCCCAAAGTTTCAGTGATGTAAAGATTTGCAGGTTCTTGGAAGCATCACAGGTGCCGCAAAAAACGCAGTGTGGCAAAATGGCCGCTTTTTGTTTATTGATGTTGTGACGCGATTGCGTGATGACGTCATGCTTGCATCATTGTGCCTGATGTAAACAATGCCGTTCTCATCTACCTCTTCAGATATTCGTGCTCAGTGGTACTGAGATGATTTTCAATAAAGGCATCCACTAGTGGAAGGACTTATACTGGTGTCCTGGCCCCAAAGTATTTTTAAGTATTTTTAAAGGTGCCTGATTATAGTACATGTTAGATTTTAGTGTGTTATGTCTTGCCCATTCACACTTTCGGCTCATTATGGTGGGGTTAAAGAGAGTGTGTGGACTGATCCATTTAGAAACCTAATGGTCTAACATTAATCTATGTCTCTGTGGACAATATATAGTTTGGTTCATAGTGTTGTGGTATTTTAGTGATGATGATGTTCAGAGATATAATTAAATACCTAAATAAATGAGAGTTCTGAGTAAGCCACATTACTTGTGGTCCGTCTCCTATGTCAGGGGTGTAAAGCCTCTAAGTGAGAATGATGTGGATATAAGAGTTTGACATATGGGTATTATGAGATCATCAGGCTATAGGTATTTATAAGATAAAGATCATGCTCACACTCTTAACATATCGGCATCCATATGCTACATTGTTAGAATACTTTAATCACATTTGTTAATCACTCTCGAGGTAACACCAATCTTTAGAGGAAATCCCCCAGGTTGTACTCCTCATGCTGAGTGCTGAGGTGGCGCAATTTTTTAAAACTTTATTTTTATTTATTTCATTTGGTTATACGCACAAACCCTTAGGTATCACGGTGTGGGTTACAATCATTTTAGGCATCTTGACAGTTTCATAGGCATACAAGTGAAAAACAAGTTGGTTACACATACTGACAGAAAGAAGAACGAGGGTATACTTAGACTAGTTGGTAGCATAAAGCTAGGGAGGCATAACCAAGTGTGTAGGTATTGAAGTGAACTGGTGATGAGGTGTTAGAATTTATTAAAAAGGCAAGTTTTTAATAGCTTCTTGAATTTCGGGAAGGAGGTTTCATTGCATAGGTAGGTGGGTAATGAGTTCCAAATACGCGGGGCTGTTATGGCGAAGCTAGCATTCCCTGATCTGGAGGTAGTAAAGCGTGGGATGGTAAGGTGTGTGTTGGTGCTGGATCTGAGTGTTCGGGCAGTGGTTTTGCGAGAGAGGCTTTGACAGAGGTAGATAGGGGCATTATCTGAGATGCATTTATGAGTGATAGTGAGAGTTTTGTGGAGTATTCTTGCTTGTACTGGAAGCCAGTGAGCTTCTCTTCTGTGTTCCAATGTGTGTTCTCTTGTGATAATGCCCCATGCTGCTCTAAGGGCTTATTTTGGAGTAGTTGCAGTTTATCTTTGAGGATAATAGGAGGATATTGCAGTAGTCTATCTTTGTTAAGATGAGGGCTCTGGCAAGTGTGAGGCAGTTTTCTGGGGAGAGAAGAGGCCTGCTTAGTCTGATCAGTTTGGCTGTGTGTGCTATAGAGGAGGCACGTTCACTAATATGTTTATTCATAGTGAGACTGGAGTCAAGGTATACTCCTAGGCCCTCATTACAACACCGGCGGTAACCAATGGCGCTATTAGCACCATGGTTGCTGCCGGTATTGTAACGAGTCCGCCAATGGTAAATGGGGAAATACCGCCCCATTCCAAGTTGGTGGGGCGGTAATTCCCCATTTACCATTGGCCCTTCCCCATTCCCATTTTTGCCCCATAGGGCTCAATGGGACTGGGGAAGGCGGTAATTACGGTACCGCAAATTGCGGTACCGTAATTACCTCGGAAGTCCATTTGCGGGTCCCTACTTTAACGGCTGGTCCATATCAGCCGTTAAGGTCGGGAGCCGCAAAGGGAACTTGTAATCAGGCGTTAAGGGTTTAACAGCGCCGACTCCTTTTACGGCGCCGTTAAACCCTTAACGCCAGGGTCGTAATGACCCCCCTAGTGTTTTGACTTTTCTGAGGTATCGTGATAGGGGTACCATCTATAACTATGGAAGTGTATTCTGTTTGAAGCTTGCTAAGGCGGGCTGGGGAGCCGACTATGAGCATCTCGGTTTTTTCTCCATTGAGGCTGAGACTGTTGTTGGCCATCCAGTTTTGGATAAGAGAGTAGATTTTGTTAATACATGCCGTGTCCTTTTCGAGGTTACCTGTAATAGGTATAAGTATTTGTGTGTCATCAACAAAGCTTGTGTAAATTACTCCCATGGCATCTAAGGAAGCGAAGAGTAGCTTTGTGTAGGTGTTGTAGAGTGTGGGGGAGAGACAGGATCCTTGCAGTACTCCCAGTGGTACTGGGATGGGGTCAGCTGCTTCGTCACCTATGGTAACTCTAGAGGTGCGGTCAGAGAGGAAGGATTTTTTCCAAGTAGTAGCTTCCTTAGAAAAATGGAAGTTGGTTGTTAGGGTTTGGCATAGTTTGTCATGGTCGACTAAATCAAACGCTGTGGAGAGATCTAGTAATAGTAAAATACATAATTTACGAGAGTCCCTGATGGAGTCCATCTGGTTTTTTAGGTCCAGAAGGGCTTTCTCAGTACTGTGTCTGGGGTGGAAACCTGATTGTCTGTCCCCTAGTAGGTGGGTTTTTTCTAAGTGGGTATGTACTTGGGTGTATGCTATTTTGTCTATGATTTTGAGGAGGTATAGCACTGTTGAGGTAGGCCTATAATTGGTGGGGATGGTAGGCTCTAATTAAGGTTTTTTGAGTAGGGGTGTAACCCAATCTACTTTTATGGATGCTGGGATTTCACTAGAGTTGAAAGAAGCATTAACAAATTTGGTAATGATGGGTGTTAGGGTGGTGGCACAGCCTTTGACTATTTTGGCTGGGAAACTATCGCCTTTTGCAGTTGGATGGTTTAAGTGATGCTATCGTTTTGAGAACCTGGTCATTGGTGGCTGGGGCGAAATGGAAACCGGGTACATTGGACCTCATATCTATGACTGGTGGGTGGGGAGGATTGGCTGTAAGCCCTAACAGCATTTTTTGCAAGACTATTTTGTTTTGGAGTGTATTCACTTTAGAGGAAAGAGCATCCTGAATAGTGGTACACTAGCCTTTACTAGTGATGACTGGGCAGGTGGGTAAGATAGGGGATTCAAGTTCTCTGATAACAGTGAATAATTCTTTAGTATTTGAAGCTGCGATGGAGATACGTTGGTTAAGTGATTCGGCTTTATGGGTGAGTACATTTGTAGGTTTTGGAAAGTTGTTGGAGTTTGATTTGAAGTTCCGGGGAGGGGTCTTTCCTAGATAAATGTTCTAAGGCTCTTTTACTCCTTCTAAGTTCAATGAGTTCATCCATTGATGAGAAGCTATGTTTTCTCATTATTGAGGCAGAGTCCAGGGGCAGCCATCCAGGCTTGGATGGTGGCATACGTAGAGTTCAGTGTGGCGCATCATCGTTTTAAAAAAATGTTATTTATCAGTTTTCACAAATATTCATTAAAATACAATAGGTAACTTTCTATCCACCATCTTACATCAATAGTAATGTATGCAGTTAGTTAAAGCATGTACATAATCTTATCAATTCCTAGCTATCATACATATCCAACAGGGATAAAATAATACAAAACATCAACACTATACTGTTGCCAACTTTGAAAATCAATTATTATATTTGCAAATTCATTGAAATCCAAAAGACAGAAAACGATAGACAAAAACACACAAAAAAACACTACATGTACACACACATAAATGCACAAATATTTACACATATTCCTCATATTATATTAAGGTTGCATACCTTTGTTTCAATCTTTTCCATATAACCTACTTTCTATAGATCATTAAATGGTGTCCAAACATCCAAATAGCATTGATTCCTTCTATAATACATACATTTCTCAAAATCCGCCAACAATTGCATATCACTAATCCAGTTTTCCACTTGTGGTTTCTTCCTAGTTTTCCATAGTTTCAAAATCTATTCCACTGCCACCATCAGTGCTTTGTCAATTTATCTATACCCTCTAGCGACCATGCACCTTCCCCTGTCCGACAGAAGAATTGGTGAAAAGGGTGTCCTAGGGAAATTTACAGACAGACCAGTCTCTAATCTGTCTAACACATCTCCCCAAAAGCCAACCGATCTAGAGCAACTCCACAACATATGAATCAGCGTCCCCCTCTTATTCCCACCCCCCCAGCACGTCTCATTGTCCAAATGATCAAGACTGTACATACGCGCTGGCGTCCAATATAGGTCATCTGGAATCTTTTGATGCATTAACCTTAAATTTAAATCTAATTTACTCCTATAGCCTACTTCCTTTACTTTTCTCCACTCTTCCTCTGCAATAGTACTTTCTATCTCATTTTCCCAGATGACTTTTCTTTTTTTTATTTTTCAACTTTATTTAATAATTATACAGAAAATAATACAACTGACTAACAACTGAATGGGAACAAGCAAAAGATTACTCCATATACATCAGTGCAACAAAATGCAAATTACTACTAAATTAACAGCTATTCAAAGGGAAATCCGAAAACATCCCCACCCACCTATCTCATGGCAAGACGTGACAACACAAAACACAAAAAAACAACAACAGGACAAAACATATACCCATACCAACCCCCCAACCTCAATATCCACAAAATAAACCAAAGCCTACACCTCATCCAAATAAATCACTGAATGACCCCAATCTTTCCTCGTACTCAGTTTCCCGATGTTGTCGAATTGCCTGAGTCTTCTCAGATGACTTTTCAATTGTCCCCGGATTCAATAATGGAATGATCCAAGGGCATTAAATTAACATAAGTAGATACCATACGGGGTAAGGACTTCAATATGACACACCCTGGAGGTTCGTTTTCCATTGGACCAAGTAACATCGTCATCCTCTGTTGCACCAGTGTCTCTAATTCCTTAAATGTATGCACCTCTCTATCCCCTAGCCCAAATTTGCTCTGTAGTTCCATAAAAGGTATTATCTGCCCTCTTGCATGACATCACCTATCTTCAGAATGCCCTTTAAGATCCAGCTTTGCCAATATAGGGACTTATTTGCAATTTGTAGCCCATGATTCCCCCAAAGTGAGGCCTTAAAATGTAAATAGATATTCTGGTCACCATCAGTCAGCCAAGAAACCAGAGTCACACGTGTCACATTTACAGCGGCTAATCTATGCAATTTCAGTGGTATATTCAAATGGATGATACACACTTCTTTCAATTGTCAGCCAAAAAGGTTCTCTCATAGTTGTGGGTGCCATATAGTTAGCAGCTTTCTTCAGTATAAAACCCCATGATACTTAAAAAGATATGGGTAGCCGAAACCACCCTCCTTTATGCTGCGTATCATAATATATCTAGGAATTTTCACTTTCTTCTTATCACCCCACATAAAGTATTGAAATACTCTATCAATTATTTTAAACACTTTAGTGGTGAAGTGCAAGGAAAGTGATTGAACAAGATATAGTACCTTTGGTAATAGTCATTTTAAACACATTAACCTTGGCCCAAATCCCTAAATGTAATAGTTCCCATTTCCTAACATCTCTCATCAATTCCCTATCAATTTTTCCACGTTATACTCTACAATTCTCTTCAAATCCCTGATAAGATGGATTCCTAAATATTTAACTTGTGAATCTGGCCATTTACTGTTCCATCTCGCAAAGTCACTTCGCCTACACGATTCTGAGAGCGGGAAGACTTCTGATTTCTCCCAGTTGATCCTATGGCCTGAAAGTTTGCTCACCTTTTCAAATGTATTTTCTAAAATAATACTCTCCTCTTCAGGGTTTGATAGTATAACCACCATATCATCGGCACACGAAAATACTTTAATTTCCTTATCTCCAAATGTAGGTCCTCTAATTCCTTGTTCCCTACGTAAATATGCAATAAATGGTTCTAAAGCAATATTAAATAAGAAAAGTGATAATGGGCATCCTTATCTTGTACCCCGTTCAAGTGTTAGGGATTCAGAAGGAACCCTTTTGAACACCTAAATAACACCATTTCTGATTGTTTCTTTTTATCTCATTCCCTTACCTCCTTCCACATCAACAAGACAAAATAAAGGACAATAAACCTTTTGTAGAAAATGTTGTGGCACTCCAATTGATTTTCTTTGTAATCCTCACTTTTCCCTCTCCTTCCCAGAAAGAAAAGTACAAAACATTTCGGACACTCTTAATGTTTCCTATCTTATCTTTTGCACACTTGTCTTCTTCCAAACCAAAGTCGAAATCCTTTGTGAAAACCATTGTGATCGTTTTCATTTTAATCCCTTTCATTTTGTTGTCAATGGCTTTAACACTTGATACAAGACGTAAAGTGTTAACCTTCATTTATTAGAGATCAGGATATAGTTTGGGATAAATGCCTAAAGTGACGAGGGGTTTATCCACAACTAAACTGGTAGTTTCTCACAGGAAATAATCTAAGTTAAAAGTGTAAAGATGTGTTGCATAAAGGGTCAAGGTTCTCTCTACATGGGGATATAGTGACCTCCGCCCAATTTCTATTCTCAACACAGTCTCAGGAGGTGTATAGTTCCTAGCTGATTCTAGGCTTGGTTCATAGTCACAGGGAAATAGCACCTAAGTGCATCTTGTCATATTTCACATGTGTATATATTGCCTGCCTTGACATTTGTAATCCAACCATTTGTGGCACCTGGAAACACCACTTTGTTGTGTAGGCACCTAACAAATTATCAATAAATAAATAAACCAGATGGATGGCTTACATCTTCCTGTTCAAGAGTTATAGTGCCCGGGGGCGCTGTTGTGCAGCATGGCAGACTAGTTACTGTCTAGCTCCACTCCTACTCTGCTGGCGGGGGGGCCTGTGCGCCTCCAAAACGAATATTTCAGTGCCTTTCTGACAGGTAAGCAAGAGGACTGACTGGGGAAATATCCAGGTGGTTTTCGGTTAACTGAGCAGTCTGGAACCGGGAGAACTTGCCATGGCATGCACAGCTCCGGAGGAGCCAACATGGCACCGCTGAGGACCGTAGCCCTGAAGATAGACATGGCGGCCTGGTGCAGAAGAGAGCTGGAGGCTGGTGGAGAAATGGGGATAAAGAAACCCAGAACAGCAGGTGGCGAACCTATGGACACAGTATGCATTAATAGTGCAAAGTCATACAAGGCCACAGCATAGCACCAACAGGAGGCAAGCAGGGGGAACCACCTGCAGAGAAGGCAGATTTATAAGCGGAAATGGCGGAGGGCAAGATATGTCACTTTGACACGGAAAGGGCTGCATTATCTGCTCTGTTAACATAGTACAAAAAGCAGGCAAAAATAGACTCCTTTACACTCTCCGCCAAGGAATCCATGAATGGTGGAGGGGGCAGTAGAGATGTCGTGGTGGAGGCCTCCCAGTCAACGCCTTCTATGGGCGAACGACTACTAACGATTAAAGACTCGGGGCGTGGCTACGTGAGCCATGTCAGGAGTCGCTTCCTGGAGGAGCTCCTGCGATCCGAAAAGTGATCCTTGATGATAGTGCACATGCAGATGCTGGGAAGTCCTGAAAATTTGCATTCCCGCTTATGAAGGCGGTACACACGTTTGGTGGACTCCTGGGGCCCGGGAGATCCATGGGGCCGGAGTTGTGATTACTGCTGCGGCCGTGAGAAAGGCGAAACAAAATGGCGGAAGGTTGTGAGGTGGCGCGGACACCTAAATATAACGGGGGAAGACTCGCTTTTTAGCGCTTGAATAGCACAGCAACACTGAATAAAGCCGGCGGCGGCAGGGCTGCGCACTGGTAAACGGACACATCAAGGGGACAGGGGTGCCCAGTGGAGTGCATATTGGGACGCCCATGGGGGAACGGCGTGGCGCCCCCAACCAGCCCTGGAGGGTGAACCAAGGAGGACCCAGCCATCAGGCCGCTCCCGAGGTGGAGGGGCACTGGTGTGGCCGTGGTGGCAGGTGAGCAGAGCACGGCACTAGCTGCCAGAATGCACACGCCTTGATTCCGGCTTGCCACTAAGCCCATGAATATACACACACGTGCCGCTTCCAGGAGGGGTCTAGGGTGGATATTTTGTCGCGCTGTACGCCCGCTGCGGATCTCCAAGAAGGGCAAAACGATTCCGGAGGACACATATGAGAGACTGCCACAGGGCCTGCCAGTGCTGCCGTGTAGGGCAGTCCCGAGCAGACAGACAAACAAGGAGAAAACAAATATTGCAGGACGCCATATAAGGGACGGTCGCATAGGTGCAGTGACCGCTCCCACCCTGACAGACCATGACCAGGGTGCACGCAGAGAAACGCATGACAATATCAAGATGGCCTCCAAACAGGCTAAATCAAAGGGCAAACAACCCACGCTGGAAGAGTATGCCAGAACGCCGCTCATGGCAGAAGGAGCCAGGAGCAAGGAGAGGACCCCCACCACGGGTCCTGATGCCACAAGCAAAGACCAGCAAATCCTGGGGGCAATAGCGGACCTGAAACTGGCGTGGGAAACCAAATTGGAATCGGCCATGGTTGAATTGAAGGCGGCATTAGAACTTAAAGTGGGTGCGGTGCAGAAAGAGGTGAACCTCCTCAGACAAGATGTCAGAACACTAGCAGGACGCACAGGCGAATTGGAAAAGGAAGTGGCCCCAAACAAAGGCGCAAGTGCTTCCCACAAAGCAGAGATCCACATCCTCGAACAGCGCATGAGCAACTTAGAAAACAGAGCGGAGGAAGCGGAGGGACGGGCCCGGAGGAACAACCTCCGCATTGTGGGTCTGCCAGAAGGAGCAGAGAGACCACACCCCACGGAAAACATTGAAACAATGCTGCTGCAAGAATTAACCGGGGGGTGCTGACCCAAGGATTCACTGTGGAACGGGTGCACAGGGCCCTGACAAGAAGGCCACCACCAGGGGCCCCCCTGAGGCCAATAATAGCCAAGATCCTGAACTATCGGGACAGGGAGAAAATCCTGGAGCACTTCCGGAAGGGTGGTACGATACAGAGGGCATCGGCAAATATAACGGCATACCCGGATTACACACTGCTGGTACAAAGAAGACGCATGAACTATGGCTCGGTGAAAAGAAGACTGCGGGAAGCAGGCTACAAATACATGCTGATATACCCGGCGAAACTGAAGGTGTACCACAAAAATAGGGCACTGTTCTTTGACACCCCGGAGGACGCGTCGGAGTGGCTAGATGCACAGAGCTGTCTGCCGAAATCGGGTATCCAGAAGGAAGCAGATAAGTAGAATGAAGCCTGCGGCACTAATGGTGCAACAGACTCAGACACTGGGACTTGAATATAAAATAGGGCTTTGGGTGCTGGGATAGGCGCAATAAAGGCCACATGAATATGATCCTCAGGGCACGGGAACATAGTGCTAGACATAGGAGCCTAAGGGAACCTGCTCTCACACCCCCGTAAATAGACTTGGTAGGTGACCGGTAGACCGGTGACACCCTGCTGGGAACCTGATCTCGGCATTCCGAGTGAGGACCAAATGCGGGGGAGCCTGAGATCCAGGGATGGAGCTGGGCACCAGTTGGGGACGGGCAGGGAGGAAGGAGGGGCGGGACGGTGTGCTGTGAAAGTAGTTGGGGGAGGTGGGCAGGCTTAGTGGGGGAGTTATTGTTGTATTTGGGAGGGGTATGAGCCCATATTCATGCCAAACGAGACAGAAGGGAGGAACTCAGAGGGAGGGACAGAGGACAAACCGCGCATGGAGATGGGTAGGCTTAGAATTGTCACCTGGAACGTGAGAGGCCTAAACAGTTACCTGAAGAGGAACAAAGTAATGATGTACCTGAGAAGGCTGAAAGTAGACATAGCGCTGCTACAGGAAACCCACCTCCCTAGAGAGAAACTGGAGGTGGTTAAGAAAACGTGGAAAGGGACCACCATAGGAGCGACATATTCTAATTATGCTAGGGGGGTGGTTACCTGGGTAGCACCTCATGTGCCATTCCAGATGCTGCAGGCCACAGCAGAACCGGATGGGAGGATGGTACTGATGCGGGGGTTGCTGGAAAATAGAGAAGTGAGCATTATAAATACCTATGCCCCCAACCAGGACACAGCGGCTTACTTCCGGGCCCTGTACGATAAAATTAGCCCCCATCTGGGTGGCCCGATTATATGGGGAGGGGACTTTAACTGTATGTTATACCCTAGAATGGGTGGGTCGGATGACAAACTAAACAAGCCCAGCCCCGCCGTGAAAGCACCCGAAGGATAGGCATTACCCACACTATGCTGCCCCGCATGGCCTGTACACGAGATTGGATTATATTTTTGTGTCTTCGGAATTGGTAGGGGAAATGATAGGCTCAGAATACAAGGCAAGAGTACTATCGGACCACTCCCCCTTGGTCCTGGAGTGGAGACACCAGCCTCCCAGAGCTAGAATCCTGAATGGAGGCTTAGAGCCAAATCCCTGCAGGACTTGGTATCCCGAGAGGACTTAAGGGAGGAGATTGACTAGTTTGACATTAATACAGGGAGTGTGCAGTCAGAGGGAACCATATGGGAGGCGTTTAAAGTGGTGGTAAGAGGGGCGGCCATCTCCAACTCCAGAGGGCTCCAAGGGGGCATAGAGCGAGAGCTACAAGAGACAGAGAAGAAACTGGAAGAAATGATGCAGAATGAGGGCACCTCACAGGAGGACGCCGAACAGGTTAACTTATTACAACAAACTAGTAGGGAGCACTGGGAAAGGCTATGTAAATTGAATTATAAAAAATATATTGAAAGGCAACACGCAGGGGGAGATAAACCAGGAAGGTTGCTAGCATGGCTATATAAAAACGAAACACCCAGGCCAGATGTCAGGGAGATAAGGGGAGAGGAAGGTCAGATCTGGGACACCCAAGAGGGAGTGAATGAGGGATTCCTTAGTTTCTACAAATGCCTGTATGAGGACCCGGGGGAGGAGACGGGACGGGAGATCCAGGAAACACTCGAAGATATAGGATTACCCAAATTGAACGGTGAGGAACGGGAGAACCTAGACGCCCCAATTACAATAGAAGAATTAGAGACAGTGGTGCTGCACCTGCCCACATGCAAAGCCCCGGGGTCGGACGGGCTCCCTAGTGAAAACATATAAGCAGGAAGTACTTCCTCCGCTGCTGGCTATGCTCAACGAAGCATTCGAGAAAGGAAGGCTGCCAGAGTCTCTGAGAGAGGCAGTGATCATACCGCTACTAAAAACAGGCAAGCCAAGCACAGATTGCGGGTCATATAGGCCCCTATCCATGCTGAACCAAGACAGTAAAATTCTAACTGCAGTGCTGGCAAACAGACTCAAAAGGGTAATTGGTAAACTTATACACCCCGATCAAACAGGCTATGTTCGTGCAGGAATATAACGGACAACCACAGGAGACTGCACCACATTATAGAACAGACAGAGAAAGATCCAGGAGAGATGGCTATAGTCTCGCTGGATACAATAAAAGCCTTTGATTCTGTGAGGTGCCGTGGTTGTTGACGGCCCTAAAAGAATACGGGATGGGACCAGGGTACCTGAGGTGGGTTAAGATGATATACAGCTCCACAATGGCCAGGGTCAAAATGGGTGCGATAATCTCAAATAAATGGAAACTTGGCAGGGGTACTAGATAGGGCTGCCCCTGGTGGCCCATGCTGGCATTAGAACCACTAGCGATCTGTCTTGGACAACAGTATGGGGAGATAGGAATTCATACGAAGAGGGGACCGCACCTGATATCATTGTACGCTGATGATGTATTGCTATACTTGCGCTTCCCAGATGAAAATTTACAATATGTCCTGGAAGTGATGGACCGCTATGCGACCCTTTCAGGTATAGCAGTAAATCCCAAGAGGTCAAGCATGTTCCCCCTGGAGAGGTACAGAGGGGCCCCGCATAGGAGCCTACCTGTTCTGCTGATACCCTGGCAGACCAAGACATTTCGATACCTGGGGATTAACATATCATATGGCTGCGGACGAACATAAACACAACACGGAAAGGGTGGTGGAGGGCATCAGGAATAGTCTGGGGTTCTGGGCAAAGCTCCTCCTGGCCATGATGGGAAGGGCGGCCCTGATCAAGATGGTGCTTCTGCCCAGGCTATTACATTTTTTTACGAACATCCCATACATGCTCCCCAAACATTTTTTCACGAAGCTCCATAGCTTATGCAGGTGCTTCCTGTGGCATAATTCCAGGAACAGGGTGGACCTTTGGAAGTTGCAGAACCCATATGACAGGGGGGGCATAAACCTACCGAATTTCGAGTTATACTACCTGGCGGGACAGCTCCAGTATGTGGTAAGGTGGCTGTCTGACGATGAGACGGCCGAAGCTAGACTGTTGAGCAAGGATTCCGCCCCATTCTTTCTCAGAGAGCTGGTGTGGCTGCCTCAATCGGAGATGCAAGGTAGTGCGAGATTGCTGGAACTGGGCCGGAAAATGTGGCGCAGGGCGTGGCAACTAGCGAGGAATCCGGCCCCAAGCTCCCCGCAGGTGCCGCTTGTGGCGCTATGCGGCGAGCACACTCAAATGATAAAAGCAATCTGCAGATACTGGGAACCGATGGGCCTGCCGACCCTCAGGGACATATGGCAAGAGGGGGAGGTACTAGACTTCCAGAAGATAATGGAGGACAACGGGGTACATAGCGGACAATATATTACATACAGCAGAATTATCAAGCGACTGCGAGAAAGGTGGCCTGGGGTAGGGCTAGCGGAACAACCCGATACAGTCATGGAGATGATGTACGACATCTCGGAGGGCGGGCATGAAATATCCCGAATTTATGAATTATTGATAACCAGGGTGGGCGTGGAGTTGCTCCAACTGAGACGGGACTGGGAAGAGGAGGCGGGAGAACCCTTTCTAGATGGACAATGGGAGAGGGCCCAGAGGTATCATAAGAAGGTGTCCGGGAACGCAAGGCTACAGCAGATCCAGTTATACTTCACCCACAGGGCATACATGACCCCCAGTAGAATTGCCAGGTTTGGAAGCCCAGGGATACTGAAGTGCCCAAGGTGTGGGGAGGTGGATGCCGGGATGATACACATGTTCTGTGCATGCCCGGAAGTGGGCAGATTCTGGATGGAGGTCAAACAACGGCTGTCCCAGAAGGGGGTTCTGTTGGAGGTGGAGTCAGTATGGGCATGCATGCTGGGGGCTTTGTCAGACCACGCAACCTGAAGCACATCAGTAAGATGAAAGACTTAGCTTACATCTTGGTCAAACAGAAAATTGCAATGGGCTGGAAAGCAGCCCATAGACCCAGGATAGAGGTGTGGTGGGCAAACCTCCTGAAATGGGCAGAGGCGGAGACGGCAGCATGGTGGGAAGCAGACACCAGGGGTGGGGAGGAGGAGGTGGGACCCGTGATAGAGTGGAGACAACTAGTGACAACGATGGTGGGACTCCCTCAGGCTGAACTTAGCGAAGATGACACGCTTGAGAACAAAGAGGGGGATAAACCCTGAGGAATTAATTCTGAGGTATTGAATAACGGCTCGGAGGGGGGAGGACTGTGACGCAAACATTCAGAAATAATTATGTGAAGCATACATGTGAATGTCCTACGTGTTGGTAAAGTTGGTGTGTTGTTAATAAAATAATAAAACGGTTAAAAAAAACGATTAAAGACTCTGAAGCCTCACTGAAGAGAAAGGTGGACGTGGTAAGCTTTCTTCAGCAAGATTTGCAGAAGATATCGGCCATAGTTGGGGAGGCAGAGCACAGGATATCGAGGTGGAGGACACATTGCAGCCCATGAAGAAAGACATCTAGGACCTCAAGAGTAGAACAACATTTTTGGACGATAGAGGGGAGGACACAGAGGGGAGGGCCAGCTGCAACACCATCAGGATATTAGCCCCCTAGAGAAAATAAAGGGCCCCTCCATGGAGTTATATCTCGAGAAATGGCTGTCAGACTAGATGGGTCCATCGGGGCTCTCAACTCTTTTCAGTGGAGGGCTCACAGAATCCCATATAGGAGTATGGTCACAGGGGGACAACCCAGACCAGTGATAGCTAAATTACTAAACTAACAAGACCGTGACGCAATACTACAGGCATCAAGGAAAAATGGGCCTGTGCAGGTAAAAGGCGTAGAGGAACAGTCTACCCAGTTTTCACAAAGCAGTGCAGAACGCCAGACATTCGTTCGAGGGGCTGTGCAGAGGGAACCTACTACGGGAGAAAGACAGAGGGGAGGGCCAGCTGCAACACCATCAGGATATTAGCCCCCTAGAGAAAATAAAGGGCCCCTCCATGGAGTTATATCTCGAGAAATGGCTGTCAGACTAGATGGGTCCATCGGGGCTCTCAACTCTTTTCAGTGGAGGGCTCACAGAATCCCATATAGGAGTATGGTCACAGGGGGACAACCCAGACCAGTGATAGCTAAATTACTAAACTAACAAGACCGTGACGCAATACTACAGGCATCAAGGAAAAATGGGCCTGTGCAGGTAAAAGGCGTAGAGGAACAGTCTACCCAGTTTTCACAAAGCAGTGCAGAACGCCAGACATTCGTTCGAGGGGCTGTGCAGAGGGAACCTACTACGGGAGAAAGAAGGGATCTCGGCTAGGTGAACGAAATATCTGCTCTGAGTAGAGGCTGAAGGCATGAAAAACATGAGATTCGAGGAGAACACAGTTTGGTTGACAGTTAAGGTGTGACCAATGCTTCAGGTTGGGGGGAAGCATAGGGAGGGAGGTGGGGAAGTTAAGTGTTCAGTTAATGGTCATATTCAGTATAAATATACAGTTTAGGGGAGAAAGCAAAGCCAAGTGTGGGATTATACAAATTCCATCCTGGTCCCATGGAGAGAGACAACTTACTTTGGATGGCGGGGGTAGATGGGTTGTGACTTAGGACATTGAGTTTCATATCCTGGAATGCCAATGGACTTTTGGACAAAATCACGTGGCATTGTGGCTACATTTTTTTGCATCCC
The DNA here is from genome assembly GCF_040938575.1 of Ambystoma mexicanum. NCBI lineage: Eukaryota > Metazoa > Chordata > Amphibia > Caudata > Ambystomatidae > Ambystoma > Ambystoma mexicanum. The sequence goes on along the minus strand of NC_090935.1, from coordinate 1,192,351,350 downwards.
ATCAAGCGCACATCATGCTTTTGCAAGAGACTCATGTGATAGGGACGACATGTACATTTCTGGGACAGGCAAGGCACTCTGTAGTGGAACACACAGGATTTGCAATAGGCTCTAGGGGAGTGGCAATTCTGGTTAAAAAGTTGTTGCTGCTGGAGGTGTGACATTTGGAGAGAGACCAAGGGGGGAGAACAGTTCTCTTGAGTGGTTCCCTATGCTTGGAAATGGTGTATATCATCAATGTGTATGCTCCTCCGACTCTACAAGCGGACACGCTAAGGCAGGTGCAATCACTATTAGCTTAATACGGCAGAGACATAACACTGGTGGGGAAATTTTAAGGAAACGGCACAGCCTACGATAGACAGATCACCTTATCAGGGAAGGCCTGCACACCCCCCTACAAAGCTCCAAGTTTTTATTGATGCTACGGGCATGAGGGATGTATGGCGTGAGCTGGATCTTGGGTAAAAGGGCTACTCCTTCTATTCAAACGCACACTCTGCTTTTCCGAGGATTGATTATGTGTTCCTCCCAGGCACAATTGTGGGCAAGATGATGAGCGAAATTCCTCTCTAGTGGTATCTCGTACCACTTTTTGCTTATTTTCAGTTTACGAGGGAAGGACAGCGTACAGAGGGGCTGGGGGGCTGGAGGCTGGATGCATTCTACCTGAAGGACATGAACATAGCGGATGCCCTTGGGGAGGAATCAGAGACCTACTTCCAAAACAACTCAGGGACAGTGGACAAACGCTCCTCACTATGTTAGGCACACAAAGCAGTTTTAAGTGGTAAAGCGATGCAAGTTATCAGGCAGCACATTAAAGCGCATAGAGAAATGATGTAACAGCTAGAACCCAGAGGTGGAGGCTGTGGAGGCATTCCACACTAGGCATAATACGAATGCAAGTTGGAGGGAGCTTATCAGGGTAACAAGTTTATACAGCACTGTGGCCCGAGAAGAGGCTAGGGTGACCCACTGGGACAAGCAGGCGAGGATTTTTGATACTGGGGATAAATGCAGATGCCTTTTGGCATGGTTGGAAAAAAAGGGTTGAAGGGACTAGGTGGATGAGGGAAATAAAACAGGGCGGGGGTAAAACGGTGTGAAAGAGCAAAGAGATTGCGGAGGAATTTGCATACTATTATAGGGAGCTATCCCGGGACCTGGCCTTGGGGAATAAAGCCAGGAAAGCATAATATATGGGTGACACTGAGTTGCTGCAATTGGGTCAGGAACAGCAGGGCAGGTTGGAAATTTACTCGACCTTATAGGAGATTCAGTCAACCACGACCCAACTTCAGTCCGGGAAATCACTGGGGCCCAATGAGATTCCGGCTGAATTTTGGAGACTGGTCTGGCAGGAGCCAGCCAAAGAGATGAACAAGTTACTTTCTTACCTGGTAACGTTCTTTCGATGGGATGTTCCTCCGACGTATTCCACATCTTTGACAGTAATTACCTCAGCTGTGCTGCTTCGGAAAACTTTTTCGGCGTAGGCGTCCTGCGTCGATGACGTCAATACGCTGTCCCTCGAGGGCCTCCGTCGACGGCCGACGTCACCGGATGTTACATCTGGGACGCACGACGCCTGTAGCCTCAGTTGTAGTTTTATCCCCAGAACGTGTGGCACCAATCACCTGCCAGTATGACTGCAGAAAACGTAAGCTGCAATCGCATAAGAAATTCTGTAGAGGGGCAGCTTTGAGGGTTCGATGTGGAATACGTCGGAGGAACATCCCATCGAAAGAACATTACCAGGTAAGAAAGTAACTTGTTCTTCGAGGGGATTGTGTCCTCTAACGTATTCCACATCTTTGACAGTCTCCCAAAGCAGTACCAACGTATGGAGGTGGGAAAAGAATTTACAATTTCATCAATTTAGAATGCCCAATCAAATTGCTGAATATAGGACTGCCTTACCAAAGGCCAAATCTTGCCCATGGATAGAGTCCATGGAATAGTGTCTCACAAAAGTATGGACAGAGGCCCATGTGGCTGCTTCACAAATATTATGAATTGGAACACCCCTCTGCAGAGCAGTGGAGGCAGCCACACCCCTAGTAGAATGAGCCGTAAGCCTACTGGAGGGTCCTTACCCGCCAAAGGGCAACATTCAGAGATCGTCAAAATGATCCATCTGGACAAGGTCTGCTTGGAAACAGCTTGACCTAAATGCCTTCCAGTGTATCCAACAAAGGGCTGATCGTCCACTCTGACCCGGGACATCCGTGAGAGATAGAAAACTTAAAGCTCTCCTAGGATCCAACCTATGGAGCCTCTCTTCTTCCTTACCAGGATGCGAAGGAGGATAAAACGCCGGAAGAATTACTTTCTGGCTCAAATGAAATTCCGACACAACCTTCGGAAGAAAAGAAGGACGAACCCTAAGAACAACCCTGTCCTTATGGAACACCGTGAAAGGTGGCTTGGCGGAAAGTGCCTGCAACTCACTCACTCTGCGTGCGGAAGTAACCGCAACTAAAAATGCAGTCTTAAAAGCCAACAGTCTCAGCGGGTAAGAATGCAAGGGCTCAAACGGAGCTCCCATTAAGAACTTTAGAACCAAATTCAAATCCCATCCTGGCACCTGGAAAGGCGACGGTGGAATCACATTAGTTAGCCCTTTAAGAAACTGAGAAATCAAAGGAATCTTAAAATAAGAACACTCCTCAGACGAGCGCTTAAATATTGACAGCGCCGCCAGGTAACCCTTAATGGTACCCACTTGCAGGCCCTTGTGGGCTAATGAAAGCAAAAAAGAAAGAACCAAAGGAATGGAACATGGGAAAGGATCCACATTCTGTACCCTGCACCAGTCGCAGAACTTTCTCCAACGGCAACGGTACAGGGATTTTGTTGCGGGCCTTCTGGCCGAAAGCAACACCTCCATCAAGTCCTCGGGGAGTTCCCAATCCTTATACCTCAGCCTTTCAGATACCAAGCATGAAGGCTGAGAGACTTGACCTCTGGATTGAGAACTTAACCCTCCTCCCGTAAGAGCAGATCGTCTCGGTAGGGAAGACGGCGTGGAGGGCAGATGACATGTTTAGAAGGTCCGGGTACCACGCTCTCCTGGCCCATGCCGGAACAATGAGGACCATCCGGGAACCAAACCTCCGTAACCTCTGCAACACCTGCGGAATGACGGGGATTGGAGGGAACGCGTACAGCAATGGGAAGGACCACTCCACTACGAACCCGTCCCCTAAGGCTCCTCTTGGCGGAAATTCCCACGAGCAGAATCTTTCGCACTTCCGGTTGACACTGGTGGCGAAGAGATCCATTTGTGGTGTTCCCCAAAGGGCAAAGATCTACAAAAGAACTTCCTGAGCCAGCTCCCACTTGTGAGCGACCGTGCTCTGCCTGCTCAGAGCGTCCGCTGCCGCGTTTTCGTCTCCGGCCAGATGAACTGCCGAGATTGATATTTCCTGCTGGATGGTCCAGAACCAGAGCTGCATTGCCTCCCTGCACAGTGGGAGTGACCCTGCACCCCCCTTTTTGTTGAGGTAGTGCATGGCCACTGTATTGTCTGTCATAATCAGGACATTCTTCCCCCGCACAGACGGCAGAAAAGCCTTCAGGGCAAGCCTGACAGTCCGCAGCTCTAACAGATTGATGTGGAGTCTGGACTACTACAGAGAGCAACGGCCGCTGGCCGTCAATTCGTTGGCATGAGCTACCTACCCCGTGAGGGATACGTCCGTCATAATCGTCACCTCCGGCCACAGTTGCCAAAACGGAGCCCCTCTCAACAGATTTCCTTCGACGGTCCACCACAGAAGGTCCTGGGCGACCGAGGGCGGAATCTGAACGGGATCCGACATACTGCTGGAGAACTGTGACCACTGCATCTTGAGCGCCCACTGCAGAGATCTCATCTGCAGCCTGGCCTCTGGCACCAGTAAAATGCAGGATGCCATGAGGCCGAGCAACCTCAAGAACTCGAACGCCGGGAGACTCTGGGCACGTTGAAACTTGTCCTCCATCTGCAGAATGTGATGAGCCCTCACCTGGGGAGGCGAACACTGCTGCAGGGATGTGTCGAGCACTGCTCCGATGTACTGGAGCTGCTGGTTAGGTGTCACATGAGACTTCAAGTTGAGGGAGAATCCCAGCTTTTGAAGCGAGTGACAGGTAATGTACAGATGATCCAGGACTTGCCCGGGAGAGCGCACCGTGATCAACCACTCGTCCACGTAGGGGTAGACGTGAATCCCCCCTTTCCTGAGATGCGCTGCCACCACCACCATCAGCTTGGTGAAGACCATCGGGCGGAGGTCAATCCGAACGGCAGGACCCGAAACTGAAAATGCGAGTCACCAACCGCAAACCTGAGGTACTTCCAGTGCTTTGGATGAATCAGCACATGAAAGTAAGCATCCTTGAGGTTGAGAGACACCAACCAATCCTGAAGCTGAAGGGCCTGGAGGACTTGAGAAAGAGTAACCATCTTGAACTTGTCCTTCCTGAGGAGCTTGTTCAAACCACACAAGTCCATGATGGGTCTCAATCCTCCGTCTTTTTTCGGGATAAAAAAATATGGGGAATACCATCCGTTGTTCCTCTCCGCTACAGGCACCAGTTGTATGGCGCCTTTCTACAGCAGGGATAGGATTTCCTGTGCAAGGAGTGGATCCGGATGCTTCAAAGAGAGCTTCCCCGGTGGATTGTCGTGAGGCCTCTGCCGGAAAGGAAGACAGTAGCCATGGGCTATGATCTCCAGAACACACACATCTGAAGTAATGGCACGCCATTCTACAAAATGCTGCTCCAGCCTTCCCCCAACCAGCGAACCATGGGCCATGGCCTCATGACTGAGTGGAAGCGGCTGCGGCAGTGCCTGAGGGCAAGGAGGCAAATGCCTGAGCGGCTTTGGTACCTCGAGTACCTTGTTTTCCATTTCTGGTACTCCTACGTTGGCCCCTTTGACTGGCAGCTCCTCTCGATCTACCAAAGGAAGAGTAGTATCGAAAGGAACCTCCCCTCCATTGCTGTCCCTAAGGACGAAAAGGCGGAGGGTGACGTATTGAAGCGCTCAACGACTTCGCTGCAGCTTTGGAGGTCTGCAACCTCTCAAGGCTCTCGTCAGCCTTGCTGGCAAAAAGATGGACACCATCAAAGGGCATGTTGAGAAGCCCGAACTGTACATCAGGAGCAAACCCAGACTTCCGCAAGCACGCAAACCTGCGCATCATGGTGCTCGCCGCCATGGACCGGCATCCTTGCCATATTGAACGAGGGCTAGAAAACCATCCCGATCCTCCCCTTCGGGAATATGTTCAGCTGCCAAAGATGCACAATTCCAGAGAGTGTGAGTGAATCTTGCCAAGGCACACACAGAGTTGACTGCCTTTAAAGCCATACCCCCAGATGAAAATACTTTCTTTGCCCAACCATCAATGCACTTGTCGTACCTATCAGGAGGGATGGTAGAGTACGCAGCCTGCTTAGCTGGGCCCGTAGCCGCCTGCACCACCAAACTCTCCGGAGTGGGGTGCATAGACAAGTAGCAGGGGTCACCACTGGCTGGACGGTATTTTTTCGAAAGTGACTTATACACTGTCGGGAGGCTCTCCGGAGCAGTCCAAACCGCTGCCACCCTTCTTTGTAAGGCCATATGAAATGGCAACACCGGGTCAGTGGGTGGACCTTGGTCCAATATATCTGTCAGGTCATCCTGCAGAAAATCCACAGGTGGAGCAGACCACCCCAAGTACTCAGTCACCCTCAACATGAGACGCCTGTACAAGGACTCGGCATGTGTACCAGGCTCAGGCCTGTCAAACTTAACCTTCGGCGAGGTGTCCAGACCACTGGCGCCATATAAGGACTGACGTAGGCTGTGACCAGACAACAGGTCATCAGGAACGTCAGGAGGCACAATCCCCTCCTCATCCGACCCTTCTTCCACCTCTGAAATGAAGTCCAAAGGTTGGAATAAATGAAGCCTGGGTAGATGACCAGAGAAGGGCTCAAAGACAGGCCTCACTGACTTACTGAGGGCCTTCCTCAGAGTTTCCACAGCCCTCTGAGGCACCTCTGGTAAATTCTCCTCAAAAGGCATCGAGGGCGCCGATGGAATTGGTGTCAACTTCGAACCGAGGCGCCGACGACTTCGACAACGGCTTCGAGGCCGGAGCCCCGAGCGTGTCCTTCAACGGCCTCGGCGCCGATGGCGTCGACGACTTCCTCGGAGCCGGAGCCTCGAGAGAGTCCCTCGACAGACATGGCGCCGACAGCGTTGATACCTTCTTAAAAGGCCTCACAGGCTCCGACGGTCTTGATGGCGTCGATGACCGGGACCTGGACCTGGCACGGCTATGGCGATCACCCTTGTCCGATCGGGACCTCGACGGCTCCCGATGATCGCGCCGACCGCCCGAGCCCAAAAGCGTGCGAGCGGTGGCCCTAGCTCGTTCCTTGCCGGCTTCTCTCGAAGGCGCGGACGGAACGGTGCTCTGCGATTCGAAAATCGCCATCATTGTTAGGCAGAAACCTGTACAGTTCCCTTAGGGACCACTGCAAAAGATTTAAGACTACAAGTGTTTGGCAGTAAACCCACTTGGTAGCAGTCTGTACCACACAGATTCACTTGGTAACTGTGGCTGAGCAGTCAGACTTCCCTCAAGAAGAGTTAGGCAGTATGCAGAGTATACACAATAGGTACAGGGACACAGTAGCACAAACAAACACTGACCAGAGCTTTGGTGTAAAAGTATATAATTATTTATTTAAAGACACACTTGGGATTTACACTAGCAAAAACAAGGTAAGTAAATTCAGCACACAGTCATTATCATATATATATATATACAACCCTATTCACTTATTAGACAGGTCTTAGTGAGAAACACCACTTATTTTCAGACAGAGGTGAGCGCTTACCATAAGATTACACTCTAATAAGTTGTAAAGAAAGGGAGGGAAAAAGGCAGAGTTAAGGAAGCACACACGTTTCAATACTTTTACAAAGAACCACAGTAAGGCAGGATGGCAGAGTTCTACTGGAGAGCAAGGAAGTCAATTCCAAGGCCCACTCTTGGAGAGAGCAAGCAGAAGGGGTCCAGGTTCACACAGTGGGGTTATGCCCAAAGAGTCTTGTAGATAGTTCGCACAAAAAGGATGAAATTAAAGTCAGGAAAAGTTAGCTAGGTTGTCCCAGGCTAGCCCAGGTTAGAAAGTCGAGGCTTTACTTTCACCCTGAAAGATCTGTCGCAAGGGAAGCCAGGCGGGACACAGTACCTTAAGTGTGAAGGAAGCTCCAGCGGGGGCAGTTGTTCCTCGCAGCAGGTGCAAATCGGTGTTTCGTCCAGAGGAAGAAGAGGTCTCGCCGTGGAGGAAAGATGAAGGTCGTTGCACTGCCAGAGAAGAAACCAGCCGCGGAGTTCTTCGGTTAAAAGGCACTACCCTTCTCTTCGCGGTAGTGGTAAACCGTGGTATTCCGGTTGCCGGGGTGCTTGGCACGGGCAAGGCGGCCACGTGATGCTCCAGGAAGGTGAAAAGAAGGCAAAACTGGTTTTCCCACCAGTCAAAGGAAGAAGACTCCCCGGCTGGAGATCTCCTCTGTCGTCGGGAAAAGTGGTGAGACGGTTCAGCAGGGCTCCACCGGCCGTGTCATCGTTGCAGGTCGGCTCAGCTTCTCCCTGCTCGGATTCTTAGGTCTTGTGGCGACTTATGAAGTTCCAGTCCCTAAAGCCCTGCTTTTATGCAGCACACCCCCATTCACTCAGCCTAGCTGTCAATCAAACATGCTAAGTGGTGAGCCGGACGGCTCACCACTTGGGCCAATCACACAAGAGTGCGACTTGAGTTACCAAGGTAACTCAGTCCAGGGTGCCTAAACCCCCTCCGACACCCCCTGTGGTACCCAGACAGAGTGGCACCACCTTTGGAGGCTTCTGTGGAGAAGCCCACCAAAAGGTGTAACAAAAGGCTCGACTTGGGTTGGAGTCACAGAAGAGAACACAAACGCCATTTTAGAATCGAGTTCTGGTAAAAAATACCAACCGGTGAATTAATATTAAATAAATAAACCGACGGTATGTTCGAGGCTATAAGAATTAAATAATTAAAGTTGGTAGCCTCGAACAATGGGAAAAACCCATAGAGATATATTCGCGGTCGAATATAAAAAGTAGTATCCACTGCCACCAGCCAAAACTTGATCAGGGGGGGCGGAGACGTGCCCCCTCGAACAACAGACCCCGGGGCAATCGAATTGCCCCGACCAGTACGTCCACAATATGATGGTTTGTACTGGTTTCTGTTCATAATTTGGGACTAGTAAAGCCAATGGTGACTTTACATGCCCTGGGAGACAGTAGTCAGTCCCAGGGTATGGAGTCTATGCAGTGGTCGAAGTGTACGAAAAGAAGTAGTGGAACTATGTTCTCTGCTGGCCTGCTCCGCTCCCCACAAACCCCATCACCTCGTCCCCTCCCACACACAATACACACCGCCAAACACTTGCACCTGCTGTTTAAGGGAACGTTCAGTGCAGTGCACTGAAAGTGCAAGTTTCAACTTCTTCCTAAACTTTGATTTAAAAACAAAACCATTCCGGAACGGTTTCTTTTTCAAATAAAAGTATAGGAGCTGTAAAAGGTAATTTAAAAAAGTACAGGAGCACCGCTCCCGACCGCTCCCGCTCACTTCGACCACTGAGTCTATGTTGGGGGGTCGCTACGACACCCCTGGGTTATGGCACGGAGGGTGCTGTGTAACCCACATCAAAAACACATGAGACCCTATGGAGTAAAAGACCCCATAGCCCATAAAACACATTGAAAGTTAAAGGAACACCGCAAATCATGTCTAAGAGTGGGAGTAAAAGAATCTCACTCTTAGCAGGAGAGAAACAAATAAACCCCAAAAATCCAGCAAAGCTGCTGGGGGACTCACTAGGTTTGGGAAATTAGCCTTACAGAGAATTCTCCCTAATACTCGTCCCCCCCCCAGACTAAGGGACCGGAGGATTTCATCCACTCCTGGATGAACATCATACCTCTAGTCGATGACATACATCCTAGAGAGTCCATCAGCATTTTGATGGTGACACCCTTACCTGTGCTCAATGGTAAAATCAAAACCCTGCAGGCAGATAGACCATCTCAATAGTTTTGGGTTTTCTCCCTTCATTTGCATTAACCATCTCAAGGGTTGGTGGTCAGTCTGAATGACAAAAGTAGAACCATACAAGTATGGCCTAAACTTCTTCAGTGCCCACACAATAGCAAAGCATTCTCTTTCAATTGTTGCTCACCTTGTCTCAGGATCCTTCAGTTTTCTACTGATGAAGCAAATGGGGTGCTCCCTACCCTTCTCATTCAGTTGGCTAAGGACTGCACCTATACCTACATTAGAAGCATCTGTCTGCACAATGGAAGTTTGGTGATAATCAGGAGCTCTCAGTACTGGTGCTTGGCAAAGAGCTTTCTTCAGGTTTTCAAATGCCTGATTGTATTCCTCATTCCATTTGACCTTCTTAGGGAATTTTGGAGAGGAGATCACATTTAGTGGAGAAGCTATGGTCCCATAGTTCTCAATGAAATTCCTGTAATACCCAGTGAGGCCTAGGAAGGCTCTCACTTGGGTTTGAGTAGTAGGTGTTGTCCAATTTTGCACAGCTTCAATCTTACTGAGCAAAGGCCTTATTTCTCCGCCTCCTACCTCATGCCCAAGGTAGACCACCTTACTCTGACCAATTTGGCATTTACTTGCCTTTATGGTCAGATTGGCCTGTCCAAGAGCCTGCAAAACATATCCTAAGTGGTTCTGAAGTGGGAGAATGGAAGACCAGGCTCCCGTCCTTCACCTCTCGAGCTTGGCCTAAAGGTTCACGGCCTAAGCACCCGCCACGAGAAGAGTTTGCCCATCTACCAGACGACCAGATACCCTGGTACAGGAACATATGGATGTGTCCATCTGCCTGCCCAGCAGCCCGCCCCGCCCATGCCGATGCCTGCGGCACGGACCAACTAGACTAAAATCTACACGTCGTTAGAGATGCCATGACGACCTAGACAACGGGAAGCACATCTGTACAAATATACACACTGAACATTCCCGCACCAATCTACATGAAGAATATACTCAGTGCTATGACGTAGGCGACAGACATACTCACGGACGTGCATCTTTATTGTTTTCCATATAGGCTTTCAGAAATGCAGAAACGCAAGACGCATCATGAACTCATCTAAAGAGCTTGCTTACGCTTCTCCTACACTTAGGTGCCGAAATGAGAACTATAACAAAGACACGATACTGGCCATAAGACAATATGAGACTATAACCTAAAGCACCTATGCACCAAACGGACCACTTATGCACCAGGCCCAAGTAGGCCACAAACAAGAGCTCCCGTGGACATTAACAAAGCAAGAGTTAAGTTGCTGATCCTGCAGAAAGAGCCGGGTGGAACAACCAGCCAAGGTCGCAATGTTGCAAACCCACATTCCAAGAGCAAAGCATCAAAGGCACGATGTTGCAACCTCGCACTCCGCGCACCAACGTTAAGGTCACACCTGCAACTTAAACCAGACACACAGTGGAAAAGCAATATTAATTATGCAGAATTCTGCCTCAAACACGGTCCCTCCCCACGTGACCAAGCCGAACCTGACGAGGTGCCAAACCCAGGAGAAAAGAGGCGTCTGGATCCCTGGCTAACGAGACACAGGCAGATACACTTGAAAGGCAATGGACATCTGCGACAGTGGGAGCGGTCAGCCTTCCAGCTATGAATAAATCCTCACATTGTCTGCACGTACCCATAATGAAACATTGTTGCAAATTGCAGGTACACCGAGAGCTGGGAACGGCGGTGGTCCCAGGCTGGGAGGCTCACGGGCGCACCAATCAGAACATGGGGCTCTTATCACTGACGACAAGTAATATTAACCAATCCTCAGGAGTCTTCATGTAACAATTCTCATGTATCTAATTGTAGGGACAACCCAGATATATCACCTGACTACCCTTTGTCCACTAACATTGTTCTCTATATGTGTGCTATACTAACCCTACCACTCGAGCAACCAATTAAGAGTGGCAATAGGTTTTTTGTTAACTTTCTGAAGTAACGCAAGTAGCGCGTCATAATACAGTAAAAAGGGCCTGCGAGCCCCACGATTGTGTGTGTCAGGACGGACGCGTACGCTCCTTGACCCATCCCTGCCGTTTTGTCTAATAAACAGCAGAGTCACCTTGCTCCTTGTGTGTGTCTCATACTCTATCTCATCTGGGATATACACGGGAGGAGTTGGGGCCTCCCTGCCTGGAGGTCTGCGGACGGCCCGGCCGACCCCGGCAGAATTTCCCCCCGACAAGTTGGAGGCACTGCTGAGATCTGTTTAAGATCGACTTTTTATTTTTTTTACTTTTTCCAGGGACTCCCGTTGCGAGGAGGCCCGGCGGCGCGGCCCCCTCTGCCGTTGCCCCCTTCTGAGGACTACAGGACCATCGCGGAGCTGCGAGAAGACCGGACAGCGCAATCCGGATATTGGCCCTCGGGAGCCGGTTGAGAAGTATCCCGCCCGCGGTTGGCGAGTGTCCAGACGTGGTCCAGACGAGGGGAGGTGGCGAGCCGCTTGGAGGGGTGCACGCAGTCGAGCGGCCCTGCATCGAGAGAACTTGGTGAGCATGACACGCACAACAAGCAATGGGAAATTGTGAGGGAGGGGGAGGAAGTAAATAAGGGAGGAGGGAGGTGTTGTACAGATGCACGGCGAAGGTCTAACAACTTAGTGTTGCCAATGGAATGAATGGTAGCGAAACGAGTGCGAGAGCAGTCGGCTACGTTACGCGGAAGAGGGGGGCGGAGCACAAAAACATCACGTGCGGCCGCTCGTAAGACACTGATTGGCCTAAATCGCGACTACGTGTAAGGGTGGGTGTGTGTGGTTTCCTACGATTTGGCATTTATTGATCAATGAGTAGACGAGGATCCCTATTGTTCGAGCAAGAAACTCGATAGGTAGATGACGTTTCCCTGTAGGCAGTAGCTAGTTGCCTAGTTGCCCATTACGGAAGATAATTGGCTGGTTAAGCCCTCCTGTTGAGGGGCGTATCACACGCGAGGCGACGCAGCGTGCGCAGTCTGATTATATTATTGATTTGATTACCTTGTTCCAGGAGTGACAGGAAGACAGCTGTAGGGTTAGCGGGGGTGGTCGCAAGTGTATTTTGAACTTAAAGAACATATGAAGAATGTACCAGTAGCTCGAAGAAATCGGTGACGTCACCAGTAGGGCTTTAATAGGATATCGCGAGCACGAGGAACTTTGGTTTTGAGAGTAGTGGGGAAGAGAAATATGATAAGGGAGCGGACACGGAGATAAACGATAAATGAGTGGATCGGGAAAAGGAGAAGGGGAGAGAGGCGTGGCTGCACACGGAGAACGCCGGCCACGGCAAGTGTAAAAGGGGGAGGAGACGGGGAAACAGGACGACTGTATAAGAGCGTCGTAAAGGGTACGCAGCCGCAGGGGGCTGCGTGCGCTTCGGCCGCAGGGGGCCGTAAGGGAAGGAATATACAAAATAAAATCATACACATATATACATATGTTATTTTATTTTTTTTATTAATAATTTTTATTGCATAATCTGTCAAAGGATTGTCGTAAGTCCCCACACTTGAGGGGCCAGGTAAACAATATAAAGTTGTATATTGTAAACTGCTAGTGTAGGGAAGGGTAACAAGTGGAGCGCCACTATGTCACACGGGACAGGGTCGGGAGGGTGGGGGAACACCCTCACTACCCCACTACAACACATATGCACCACACTGCCACCCCATAGGGAGAAATTAATTAAGTACAGCATAGAGTGGACCCAGGGGACGGATAACAAAATGTTAACACCATGGCCGCCTAATGGTAGTTTCGATCCATATGCCCAACATTCACTGCTAAACCATCTGCACAATACATACAAGGGGAAGAAGTTGGCAAACCATGTGGAGGTGTTTAACTTATGGAGGATGTTCCAGGGGTCCCGACCAGGACCAAATGGAATGTTCACTATGGGAGAAACACCGGAAGAAAAGGAGATTAAGAAAGAAGGAGAGGATGGGAAAGAGGGGCGTGAGGGCACAAAGAATACAGGGAACGGAGGAGAGGGAGGAGAAAAGAGTGATAAATCAGAGGACATAAAAAAGGAACCAAGCAACGAGATACCCCATAACACCGAGAGTGAAAACAGAGGGAGGAGGGTTGTACCCTTTAAGAGAATTAGGAGAAATAGAAGGACAGTTAAGGGCGGCTGAAGGATACTCGAACCCGGCATACAGCCCTCCACCATATGTGGCTCATAGGAAGATACCAGTGGGGTAGGGGAGGATTGGAGAAGAACAGACTGTAGAGATAGGAAATGATGAGTGGGTAGCTGCACAAATATTATTAAAATTACGAGGTTCACTAACTGGAGAAGAGAGGGAGGTAGTAAAGAGAACAGACGAGGATAGTGCAAGAGAGAGTGAAATGAGGGGGGATGAGCTATTACGGCAAAGGGAAGAGATTTTGGAGGAAAGATTAGCAAAGCTAAGGGATGAGCAGAATGAATTGATCAAACAGCTTGAGAGGGAGGAAAGAGAGAGAGTGAGGAAAAGGAAAGAAGGTAAGAACGAATTGGAAAAATTAAGGGAACGAAATGCGGAGCAAAAGAGAAGCTGAAAGGGTAAAAGCAGCAGCAGACAGGGTATCAAGAGTAGTGCTGAGAGAGAAGAAGGAAGAAGAAGAAAAGGAAAAGGAATTGGAAATATGGAAGAGGAGGGTACTATCAGAGACAGCTAAGAAATATGAAGAGGGGAAAGTAATAGAAAGTATAGTAGAAAGAGAAAGGGTGAAATGGGAAAGGGAGAAGGAGGATGAAAGGATACTGGAACAGATGAGCAACGAAGTAATGGAGGAATTGAAAAGGAAAAGGGAGGAAAATAGTAGGGAGATGGAGGAGAGAAGTGAAGGGGAAAGAGAAGGGAGGAGTAGGGAGAGTGAAAAATGGGGGGATGTATATAGAAGTAGAGAAGTAGCAACAACATCAGCACTAGGGGGAGCAGTCGGTAACAAAGGAAAAGGAGAAATAGACCTAATAGATTTAGAAACCGTAACAATAAAAGGGAAAAAGGCAGAGTGGGGGGTACCATTTATGAATGATTTTTGTAGTGAGGAGGAAGAGGGAGTAGAGAGGGAAGGAAGGAAGAGTGAAAGGGAAAGCTTAGATAAGCTATACCTCACTCGAACAAACAGACTCACCATGGATCAGTAGGAGAATGAAGGAACTGGAGAGAAGTGAGGAGGGAGTGAAAGGACTAGTGGAAAGACAAACCCATGAAACCACACCATCACCATCTCCATCACGCCCTCCCCCATCACACCCTACATGCTCAACAACTGCACGCTCGCTGCACAAAATAAAGCTCGCGCCATTCATGGACGAACTGACACCCTATGCATGTCGGCTTAGAGACCTCCCTAGTCGCAGGCAAGACAGGCAAATAAACACGCCCGCATTAAACACAGGAAATGACGAAAAGAGGGGAAAGGATGGAGAAGGAGTTAGGAGCAGGGGTAATAAGGACGAGATTGAAGAGGTAAAGGAACAGGAAGAAGAGGAGGGGTGTGAGGACTCGATATTATGGAACATAAAGGGTGACACAAGACACAACTTAATGCCATTGTTGGAGAGAGGAGGGGTTAGACCACAGTACGTCCCTTGGAAGCATACAGATAAAGAAAATATAAAATGTAGGCTCCCATCACTAGGTGGAGGTGCGGGTAAGTGGATATATGAAATGGAAAAACACACCGCAGGACAGAAACTAGCAGTAGGAGACGTGAAGGGCCTGTTAATATCAATATTAGGGGATAGAGCGGATGACATTTGGAAGAGAGCGGGATTCCATGGGGTAACAATAACAAACACATCGCATGATGGGGCACCATTTGCAAACTGCAGACATGCGCTATGGCAGGCACTGAGAGTACAGTACCCAGACACATCAGACATAGGAGCAATTACTTCCCGTAAGATGCGTGAGAATGAGGATCCTGTTGATTATATCCAGGATATCCAAGAGAAGTGGCGCATGGAAACTAGAGAACAATGGGACAAAACACCAGCCATATTTTATCATATACTAGTACAAGGGCTCCCAGAAGGGATTCAGAAACAACTAAAGAAAGTAGTGGGAATGGAAGCAAAACCATGGCCAGAAATACCACTGACTATAGTACATCATTGCAGGACATGGCAAGGAAAAATGAAACAAAAGGAAGAAGACAGGAAGACAGAAGAGGCTAAACTAGTACAGAAAAAACTTACTAAATATACAATGGAAGGGGCACTAATAACTACGCCCACACCAATGGCCCAAAGCCCCATACAAGTAGTGGCTGCACAAGATCCCGCTCAAATAGCACCTCCACAGACTATAACACAACAGGTCCCGCCACTGCAAGTACACGCACCAAACATGGGTGGAGGGTACCCGATGCAAGGAGCTGGGTATTATAGTTATAACAGAGGGAGAGGAGGATTAATGAGAGGGAGAGGATACGGATATAATACCCAACAGCAGGTGGGAGGACTTAGAAATTCCTACCCCACAGGGCAACCAGTATACCAGGATAACACAGGGAGCTTCCCATGGCAAAGCAGGGAACCACCCGTGTGTTGGAGTTGCGGATTATTAGGACACATGTCACGTACGTGTAGGGTCAGGCCAGGTACACCAGCATGGAATGAACAGGCACAACCTAGGACCTCACAAGAACAGCAGGGCATACAACAACAGCAGACGTTACAACAAGGAAGTGACCAACAACAACAATTAACACAACAACAGCCACAACAACAAGTAGCGCTAACACAACAACCCCAAACTCAACAAACGCAATTGGGTAGGGTGACGGTGTTGGGACACAACCCTTACACAGGGAATGGCCAATCATTGTACCCCCAATAGGACAGCCCACAGACGGCCTTGGTGTGTCCCATCCTGTCAGTAACACCTAATAGTGCGGAGGAGCCACGCATAGAGGTAACGATAGGTGACAAAAAATTATCATTCCTTGTTGACACCGGGGCAACCCGGTCTTGCATAAGGGAAGGTAAATTTAAGATGTCAGGCGAAGCCATGAACACCCAAGGATTTTCTGGGGCTAAAGGGTTGGTTCCCTTTACTGATAACGTTCCCTTATCTATTGGAGATTATGATCTGTCGGTTCCACTTTTATATTATAGTGCCTCACCAGTAAATATACTGGGGAGGGACATAATGAACAGGTTGAATATGACGATCTCCTTTACAGAGGATGGCATAATTTGCTCTACTCCAGGGATTAACATGCTCGCAGCACGACAAATTATGCAAGCATACTGTGGACAGACAGCGATTAGGGCGGAGCCAGTAGATGGCGAGCTATTCCAGTATGGAACAGACATGGCATTTGCATGGATGCCAGGGATAGAAGGGAAGATATGAAGAAGGCCAGCAGCATATCTGTTCCGACCAGAAACACCTGTTAATGAACCAGAAGGAAAGGTGTTTGTAATGGACATTGAGAGCATTATTGCAACAGCTGATTATATTGCTGTGCACGCCCAAGATAAAGAAGGGAGAGCATGGAGGGCAGTGATAGCACTAGCAGAAGGATGTAGGCTGACCCAGGTGTCAGATGAGGAGCTGTTTTCAGAAGAAAAGGAGGAAGGTGAAATGGTGTTCATGATGAGTTTAGAAATATGGTTAAGAGTGGCTCACAAACAAGTAGCACAGAAAATTGCAATGGCACTTGAGGCACCAGCATGCACCCCAGTCCCATTTTTTAAGGAGGATATGTCAAAGGTGCCCAAATCATTATGGACTATTGGCCCTTATGACGTGGGATGCATAAAAAGCATAGGGGGTGTAAGGATAAAATTAAAAAAAGGTGCCATACTACCAAGAGTGAAACAGTACCCACTGTCAAAAGAGGCAGATGAGGGCATATATGAAACCATAACGGCCCTTATAAACAATGGCATATTGGTCCCCTCAGAGTCACCATGTAACACGGCTGTGTACCCAGTGCGCAAGGCTAAAGGGGGGTCTTGGCGCTTCATACAGGACCTCAGGCCCTTGAACAACATTGTGGAAGCAGAGTATCCAGTAACAGCGAACCCGGCCACGATATTATGTGGCATTCCAGCAGAAGCATCACGATTTACAGTGATTGACCTTAAAAATGCTTTTTTCTCAATACCATTACACCCAGACTCACAAGATTTGACAAGCGTCACGTACCGAAATACAAAGTGGAAACATACCAGACTACCACAGGAGTATTGTGAATCACCCTCAATTTTCAATAGAGTAATACAGATGGATTTGGGTAACGTTGAAGTGGAAAGCACAGTGTTACAGTATGTGGATGACATAATAATTTGCAGTACAAACGAAAGTAGATGCAGAGAGGACTCGTTAAAAATGCTGACGATATTGGCTGAAAAAGGGTACAAGGTAGACATGGAAAAGATACAATACTGTCAGGAACAGGTACTTTACATTGGCCAACTGATATCCCAACATGGAAGAAAGATTGCACCACAAAGACCACAGGCCATTTCAAACACTCCAATTCCACAGACTGTGAGAGAACTGCAGCAATTTCTGGGGCTGTGCAACTACTGTAGAGCATGGGTGTTTGATTACAGTTCATACATAGGACCCCTGCTTGAGGGTTTGAAGGAAGCAAATAAAGGGGAGAAAAAGTTGGGGTGGACTATGGAAATGAGGGAGGCCTTTGACGAATTGAAAGACGCGATATCAACTGCTCCAGTACTGGCATCCCCAGACTATGAGCGACGATTTTTCATATTTTCACATTGCGACTCAGCAGTGATGAAAGCAGTATTGGCCCAAAAAACTAGCATGGGCTATAAACCAGTAGCATTTTACAGCGGCCACTTAGACCCTGTGATGTTAGGTCACTTCCCTTGCGAACAAGGCCTCGCTGCAGCTGCTTTTGCAGTAGAAAAAGCATCAGCAATAACCATGGGGTGTCCATCTACACTGTTTGTGGAGCATGCACTATTTGCAATACTGAATAAACCCAAGTCTACACTAACAACACAGAGGGCATCAGGATATGAGATCATTTTGTCTAGAGCTGAACTAGCAATTGTTAGATGTAGCACGGTTAACCCTGCAAGGTTCCTAGCAGAAGTAATTGAGGAGGGAGATTACGCCCATGACTGCACCCAAATAACTGAAATGTACTCATGTACTAGAAAAGTTGAAGAAAACGCACTAGAGGGAGGTGAGCTTTTGTTTATTGATGGGTCATCAACTATTGATCAAGGAGATGGGATACAGAGGACTGGGGCAGCAGTGGTAAAAATGATGGAGGCGCCGGTGTGTGTGGCTATGAAATGTGTACAATTACCACAGCATTACTCTGCTCAAGCCGCGGAACTGGTTGCACTAATATTGGCATTAAAGGAAAGTTTTGACAAACGAGTAACCATATATTCCGACAGTGCATATGTTACATCCACCGTCCACTCAGGGCTATCAAAATGGAGAAGAAGAGGGTTTAGGAGAGCTGATGGCACTCCAGTACAACATGCCCTCTTATTGGCTGAACTAATAGAAGTAATAAACGACCCCCAAGAACTAGCCCTAGTCAAATGTACCGCACACACCAATGGTGAAGACCACGTCTCAAAAGGGAATGCAGCAGCAGATGCACATGCGAAATATGCTGCATACTTTGGTGAGATATGGAACCCCACAGACTCATAGAGAGGGAGAGGGAGGGGAATGGCTAGGGAGATGTTGATAAGAGAAGGGTACACCCATCTCCCAGCCACACAGATTATGGAGCTACAAGCGGCTGCACCAATGGCCGAAAAAGAAATATGGGTAAAAAGAGGATGTACAATGTCACCAACCGACGCACTATGGCGCCAGGGTGGCACTGGAAAAGTTGTAATACCATTGGCACTTTTAAACACCGCCCTGAGCCAACTACATCACCCAGCCCATACAGGCAAGGAAATAATTGCAGCACGAATTAGAGAAGATTGGTTCTGTCCCGAGTTAAATTCTCATGTGTCGAATTTTATCAGCAATTGTCTCACATGTCAACAGTTTACGGCCGGTCATACCCTAAAGGTGATAAGAGGTACCATACCCCGGCCAGAGGGACCTTTTCGGCATCTCCATATTGACTATGTTGATATGATCAACATATGTCAAGGTAATAGGTATATGATTGTAGTAGTATGCCCATTTTCTAGGTGGATTGAAGCAGGGCCCTGTTCACACCCAGATGCATTTAGAGCAGCCAAATTCCTAGTAAGGGAGGTCTTCCCCAGGTGGGGAGTATGCGAGGTTTTGAGATCAGACAATGGCCCGCATTTCGCAAACGAAATGTTCCAGCATATCACATCCCTACTGAGCATAAAACACAAATTTGCATGTGCATACCACCCACAGGCTAATGGCGTATGTGAACGCCTGAATGGCCTATTGAAGGAGGCAATTGCAAAAATACAACAAACAACAAAGAAAAGCTGGTTGTATTGCCTTCCATTAGCCCTTTTTGAACTAAGGAATAGGCCAGGGTCCGACCACCACCTCACTCCCCACGAGGTGGTTACTGGACGTCAAATGCGCCTTCCCCTAACGCCAACGTCAAGGGCATTCACTGACCAAGAAAGTTCAGCAAGTGTGTTAGGTGATGAAATGTATCAATATGTGTCTTCTTTGATTACTAGTGTTGTGTTTGTGTCTCAACAGCTCGAGCGCACACGGGGCGGGTCTACCAGCAACCAAAAAGAAGGCGCCAGTACAGAATTGGAAAAGGAGAACTTGTGCAAACTTGCCAAAGATGACCACGTGCTACTCCGCAATTTCAATAGGAAATGGAACGATAGGAGGTTCACTGGCCCCCATCTGGTAGAGGACGTATCAACAAGAGCAGTAAAACTGAAGGACAAGCGTGCTTGGAATCACCTACATGATGTAAAGATCTACAAACTGCAGACCCGCCCCAGCGCCAACGACAGGTCCGTTGGAAGAGCAGCAACAACATCCCTGACAGCGGAAGGAAGTTCTACCACAGACAACGACCCAATTGTTCCCTTACCATGTCACTATCCAGCTTCCCCGGAGACAATAACTAACGAAGAAAGGGGTGATCCCCATACTGCCCACCCCATGGTCACACGCTCAAAGAGTAAAAATACTTCCGCCATCTGAGCCCAAACCCCCCGCCCATTGACCCCCAAGTATAGTTATAACTGAACTGAAAGACATTGCCTGCACAAATACACATGTAAACACGTGAATGTTCTCTTTTTTCTCTCGCACATACAGGAACTGCGTATTATTGTATTGTTAAGAAAATATCTGACTAACAAGTTCACTGCCCAGGCGTAGATGGTACTCCCAGATGAGGACTACCCAGAAGAATTGTCACACCAATTTGTATACGAAATAAAAAGGCCAACATACCTAAAAAAGAGAAGGGTACGTATCTACTACACAGCATTCCTCTTGGCCATAGAATATTCCATGCCCCACCTCCGCCAATACTTGCCGGTCCTAAGAGACAGATCGCTTAGAGTAGCGTGGGAACAGCTCTTCGCCTGGGCACTGAATGACTATTTGATAGGGAGAGCTTAAAGGAAACAAAAAAACTAACATTAAATAACAAGCATTTTTGAGAATTTTTAGGCGGGCAACTTTAACGTCGCAAGAATACGCTGCCAGGACTGCAGCGAGGTAAGAGCAAAATGCCGGTGAGATTAGCATATGTAATAAAAGTAATAGGGATTTTGATGATCACCGGGTTCTTGGCTGCCTCTGTATGGCAGTACAGCTATGCTATTGATTTTATTGCTGCACCCAAACCTAATATACCCCCGTCCCCTGCTGCAACAGGTGTTACGTCAGGTGATAGTAGCAACATTGCACCCAAGCAAGATAGAGTTAAACGCAACACATACTCAGACAATAAAGGTATTGATAATTATATACAAGATTCAGCACACGTCACAAACAACATATGGTACCAACACATGACCCGCATTGGTAAGCAGACAACTGAGGACAGCTGCTACATTTGCTCATTAATACCATACGCCATGAGTGCTTCACGAACATTTGTTGCCACAGAAATAGATGAAAAGACAGCACGGTGCATAATATACTTGGCACTGTTCCAAACGAAAGGAAGATTTCAAGGGACAGTAGTGCACATGAAATGGAAAACACGAGACTCATACCAATATGAAAACAACTTCCTCAAGACCTATTTGAGTTACCACAAGAGCAGTTTACATGCTGAGGCATTCAGATACATAACAACTGGCCCCGCAAAAGGAGAAACAAAGAAAGTAACACTGCAGTATCTACCATGTGATTGGTACGCCACTGAAGTTCCTGGTAAATTAGGATGCTGGGAGAGGCCACTGGTGACGATAACGGGGAAAGTATATTTGGACAACAGCTGGGAGATAGGAGTGATTGGCAGCAACATGGTAACAAAAGAAACTATCTCAACTATCGAGGCACACAATCACCGATGTTGGACGACGTGGATCAAGTATGTACCAATGCTCACATGGGTAGAAACAGATGAAGACCCAATAACAATACTACCGTTGACTGCGCCCAAGGTATGCTACCAGCATAAAGGAGAGGTGGACGTAGGATATAACACCAATTGTGCAAGTGTGATGGAGTTACATGAGGGGGGAGCAGGAACAGCAGTAATAATGGACCATTATTGGGCTTGTGGAGAAAAGGCATACCATACACTGCCTCCCCTGTGGAATGGTGTGTGCACAATGGTGCACGTCAATGTACCATCACTAGTGGTACCTAAGAAGCATGTCAATGTGGCGAACTTTCCCAAAATGGATGAAGGGGACAAAAGAAAAAAGAGGTCTGCACCACTTCAGGAGGAGCAAGGGAACAGGACCAACAGCAATGATACTGTCCTAAATAGAAGAAAAAGACAAGGAGAGCCACTAACAGGAAATTACCTGTGGGGAAGGTCGGAAACGGCACTAACCTCAATACCGCCAGAACACAGACTATTCAGCAGAGCAGCAATGTTCTTCTCCTCAATAATACATCCGGGACTGCAGGCTTACGCAAACGCAAAATGGCTCCAAATAACTAGATGGGAACTAATGATGACCATCAATTCTACAGTAAATGGGTTCAACGCAATAAAAGAGGAGCTGCAAGCTATAAGGATGGTAGCACTACAGAACAGATATGTATTGGACCTTCTCACAGCAATGGAAGGAGGAGTTTGTGCAAAGATAGGACAATCATGCTGCACGTTCATACCTGCCAACGATGCTGACAATGGTACACTGACTGAAGCAGTTTCACAATTGGCCCAGATGCACTCCAAAATGATGGATGAAAGTAACGGTGTAAACAAGGATAAGAGCTGGTTCTCACTATTATGGTCATGGATGCCATCCTGGCTGTCAGATGGACTAAAAATAATAGTGGGGTGTACTATTTTGGCTGGAGCTACGCTGATCATAATTAGATTTTGGAAGGCCCGGAAGGCACGTATCACTGACGAGTTGCTCGAAATGGTGGGAATGCACCCCTTGATGCCAGCAGATGACGGCCAACATACAGGTGTGATAGTACAGGAGAGGGAGAAGTTGCGCACCCAAATCATCACCAACCATCTAGACCCACCATCAGTGAAGATCGAGAACCCAAGAAACCCCAGGAGCTACATAGGGAAATGGGTATACTGTACTCCTGGAGGAACCTGTGAATATATGTATTGGTCATTCGAAGATCATGTGAATCATTATGGACATCTAGGAGGAATAACTAAGATATGGCGAGTAAGAGGAGATAACGAGAAGGATATGTTTGTGGTCGACAAGTCGACCAGAGGGGGGACTGAAGTGGGAGAATGGAAGACCAGGCTCCCGTCCTTCACCTCTCGAGCTTGGCCTAAAGGTTCACGGCCTAAGCACCCGCCACGAGAAGAGTTTGCCCATCTACCAGACGACCAGATACCCTGGTACAGGAACATACGGATGTGTCCATCTGCCTGCCCAGCAGCCCGCCCCGCCCATGCCGATGCCTGCGGCACGGACCAACTAGACTAAAATCTACACGTCGTTAGAGATGCCATGACGACCTAGACAACGGGAAGCACATCTGTACAAATATACACACTGAACATTCCCGCACCAATCTACATGAAGAATATACTCAGTGCTATGACGTAGGCGACAGACATACTCACGGACGTGCATCTTAATTGTTTTCCATATAGGCTTTCAGAAATGCAGAAACGCAAGACGCATCATGAACTCATCTAAAGAGCTTGCTTACGCTTCTCCTACACTTAGGTGCCGAAATGAGAATTATAACAAAGACACGATACTGGCCATAAGACAATATGAGACTATAACCTAAAGCACCTATGCACCAAACGGACCACTTATGCACCAGGCCCAAGTAGGCCACAAACAAGAGCTCCCGTGGACATTAACAAAGCAAGAGTTAAGTTCTGTTCTGATCCTGCAGAAAGAGCCGGGTGGAACAACCAGCCAAGGTCGCAATGTTGCAAACCCACATTCCAAGAGCAAAGCATCAAAGGCACGATGTTGCAACCTCGTACTCCGCGCACCAACGTAAAGGTCACACCTGCAACTTAAACCAGACACACAGTGGAAAAGCAATATTAATTATGCAGAATTCTGCCTCAAACACGGTCCCTCCCCACGTGACCAAGCCGAACCTGACGAGGTGCCAAACCCAGGAGAAAAGAGGCGTCTGGATCCCTGGCTAACGAGACACAGGCAGATACACTTGAAAGGCAATGGACATCTGCGACAGTGGGAGCGGTGAATAAATGAATAAATCCTCACATTGTCTGCACGTACCCATAATGAAACATTGTTGCAAATTGCAGGTACACCGAGAGCTGGGAACGGCGGTGGTCCCAGGCTGGGAGGCTCACGGGCGCACCAATCAGAACATGGGGCTCTTATCACTGACGACAAGTAATATTAACCAATCCTCAGGAGTCTTCATGTAACAATTCTCATGTATCTAATTGTAGGGACAACCCAGATATATCACCTGACTACCCTTTGTCCACTAACATTGTTCTCTATATGTGTGCTATACTAACCCTACCACTCGAGCAACCAATTAAGAGTGGCGATAGGTTTTTTGTTAACTTTCTGAAGTGACGCAAGTAGCGCGTCATAATACAGTAAAAAGGGCCTGCGAGCCCCACGATTGTGTGTGTCAGGACGGACGCGTACGCTCCTTGACCCATCCCTGCCGTTTTGTCTAATAAACAGCAGAGTCACCTTGCTCCTTGTGTGTGTCTCATACTCTATCTCATCTGGGATATACACGGGAGGAGTTGGGGCCTCCCTGCCTGGAGGTCTGCGGACGGCCCGGCCGACCCCGGCAGAATTTCCCCCCCGACAGTTCGCATGTTCTTCCCAGGTTTGGCTGAATACTGCAATGTCATCCAAGTATGACATGCAGAAGTCCTCCATCCCATTCAGAACCTGGTTCACCATTCTTTGGAATGTAGCAGGTGCATTCCTCAATCCAAAAGGCATAACCTTAAATTGGTATAAGCCAACTGGGGTAGAAAATGCAGTCTTCTCCTTGGCATGGTCTGTCAGGGCTATTTGCCAATAGCCTGACGTAAGGTCAAATGTGCTGAGGAACTTGGCTGAACCAAGTCTATCCACCAACTCATCTGTCCTTGGCAAAGGGTGGGCATCAGTATTGGTGACTGCATTAAGAGCTCTATAGTCCACACAGAGGGCCTCATTACACGGACGGCGGTAAGGGTTAACGGTCACCGTTAATGGCAACGGTGACCGTTAACCCTTACCGCCGTACTACGAGGTCCCTTAGCGGGTTGGTGCTTTAACGCCTGCTTTCTGCAGGCGTTAAAAACCAACCCGCTAAGGGACCTCGGAGCTAATTACGGCACCGCAAAATTGCGGTGCCGTAATTAGCGCCTTCCCCATTCCCATAGAGCCCTATGGGGCAGAAATGGGAATGGGGAAGGTCAATGGCGGAAGGGGGATTTACCGCCCCACCGACCTTGGAATGGGGCGGTAAATCCCCTTACCGCCAAGGCGGTGCCGGTAATTTACCGGCATGGTCCAGGGTGCTAATAGCACCCTGGATCACCGCCTTCCGTGTAATGAGGCCCAGAATCTCAATTCTTTGGATCCTGCCTTTGGTACTAACACAACTGGGCTAGACCATGGGCTAGTAGAGGGCTCTATTACCCGAGATCAAGCATCTTCTTGACCTCCCCTTTGATGTGGGTCCTTACATTTTCTGACATTCTATATCCTATGCTTTTGACTGGCAGACAGTCACCAGTGAGTATATCATGCTGTCCCCAAGGGGTCAAGCCTGGTGAAAGTGAGAACAGAGAGGCAAACTGATTTAACATGACTTTGCACTCTTCTTGTTGCTCAGGTGTCAGATTTGAAGAGAGATTTACGCCTTCAATCTTTTCGTCCAAGGGTAAGCCTCTGAGGAGATCAGGTAGAGCTTCGGTCTCTTCTTCCTCTTCCGTTGAAGCTAGAAGCAAGGCTCCTACTTCAGGTCTGGAGACATACGCCTTTAGTCGGTTGGTGTGGAAGACTCTAGGCGCCTCCTTGGGATTGCCCAAGTCCACCAGATAGTTCACCTCTCCAGGTTTACCCACAACCTTGAAGGGTCCCATCCATTTATCTTGCAAGACACTCTGCCTTGTTGGGATCATAACTAGAACTAATTGGTCTTGAGTGAATTCAACCATGTTGGCCTTCAGGTCATGCCAATGCTTGACCAGGGCTTGTCCAGCTTTCAGGTTATCACTAGCTTCTCCATCATTTGTGACATTCTCCTGCGGAGACCTATCACATAGTCAGTCACTCTGACTGGCTTGGGGGAAGGAGCACTCTCCAACCCCTCCTTATCAGGGCCAATGGACCTCTGACCGGATGGCCATAGAGATGTTCAAAGGGAGAATAACCTACTCCCTCCTGAGGGACTTCTCTATAAGCAAAAAGAAGACATGGCAATTGAAGGTCCCACTTTCTTTTAAGGGGATCTTCTAAAGCACCTATCATGCTCTTCATGGTTCTGTTGAACCTTTCTACCAGCTCATTTGTCTGAGGGTGGTAGGCGGTAGAGAACTTGTAAGTAACTCCACAGGTTTTCCACATGGCTTTCATGTAGTGGGACATAAAATTTGACCCCCTGTCAGAGATTACTTCCTTAGGAAACCCAACCCTGGTAAAAATACCAAGGAGGGCCTTAGCCACAGCCTGAGCTGTAACAGTCCTCATAGGAATTGCCTCAGGGTACCTAGTAGCATGGTCTACTACAACAAGGATAAACCTGTTGCCTGAGGAGGTTGGGGGATCAAGGATACCAACAATGTCAATCCCTACCCTCTCAAATGAGACTCCAACTACTGGGAGAGGCACTAAAGGTGCCACATTCTTGGACCCAACCTTACCAGAAGTCTGGCAGGTATTGTGATGTTTCAAAATCATTACATGTACTCAGACTCAAATACAGGTAAACAAAACTCCTACCTCTCTCTTCTTTGGGATCGATAGTTCGGTAACCTTCTGGAGTAGTGGGAAAATACCTAGAAACCCCTCCACCATCCGACTTTGGAGAGTCTGACAGTGGTGGAGCCTCCAGGGAAAAACCCCTTACGGGGAAAAAACCCTGTGAAGGGCTGCTAGAGAGCGTAGTTTCCTGAAGACTGCTCCCTGCAGGTGTTTCTGGTGGAGAATAATCAGCTCCTTCGGTTGAACTTCCCAATCTCCTCCAAGATCTATAAGTGCTAGGCGCAAGTAGACACAGAGAGGAATTAATGACACGAACGATAGATGCTACAGACCCAAAGAGAGGATAAAAGGCTTACCCTAGGAACACCTAAATCAGGCCCGGAAGACCGGAGGGTTAAGTTCCTGGATGGCAGTTTTGGAGAAAACAGGGGGAATAGTTGCAAAGCCTAACAAAGTGTAAAGAAAATTAGACTTAGTCTTTCCCCTCCCAATCCTGATCTTGTTAACTGAAAAGGAAAGTAACTTAGCTTACCTCCTGAAGGAGAGACTGACTCTCTGCTAGTACTGGGAAGACGTAGGCAGCGTAATGGCCCGTGTAAAGAGATGAAGGAATCCTAAAGAAAGGAGATTGTGAAGAATGGAATAATCCTGGGTAAAGCAAAGGAAATGCCACTGAAGGAAATCTGACTTCTATATCAAAGATCGTACCAAGACCTGCGTCCTAGAATCCTTGGAAGAAGGATCGTCTTGTAAGGACAGGGACTCCTCGGATTTCACGGAAAGCAGAGAAGAAGGCACAGGATCTAAGCCGGGATCAGATGATTGCCTAAAGCGAATGGTAAGGGAGTTTCAATAATAAGTAGGAACAGGAAAACAGATACAGGATAACCACTTAGCTGTACGAGGAAAGAAGTGGAAAGGCTGCAGGTACGAGTGCGTACTTACGTCTGCGAAGCACGGCTTGACTCTGGAAAGAGAGTTGCAACGCGCCGATGTGCAGGAGCTGGATACGGAAGTACTGCTCGCCAGTCTGGGGGCGTGGCTACAGCCTCTTCCTCATGTGGCCCATAGGCTATACCGTGACTTGCCGCAATGGGATTCTCCATGTTGGATGAGTAAAATGGACGCCGTACCTTTCGTCCGTTGTCCCAAGGTTCGTGTATTCCACGAACCATCACAGTATGCCCCCTTTAAGGAGTGTTTCCCCCCGGTTTGTCCGGATGTTTCAGATAGAACTGTCTTACCAGTTTGGGAGCATGTACTGCAGCCTCGGATTCCCAAGTCCGGTTGGCGGGAGTGTAACCCTTCCAATCTACTAGGTATTGTAACTTTCCGTGATGGTAACGAGAGTCACAAATACCGGAAACTTCATATTCCGGACCGGTAGATGATGTAATGGGATCTGGACGTGCGGAAATATGAGGATGGAAAGAACTCTGTTGGTCAGGCTTCAATTGGGATATATGAAAAACTGGATGGATGCGAGACCAGGTCTTGGGTAATCGGAGTTTGAAGGCAGCTGCTCCAATCTTTCCCAAAACTCGAAAGGGACCCATGTATCTTGGAGAAAGTTTCGATGGTCGTAAATGACGAGGCAGAAAGCGAGAAGACAGCCATACCCAGTCTCCCGGGTTCAGGATTGGAGCCGGGGTTCGATGCCGATCTGCAAACTTCTTCACCCTCAGCTGGGAGTCTTTGAGTGCCTTTTCAGCGGATTGATGTCCCTGACAAATCTGTTGCATTAGGTGGATCACATCTGGCAATTTGCTATCTGTTAGTCCAGTCTTGGGAAAGGACGTAGGATGGAAACCATAAGTACAAAAAAATGGTGAGACGTTGATTGTAGAGTGATGGGAGTTATTGTATGCGAATTCTGCCATAGGTAATAACTCCAACCAGTTGTCTTGGGCCGCGGAAATATAACTCTGCAGATATCCTTCAAGGGTTTGATTTAGTCTTTCCGTTTGGTCGTTAGTTTGAGGGTGAAACCCAGAGCTCATTGCTCGTGTTATCCCCAAGATCTTACAGATCTGTTTCCAGTACCGAGAAGTGTACTGAGAGCCTCTGTCTGAAATTATAGTTTCTGGAAGCCCATGGAGCGTAAAAATTCGGGTGATAAAAGTCCGAGCCATTTGAGCGGCCGTGGGAAGACTCCGGAAAGGCTCAAAATGTGCCAATTTTGTGAAACTGTCAATGGTTACCATTATCGTGGTGTGACCTCCAGATGGAGGGAGATCTACCACAAAGTCTGTAGAAATGATCTGCCAGGGTCTTGTCGGTATCGGCATCTGCACTAAACTCCCGTAAGGAAAGTGTTTAGGTCTTTTTGTCTGAAGACAAATGGGGCAGGATTGGATGTATTGTCGTATGTCTTCTCTCCAGTATGGCCACCAAAAATGACGAGAAATTAATTCTCGTGTGGTTGAGACACCTCGATGTCCTGCTGTCTTTACATCGTGACTTATCCTCAATACCTCCTTTTGTAGACTCTTAGTAGGTACGTATATCTGCTGATCATGGAAATAGATTCCATCTTTTTTTGTCAAGGACTCTTGTTGGGACTTTGAAAGTTTGTCTAGTCTGACTCTTCCTGATTGAAGTTTCAGGTGCTCCAGAAAATCTGATGGTTTCGTCAATTCCGCTGCCAGATACGGAAAAATGGGTTCAGATCTAAAAGGTTCAGGAGCAGAGTGATCCTTCCGGGATAATGCATCTGCCTGCAAGTTGTATTTCCCCGGGATAAAGGAAAAGGTAATCTGAAAGGGGGAAAAAAATGAGCCCACCTCGCTTGTCTGCTATTGCATGTTTGAATAAATGGGAGAATTCTGAGGTTATGGTGATCGGTTCCAACTTCCACAGGGTACCGTGCTCCCAGCAGTATGTGTCTCCATTCCTCAAATGCCCGTTTTATCGCCAACAATTCTTTTTCCAGCACTGTATAATTCAGCTCAGCAGGTGCAAGGGTCTTTGATAGATATGCGAGAGGACATTCCTGACTCTGATCATCGTTTTGTAGAAATACCGCTCCCAAGGCAAATTGGGATGCATCTGTCTCCAAGAGGAAAGGACGTGATTGGTCTGGATTCATCAATATAGGTGCAGTGGTAAATCTGGTTTTTAATTCATCAAAGGCTTTTTGAGTCTGTTCGGTCCACAAGAATGTCACTCCCTTCTTGAGCAAGTTAGTTAAAGGTTGTGTCAGGGCGGAAAAATTTGGAATAAACCTTTGGTAGAAGTTTGAAAACCCGACAAATCTTTGTTTATCTTTGCATTGCACTGGAGTAGGCCAATCTTTCACGGCCAAAACCTTTTCAGGGTCCATAGCAATTCCTTGGGCTGATAGAATGTACCCTAAATAGGTCACCGTGGGCTGGTGAAACGAACACTTCTCCAGATTGCAGAAAAGATGGTTATGGCTAAGCCTCTTGAGTACTTCTCTTACCTGGGATTCATGCTCGATGACAGTTTTAGAGAATACCAGAATATCGTCCAGGTAGACGATGACGGAATGTAAAAGTAGATCTGCAAACATATGGTCCATGAATCTCTGGAATACGACAGGGGCATTGGATAGCCCAAAAGGAATTACCTGATATTGAAAATGCCCGAATGGGGTCCTAAAAGCCGTTTTCCATTCTTCTCCTTGTTTTATTCTAATCAGATGATAAGCACCTTTTAGATCCAATTTTGTGTACACTGTGGCTCCTTTGACTGCCTCAAGAATATCCAGAATTAATGGCATGGGATATTTATCAGGAATGGTTATTTTGTTCAATCCCCTGTAGTCGATACAGGGCCTAACCTCGTGGGTATTCTTCTTAGGAATAAAAAATAGCGATGCCGCTGCTGGGGACGTGGACTTGGTAATCAATCCATTCTTTAGGTTAGTGTGTAAATATTCCCCGACAACCTCCTTCTCAAGAGCGGAAAGAATGTACATTCTCCCAAATGGCAGTGGTTGTTGGGGTACTAACTCAATGGCACAGTCATCTCTTCTGTGAGGCGGTAACTGAGAATATTCCGATGTGGAAAAGACCTCTGCAAATTGATTGTATATGGTGGGAAGTCCGGATATGCAATTAAGGATAGTTGTTGTTTTAGGATCTTTCAGAGTAGTACAAGATTTGGTCAGGGGGAGTCCCTTCTCCTTAATACAATGAGCCACACAAAACTCGGAGCCTAGGAAGAAAGACCCGGCAGACCAATTGATGAAAGGGTTATGCCTACGTAACCAAGGTAACCCTAAAATGACGGGATAGTGAGCGGCTCTGATGAAGTCCATCGAAATAATTTCGTGATGGTTTGCTATGGACATGATCAGTGACCCGGTTTGACTGATTATGGGGCCTGAAATAAGAGTACTCCCATCCACACTTTCGACCGGTATGGCTTCTAGTTTATTAGATCGTGGAAGATTATTCTGGGTGGCCCATAGATCATCAATAAAATTGCCCGCAGCTCCGCAATCAATCAGAGCGGAAACTTCAAGGCCCTTCTGATTCCCGAAACTTAGAGTGACTTGAAGAACCATCATGAATGTGTCATGATCTCTGCTTCCAAAAGGTCAGGGTTTTCCCAACTCCCTTGGAAGCAGATCCATAACCCAGGTTCCGAGTGCCAACCAGTCCCAATTGGGACCTTTTGGACCCAGTCCTGGCGCCAGTGGCACCAGGCTCATAAATATGCCCAGTCCCAGCGCTGGAAGCGCCGGGCTCATAATGCTTGGGTGGACTTACCTTCAGCATACCATGCTGCTTACTTGCCTGCCAGTTGAGCCTCTGATCCTCTTCTGTTTGGAACTACTTTTCCTGTTGGGTGGGGCTGGAGCCACTCCCTAGATTCAGAACACTGGAACTCTTCTGGAAGGCAGGAACTCTTTTCTTACCAGGAACTCTTTTCTTACTTAGGCGTGGCTGTGGAAGGAGACACCTAAGCACTACAGGAGGCTATTTAAACCACACCCGGTGGATGAATCTTGCTTTGCGTTATTCTGCAACCTCTGCAGCAGAACGCTCATCGTGTCTTCTGCATCCGGTCCTGGGCCTAAGGAAAAAGGCTTACCATCCTGAATCCAGTCTTCAGAAACACCTATAAAGACAAGAAAGAACAGGTTAGCATTCCGGAATCTGAAAGGCAAAGGCTTACCTACTCTTCGTGCGCTCCGGAGGTCTTCACACTGCATTCCGGCATCTGAAAGACAAAAGTTTACCAACTCTTTGCACGCTCCGGAGGCCTTCGGCGCTGCATCCCGCATCTGAAAGACAAAACAAGGTGCGTTTAAAGACATTGGGGAACTTTAATACTCACGTGCCATTACTCCTTTCCACATCTAATCCAGTGGGTATTCCGGCACCCTGCAGCCGCTCCGAACTCGTACCTGCAAAATAAAAAGACAGTTAGAGCGCATAGTGAAGCAGGCAACAAGCGCTTACTTACGTGCTTCCAGGCGCTTCTATTCATCACACGGGCTCCATCTTCAACTCACTTCAGCCCGTCAAAACAAGAGACATCATTACTAAAGACTTTAAAGACATTTGAATGACTCGAAACTTACCGTTCGTGCAGTAAACGACGGACAGCAGTCCCCTGAAGTCAAGAGGCCTGCGCTACCTATCCAGTGAAGAAACTGGTTACAGCACCCTGCCCCGAGGCAGATGGAGAGCTCGGCATTCACTTACCTAAGGTGAGAGCGTTAACCTTTGGGGGTCTACAGGAGAGGAGAAGAGGAAAGAGATAGGGACACCCCAATAACCCCAGTTCATTAACCCCATATTTTCTATCTGCAGACATCTTACTCTACACGTCAGGCATACAGTGCACAGAGGTCCAGCCCAAAGAGCCAACCGGGTGCTACACATCACCTTTGAAGATACGGTAGTCGCCCAGTCAAGTCCGGCGCCTCTGCGAGAATCAGGTGAGCGTTACAGAATGAATGAGAAGTCCCTTTACACGTGGAATTCTGTATTTTGTTTGAGGAACCATTTGAGGTAGTGGGTTCCCGAACCGGGGTTCCTCCTACGGTCGGGCGTTGGCGTTTCCCAACCTTCTTGGAGGAGCGATGGGACATTCCTGAAGTGAATGGGTATTCGCCCCACAATACATACATAGACCCTGGGTTCTCCTCCTCGACCTTTCGTCTGAAGATAATGGACCCCTAGCAGTGGTACCCAATTGCATGGGCTCTTCTGAGGTGCTGGCTTTACTAGATGAGGATGCTGGAGTAAAGGGGCGTTGGGTTCTTCCCTTTCTTCGCTCACTGATCCGTTCTTTGAGACGGTAATCAATCTGCATCACCAATGCAATAAATTCAGACAATGAGGCGGGTCTGGGTATCCGCGATACTTCATCTTTCAATTCTTTGTACAGTCCTCTTCGAAACAGTGTGACCTGTGCATCGTCCAACCAGGTAGTTTCACTAGCCATCTGTTTGAATTTGGTGATGTATGCTAAAATGTCTAGATTTCCTTGTCTCAGATCTAATAGATGTTCTTGGGACGCGACCCCTATCTCTTGTCGCCCGAACATCGGTCTTATGCTATTGCAAAAGGCTGTGTGTGAATCCAAGATCGGATTATTGGAGGTGACCAATGGGGTTGCCCAAGCCAATGCAGGACCGGTCATCTGGGAAATCATGTAACCAACGCGGTCTCTTTCTGAGTGAAAATAGGAACCCTTAAATGCAAATTGGATGGTACAGGCGTCTAAGAACTCTTTGACTTTATGTGGATTTCCGTCAAACTGACCTCCCGACAGAGGCCCAGGAGGCACCTCCGAACAGTGGGGGGATCGGTTTCCTATGGCTTGTTGGGCGGCTGCTAGCTGAGCTGTCTGCTGTTGGTTTTGCTGTGCAGCCTGCTGTTGGTTCTGTAGTAACGTGGCATTTTCCTGTTTAAGAGTTTGAACCTCGGAGGTAAGTGACTGAACTGCCGCTATCAATTGCTGTATTTGTTGATCCATTTTAGAATCAATGAGTTTTCTGAAACCGTATTAGAGTTTGAGTACTGTTGTCGTTCCTATCTTTTTTGGGCGTTGCTAACTGTGATGTTTCAAAATCATTACATGTACTCAGACTCAAATACAGGTAAACAAAACTCCTACCTTTCTCTTCTTTGGGATCGATAGTTCGGTAACCTTCTGGAGTAGTGGGAAAATACCTAGAAACCCCTCCACCATCCGACTTCGGAGAGTCCGACAGTGGTGGAGCCTCCAGGGAAAAACCCCTTACGGGGAAAAAACCCTGTGAAGGGCTGCTAGAGAGCATAGTTTCCTGAAGACTGCTCCCTGCAGGTGTTTCTGGTGGAGAATAATCAGCTCCTTCGGTTGAACTTCCCAATCTCCTCCAAGCTCTATAGGTGCTAGGCACAAGTAGACACAGAGGAATTAATGACACGAAGGATAGATGTTACAGACCCAACGAGAGGATAAAAGGCTTACCCTAAGAACACCTAAATCAGGCCCGGAAGACCGGAGGGTTAAGTTCCTGGATGGCAGTTTTGGAGAAAACAGGGGGAATAGTTGCAAAGCCTAACAAAGTGTAAAGAAAATTAGACTTAGTCTTTCCCCTCCCAATCCTGATCTTGTTAACTGAAAAGGAAAGTAACTTAGCTTACCTCCTAAAGGAGAGACTGACTCTCTGCTAGTACTGGGAAGAAGTAGGCAGCGTAATGGCCCGTGTAAAGAGATGAAGGAATCCTAAAGAAAGGAGATTGTGAAGAATGGAAAAATCCTGGGTAAAGCAAAGGAAATGCCACTGAAGGAAATCTGACTTCTATATCAAAGATCGTACCAAGACCTGCGTCCTAGAATCTTTGGAAGAAGGATCGTCTTGTAAGGACAGGGACTCCTCGGATTCCACGGAAAGCAGAGAAGAAGGCGGAGGATCTAAGCCGCGATCAGATGATTGCCTAAAGCGAATGGTAAGGGAGTTTCAATAATAAGTAGGAACAGGAAAACAGATACAGGATAACCACTTAGCTGTACGAGGAAAGAAGTGGAAAGGCTGCAGGTACGAGTGCGTACTTACGTATGCGAAGCGCGGCTTGACTCTGGAAAGAGAGTAGCATCCAGCTAACTTGGTGAGGCGTTTGGGTGCCTTAGCAACATCCGCAGCCTGGAAAAACGATTTATCCACCACAGTTATGCTGGCTCCAGTGTCCAGTGTCCCTAATGGCAGGGGTCTCCTGACCATTCACCTGGACACTGTCCTTATAATACTCTTTAGTATTATCTGGCATAGAGTTATAGACATCTAAATTCTGTTGTTCCCACAGACCCAGAGACACTAAAGAAACACTGGCTGAGACTCCAACGGGTTCATCAGCCAGCAGTAGAAAGTTTCCACTTGCCATTTGGACTATCTCCTCTGGAGCGAAGGCTAAGGAGACAAGATGGACCCCTGAAGGTTTATCCTTACATCTGGGATCTCCTTTCACATGGTCAGGCGAGCCACAAATAAAGCATTTACCAAATGTTTTCTGGAATGGTGGCTTGCTCTGACCTCCTTCTGGTTTACCACCAGAGGGTACACTACTCTGATTTGGTTTCCCTTGTGTTTTACCCTTATTGTTCTGTTCGGGGCCCTCTTAGGGATTGGTATTATTAGAATTCTCTTTGGAGTCCTTTTTTGGCTGCTTCCCTTCATCCTTTTTCTGAGTTACCCCAGAGTCCTTGTGAGTAGCCCTGTTGGCAACCCACAAGTCAGCAGCCTTAGCTAGTTTCCTGGAATCTAATTCCTTTGAATCAGCCAAGTGCTGTCTGAGCTCAGGAGAGCAGGCATCATAAATTGACTCCAACATTACAATATTCTTCATTCCCTCATAAGTGTTCACCTTGTAACCCTTAATCCATCCCTCTACGTTCTTCAAACTTTCACTCACCCAGGTAGTCCAAGGGGTACCATCATGCTTTTTGAGGGTCCTAAACCTCTTAAGGTACTGGGAAGGGGTCTTCCCAAATCTAGCTATCAAAGCTAGTTTCACACATTCATAATCCTTCTTATCCTCCCCCCCAACTCCATTACCGAATCAGTTGCAACAACGGGGAAGCCTAGAGAACAACCAGGAAAGTAACTCATTTCCTGTAATGTTCTGGAGCCCATGATTATATTCAAACAAACTCAACCAGTCCAACACATCCAACGTAGGTTCATACATACCCACCAACTCCTTAGACATCCGGGGTCTTTTGGGACTGGAACTCCTAGAGGATTCGGAGAGAGAAGCACTTACCACAGACAGTTTTTTGATGTCTAGCTCATGGTTGAGCTCCATTTCTCTGAGCCTTAGTTCTTGGTGCCGTTATTCTGTTTGAGCATTAATTCTTTTGAATTCTAATTCAAGCTTCATTTTTTCTAGTTCCATATAATGAGGATTAAGTGTGGGACCTGTTAAGGGTCCAGTAGGTACAGCAGGCAGGGCAGGCAGAGGCCCAGGGGAGATAACTAACATCTTCCCCCTCCTCTTATGCTTCTGACTCAAAGTTATCAATACTACCATTCATATCAATATCATTGCTGTTATCTACAGTTGCTGGAGTGGTAGATTCCTCTGAACCACCATCCAGACTTTGGTTTGCTAACAACCTTTCTATTAGCTCCATTTTCTTGCCTTTAGTCAGGAGATTCTTATGCTTACAGAGAACTCTTAAACAATCAGCAGTTTCTGTAGCAAGGGACTCTGGACTATAACTTTCCATAGTTGACATGTTTTAGAAAATACTTCTTTTAGTGCTAAGCCTTGTGGTTAGTTGCACTAAGGTATCTTTAAGCACACTAAAATGTATACTCAATACAAATCCCACCCCTGCCACCGGTGTTAGGCAGAAACCTATGCAGTTCCCTTAGGGACCACTGCAAAAGATTTAAGACTACAGGTATTTGGCAGTAAACCCACTTGGTAGCGGTCTGTACCACACAGATTCACTTGGTAGCTGAGGCTGAGCAGTCAGACTTCCCTCAAGAATAGTTAGGCAGTATGCAGAGTATACACAATAGGTACAGGGACACAGTAGCACAAACACTGACCAGAGCTTTGGTGTAAAAGTATATAATTATTTAAAGACACTTGGGATTTACACTAGCAAAAACAAGGTAAGTAAATTCAGCACACAGTCACTATCATCTATACACAACCGTATTCACTTATTAGACAAGTCTTAGTGAGAAACACCACTTATTTTCAGACAGAGGTGAGCGCTTAACATAAGATGACACTCTAATAAATTGTAAAGAAAGGGAGGGAAAAAGGCAGAGTTAAGGAAGCACACATGTTGCAATACTTTTACAAAGAACCACAGTAAGGCAGGATAGGCAGAGTTCTACTGGAGAGCAAGGAAGTCAATTGCAAGGCCCACTCTTGGAGAGAGCAAGCAGAAGGGGTCCAGGTTCACACAGTGGGGTTATGCCCAAAGAGTCTTGTAGATAGTTCGCACAAAAAGGATGAAATTAAAGTCAGGAAAAGTTAGCTAGGTTGTCCCAGGCTAGCCCAGGTTAGAAAGTCGGGGCTTTACTGTCACCCCAAACGATCTGTCGCAAGGGAAGCCAGGCGGGACACAGTACCTTAAGTGTGCAGGAAGCTCCAGCGGGGGCAGTTGTTCCTGGCGGCAGGTGCAAGTCAGTGTTTCGTCCAGGGGAAGAAGAGGTCTTGCCGTGGAGGAAAGATGAAGGTCGTTGCACTGCCAAGGAAGAAACCAGCTGCAGAGTTCTTTGGTTAAAAGGCACTACCCTTCTCTTCGCGGTAGTGGTAAACCGTGGTATTCCGGTTGCCGGGGTGCTTGGCACGGGCAAGGCGGCCACGAGATGCTCCAGGAAGGTGAAAAGAAGGCAAAATTGGTTATCCCCACCAGTCAAAGGAAGAAGGCTCCCCGGGCTGGAGATCTCCTCTGTCATCGGGAAAAGTGGTGAGACGGTTCAGCAGGGCTCTACCGGTGGTGTCGTCGTTGCAGGTCGGCTCAGCTTCTCCCTCCTTGGATTCTTAGGTCCTGTGGCGACTTCTGAAGTTCCAGTCCCCAAAGCCCTGATTTTATGCAGCACACCCCCATTCGCTCAGCCTAGCTGTCAATCAAACATGCTAAGTGGTGAGCCGCCGGCTCACCACTTGGGCCAATCACACAAGAGTGCGACTTGAGTTACCAAGGTAACTCAGTCCAGGGTGCCTAAACCCCCTCCTACACCCCCTGTGGTACCCAGACAGAGTGGCACCACTTTTGGAGGCTTTTGTGGAGAAGCCCGCCAAAACGTGGAACAAAGGGCTCGCCTTGGGTTGGAGTCACAGAAGAGAACCCAAACGCCATTTTAGAATCGAGTTCTGGCAAAAAATACCAACCGGTGAATTAATATTACATAAATAAACCGGCGGTATGTTTGAGGCTATAAGAATTAAATAATTAAAGTTGGTAGCCTCGAACAATGGGAAAATCCCATTGAGATATATTCGTGGTCGAATATAAAAAGTAGTATCCACTGCCACCAGCCAAAACTCGATCAGGGGGGATGGAGACGTGCCCCCTCGAACAACAGACCCCGGGGCAATCGAATTGCCCCGACCAGTACGTCCACAATATGATGGTTTGTACTGGTTTCTGTTCATAATTTGGGACTAGTAAAGCCAATGGTGACTTTACATGCCCTGGGAGACAGTAATCAGTCCCAGGGTATGGAGTCTATGTGGGGGTCACTACGACACCCCTGGGTTACGGCACGGAGGGTGCTGTGTAACCCACATCAAAAACACATGAGACCCTATGGAGTAAAAGACCCCATAGCCCATAAAACAAATTGAAAGTTAGAGGAACACCTCAAATCATGTCTAAGAGTGGGTGTAAAAGAATCTCACTCTTAGCAGGAGAGAAAAAAATAAACCCCAAAAATCCAGCAAAGCAGCTGGGGGACTCACTAGGTTTGGGAAATTAGCCTTACAGAGAATTCTCCCTAACAATCATCCCCTGGCGGAATGCGTCCCATTCCACCAGCAATGAATGCTTGGTGGGACAAGCCGCCCGCCGTCTGGCGGAGTCCTCTGACGAGGACGGGGAAGGTGATCGGTGACGGCACTTCCGAGAATCCCTAGAAGAGGCAGAGGAATGGCGGGACCCACTCCGAGACCGAGACCCCCTGGACTTACGCCGACGCAGAGAGTCACCTCTCGAGTCGTCAGTCGAAAGTCCAGCAGATTTCGGTTTATGGGTTTTAGATACCCTACCTACCGTTAACTTCTTCTTCCGCTCCCGCAAGGCCTTCGAAGTCAGGGACTGGCAATCATCACAGTCGTCGGTGGTGTTGCTTTCGCCGAGGCACCAGAGGCAGACGTCGTGCGGGTCCGTGATGGACATTTTGGAACCGCAGTCCCGACTTCGGGGTAGAAGAAGACAAAGACATTTTCTTAAACTTTCTCAAACGAAGTAGAAGAATCGAGCGCGCCGAGATTCCGAAGCGAACACGTTCACGCAAAAAACTGAACTGAGGCTACGGGCGTCGTGCGTCCTAGATATAACATCCAGTGATGTCGACTGTCGACGGAGGCCCTCGAGGGACAGCGTATCGACGTCATCAACGGAGGACGCCTACGCCGAAAAAGTTTTCCAAAGCAGCACAGCTGTGGTAATTACTGTCAAAGATGTGGAATACGTCGGAGGACACAATCCCCTCGAAGAGGGCTATGTTTCAGGAAGGATTGGAGGAGGGCTACGATAGTGGTTATACAGAAAAAATGGAAGCCCTCTGACAAATGTAGTGCATCCCGCCCGATAACCTTGAGTCTAAGATTTTATCTAAAGTGTTAGCAAACAAACTATTACCAGTGATTGGCAAATTAATCCATCCTCGCCAGTCCGGTTTCATGCCGGGAAAGGCGACCAGAATGAACATTCAGAGATTACACAATGCTCGATGTGCAGCCTCCTCTCTGGAGGGCCCCCATGTAGTAATAGTGATAGACTCAGAGAAAGCATTTGACTCTGTGGGTTGGGAGTACCTCTGGGCGGTTATCCAATGGTTTGGTTTTGGGCACAAGTTCGTGAGATGCGTCAAACATTTATACACTAATCCGGAAGCGAGAGTAAAGGTAAATCGATGGGACTTGGGGTTCTTTCTACTACAGTGGAGGACTAGGCAGGGATGCCCCCTCTCGCCATTACTGTGTCTGCTAGCGATCGAGCCTCTGGCTGCGAGGGTAAGATCGGATCCACAGCTGAAGGGCTTTGTGAGGCCAGAACAGGGGGGGGGACTGCATATCCCTGTATGCAGATGATGATCTCATCTATCTGGGGGACCCCAGATGCACTGGGCCGAGGGTTATGGATGTTTTTCGAGATTTTGGGAAAGTTAGCGGCCTTACTATAAATTGGGATAAGTCTGTGCTTATGCCATTAAAGACACGAAAGAGGCAGTTCCTGTGGGATGCCCGCTCACGGTAGCGAGAGCATCCATTAAATATTTGGACATTACAGTGGGTGTGGCAGAATCACAGTTTCTGAAGATTAATCTGGACCCAGTGCTGGACTGGCTAAAGAGCGATGCCAAACACTGGACGACTCTTCTGGTGTCCTTGGTGGGGAGGATGAACGTATTTAAAATGATGTTGCCACCGCATCTCCTGTATGTACTCCAGAGCTCTCTCCGGTAAGGGTCCCACAGGGGGTATTTCAGACCATAGACAAGCTGAAGAGGGGAATATTATGGGGAAATAAGACCCCACGAATAGCATCAAACAGATTGACCAGATCGGTGTGGGATGGAGGGTTGGAGGTCCCGAATGTGCAGCACTACTATTGGGGCTCCCATTTGGTCACAAGAGGGTATGGCCACACATTGAGCTTGAACTGAGTAGGATTGGCTCCACCCCTCCCCTTCAGGTGATTATGGAAATAAGCCGGTGCATGAACTTACACAGCTAGGGGCCTGCACATTGACTCCCGCAGCGTGGCTTGACCGGGAGTATAGCTCAGGGGCAACACGCTCGTCTTGGAAGCAAGACGACAGAGCAACACAGGTTTGAATCCTGGGTCCGCGCTTAGAAACCTCTTTGGTATTAAGCGTGTTATAAAAAAGCCATTACAATTACAATTAACAGGCTCTAGGAGCGATAGGGTGGGGTCAGTACCAAGAAGACACCCATATGGGGGAACACAGATCTGCCAGCAGTGCATAAACAGGGTGTGCAGAGGAAATGGCAGGAGAGGGGTATCAGAATTATGAAAGACATCCTGATACAAAATCAACTTGCCCCCTTCCAATGACTGCAGGAGGAGTATGGCTTGAGGAACCAGGACCGCTATATGTACAATAGGCTGCAACACGCCATGGCTCAAGGACAACAAGACACAAGGGATACACCACAGAGGTACCCGTTAGAGGCCAACCTCTACCAGATGCTCGCAGGCTCCTCTCTTTCCCCCCGCATCAACCACCCGCATACCATCCACGCCACACCTGATACTAAAACCTCTACCCAGGCACACACATTAGAGCACACACCCAATCACAAAATCACTGTAAACAATCTCTCCTATCCAGTCACAGACAGAACTAGACAATTATGCTTAAGATCACGTACCCTATTGATTGATTGATATTTTATTTCTATCGCGCTGGTACACAAGTATTTCAGAGCGCGACAAGGCAAGGGAGGGGAACAGGGGAGAACAAAACACCTTGTAACCCTACTAGGACCAGTGACATTTAGAAAGCGCAAGTGCATGGGAGAGGGGGAAGGGGAAAAGTGCATGGAAGGGGGAGAGGTGGAAAGTGCGAAGCAGAGGAGAAACAGATAAATAACAATAAATAAATAATAAAGGCAACAAACAGTGGCAATGCAGCCAGCAACTTGCAAGTGATAGGTTTAGGGCAGCAGACAGGGTAGGTCTGAAAAGTGCAGGAAGAAAAGGGGGGGCTGTATGGGTACAGATACAGACCCCAGTGCAAGGGGTGGCCCGGAGGCAGTGCGGGAGGGTGGCAGGATGAGCAGGTACCTGGGCCCAAAGGACAGAGGGTGGCCAGGTGCATAGTGCCAAGAGAGAACAGATCAGCAGGGGAGAGGGGGAGCGAAGGCAGAAGAAAAGAGGAAGGTCTTGAGGTGCTTCCGGAACCGGAGATGGTTCTCCTCAAGTTTTAGAGTGGCAGGGAGGCTGTTCCAGAGGGAGGCCCCAGCCGAAGACACAGATCTACCCCCAGCTCGTTTCTTAGAAAACGACTGACACTGAGGGAATTGGAGGTAGAGGAGCGAAGAGCTCGAGAGGGGAGGTATTTGCGGAGGGATAGCTGAAGGTATTTTGGACCCAGGCCCCAGCAAGCCTTGTGGACAATGCAGAGGGTTTTGAATTTAATCCTTGCATCCACTGGGAGCCAGTGGAGAGATTTCAGAGCTGGAGAGATACAATCCCAGAGTTTGAGGCCAAGGACAAGTCTTGCAGTCCTGTTCTGGATTAGTTGCAGAGGGCAGAGAGTAGAGGCAGGTAGATTTAGAAAGAGGCTGTTACAATAGTCCAAGCTAGATAGAACCAGAGCTTGGGATACCATGAGCTTCTGGGGGAAGGAGAGGAAAGGCAGAGTACCTCTGAGGAGGTGCAGTCGGAAATTTGACTTTTTAGAGACTTCAGAGATGTGGACGGAGAAGGAAAGGATGGAGTCAAAGATGACCCTGAGGTTCTTAGCCTCGCAGGTGGGGGTAGGAGGAGGGCCAAGGGAGGCCGGCCAGAAAGTGAGGGGAAAGGATGGTGAAGGTGTGCCAATGAGAAGGATCTCGGTCTTGCTGGCATTCAGACAAAGATCATTGGCTGCACACCAATCTTAAATGGCAGTTAGGCAATCAGAGATGAGAGAGGGAGAGGAGGTGGCAGAGGGCAGTCTGAAAATGAGTTGAGTGTCAGTGTAGCACTGGAATTTTGAGCAGAAAATGGGAGTGCAGTGGGCGAGTGTGATGCCGGAAATGCATCAGAGGGACAGGGCCTCCGTATCCTTGTCTTTTACTGCTTTTTATCGTGTGTTCTGTTGTGTTTTCCGCGCAGGAGTCCATGTGGGACTCCTGGCGGTGCAGCTCTCTCTCTTTTGGTTTGGTGAACGGTCCCGTGGGATACCCTTATGGCACCCATGGGTGGAGGTACAACCCTGTGCCCCTAGTGTATGTTTTTGGGCACCTGTGGGTGGCCCGCAGAGGAGGGTATGGGCTGGTGGCAGCTCCATGCTGAATTTGACAGGTGCGGGGAGTATCCTCCATTTTGGGATACCCCGGCCCTACCATTGGGATCAGTTGATTCCGGATGGAAAACAAGATGGCCCCTGTGGCCTCTTGCTTTCTATTACCCATTACCTTGTTTTCCCAAAGTCCTGGGAAGCCCTGACTTTGTACCTTCCCCCTGACTGGCTGTTGGATGGAAGTGCCATATATGGTGTTGTTGTGAAGGCCCGGCCAGACTAGCTGGAGCCTTCCCAGTGATGTATGTTGTGGGTACCTCCTGTGGGTGGGACCTGGGTGAATAGAGTGTCTGACGAATATGCATTCTGTGTTGTGGATGTCTAGTATCTGGTGGTTGACGCAATGACTGAGACAGCCCTGCCCGAAACCGGTATGACTGCAGTTGGGAGTGTTGAATGGCTCGGTACTTGTCCTAATAGACATAACTTGTTGTGAGTGTCTGGAGAGAAGTGAATGGCCTGAATACCTCGTATGCCTGATTGGCTGCCTGCCTGCATGAATGCCCTTAGTCGTGATTGGATGCTTGAGTGTGACCCAGCGGAATGAATGGGAGATCAACAGTATATCTGGGGACCTCTCACTGCTAGGAATCGTTTTCAGAAGCTGAAGTCCAATACGACGAGTAACTGGGGTAACTGAAGCTTGACCTTGAAGCCCCGCTGGACGAGAAGAAGTGCTGTTGCTCTCCTTCACAATCTGAAAGCTGCTGTGCCTCCAAGGACTGACCCAGAGAGAACCTGGGAAGGCGCCCTCTTCCTGAGCTACGAGAGAC
This sequence comes from Ambystoma mexicanum, assembly GCF_040938575.1. Taxonomy (NCBI): domain Eukaryota; kingdom Metazoa; phylum Chordata; class Amphibia; order Caudata; family Ambystomatidae; genus Ambystoma; species Ambystoma mexicanum. The sequence goes on along the minus strand of NC_090935.1, from coordinate 1,192,307,796 downwards.
CATCGTGCACAGCTGATCTTTGCCAAAGCTCCCTGGTAGACAGACCTTCGACAGGCTGCCGACCCGAGACTGGGACTGCCGCAGATTCTCAAAGAGAAGCACCCGGACTATTGTCCGCCACTGTCGACGACCGCTGTCGCCGACCGGAGTCGCCATGCTCACGTTTGCCTAAGAACTTCATTTGATCATCGGACGCTCTCGTCTGCATCGTCGCCTGCTTTATCCCGCTGGAGAAGGTCCGACCGTTGATGCGCCGAGGAGCATCCGCCGGTGGTTTTCCCGCCACCTAAGGACCACAGAGATGCCGACAACTCGACGCCCTTGCTGGCCCACAGTTCTTCATCATCTCTTTGCGGTCCAGAACTATCGTCACCGAGGTGCCCCGCACGCCTCTTCCTTGCAGGATGCCAACGCTCTGTCGTCGACGAGCACCGCTAGGAACGAAGCTGCCACTTCACTGCCGTAGTTCAACCTGTTCGCCGTCGGACGTTCGACGACCCGTGACTCCTGCCTTAAAGGGAGGGCACTGAAGAAGGGCCGTCGATTCCCTGACACTGAACGCCGAGTTCCTCGACGCCTCTCGACGATCCGTGGCTCCTGCTTTAAAGGGAGTCACTCAAGAAGGACCGGTCGACGCATCTTTGGAGAATTCTACTCCACCAGGTTCATTGCGAGGGGTAAAACCATAATAGGAGGAAAAAAAACTATTGAACAATATATGGACTGGGCTTGTGCTATATATCTTTATTTACAGGTTGCCCAGGTGGGGGGATCTCCACACAGAATTGTGCCTAGTGGTAGGGGTCAGCATTCTGCCTATTGTTCCAACCATCTTGCGTTCCTTCATATCTCTATTGCTGGTTTCCTCGTTATTAATCTGTGTGACATTTTAACCGTACAGTTGATGCACTTTAATGAGATTCGATAACATTGGTGGTACCACTTTAGAATTGTATATATTTATCATTATTGACTTCCCAGTACAAAGTGCGTTATTGTGATCGTGTACATACCGTTGAATATTAATTATATAAAGACTGTGTTTTCCGTAATACAGTGTGTGGACATTCCTTTGCGGGGGTTCGGGGACTACATTGTACTTAAGAACCAGCCTGCATCACCTCCTGCGAAGCTAGGCCTTGATTGCTCATCCATTGCTACCGTAATAGAGAATCTTGGCTGGGGTCTTCTGTGCCTCTCCTCTGCCATATAGAGAGCGGAAGTACAGACACCCCCTACCAGTCTTTATACTGGTGGCAGCTGTGGGATGCTTATGGTTTTAAGAATCAGTGTATAACTGTTCCACTTACAAAATATCCGCACTTTATTAAATTAAGGTTTGGTTGTGTACAAAATAACTGCATTACAAGCAATGGAGTCTATTGCAAATGGTAAATTGACTCGGATGAGCTTAGAGGCTCTCCAGAGTGTTTGTGAAGCCAGGGAGTTAGACTTTATGGACAAGTCTAGGGCTGAGCTGATAGCTGCCCTGGTGGACTACCAGACCGATGGTGAAACTCTTGATGAGGGGGGGAATGCAACCAATGAGGACTCTGCCCCTGGGGTTTCTTCTGAATCTGTTTCTGGGAATGCCACCATTCCTGCTGCCTTTGTTCCGAACCCCAGCAATTCCTTGGAGCTTGAGTTATTAAGGATGAATTTGGCCTTTGAATATCGCAAGTTGGAAATAGATGCTGAGCTTAAGAAGGAGGAGTTGGCTCAACAAGTTGAACTCAAGAATAGGGATCTTGAAATCAAAGACAAGGACACTGAATGTCAGAGAATCCAGCTAGAGAAAGCTAGAGTGGAAACTTCAGCGAAACCCAGTGAGAGTGTCAGGTCCCCCGCAACTAAATTTATGAAAGATTTGGTTGGTGTGTTTGTGGAGGGTTCTGATATCCTCCAATGGATTGAAGCGTTTGAAATGGCTTGTGCAATTCATGATGTTGACAAAAGAGATTGGGCTAAGTGTTTGCTAAGCAGAGTGCCTCAGACTGCGTATGACTGTATTCTGAAGCTGAGTGTGGAAGAAAGGGGTCAATATGAGTATGAAATCTGCTTTGATTGCCAAGTTTGGCAAGACACCTACCCAATACCTTAAAAGGTTCAGGGATTTTAAGAAAAGAGAGAATGTGTCTTGGGTTGACTGGGTGAGTGCTGCGCACATGAATATGATGGGGTGGATTGATGGTTACAAGGTGAAAACTTTTGTTGAATTGTCCCACCTGTTGTTTTTTGAGCATTTTTCTGAAGCCTGTTCACCGGAGCTGCGTCAGTATGTTGCTGACCAGAACATTTTGGATCCCTTTAAGCTGGCTAGGTTGGCTGACAAGTGGGTCTCCCACCGGGTGTCCCCTAAGAACTCCAGTGGGAAGGACAAGGACAAAGAAAAGGGGGCCTCTCAGAAAGCTGAGGAGTCCCAAAAGCAGTCACAGTCGAATAAACCTAAACCCTCCTCTCTTAAGACCCAAAAATCTAGTGGGGATAAGTCATCTGTGGGTGGGAGTAAGAGTAGTGGTCCACCTGCTGCAAAGCAGGCTCCCAGTGGTTCCAGTACTGTACCCAGCACTCCCGGCACTTGTTGGGATTGTGGGGCTCTGGATCAGAGAAGGGGTGACTCCAAGTGCAAAAGGTAAGGCCCTTGGAGTACAGGCTGTCAGCCTGACCTACCCTTACCCCATGTCTGAGGTGGAGGCCACTCTCCTCCCCTCCTCTACAGGGATCACATTTGGTGCTCCCGTAGAGATTTCCTTAGTGTCCCTTGGGGCCTGGGACCAGTACGCGGAAGTACTGGCGACTATCCCACGGAACACCCGTAGATTTTTGAGAAGTGTCCTCCTGAACGGCCAGCCTTCTCCTGGTTTGAGAGACACTGGGGCAAGCATGACAGTGGTGGACAGGACCCTGCTCAAACCAGAGGACTATGTAGGTGCTCCTCTGAGAACCACCAGGTTAGCTGGTGGGCCTCCCAAATTATCGCCTGTAGCCCGAGTCACACTCGTAATTGGAGACAAGACAGCAAAGCTTCCTGTCCTGGTTCAGGACAATGTCCCTGCTAACATTCTGTTAGGTAATGATCTAGTAGAGTTGGGATTGATGGCGGATGGTCTTCCCATGACTGCTGCTGCGGTCACTAGGTCACTGGTGACACTGGGTCTGGCTGTGAGTCAGGTACCCGAGCCGAAGGCGCGGCCTAAGGCAAGACGAAGGAAGAGCAAGAAGGCCACCTCTGTGGAGGGAGCTCCTTCTCTTCCTGCTGTTCCTACAGCACCCATTGGGATCCATGTTCCGGATGGGCTGGGTCCAGTGGTAAACCCCGTCTCAACTCCTGTGGGAGAAGAGCCAGAAGACTCTCCTGTGGGAGAGGTTCTCAACCCGGAGGATCATCCCGATCTTCAATGCTTCATAGCTGAAGGGGGACCCTCCCGGGCAGACTTTTGTAAAGGACAGAGAGAGTGTCACTCTCTCAAGGGTCTGAGGAAACAGGCCCTGTCCCAGGCACAAGGAGAAGTGCCTAGGACATTCTGGATTTATTGGGAGGGTGCGCTCCTTGTTAGTGAGCCCACTAAGCCTGAACCTGGTGCCCTCAAGAGGTTGGTGGTACCCCAGGTTTACAGGCCCTTCCTACTGCAGTTGGCGCATGAGGTGCCCTTAGCTGGTCATCTTGGTACCAAGAAGACTAAGCAGAAGCTCGCTGCCCATTTCTACTGGCCCCGGATGGGAGTAGAAGTGGAGTCCCACTGCAGGACCTACCCAACTTGTCAGTTGTCTGGCAAGACTGGAGGCAGTGTCATTGCCCCACTGCAGCCATTGCCAGTGGTGGGCACACCATTTTAGAGGGTGGGCATTGATATTGTCGGTCCCCTTGACCCTCCCACGTCAGGTGGACATCGGTTCATCCTGGTTTTGGTAGATCATGCCACCAGGTACCCTGAGGCTATACCCCCTTGGACTGTTACTGCCAAGGTGGTTGCCAGGGCCCTCCTGGGCATTTTTACCCGTGTTGGATTCCCCAAGGAGGTTGTCTCTGACAGAGGACCCAACTTCACATCTAGTTACATGAAAACCATGTGGAAAGTGTGCAGGGTAACCTACAAGTTCTCCACCTCTTACCACCCCCAGACCAATGGTCTGGTTGAGAGAATAAAACTCTCAAGGGCATGCTAGGCGCTTTGGAAGAGTCCCTAAGGCGGAAATGGGATCTCCTCCTGTCATGCCTGCTGTTTGCTTAGAGAGAGGTACCTCAAGAGGGTGTTGGTTTCAGCCCCTTTGAGTTACTCTTTGGACATCCTGTGAGGGGGCCCCTTGCCTTGATCAGAGAAGGTTTGGAAGCCACCCCTCTAGGTCCCGCCAAGCAAGTGGGGAACTATGTGTTAGGCCTCAGACGGAGGATGACAAAGATGATGGGTCAAGCAACAGCGAATCTCAAGGCCAGCCAGGAATTGAACAAATACTGGCATGACCTTAAAGCATCGCAAGTGGATTGGACTCCGGGACAGGAGGTCCTCGTGATGGAGCCTACCAAGCCTCGGGCATTGGAAGATAAATGGACTGGACCCTTCAGGATAATCTCCAAGATGGGCGAGGTCAATTATCTGGTTGACATGGGAATCCCAGGGGTAGCCCCTCAGGTATTCCATGTAAATAGGCTCAAGCCTTTCCACAGGCGAGCCAAAGTCTCATGTCTCTTGCTGGCTTCAGAGCAAGAAGAGGATGAGAGTGAGCCCCTTCCTGATTTGCTACATAGCAACCCACAGGATGGCTCAGTGGAGGGAGTGCATCTCTCTCCAGATTTGACAACCGAGCAGCAGAGGGCCTGCAGGACTTTGCTCCAGCAGTATGCCTCTCTGTTTTCGCTGACGCCAGGCCTTACACCGTGGTGTAAACACAAGATTGACACTGGTGACAGCGTGCCTGTCAAGAGCAGGAGCTACCAAATGTCAGATACGGTTAAGAACCACATCCAGGCTGAGGTCGCCAAGATGTTGGATCTGGGTGTTATTGAACCCTCAACCAGTCCCTGGTCCAGTCCTGTGGTCCTTGTCCCCAAGGCAAGTTCCCAGGCAGGTACCAAGGATTGGATGTTCTGTGTGGACTACCGAGGAGTCAATGCTGTCACCAAAACTGACACGCACCCATTGCCCAGGGCTGATGAGCTTGTGGACACCATAGGTGCTGCCAAATTTGTGAGCACCTTTGACCTCACCTCAGGCTATTGGCAAATAGCTCTGACGGACCATGCCAAGGAAAAGACGGCGTTCTCAACCCCAGAGGGACTTTACCAGTTTAGGGTCATGCCTTTTGGGTTGAAGAATGCCCTGGCCACCTTCCAGAGATTGGTCAATCATGCTCTCAGTGGGCTGGAAGCCTTTTGTGTGGCTTATTTAAACGACTTTGCCGTCTACAGTTCCACTTGGGAAGAGCACTTGACACATCTGGGTAGAGAGTTGCAGGCCTTGAAAAGGGCTAACCTCACTATCAAGGCCACCAAGTGCCAGATAGCTCAGGGGAAAGGCACGTATCTTGCCTTTTATAGACATTGCCTTTCTTTTTTGTCTAATGTCTTTTCCAATTGGGTCTCATCTGTTTCAAATTGCGTGAGCGTCTTAGATTAGTTAAACTGCCCAATGGTGTTATTCTCCTCAGCTGCTGAGGCCCACGGCTTCCCGAGCTTACATAGGCTATTGTGGAAATCCTTCTCTTGTTTGCTAGCCATTGACTGTTCTCCCTCCACTTCCTGTCTCCTCTGGCAATAGAACATCAGTACCAACCCAAAAAGGATGCGCTCAAATTGTGACACAGAAACAGCTACTGTTCATCCAAGACTCTGGATAATAAATGACCAACACTTCCCTACCCTCTAGCTTTTTTTCAAGGGCTTCGGTTTTCTTCACGTCTCATGCTGTAACGCTCACCTGGCTCCCACGGAGGCGCTGGTCTAGTCTGGGTTGCTGTGGCCTCTTCAAGCGTGATGCGCAGAACTCGGACCACCGATTGAACAGGACTCCCAAATCTTGCTTGTCTGGCCCGTAGGAATATCCTTCTGCAGATGAGAAAGGGGATTAACTGTCTGCAGAATAGTGTGCTTGCTCCCCCCTTTGTTCTTCTCTGACTTCCTCCAAAACCCCCGGTTTAAGCTCACCTTATGGTTTGGAAGGATGAACTCTCCATCCTGCTTCTGGTGCAGGGGCGTGCGTCCGTCCAGTTACTTCACTGGTTTTCAGAATGGAGCTGGCAAAATCCACTTGACTTTTCTGAGCGATACGCCGTAAGTATGAAGATTCAAAAGTTCAAGTGTGAGCCTCTTTTTATGTTGTCTTCCTAACCTGTGATCTGTCCTTTATTTCAGGTGCAGAACGAAGGCGATGCGTTGAGGGGTTAAATTGCCGATGGTAAAATCAGGTGAGTTAGTGATGAGGGCGACCCCTCTAAATGTCTTTATAATTCCCCAGTAATGTCTTTTGTCCTTTCCCCATAGGGGCCGGGGTGCGGTACCTGCCAACGAAGCGGCGCCGACCCGAAATGTGGAATGGTTCCCCAAGAAAGGCCGGTAAGTATTATGGCTGAAAATTCGGCTTTCCTCCTGTGTTCCCTCTGCTCACCTTTTGTCTCTTCTTCTCTCCCCTAGGTGCAGAGATGTGGCGACCGGTGCCGACAGCTGCGATGGAGCCGGGAGATGTCTCGAGGACAGGTGAGTGAAGCACAGCGCTGCAGCGAGCAACGCGATGCTTTTAAATGGAAGTCTTTCTTCAAGAATGCTGGCGTGAAGATTCTGGATGCAGGTAAGAAGTTTGAATAAGTTCTTGGTTTTCACCTTTCTCTTCTCTTCTTTCCTTACAGGTGTTCCAGGTTCGAGGCGGGCGTGGCTGGAGTCCAGGTGCAGGAACAGACACGGTGAGCGTTCAGCTGCTGGGATGCAGAACAACGCGAAGCACGTGTGGCTGTCCGGGCGTGGCTTAAATAGCCTTGGAAGAAGTCCTAGGTAAGTATTCTTCCACAGCCCCACCCAAGTAACAAAATAGTCCCTTCAGTAAAATAGTCCCTCCTAAGCCTCATTTGGCTTGGGTCTTCATGCAGCATGGTCTGCATCAGGTGAGTATGCAGCATGGTCTGCATCAGGTAAGTGCACCAAACACTTTCCTTTATGAGCCTGGCGCCTATGGCGCCAGGACAGAGTCCAATGAGCCCCTATAACGGGCCGCTGGGCTTTTACCCGGGGGCATGATGCCTGCTCCCGGGGTGCTGGGCCTGGCCTGGTGCTCCGGGGGTAGGCATCATGACAGCACTCCCCCCTAAGGCCCCTCCCAAGGTCGTTCCCTCTGGAGGTTTCGGTTTGTTTGGGAAATTCCGATGGAACCTTTTTACTAGCCGAGGTGCATGTACGTGGTCGCTGGGTTCCCAAGACCTTTCCTGAGGCCCGTACCCCTTCCAATCAATTAGATAGTAAAGTTTTGATTTTGAGATCTTAGAATCCAAAATGTTCTTCATCTCGAATTCAGGCTCCCCATCTATCTGGATTGGTTCTGGTGGCTTTATTAATCTGGTTCCTGGTTGCACTGGTTTCAAAAGTGACACATGAAAAACGGGGTGAATCCGCATGTTAGCTGGTAGATCTAGCTTGACTGCCACTGGGTTAATTATAGCTTTGATCGAGTAAGGGCCTAAATACCTTGGATTAAAAGTCTGAGGTCCCTTGAGCGATAAGTGTTTGGTAGCCAACCATACTTGATCCCCTATTTGGTATGGAGGCGCACATCTTCGATGCAGATCCGCATTCTTTTTGTATTTCCCTTTCGCATGTTGTAAGTGTGCAGTTGCATCCTTGAAGGCTTGAGTAATCATAGAATGCAAATGGTCCACTGCAGGCATTTCAAGGCTCAAAGGTGAGTCCAAGTCTGAAGTACGAGGGTGATGTCCATATAGGGTATAAAAGGGGCTCTGACCAGTTCCAGAGTGTATCGAGTTATTGTATGCATATTCAGCCACCCATAAAATATCCTTCCAATTACCCTCCGATTGGTGCAACATACATGGTAGATATTGTTCAAGGGTCTGGTTCGTTCTCTCCGTCTGACCATTGGTCTGTGGGTGGTGGCTGGTTGAGAGTCTTACGTCGATTTGTGCCAGTTGACAACACTTTTTCCAAAAATGAGAAATAAACTGGCTTCCTTAATCGGAGACTAGTATGGACAGGAATCCATGCAAACGGATGATATTTTCGAGGAATTCCTTGGCAAGAACAAAAGCTGAAGGTAATCCTTTCAACGGAATAAAATGGGCCATCTTGGAAAATAAATCCACCACAACCAGAATAGTATTGTATCCATTACAAGAGGGCAGGTCCGTGATAAAATCTAGTGACAAGGTGTGCCAAGGTGCTGGTGGAATGTCTAAGGGTTGAAGAAGACCGGTGGGTTTTGTTTTTTTACCTTTGTTTTGGGCGCAAACTCCACAGGACATCACGAAAGATTTAATATCCTTTCACCAGGAAGGCCACCAGAATTGTCGTTTAATTTTTTCCTCTGTTTTGGCAATGCCAGGATGTCCTTCCATCAGAGTATCATGATGACGGGAAATAACCAGTACTTGCAATTCCTTTTCTGGCAAAAATAAGCGTCCTTGGAAGTAAGGTAAGCCATTGTTGACTGAAAAGTAAGACCCCCTTTTGATCCAATCCTGCAAGGCTGAAGAGTCCAGGAATTGTTTTACCCGTGCTTGAATGTCTTCAAGGGTTTGTAAAGTGGTTATCCCCAAAATTCTTTGTTCGGGAATTATTGGCACAGGTTCTGAGTTTGTGTCCATTTCTCCCATTCCAATTCGAGATAGCGTGTCCGCTTTGCCATTCTTACAGCCGGGACGGTAAGTGATTACAAAATCGAACTCAGCAAAGAACAAAGCCCATCGGAGCTGTCGTGAAGACTGAGCCTTGGCAGTTTTTAAATATTGTAAATTTCGGTAATCAGTGATCACGGTGATGGTATGCCTGGCGCCAAGAAGATAATGCCGCCAAGCCTTATAGGCGGACTTAATGGCTAATAATTCCTTATCGGTGATTGCATAATTTATCTCCGGCGGCGAGAACTTTCTGGACCAAAATGCTACGGGGTGCAGTTGGTTGGTTTCAGGGTCTCTCTGAGACAGGACAGCTCCCATGGCTAAGCTGGACGCGTCGGTTTCGACTATATATGGGAGATCGGGACGCGGGTGTTTCAAAATAGGTGCGGACGTAAATTTAGCTTTCAATTCCTGAAAGGCCTGTTCAGCTTCCTCGGTCCATTCAAAACGTTTATTTTTCCGCAAGAGTGCAGTGATGGGTTGTACCACACGTGAAAATTCCGGGATAAACCTGCGATAAAAATTGGCAAAACCAAGCATGCTTTGGACACCTTTCACCGAACTAGGTGATGGCCATTTGAGGATGGCATCCACTTTCCGTGAGTCCATTCGGACCGCTTTAGGTGTCAGGATGAATCCAAGAAACTCAACCTCGGTGGTATGGAAAACGCATTTTTCCAGCTTTGCAAACAGTTTGTGCTGGCGCAATTTCTCTAGGACGGCCCTGACATGTTTTCTGTGATCTGATTCCGAAGAGGAGTACACCAGAATGTCATCGATATACACGACAACACAGACATCGATGAGTTCCCGAAGGACATCGTTCATGAAGAATTGGAAGGCAGCAGGCGCGTTGCACAACCCGAAAGGCATCACCTGGTATTTGAATTGTCCATATTTTGTACGGAAGGCCGTTTTCCATTCGTCGCCTTCTTTTACTCGTACCAGATGATAAGCCCCCCGGAGATCTAACTTGGTGTATACGCAAGCGTCCTTCACCTGGTCAAGGAGTTCAGGGATCAAAGGCAGAGGGTAACGATTTTTAACAGTTATCTGGTTCAATGCGCGGTAATCGATACAAGTTCTAAGGTCGCCTTCTTTTTTTGGCACGATGAACAAAGCCGAGGATGCCGGAGACTTTGACGGGCGAATGAAACCATTGGCTAGGTATTGATCTAAATATTGTCTCAAATGCAGATTCTCCGGTTCAGTAAGGGCATAAATCCTGCTACAAGGGGGTTGTGCACCGGGCACCAGATCGATTTGGCAATCGTACGATCTGTGAGGAGGTAACGTGTTGGCCTGTTCCTTTTGGAAGACGTCCTGAAAGTCTTAGTATTCCGGAGGTAGTTACATGGAGACAGAGGTTACTGATGCTAGACTGATCTTCAGATTTTCTGGGTAGCAGGTTTGTGCACAATCCGGGAAGGTTATTCTCTTCGCTCGCCAATCAATTCGAGGATTATGTGTCTCTAACCAAGGGATTCCGAGAATAACCTGAAACTGTGGAGCCTTGATTACATCAAACACAACTGCCTCCCGATGGCGGTCCGGACCTACAAGTGTCACCTCAGCTGTGGAATGTGTTACCGGTCCAGAGGCAATTTCGGTTCCATCAACTGTGGTGATGACATCTTTGCTGGTTTTAGGACGCAGAGGGAGGTTAATCCTGGAGACCAATTCACGATCCACATAGTTTCCTATAGCCCCACTATCGATGTATGCCTTTATTGCATGCAACCGCTTAGGCTGTTCCGGATCTACGAGGACCATTGGCACAATGAAATGCGAGGTCTGAGAGTTAGTTTTCAAGCTCGGCAAGTGGACCCCTACGCTTGTCGGGCGGGGTTGTTTCCCGATACAGAGTTTTCATGGATTTTATCAGCGGCTCCTACCACCTTCTTGGGCGGCTTTGCCGGGCAATCTCGTAGAAAGTGTCCAGAGGACCCACAATAAAGACATAATTGCATCTGCCGTCTTCTTTCACGTTCCTTTTGAGTTAGAGGTCCTTTAACCCCTCCGATTTGCATTGGCTCAGAGGCTTCAGTCCCCTTGAGATTAGCGTGGGTCTTGACCAACACCCGGGTCTCAAACTTGGACCGATCTGCTTTTCTGTTTTGCAGTCTGTGATCCAATTGGACCACTAAGTCTATATATTCTGAGCATTCTTGGGGCGGATTTACAACTTGGGCCAGGACATCTTTAAGTTCTCCACGTAGACCTCGATAAAATAACGTGATTCTTTTATCCTCTGGCCACCCAGTTTCCACTATTAGTCTATTAAAGGTTGCAATGTAGGATAGGAGGTCTTCATTGCCCTGTCGCAGAGATAGAAGTTCGTCATTCAGAGCCTGCCCCTGGGAGTGACGAGCAAATAACCTTTCCATGCTTGCTTGAAATCCTTGAAAATCATGAAGAATCGGGTCATCTTGAGTTACCAGTGGAACTGACCAATCGGCAGCACTGCCGCTGAGATATGACAATACAAAGGCTACCTTGGTCTGGTCATTAGGGAAGGCCACAGGTTTGCATAGGAAATGCAAACGACAGTGATTCATGAATACGGTGAATCGTTTGGGGTCCCCAGCAAAGCGTTCGGGTGGGGCCAGCGGCATGTTTCCAGATAGATTAATCTGCACCGGGTTACTGGAAAGCACAGGAGCGGGGTTCCCCCCGGAACCGGGTAAAGGAGTTTGTCCAGCTTGACCTTGCAAAAGCTGTCTAGCCAGGTCATCAGCTCTTTCCTTTGTTACAATCACTTCCCTCCTGAGAGCATTAGTCTCTTGACGAGCGACGTGTACTTCGGCCAGTAATTCCCCCAGTAGTTGGGCCAACTGGTCAGTCTCAGAAGTTTCCATAGCGCCTGCGTGGGAATTTGTAGGAAGGCTTCTCGTTCTGTAACGCTCACCTGGCTCCCACGGAGGCGCTGGTCTAGTCTGGGTTGCTGGGGCCTCTTCAAGCGTGATGCGCAGAACTTGGACCACCGATTGAACAGGACCCCCAAATCTTGCTTGTCTGGCCCGTAGGAATATCCTTCTGCAGATGAGAAAGGGGATTAACTGTCTGCAGAATAGTGTGCTTGCTCCCCTCTTTCCCCCTTCGTTCTTCTCTGACTTCCTCCAAAACCCCCGCTTTAAGCTCACCTTATGGTTTGGAAGGATGAACTCTCCATCCTGCTTCTGGTGCAGGGGCGCGCGTTCGTCCAGTTACTTCACTGGTTTTCAGAATGGCGCTGGCAAAATCCACTTGACTTTTCTGAGCGATACGCCGTAAGTATGAAGATTCAAAAGTTCAAGTGTGAGCCTCTTTTTATGTTGTCTTCCTAACCTGTGATCTGTCCTTTATTTCAGGTGCAGAACGAAGGCGATGCGTTGAGGGGTTAAATTGCCGATGGTAAAATCAGGTGAGTTAGTGATGAGGGCGACCCCTCTAAATGTCTTTATAATTCCCCAGTAATGTCTTTTGTCCTTTCCCCATAGGGGCCGGGGTGCGGTACCTGCCAACGAAGCGGCGCCGACCCGAAATGTGGAATGGTTCCCCAAGAAAGGCCGGTAAGTATTATGGCTGAAAATTCGGCTTTCCTCCTGTGTTCCCTCTGCTCACCTTTTGTCTCTTCTTCTCTCCCCTAGGTGCAGAGATGTGGCGACCGGTGCCGACAGCCGCGATGGAGCCGGGAGATGTCTCGAGGACAGGTGAGTGAAGCACAGCGCTGCAGCGAGCAACGCGATGCTTTTAAATGGAAGTCTTTCTTCAAGAATGCTGGCGTGAAGATTCTGGATGCAGGTAAGAAGTTTGAATAAGTTCTTGGTTTTCACCTTTCTCTTCTCTTCTTTCCTTACAGGTGTTCCAGGTTCGAGGCGGGCGTGGCTGGAGTCCAGGTGCAGGAGCAGACACGGTGAGCGTTCAGCTGCTGGGATGCAGAACAACGCGAAGCACGTGTGGCTGTCCGGGCGTGGCTTAAATAGCCTTGGAAGAAGTCCTAGGTAAGTATTCTTCCACAGCCCCACCCAAGTAACAAAATAGTCCCTTCAGTAAAATAGTCCCTCCTAAGCCTCATTTGGCTTGGGTCTTCATGCAGCATGGTCTGCATCAGGTAAGTGCACCAAACACTTTCCTTTATGAGCCTGGCGCCTATGGCGCCAGGACAGAGTCCAAAGAGCCCCTATAACGGGCCGCTGGGCTTTTACCCGGGGGCATGATGCCTGCTCCCGGGGTGCTGGGCCTGGCCTGGTGCTCCGGGGGTAGGCATCATGACAGCACTCCCCCCTAAGGCCCCTCCCAAGGTCGTTCCCTCTGGAGGTTTCGGTTTGTTTGGGAAATTCCGATGGAACCTTTTTACTAGCCGAGGTGCATGTACGTGGTCGCTGGGTTCCCAAGACCTTTCCTGAGGCCCGTACCCCTTCCAATCAATTAGATAGTAAAGTTTTGATTTTGAGATCTTAGAATCCAAAATGTTCTTCATCTCGAATTCAGGCTCCCCATCTATCTGGATTGGTTCTGGTGGCTTTATTAATCTGGTTCCTGGTTGCACTGGTTTCAAAAGTGACACATGAAAAACGGGGTGAATCCGCATGTTAGCTGGTAGATCTAGCTTGACTGCCACTGGGTTAATTATAGCTTTGATCGAGTAAGGGCCTAAATACCTTGGATTAAAAGTCTGAGGTCCCTTGAGCGATAAGTGTTTGGTAGCCAACCATACTTGATCCCCTATTTGGTATGGAGGCGCACATCTTCGATGCAGATCCGCATTCTTTTTGTATTTCCCTTTCGCATGTTGTAAGTGTGCAGTTGCATCCTTGAAGGCTTGAGTAATCATAGAATGCAAATGGTCCACTGCGGGCATTTCAAGGCTCAAAGGTGAGTCCAAGTCTGAAGTACGAGGGTGATGTCCATATAGGGTATAAAAGGGGCTCTGACCAGTTCCAGAGTGTATCGAGTTATTGTATGCATATTCAGCCACCCATAAAATATCCTTCCAATTACCCTCCGATTGGTGCAACATACATGGTAGATATTGTTCAAGGGTCTGGTTCGTTCTCTCCGTCTGACCATCGGTCTGTGGGTGGTGGCTGGTTGAGAGTCTTACGTCGATTTGTGCCAGTTGACAACACTTTTTCCAAAAATGAGAAATAAACTGGCTTCCTTAATCGGAGACTAGTATGGACAGGAATCCATGCAAACGGATGATATTTTCGAGGAATTCCTTGGCAAGAACAAAAGCTGAAGGTAATCCTTTCAACGGAATAAAATGGGCCATCTTGGAAAATAAATCCACCACAACCAGAATAGTATTGTATCCATTACAAGAGGGCAGGTCCGTGATAAAATCTAGTGACAAGGTGTGCCAAGGTGCTGGTGGAATGTCTAAGGGTTGAAGAAGACCGGTGGGTTTTGTTTTTTTACCTTTGTTTTGGGCGCAAACTCCACAGGACATCACGAAAGATTTAATATCCTTTCACCAGGAAGGCCACCAGAATTGTCGTTTAATTTTTTCCTCTGTTTTGGCAATGCCAGGATGTCCTTCCATCAGAGTATCATGATGACGGGAAATAACCAGTACTTGCAATTCCTTTTCTGGCAAAAATAAGCGTCCTTGGAAGTAAGGTAAGCCATTGTTGACTGAAAAGTAAGACCCCCTTTTGATCCAATCCTGCAAGGCTGAAGAGTCCAGGAATTGTTTTACCCGTGCTTGAATGTCTTCAAGGCTTTGTAAAGTGGTTATCCCCAAAATTCTTTGTTCGGGAATTATCGGCACAGGTTCTGAGTTTGTGTCCATTTCTCCCATTCCAATTCGAGATAGCGTGTCCGCTTTGCCATTCTTACAGCCGGGACGGTAAGTGATTACAAAATCGAACTCAGCAAAGAACAAAGCCCATCGGAGCTGTCGTGAAGACTGAGCCTTGGCAGTTTTTAAATATTGTAAATTTCGGTAATCAGTGATCACGGTGATGGTATGCCTGGCGCCAAGAAGATAATGCCGCCAAGCCTTATAGGCGGACTTAATGGCTAATAATTCCTTATCGGTGATTGCATAATTTATCTCCGGCGGCGAGAACTTTCTGGACCAAAATGCTACGGGGTGCAGTTGGTTGGTTTCAGGGTCTCTCTGAGACAGGACAGCTCCCATGGCTAAGCTGGACGCGTCGGTTTCGACTATATATGGGAGATCGGGACGCGGGTGTTTCAAAATAGGTGCGGACGTAAATTTAGCTTTCAATTCCTGAAAGGCCTGTTCAGCTTCCTCGGTCCATTCAAAACGTTTATTTTTCCGCAAGAGTGCAGTGATGGGTTGTACCACACGTGAAAATTCCGGGATAAACCTGCGATAAAAATTGGCAAAACCAAGCATGCTTTGGACACCTTTCACCGAACTAGGTGATGGCCATTTGAGGATGGCATCCACTTTCCGTGAGTCCATTCGGACCCCTTTAGGTGTCAGGATGAATCCAAGAAACTCAACCTCGGTGGTATGGAAAACGCATTTTTCCAGCTTTGCAAACAGTTTGTGCTGGCGCAATTTCTCTAGGACGGCCCTGACATGTTTTCTGTGATCTGATTCCGAAGAGGAGTACACCAGAATGTCATCGATATACACGACAACACAGACATCGATGAGTTCCCGAAGGACATCGTTCATGAAGAATTGGAAGGCAGCAGGCGCGTTGCACAACCCGAAAGGCATCACCTGGTATTTGAATTGTCCATATTTTGTACGGAAGGCCGTTTTCCATTCGTCGCCTTCTTTTACTCGTACCAGATGATAAGCCCCCCGGAGATCTAACTTGGTGTATACGCAAGCGTCCTTCACCTGGTCAAGGAGTTCAGGGATCAAAGGCAGAGGGTAACGATTTTTAACAGTTATCTGGTTCAATGCGCGGTAATCGATACAAGTTCTAAGGTCGCCTTCTTTTTTTGGCACGATGAACAAAGCCGAGGATGCCGGAGACTTTGACGGGCGAATGAAACCATTGGCTAGGTATTGATCTAAATATTGTCTCAAATGCAGATTCTCCGGTTCAGTAAGGGCATAAATCCTGCTACACGGGGGTTGTGCACCGGGCACCAGATCGATTTGGCAATCGTACGATCTGTGAGGAGGTAACGTGTTGGCCTGTTCCTTTTGGAAGACGTCCTGAAAGTCTTAGTATTCCGGAGGTAGTTACATGGAGACAGAGGTTACTGATGCTAGACTGATCTTCAGATTTTCTGGGTAGCAGGTTTGTGCACAATCCGGGAAGGTTATTCTCTTCGCTCGCCAATCAATTCGAGGATTATGTGTCTCTAACCAAGGGATTCCGAGAATAACCTGAAACT
This sequence comes from Ambystoma mexicanum, assembly GCF_040938575.1. Lineage (NCBI taxonomy): Eukaryota > Metazoa > Chordata > Amphibia > Caudata > Ambystomatidae > Ambystoma > Ambystoma mexicanum. Next base: position 1,192,291,647 of record NC_090935.1, on the reverse strand, counting down.
GTGGAGCCTTGATTACATCAAACACAACTGCCTCCCGATGGCGGTCCGGACCTACAAGTGTCACCTCAGCTGTGGAATGTGTTACCGGTCCAGAGGCAATTTCGGTTCCATCAACTGTGGTGATGACATCTTTGCTGGTTTTAGGACGCAGAGGGAGGTTAATCCTGGAGACCAATTCACGATCCACATAGTTTCCTATAGCCCCACTATCGATGTATGCCTTTATTGCATGCAACCGCTTAGGCTGTTCCGGATCTACGAGGACCATTGGCACAATGAAATGCGAGGTCTGAGAGTTAGTTTTCAAGCTCGGCAAGTGGACCCCTACGCTTGTCGGGCGGGGTTGTTTCCCGATACAGAGTTTTCATGGATTTTATCAGCGGCTCCTACCACCTTCTTGGGCGGCTTTGCCGGGCAATCTCGTAGAAAGTGTCCAGAGGACCCACAATAAAGACATAATTGCATCTGCCGTCTTCTTTCACGTTCCTTTTGAGTTAGAGGTCCTTTAACCCCTCCGATTTGCATTGGCTCAGAGGCTTCAGTCCCCTTGAGGTTAGCGTGGGTCTTGACCAACACCCGGGTCTCAAACTTGGATCGATCTGCTTTTCTGTTTTGCAGTCTGTGATCCAATTGGACCACTAAGTCTATATATTCTGAGCATTCTTGGGGCGGATTTACAACTTGGGCCAGGACATCTTTAAGTTCTCCACGTAGACCTCGATAAAATAACGTGATTCTTTTATCCTCTGGCCACCCAGTTTCCACTATTAGTCTATTAAAGGTTGCAATGTAGGATAGGAGGTCTTCATTGCCCTGTCGCAGAGATAGAAGTTCGTCATTCAGAGCCTGCCCCTGGGAGTGACGAGCAAATAACCTTTCCATGCTTGCTTGAAATCCTTGAAAATCATGAAGAATCGGGTCATCTTGAGTTACCAGTGGAACTGACCAATCGGCAGCACTGCCGCTGAGATATGACAATACAAAGGCTACCTTGGTCTGGTCATTAGGGAAGGCCACAGGTTTGCATAGGAAATGCAAACGACAGTGATTCATGAATACGGTGAATCGTTTGGGGTCCCCAGCAAAGCGTTCGGGTGGGGCCAGCGGCATGTTTCCAGATAGATTAATCTGCACCGGGTTACTGGAAAGCACAGGAGCGGGGTTCCCCCCGGAACCGGGTAAAGGAGTTTGTCCAGCTTGACCTTGCAAAAGCTGTCTAGCCAGGTCATCAGCTCTTTCCTTTGTTACAATCACTTCCCTCCTGAGAGCATTAGTCTCTTGACGAGCGACGTGTACTTCGGCCAGTAATTCCCCCAGTAGTTGGGCCAACTGGTCAGTCTCAGAAGTTTCCATAGCGCCTGCGTGGGAATTTGTAGGAAGGCTTCTCGTTCTGTAACGCTCACCTGGCTCCCATGGAGGCGCTGGTCTAGTCTGGGTTGCTGTGGCCTCTTCAAGCGTGATGCGCAGAACTCGGACCACCGATTGAACAGGACCCCCAAATCTTGCTTGTCTGGCCCGTAGGAATATCCTTCTGCAGATGAGAAAGGGGATTAACTGTCTGCAGAATAGTGTGCTTGCTCCCCTCTTTCCCCCTTCGTTCTTCTCTGACTTCCTCCAAAACCCCCGGTTTAAGCTCACCTTATGGTTTGGAAGGATGAACTCTCCATCCTGCTTCTGGTGCAGGGGCGCGCGTTCGTCCAGTTACTTCACTGGTTTTCAGAATGGCGCTGGCAAAATCCACTTGACTTTTCTGAGCGATACGCCGTAAGTATGAAGATTCAAAAGTTCAAGTGTGAGCCTCTTTTTATGTTGTCTTCCTATCCTGTGATCTGTCCTTTATTTCAGGTGCAGAACGAAGGCGATGCGTTGAGGGGTTAAATTGCCGATGGTAAAATCAGGTGGGTTAGTGATGAGGGCGACCCCTCCAAATGTCTTTATAATTCCCCAGTAATGTCTTTTGTCCTTTCCCCATAGGGGCCGGGGTGCGGTACCTGCCAACGAAGCGGCGCCGACCCAAAATGTGGAATGGTTCACCAAGAAAAGCCGGTAAGTATTATGGCTGAAAATTCGGCTTTCCTCCTGTGTTCCCTCTGCTCACCTTTTGTCTCTTCTTCTCTCCCCTAGGTGCAGAGATGTGGCGACCGGTGCTGACAGCCGCGATGGAGTCGGGAGATGTCTCGAGGACAGGTGAGTGAAGCGCGGCGCTGCAGCGAGCAACGCAATGCTTTTAAATGGAAGTCTTTCTTCAAGAATGCTGGCGTGAAGATTCCGGATGCAGGTAAGAAGTTTGAATAAGTTCTTGGTTTTCACCTTTCTCTTCTCTTCTTTCCTTACAGGTGTTCCAGGTTCGAGGCGGGCATGGCTGGAGTCCAGGTGCAGGAGCAGACACGGTGAGCGTTCAGCTGCTGGGATGCAGAACAACACGAAGCACGTGTGGCTGTCCGGGCGTGGCTTAAATAGCCTTGGAAGAAGTCCTAGGTAAGTATTCTTCCACAGCCCCACCCAAGTAACAAAATAGTCCCTTCAGTAAAATAGTCCCTCTTAAGCCTCATTTGGCTTGGGTCTTCATGCAGCATGGTCTGCATCAGGTGAGTATGCAGCATGGTCTGCATCAGGTAAGTGCACCAAACACTTTCCTTTATGAGCCTGGCGCCTATGGCGCCAGGACTGATGTCCAAAATGAGCCTGGCGCCAAAGGCGCCAGGACAGAGTCCAAAGAGCCCCTATAAGGGGCCGCTGGGCTTTTACCCGGGGGCATGATGCCTGCTCCCGGGGGTGCTGGGCCTGGCCTGGTGCTCTGGGGGTAGGCATCATGACACATGCTTCCTTGGTTCTAAGCAGCCACTACTGCTAAGTGGTTGCATGTGACCCGCTATGAGGATGAGCAGCTGACAAACTCGACAGAGAAGGGACTCAATGGAGTGAGATAAGAGCTCTGTGTAGCAAGACTGGTGGCACTTCACAACAGATACATATTAGATATGATCACGGCAATAAAGGGTGACGTATGCCACAAATTGCCATCTGTTGCTGCACAGTGATCCTGGAAAATGATGGAGCTAATGGCATAATAACCGAAGCCATCGAGGAAACTCGCACACTCCATGAATAAATTACGATCAAAGGAGGGAATGCTTTAAAGGTGCAAATCCAGCGCTTCCAAGGGCGGTGCACTTACCAGTTGTTGTAGTGATGGGAAAGGGGCAGCCATAGGGGGACATCATTGACAGCTGCATCGTGCAACTTATGTACCGTGTGAACAGGTGCAGCTAGACAAGTCCATGGGAAAGAGCAGGAGTGGGGAAAGCCAGGGGGGATAGGGATCCGGGGCAGGGCAAAGGGTAGAAGTGGTAGTACAGTATAATGTGAACCACAAAGCAGCCATCTTGGGATATAAGCTGCAGGTAAGCAAACCACTTGGGTTTTCACACTGACAGGCCCTGCGATTTAGGCAGACATGAATTTCTGGAGCACTCAGCCTCAGCAGTGTGCTAGAGAAATGTCGAAAGCTGACTGTTCCAAGGAGACCGTAGTCGACTGGGAAAGGAGTCCAGATGATACTTTAGAGGTCGGCAGGCCAGGCACCTGGGCGCTTGATGGGAAAGTAAGATTCCCAACTAATAAATTTAGGCAAATAAGAGTAGATTCATGGTGGGGTAAGCAGTTTCAAATCACCTCTTGACAGTTGGGCCTGGAAAGAGGGCTGTGCGGTCAGGGGGTGAGCCGGGAGGGGACCAGTCAGTGAGCATGGTTTGGTGTCCCTATAATTTAACAGTGTTTTGTGTCCTTGCCAATGCCAGCTGGATACCTTATTGGTTATATGTCGTGTGAATGTCTCTTCATTTTTGTATTATTATAATTATTATTATTATTATATTTATTGAACAGGGACCTAGCTTCTAGAAGCAACAGAGCACTTTACAGAGGTGCACCACATTACAGATGCATAATAGAGTGCTTTTCAGTGGTAACAGAACAGATATACAGCCGGGGGTAGGATAAAGAGGGGACTAGGAGAGGGGTACAGCTGTAACAGGTTGCACGGAGAGGGTCGAACAGTGTCCAGCGAGTCAGGTGTCATGAGGGGCGATGTGATGGCCTAGGTGTTGAGGAGGAGAGACTCCTTGAAGAGGTGGGTTTTGAGTTATTTTCTGAATTGTAGGAGCGTGGGGCGAGTCTAATGCCGAAGGGGAGGAAGTTGCATAGTCTTAGGCTTGTTTTCTGGCCCTTTCCTTTTTGCAGCAGTGTATTTCAAGTCTGCACATGTCCTGGCTTCTGGTGGTGCACTGTCTGCCAGAGATGCAGAGTTTCGCTGCGAGGTAGCTGGGTGACTTGAGTGGGACTGCCTTATAGATGACACAGCAAGACTTGAAGGTGATTTGTGCGTGCAGTGCAAGCCAGAGAAGGTCAATGAGGGCCGGGGTGATGTGGTTGTATCTACGTAGACCCTTCATGAGGCATGTGGCCACGTGTAGGACACTTCTCAGGGGCACAAGGGAGGATGACGGCAGGCCTTCGAGGAGTGCATTGACCATATACAGGTGGGATTGGACCAGTGCTTGAACGGTGTATCTAAAGCTGTCTGGGGGAGAAAGGGCTTGACATTTCGCAGGAGGGAGAGCTGATACCAAGATGTCTGAGTTTTCTTAGCTATGTGTGTCTTAAAGGAGAGGTGTTTGTCGATGTGCAACCTGAGAGACTTGGCGCAGGAGGTGAGTTCGGGTGTGAAACCCACGGAAGTCATGGTTGATAGCCAGGTCTGTATGTCTGGGTGTTCAGTGTTGTTGGTGAGGAGTAGGAATTCGGTCTTGGAGGGGTTGAGCTTCAAGTATGCACTAGACATGCAAGGCTGGATCAGTGAGAGGCAGGTTTTGAGCATATGGATGTCCTTGATGGAGTTGATCTTGAGGTATAGCTGTGTGTCGGTGTAATGGTGGATGTGGATGTTGTTTGTGGCTAGGGGGGCTCCCAGTGGCTCCAACTATAGATTGAAGATCATTGGGGAAAGGATGGAACCCTGCGTGACTCCACAGGTGACCAGTAGCATTGGCGAATTAGAGGAGTCCATCTGAGCAAACAACTCATGGTGTTTCAATGCCATCACATTAACGGAGGCATCATGTCGACCAGCACCGGCACCTCAAACCCATTGACACTGAACACGCATTTCGGCTGCCTCCTCTTACTGGCCATCAGCTCGCATACACTGGAAAAGAAGAAGACATCATCCTCCTCCTCCTCTATGCCTTGACCCCTTTAATCCTTCTCTTGATCCATATGGAACACATTCTAGGGAGATCTCTGGACAAATGGACCCATCCTGACAGGGCCCCCTGGCAGCAACACAGGGATTGGAGCTCGGCACATTTGCGCAAAATGGTTGGGAACGCCACACCTTCTACATATCCGTCCCTTCGCTGAACATTTGGCTGCATGCGGAAGGTCGTACCCACGCTGTAGGCATGGCTCAGACCTGTCCGGTCCTTTTTCCTCGCGAGGACCCACACCCCTCCATGCAGTCCTGACCCCTTGTTGATGCCCTAGTGCACACACATCATCAATCTTTAGTGTGTGTATGGCTGCATCCATCTAAGATGCCCGTGTCTGCCAATTCATGGTAGCGTCCCATCTCCAGAAAGCACGCCAGGACCAAACCAGTTTCTCTCAGCACTAGGTGTCACATCTTGCCTGACACACGGCCCTGAATCAGCAGCTGCTGGGCTACCTTAGCATCTTCATCGTCCCACACACACGTGGATGCCAGCTGCCTAAGTCTGCAATGGGAAGTATCAAGTGCTTCATCATCCCTCTGTTTAGCTGTGTACATCACAAACCTTTCGTAGTCCAAAATGACAAGTGGCATAAAATATTTGTGTTATAAGTGTTTTCCGCTGCCACGTAAGAGTCATTGACTGGCCGCAGTGTTTTAAATATTTTGTGCCCAGTTGGACCTGCATCATAGACCAACGTCGACATCTTCGCCTCGTCGTTCACGTCCCCCATGACTTTAAAGTACATCTCTAGGCGCCCTATCCATAGATTCCACCTTGGGCGCACCGGACACATCAAACTCCAGCATCGGTGCCAGAGAACCATGCTGTCTGTGCATATGCCCACAATCAGGGGCTGTCGCAACCACGGCAGGCACATTTCCTTGGCCTCCATCAATGATTCAGCCATCGTCAGCAGATCAGCTGCATGTTGAGCGCACAAGCACCCACCCGAGGGCCGCAACTCAGCAGCACTTGCCCCCCTTTTCACAGGCGAACAGTGGTGGATCCACAGCCAAAATCAAGCCACCACCCACTTGCAGACTTCAACAGGGCCAGAATAATATCCCACACGATGGGCGACAGATGATGAAGGAAAACAAATGTTTCTTTCAAAACAGAAAAACAAACAAAAAAAAAATCTTTTTTGTGTGTACTAAGATCACACCGCTCCAAAAATTGTTCCGAGCGATGCATGTGCACTCCCCAGGGGGGAGCCTCAACCTTTAGATGGTGGTCGGTCCAGGGTATGCCTCACCTCTGTATGTGCACCGGCACTGCGTCCGACGAGTGTCTCGAGATATTTCTATGGAAACTGGCAAGCATCGGAGATCACCACCGCCAGCCTGAACATGCAGATCCTTGACAGCAATCTCCTCATCGTCATTGTTGTAGGCCTCACGGCCTGCAAATGCTGGAGCCCGAACCCCTCAACACAAGACACTGGGACACAAGTAGCTGGTCCAGGCTCTGCGCGTGCACTGCCGTGCCAACGCTCCATTTATTGACGGGGTGGAGTTCCGTCACTCTGTCGCGTCTCTCTTAAAGCAGCACCACCATAGTCGCGTCTCTCTTAAAGCAGCACCACCATAACTATCCTACTCAAAACTGACAAACACCCCCCATAAATGTACCTCCTACAGCCCTGTATCCCTAATAAAAAATGATAACAAAATATTTGTAAACATTTTAGCTGACAGCCTCCTAACTCTCATGCCAGCACTGATCTTAAATGATCAGACTGGCTTTGTACCAGGACGCTCGACCCAGCTGTTACATCACTACACGACGAAAACACTGTCGAATGGTCTTTCCTGTTCGAAGTACTGAGAAAATCAGGCATAGGTACAAACTATCTGGAACTTATATACATATCCCCAAAAAGCAACAATCACGACAAATGTGATGTGCTAAAAACCAATATTGCCCACCAGAATCAAGAAGCAAGGCTGCCCGTTATCACTGCTGTTTGCACTGGTGATAGAGCACAATGCCCGTTATGTTGGAGAATTTCATATGCACAAAGGGATTAAGATTTATTCCCCAGTTAATATATCATCACTTTATGTGGATGACATGCTCTTGCAAGTAACACATCCAGGCGTAAACTTACAGCCGATTGTTTCAGAGATTGAAAAATACGGCCACTGTCAGGACCGAATATTAATTGGGAAAAGTCAGAACTCCGACCACTAACCACAAGCACCCACAAGGGTGCTTATGCTTCCACCTTTAAATGGCACAAACAATCCATCCGCTGCCTGGGAATCATGACCTCCACAGACGTACACATGTTATATCAGAACAACTACGTATAACACTGGATAGCCTGAACACCAAAATAGAGAGGTGGGTGCGCCTCCCACTGGGCCCTCATCACGAGTTTGGCGTTATCTGGGTGCATATACCACTGAGCGGTATTTGCGTTTATGCCATGAGTTGTGTCGCAAACAACGCCCCATCACGAGTTTGCCGTTATGCGCACACAGACCGGGCGTTAACGTAAATAGCGTTCAGCGGTAATATTGGCTGATAACACGAAAACTCAGTGTACATTGAGTTCCAGTCGGCGTCCCGCGCTATTAGCGTGTGCTAATAGTGCCGTGGGAAATGCGTCACCGCCGGAACAGGAAACAAAGCAGCGGCCATTTTGGAAATCACAATCCACCCAAAGTCGGAGCCCTTGGAAGCCATCCACACCAAGAAACCTGCAAAAATGTCTAAGGAGCGTGTGAGGGGCAAGTCAGAACTGTCAATACTAGTGGAGGAAGTCATTTTCCACCAGGATGAGCTCTTATGGTCTGACACACAAAAAAAGACGGGCTCATAGTGGTAGTGGTGTTACCGCATCTGGACAGACATCAGCCAGAAGGTTGCTGCAGCGGACCGTGTCCCCAGGGATGGAGAGGACTGCCGCAAGTGATTCAACGACCTGCGGGCCATGTCCGAGTCCTCCTGGCACAGCACAGGAGTGAGACCATGGAGACTGGTGGAGGGCCACCACCACCGGAGCTGACACAATGGGAGGAGCAGTGCACCACCCCCATTGACATGTCATCCATTGAGGGAGTGGGAGGAGCGGAGGCAGGCACCGGCGCCCATAAGGCTGGAGGTGAGTCACCTCCCCCTTGCAAATTGCATTGTTAATAGGCCACCACTCCATCCCCAGTGTGAATGTCCGACAGCCAGGCACTGTGAGTGGGTGCAGTGTGTGTGATCAACCACAGCCACCCATGACTGCACCCTTGTACCAGTGCACCTAGGCAACACCAGGGATCCAGAATAGTGAGTAGGGCAGCCAATGGACACATGCAAGCACCACGGCACACACATTCATGGCGTGGGCACAGCAACGTCAGGTGGGCATGTGTAGTACCAACCCTGCCTCACTGACTGCTATCCCAACAATTCCGAACTGTGCCCCCCCCACGTAGTATGTCCAGGCCTGGACTGGCCCACCGGGACACCGGGAGTTTCCCTGCTAGGCCGTAGGACATAGGGCCTCTTTTCTTGGGGGAAGGATACATAAATCAAATCACCGGCACATCACGTGACGCTCTTCACACAGTGCCATAGAAGCCCGCCCCCACACACTCCTCCTCACGTTCTCAGGGGCCGCGTGGCCCCGTTTCCATCTCAAGCTACAACCGCCAGGAGTGCATCCGTTTAGGAAATAAGGCAGCCGGTGGTCGCCCCGGTCTATGCATGGACGGAATTGAGAGGCTGTGTTTGGCGCAAGTTAATTTTGGAAAAAAGCATCTCCCCTTCCCACGTCAGTCTTGATGTATGTTTCTGCAAGTACTATATGGAGTAAAATGGTTTCGGCACGAACAAATTAGTTGTGCGATTATTTCGGCTGTTTCTATTCCAGCTTCTGTGAAGAAAATGTGATATTTATGTGAGCAATACTTGTTACCTCCAATCAAATGAAAAATAAAAGAGGAGAAAACGCTGCAAACGTATTTGCGAAGTGGCAAAGCAGAATCTCCCTAAATGGAAGTTGAACGTGTCCAGAATGCATTGGGCACTCAGATGCTGGGCAATGAACAAATGCTCACGACCTGTGCCCGCGAGACAGGATGCAGGCCAGTGTGAAACAGCCTGGTTGTGGGTTTGCGGGCATCGCTGCATGATTGTGCCCGCCTGTGGATTATTTGGGCGGGCGCCTGCCACACGTGCCTCAGTGTGTCGTGAATGTGCCGACGTGCTGTGCAGTGCTCCTATGATAGGAAGGCGAGCTGCATCCTTTCGGCAGGCAGGAGGCAGCACATTGAACTGGCGTGCTGCTGCTACTCGAGGCTGGGGCTGAGGGCAGCAGGTCTGAAAGGTAAGGATTATCCCCACACTATTCTTCTTTTTTAAGTTGAAAAAACATCAAATTCTGACCTGAATCGATACATGCTGGCTATGTGCCCCATAGTGATGTTGTAGATTCTGTTTGCACAGTAACATTTGGCAAGTAATGATGACCTTTAATACAATCTAGAGGCCTGCAAGGCGCAAGATGAAGCACAAAGTTTCAGCGCTTCTTCAAAATGTTTATTAATGACCTGCCTTCCCTAGGCATAATGCGCGGGAAACGCAATTGCTAAAAGGGACTATAATCCTGTTGTAGTGAAGTAATTTATCAGTGTAACTAAGAATGCGTACTGTCAGCCTTGGCAATCAGCAATGCATTGCCTCGATGCAGTAGCTGAAGCAAATACATTCCCTGATATGTTTACTTTTGAGGGCCTGAGCTTTTAGAGCGTACAATCAATTCTACAGACCATTAAAATCCCATGCAAGTTAAGGGGAGCGGAGCCTTCGACTTCAAAGGGCCTCACATCTATTCTTGTAAAAATATGTTAGAAAATAAGGGCAACTGAAAAAGCTGATCTTTCCCAACATCGTGGGAAACAAGCAATCCACTAGCACAAATGCAGTGACCGTGGATGTCCAGAGGATGGCATTTTGGGGGCACACTGAAAAACGTGTCTTATCACTGTTCAGGGTCAGCTTTGCAGTGCTTAACTGTCATCGTGTGGTTGGGGGGTCACAGGCTCAGCTGCCACATCTCAGCCCCAGAAAGACACTGTTTGGCCTGCGGATGCTTGTGCTGAAGTTGCAGGAGGCAGCAGAGTAGAAAAACAATTGGCAGCAACGAGAAGGGAAAGGTCGTGACCATGTGTCCGTAAATGTTTGCTGTTTTAGTCGTTTTCTGTTAGGAGGGTTGTACTGGGCAGAAGGTTTGGGGGACAAATATGCGTGTCTGGGAGGATGGTTGCATTTATCCCTGATGTAGGCTCAGGAAGACTAACTGCGGTTAAATTCACGATGACTGAGGAGGGAGTTCGGTGGTGTAACTATGCTGCAAGATGATTTTTAAAAGCCATCACATTTGCACGGATTCATGATAAATGAAAACCTTCTGTGTTACTTTCTGCAACGTGTTACCAAAGGGTGTGTACGCTGTTTGGAGGGAGAGGTTTTGGATATAGAAAACTGTAACTTATGTTCCAGCAAATGCTTTAAGTGTGACAGGACTACAACAACCCCCCAGCATGAAGCCCTGCAGCGTTGGAGCTTCCCCAGACATTCCATTTGTATTTTATAGAAGAGCAAAGCCCCATAGTTCAATCCTCATCTCATGCTGGGCCTTCTAGGAAAAGATGGGGAACTTTTGATCAGGAGACCAGTCATGGTTTTCCATATCGCCAAAACTGTGTGATTTTAGGCACATTATGGTATCTTTGTGCTTCAATCCAATTATATGACAATTCATCATTTGTTTGCAGGCTTGCTTATAGAAAGCAACATATGGAATCAGCACTTTGGGTGTACTGAATATTAGGGGTGTACTGGCTTACAGAGAACTCTGGAGATTTCCTGATGGGCCTCTTTTGTGCGATTACCTCTTTTATTTGCACATTTTCTCATGGGAAATGGATGGGGCTTGCTCACACTGTGTAATACAGGGCCACTTTAAAAAAAACATTTCCAGGGCCTCTTTTGGTTCCCAGTCCACCCCTGAGTATGCCCCAGTAATACCAACATTGTGAATATTAACAGGTCAGGCCCAAGCATGATTGAAACTGGCCTGTGCGCCCCCCCCATCCCCTGTAAGCCTTGAAATGCATGAGAATAATTTGAGGTGCCCTTTCCTTATGCCATACCCTATGTACCATACAGGCATGCATGCATCATCCAGGTGCAATGTGGATGACGAGGAGGCAGGCCCATCCCAACGACTGCCCAGCACCACCCCCCCAAAGGGCCCGGCAGGATACGCCAAGGTGGAGGACCCACCCCACCAGGGGCTCACCACCTTGGTGCCCCAAGCCAGCAGTGGCTCACCACCTTGGCTCCCCCAAGCCACCAGGGCTCACCACCTTGGCACACACAAGCCACGAGGGCTGCCTCACCAAGCCCATCCCAAGCCACCAGGGGCCCACCACCTCAGCGCACACAAGCCACGAGGGCTGCCTCACCAAGTCCATCCCAAGCCACTGGGGGCTCACAGGATGTTGAAGTTGCCACGAGTGCAACCACCCCAGAGGACGGTGCCTCATCCTGTGAAGAGCAGCATGCTGTACCTGTGTTAACACCAATCCACAGTCCAGTGCAGCAAATGGACACACCCAAAGGGACCCCTGACCATGTTGAGAGTCCCAGCCACAGTCCACATGTCTGTGCATGCTGCCACCATGCACACATTAGTGGCCAATGAGGACACACCCCCATATAGGCCACCTGGTGGCAGCCCCTCCATCCACGGCAGCCCCACCAGACACGCCAGCACCACAAGCAACAGCAGCCCCACTACCCCGCTGTAGACCTGCCAGGCACAGCAGCCCCACCCAGGACACAGGACCAGGTCCGGCCAATGTGGTCTTGGCACGCCTGGATGTGATGGAGGCACGCCAGATGAGAATAGAGGGCATGGCCAGCAAACACAACCGCCACATCAAGGCCATTGGCAATGCAATTAGGGGGGCTGCCAAAATCATGGTGCGCGACAATGCCTTCACACGTAAAGTTGTGGAGGGATGTACTGCGGCACTCACAGGGTTTGGCCAGCGAGTATGTGAACTATGCGAGGTGCAATCTGCGCACGCAGAACAGATGCGTGAGGCAAATAATCTCCTCCGCCAACAGCTGCGGTTGGCTGCATCGGTGCCATCCACCTCAAGAACCCCACAGAGGGCTCCCAACAGGGGTCACCCAGGCATCGGTCACTGAGGCATTCACACAGCGCTCATCTGAAGGTGGAGCATCTGGAAAGCGACAACGTCCTTGTTAGATGGACAATGCAACATTGGCCTGAGGGCCGGGCACATGGACCCATATGCACTGTGTTGTGCGAGGGGGATGCTGGGGAGTTGGTGGGGCCAGGGGGATGTGTGCTGGGTAGTTGGTGGGAGCAGGGGTGATGGGTGCTGGGGAGTTTGTGAGGGAGGGGGGATGTGTGCTGGTGAGTTGGTCGGGGGAGGGAGTTGGTTCCACGCTAATTAAAGCCTGTTCAAACATGACAGAAAACTTGGACATTCATGATTGTGTACAAGTGCTATTTATTTTACAAGTGATCTCTGTGACATGTGCCCATCCACCAAATCAGACGAAATTCTCGATCAATGCCTGTCTGGCCAATCTCCCCTCCCTCACCCCATCCCTGTGTGCATTATACCCGGCAACGGGCACATGGTCATTGTCACTCCCATCCCATGGGTGTTTCCCGTCGGCATCAGGGGGTAGTGGCACATTCCTATGACAGCAGATGTTGTGCAGCATGGCACAGGCGAGTACAATCTTTCCTACTTTTTCTGGTGCTTACATCTGTATCCCAGCCAGTATGGTCCAGGCACCGGAAACGTGCCTTCAACAAACCAAATTTCCTTTCCCCACATATGCGGGTACGACTGTGGGCATTGTTATATGCCAGCTCTGCCAGCCAGAGTTTGTGGATTCCGCTCAGGGGTCATCAGCCATGTGAGCTGCGGGTATCCTGAATCACCTGCATGGGATGAGCTGTGTAGCTCATCCACACCCAGTGAAGCAACCTAGGTTGCTTCACTGGGTGTGCAAGCAATATGCATCAATACACTATGCACTGTGGTCATCTTTGTGTGCAACGGGGACATGCATTGTGATTGGCTGATTGGTATACATATATCATCTTTCAGGACATGCATTATCTGACCCATACATGCACCCTTTCTGATTGAGTGGGTTGTCCTATGGCAGATTACATTTGCCTGCACTTGGGATGACTGGGCTCGCAGCAGTGGATGATGACCTATGTGTATGGGATTGTGTGGGACACTCAGGCTCAACAAGTACCGGCATGATACCACTTGTCCTTTGATTATGGTGTATTCATCTGCCACGGGTTTGCTCTGCAATGTGCGCCACGTCCCTTGTAGCCCACTTTCTACATGCACCGCCCCTTGGGTTTGATTGGCAGAGTGGCGCATCCATAACGTCAGGATAAGGTTCCCGTCATGACTGCCTGTTCAGGGCCAGTGTTGATTTGTATTTGGTTGTGGCTGTCTCAGTGGATGGTGGGGCTTTAGCTACATGGCACCAGTTTTTGCTTTTTTTAACATGCACGTAAATGTGCATTCATGGGTCACTCTCGCAGGGATGTTCATGTTCGGGTTTCCTCTGGATCATCTACAGTGTTTTTGCGGATGGGTATTGCATTCCTCTCACTTTGCATTCCTGTGAGGTGCCCTGGGTGAGGTTACTCTTATGTGCCAAGGTGTATAGCAGCACTGCAACACAGACAAGGTACATTGTGGTTGTTTTGTTCCCATGTGTTATGGTGTTTTTACAAGTGTGTGCGCATCACCTTTTGTGAGTTCAGGTGTGGTGGCCGTGTGCAGGTGTCCTTGTGTGCCACACGTATATGGAACTAGTGCTGTGATGGTGTTGGCTGTGGCTCCTGGTGGCATGAAAGGCTTCCTGTGGGTCTGCCCCCCCCCACATTTGTTGTACTTTGGCATGCATTTCAGGCAGGGTTTGTACTCACCCACTGTCCATGTGCATTGGGCTCTGTGCCTCTCCATGTAGGCTGGCAGTGTGCTGTTGCGCAGCACCATGGAGTCGTGGGTGGATCCTGGGTAGCGCAAGCGCAGCAGTGTCTGATGGTCAGGTCTGGGCTACATGTCATCTGCATGTTCAGAGAATGGAAATGCTTCCAATTCCTGTAGGCTGCCTCATGATCCTGGGGTTCTTCCAGTGCAACATGTGTGCAGTCTAGGGCTGCAATCACGTTCGGGACTTGGGCAATGGCATAGAAATGTGCCTTGAGTTTGTTCACCTGTACCTGGGCGGTGGGCAATGCAATGTGTTTGTTCACATGGCACAGCAGTGCCAGGACGGCAAAGAATGTGGACTGGCCCATACCATGCATCATGGCAACTGTGTGCTGCAAGCTGTCCGTTCCAAGGTACTGTAGGACTGACACCAGCTTCACGAGTGGGGGCACAACGGTGCTGATGGCAATCCTGCTACCAATGTCACCTTGGATTGTGTCCAGCAACAGGGTGATGGTAGCCCTGCCCAGTCTGTACTCAGATACCAACTGACCATCAGTCAGGGGCCAGGGTGTTGGCCTGACCCTGGGGATGGCTGACCGCCTTGCTGGGGCTGGTCTCCTCCAGTGTTCTGTCTCAGACTTGCATATATTTTCTTTGATGCACTGTTTATTATACAAACAAAACAGTGTCGACAGACACGTGTTTCTGCCTCTTATGGCGTAGGTTCTATCTTCACCACCCCTAGGCCTTCATCAGGACAGATAGCAGGCGACTCGCCTTGATGAAACTGAAATATATATATATGGCACAAATAGACTCTTCTCTTCTCAAAAGGCTACTGTTGGAACTCATAGTAGCGTTCCCTGTTTAATGCAGCGTATGCTGTTCTGCGTTATTCATGGCACACAGATTCCCTTGTTGACTGGAGAATCTCATCCACACCACAAACACTTCCTGCTCACTAAAAGATTTTGGGCTTCTTGATGGGTCTGAGACGGAACACATGACCTTTTAGTTTAGATTGTCATGGTTTTGCCGCTGTCATTTGGCCACAAGAAAACATTGAAATAGGGTGTGAACACTGTAATTGGCCAGAAGAAAAGCATTAGGCGATAAGTTCAGACTAATGTCTGTGGATTAAGAAAAGTGAATTTGTTCTTAAATGTAATACTGCTGCTTGAGCTTTTTTTAGTCACTTTTACTAACCCCATCACTTATTTTTTATGAACAATAATCGACCGAGAGTGGATTTGAGAGTAATATTTGGTGCTGGAGTTGTTTTAACATTTTTATACAATAATAAAAAATAAAAAAAATGGTACATTTAACCATTGAGCACAGAAATTTGCAGGAAGAAAATGTTTTTAATGGGGTATGACTGAGAGAGAATTATGATAGATGTTTAGTCAGTTACGAGAAACACGTGTCTCCCACAAGTGTTCTTTTTGTCTAGATTTCCATCCAGGTAGAGGGAGACACTAGTCCGGGACCCACCTTTTTTAGGTCTTTGTAATAATGCCACAACGAGACATGTCTTACTGTCTCCGGCTCCACTCGTGCGCTAAAATACGTGCTTTGGTGATGTTCCAGTTACCTTGTCCGTACATGCCAACCATCCTGATTCAGGCGGGAGTCTCCCGATTTCTTCATGAAAAATAGTGCTTTTTTTTTTACTGTCTCCCTCCTAAAATAACTATATCCCCAATGCAATCCTATGGGAAAAATGCATTCTCTCGGTTTCTGTGGTGACATCTCCCTCTCAGGGGCTCCAGAATGTTGGCACTTGTCTCTTAAAGATACCACACAACAATACTCTCCTTCATGTCTTAAATACAATCTAACCCCCGCACTCATGATAGTGAGGGGATTAGTCAATATTATGAACTGTTTGTTGTACAGTTGGAAAACATCAATAAATAAAGATTTAAATAGGACTCAAATACAGAATTGGGGAAATCGATATGGGCTCTTTTATTATATTTTGTATTCCCATTTGTATTGTTTATACTCTTATATTCTTATAATGGTGTGGTCAATTTGCCTTAATGTTTTACCACCGGTGCCATGGTGTACTTCTGTTTGGAGATTATGTACAATTCTGGTCTGCAGTAATAAGTGCTGGAAGTAACCTGAGGGGAGGCCGCTTCAATTTGACAACTAAGAAATATTGCACATTGTTCTCTCCTTCAAAAGAAGCTTTTCAAAAAGTACTGCGCCGTTTAGCTTAATCAGATGTATGCATGTCATTCTGTTGTGTATGCTTGTGAAGCCTTACGTTAAGAGTTCATGAACATTTTAAAAGTATACTATGCTGCATACAATTCCAAAACGTCTCAGGAAGCGTTCTTTAAATCCTTTCATGTTCCGACAACCGTCCAGCATTCTTAAAAATCCACCATGAAATGCTCAATAATCCACTATCGTTTTGGTGCTTAATTGAAGGCCTGGGTGTATTGGTACTTCCAACTTTGAGCGGGAGAGGTACTGGTTAGCAGGGGGGCGCTCTCTCTCCCAGGGAGGAGGGAGGGAGGAGGGCGGAGTTTGCTAGATGTTTCTTGCCTGTGTTGGAGCGAGTCTCACGGGCGGCGCATGGCCAAGAGGAAAGCGGAGTCGCTGCTGGCGCTCCTCGCGCCCCCTTATAAGCGGTTGCTGGGCGACCACCTTCCCCACGCTCCGGTTAAGAGGAAGATGGACTTTGTGGAGGAGCGTACCGTGGACGGGGCTCGGCTGTCGCAGCGACCGCGTTCCGCCGCTCCAACTCCACCCTCCGCTCGTTCGCTCAGTGTTGATGGCGGCCTGAAGCGACCCCGCGTGGATACCGGCGGGCACAACGATCAGGAGGCAGCACCGGACCCCGGGGCCGAGGGAGAAAGTCGGCGGCGCGGCAGCACTGAGCCCAGGAGGCGGAGCCTGTACGGAAGTCAAGATCAGCAGGTAATCTGGGTCCATGGTTGCACAATCTCAAGAGCGGGGGTTATGTTATTGTTGTTACAGTACTAAGTGGAGGTATATACCGAGGTGGGCGGTGAGGTCATTAATGGGACAGGTGTATCCTGTGGCAGTTGGTAGATAGCTGTGACTCAGGGTCTCTCGCGTGCATCTCAGTTGCGTGTAATCGACGATGACAGCGGTAGCATTTCGTTAATCAAGGTTTTTATATGGGCTGCGCGAGGCATCGTTTCCTCCCAACATTAGGTTTCAATAATTTCCACGCCAACAGTGTTTATGGTATTTATTTATTTTTTACCTTGTGTGTATGTCGTGCGAGCATATTTCACTGGGTTTCTAAAACATTTGGGTGCAGGTCAAAGGTGTATCGAAACGCATTGAAATAACATGCATTTTATGATGCCTACTTGCAGCTAATAGTCTCGCGCTGCATTATGCACCCCCCTTCTAATCTCCCACCATTCGTACCTCTTAAGCGATATGCCAAAAATCACAGGCCGCAGTCCTTGACATCAGTACAATAAGGACTGTGACGAGGATGTCATGAACTGGCAGTAACGAAGATTACCGGTAAGTAATCTGCCGTTACCTTCTCGCTAGGGTGATCAGATTTCCAAAACGAAAAACCGGGACGACCAACAACATAAAAGAGGGACTACATAGAAAGCTATGGATGCCAGTCAGGTGAGGTCGTACAGGTTTATTGTTGGGTATAACAAGTCCATAGGGATGCACAGTTAACGTGAGATAGACACTGGCATCCCACCCGGCGGTTATACAAGACTCGAAAAGATAGGACTTAATCCTTTATCAACAGTTATCCATTCATCTGAATGCCATTGGTTAATTCAAAAAGTACAAATTTTAATGGAGATAACAAAATAGTCTAAAATACATGATTAAACCCTCTAAAAAGATACAAGTGTATCGTGTTGACAAAGACAAACATTAAGAACATACAATTCTAAAAGATCTTAGAGATAATGACTTTCTAATCTCTAATTCTTCTATTCTAATTCTATTCAATAATTAGGATTAGATTGTCCCTTCATTGGAATTTTCAATTCACTCAGTTTAACTAATTAGACGAACAAAAAATTCTCGACATGTTTCAGTCCTCTGGGTCTTGGGACTTTCTTCAGGAGTGGTCAATAAGGGGGGTTTAGAATGGGCTTCAGCTAAGTATGAACTCTTCTGGCCTCTTCTTTAAGATGATAATAACTGTTGATAAAGAAACGTTAAAAAAGAATCAATTTATGTTTCTTTAGACACGTTTAGAGGTGTCAAGAAAGACTACAGGGTCCATTTGGTTACCTGGTCTTCTTAGTGTGGGGGCTTTCTTGATTAGCAGGCGAAAAAATGTCCACATATGTTGGGCATCAATTTCTTGGGAGGAAGGATATTCCTACTGAATCTGAACACAACAAATTATTTTATTTACAAGAAAGTCTACTCCAGCCTTCAGCTTAGAAAACACAAAGCATTCTGGTAATTGCAGTTCCTCTGCGAGGTCGTTTAATTTGGAGAGGAGTGGTGTCATTTCTTTAGTAATTGGTTATGGTTTCTATATATTTTAAACTTATTTTAAACATAATGGCGAGATCATAATAGCTTATTCCTTATGCATGGGTTCTTAAAAAGGTCGCATTTTAGTCAGCTTACCAGTGGTTTAGTCAGAAAACTCTGTTCTTTTCCTTGCCGCGATGTTTTGCGGATGTGTTAATGCAGTTTTAGCTTCTGTGTAGAGGCTTCTACAATTGGTTTCTGAAATAAACCACACGGGTTGTATCCGTTAGTTCTAAATGGATTCCTGTTTCCCATTGCTGAAAACAGTTCGAAAAAAGACTTCAGTAAAACTGTTCTCCAGCTATTCTTAAAGCTAGAAAAGTGCTAAAAAAATGCTAGAAGGATGTTAAAAAATGCAAGTCAAATGCTGAGTTTAAATCTAAGTGCTATCTTACTTCTCTGTATTTCAATACTTTGCACAGGCTACCGTGTGTATCATGATTTACCTGTTTCTTGGTCTCTAGTCATTCCCAATGGTGCCACTACAGGGTGGAGTGGTATCCCTGTGGGCTGGTGTCTTCTATGGGCTGATTTTAGCTCCTCTGTAAGATCCTCCTTCATGGGTGCCTGCGCCTGTTCTGGTTAGTATCTATGTTTGGGCCGCCATTTTGAGAGGTCTATATATAGCTCTCTAGTAGTCCTTTTTTAGTGTTTATGTCATTAAAGGGCCTCTACTTCAATTGTGTTCTCTGGCTCTGCTATTAACAGTCAAAAAGAAGGTTGTGCCGATGATTATAAATTATACAGTAGGGCGATCAGATTTTTAACCAATCTATAGACTCGTTGAGTCCTATTTTGTCACTTTAGTTTAAAAAATTAATCTCTGTTCTTTTTCAAGTAGGATTCTATTTTTTGTATTGTGATCTCTCCCTTGTACCATTAGTAAAACGGTCCAGCTGAAGTTTTCATAAGCATGTTGTGCTTCCCCAAAATGTTTTGCTAGAGGTGCGTTAGTGACTTTATTTTTCAAACAGCTTTTATGTTCAAGCATCCTGGTTTTTACCTTCCGGTTTGTTTTCCCTATCTAGTGTTTATTACACGGACATGTGATACATGTATACTACATATTCAGAATTGCAATTAGTCATTAGTTTTTGTTTCCAAGGGGTGAGTAACCCTATGTCTATTTCTTTGGTTTTTTGGGTTAATTTACACATTGCACAATTAGTGCATGGGTAATGTCCAATTAAAGGTTTAAGATAACAGGATTCAGTCAGGCTCAGGGTTTTTGTTGGTTTTTCTTTGAGTTTGTTACTACTCACTCTGTTCCCAATCGTCTAGGATTATTTGTATGCAATAAGAGGAACAGGAATCCCTATTTCACTCTTCTCAAAGATTTTCCATTGGGTTTTTACTATTTGGCTAATTTTCAGACTCAAATTAGAGAAAGTGTTAACACATACTAGCATATCTTGTTGCGGTCGTTTAATTTTTGCTTCTAGGAGGGCTTCCCTGTTGTTCGCCGCTCTTTTGGCTGACTTTTTGATCAGTTTTTTAGGGTTTCCTCTTTGTTTTAATTTGGCCGTCAGATTTTTTGCTTCTGTTTCAAAGTCCATAACTGTCCCCCAACTGCCACTGGTAGAACGCCTCACAGTCCGCATGCCCCCAACTCCACGCACGCGCACATTCAGGTACACATTACTACACTTCTCCCTCCGTTACAGCTGAAAATGAATAACCCCATACTGTAACACATTACTACACGACCTCCCCGTCACACTGGAATGGAATGACAATTCACCCTCCCAAAACATCAAGCAAACAACCCTGCACCACGTGTGGTCAGTACGCAGTGCACCCATAACTCAATACCAACATACAACCCCAAAACAAACTTGAAGAAGGGGCAGAACCAACGTCTGAATGCACAAAATGCCCTAAACAAAAGAGTATGCGTCCTGGCATAGGGAAGAGCCAAATGGATGACCGTACCTTGAACAATAACACCCGAACCAACCAGATGAACTCCAAAACACAACGACCTATCGCTACCACGTCAACAACTGGAAGAATGTTACAATTCCCTAACCAACTTCTTACCTTCCAT
Source organism: Ambystoma mexicanum (assembly GCF_040938575.1). Taxonomy (NCBI): domain Eukaryota; kingdom Metazoa; phylum Chordata; class Amphibia; order Caudata; family Ambystomatidae; genus Ambystoma; species Ambystoma mexicanum. Next base: position 1,192,270,795 of record NC_090935.1, on the reverse strand, counting down.
AATCTACCACCACACCAATGAGGAGCCCTCGAGAACTAAAAATAATAAACAAGATCCTCCACCAGTTCCGAGCTGCTCCTCGGAACCTGAGCCTGCCACACCCAGACAAACCACGAGTAACCCGAACGTTAACACTCAAGCGCAAACCCCATCCGCCCCGAGCTGCCCCTCGGAGCCTTGGGTCTGCCACACCCAAGCACATCCCAGCTCATAGAGCAAACGGACCCGCAACAACCATGAGCCCGACATGCCACAACACCGTTTCCCTTCCTCTAAACACAGAGGAAGAACATCTAAAGAATCAAACACACAACAGCGCATGGAAGCACAAACTGTAAACCTTCAACCCCTAGCTTCCTCTAACACCACCACAGTGTGGCCCCAAGCCACTGCCTCTGGCGACCAGAAGGACCAGACTCGCCAACCAAAATGAGGTGCACAGGAGCACTAAATGTAGGTCTACCCGGCACCTACAAAAACCTTAAACGCAACCAATACATTGGCTGCACCCAACACTACCACGGTGTGGCCCCAGGCCACTGCCGCCAACGACGAGCCCAAAACTGGCTCGCAAAATGCATAAAACCGCATGAAAGTACTAAGTGTAGATCACACTGCCACCTACCAAACAATAAAGGAAGAACACACTTCCTTACCAAGATCACACATAGTCCCACCTGGCTACCTACAACCTTGGACCACTCCAGGATCCCATCTAGGGCCACCTATAAACCCTGAGCCACAACCAAAACTACAGTACGCACACAACTCAGCAGACCGTAAACTGCACCAAAAGGTTGCTCCCCAAAAAGCAACATGGATGCACAAGACAACCCACGCAGAACAACCGATGACGTACCTTAGGCTGTGCACACACCTCACGCCCAGCATCATGGTACCTCCTCTATCACAAGTGCATTTCACAAGGCGCATTTCCAAACTCTTTTAAAGGAAAAACAATGAAAGAACACAGACCCATGGAAAATCCAAAGTCCGTCCTTCCCGCCTGTGAAAGAAAACGATAACAAGATACGTAACAACCCCAAGTCCAGTCCATCCACCCTCTCAAGAATCAGAGCAATTGTAAACAAAACAGTTGTAAATGAACACAGTATTAGCAAAACACATAGAACAGGGCCACCACATCACACTCGCCCACATACCATACTGGCCCTCAACCAAACGAAACAGAGGCCACATACAACCTACACACGCTCTCATACTGGCCTCTCATGACACACAACACCGTCCGTTAAACTTTCACCTAAGTGAGGCCATTCATCCTCGCATAAAAATCGTATCGATCCGGATCAAAACTTCATAGGGTACGAGTAATGAGTTTTGTCGCAGTAATAATCATATCGACACCCCTCCGCATCACACACAGGGCACCGATGCATACACAATCTCTTCACATTTTCAAAGTACTTACGGTCTTGTGCTGATGACCTCTTTCTTGACTCCATCACCTCGGGTAACGAGCAAAGGTTTTTTCCCTTTTGATCCTCAATGTTGTTCGTACACCGCCCTAGTACAGGTGGGGACTTCCCCAAGTCCGAACTCTCCTCATCTGGCGCCGGAGCAGCTGACAACTCCTTTTCTGGCGCCAAAGCCTCCCACTGAGCCCTTCCGCACACCAAGCGATTCAGCTTAAATAGTACTGAGGGGGCGGAAACACCTCCTTTGTTATGCCCTAAAGTGCGCTCCTCATGAAAATGTTCTTCGTCGGCCATATCTGGCGGCTCTCAGGCCAGGAAAAACCCTGTCACAGGCAGTGGCTGCAGCGCACCACACTGGACCCGCCAAATGCCTTTCCGGCGTGGCCAGTAGGGTACCGCACCAAGGACCTACTGGTAACAACTGCACTGTCCTCGAACTGCCTCCAGCAATGACAACACGGACAGCTCACCGCACTGGACCCCGGCTACAGCAGCACAGCTGGACCCCGGCTACAGCGTGTGGCCGGCAGCTGCGCTGTCCCTGGATTCACCTCACAGAAGACAGCAGGACACCTTCCGCACTGGACCCCGGCTACAGTATGCCGCCAAAAACAGCGCTCAATTCGGCAACCGCGCACTTCAGATCACTGGACTTTCGCCAGCCTGCAAACTCCAACGGCCACAATACAGGTCTTGGTGCTGGCCCGGCCGGGTGGGACGAAAGATGACGGAGGGCAGTGTCTTGACAGTAGTGTTTCATCCCCCTCCGTGACAAAATCCCATCCTCGTTGCCAGTGTCCACAACTGTCCCAACTGCCACTGGTAGAACACCTCCATGTCACAGTCCGCACGTGACACATGCGCACATTCAAGTACACATTACTACAGACTACCCCCATCGCAGCCCACCAATTACCGCCCCTCCCAACACGCTCACACCACCCAATCATATTTCCAGCACTTCTCCTTTTTATAACGTTATATGATCTCATTTGTGCAGTTTTGTCTGTGATCTTAGCATGTTAATTCAAAACAAGCGTTTGCTCTAATTTTTTTATTTTGATTTGGCTGAATAAATCAACCTTTCAAAAAGAAACACATATTACAACCAGTAACAAACATTTAATTCAATTTTACAAAATTTTAGGCTTAAAAATTAAAACCAATTTAACAATACAATGTATACTGATTTTCCAAATTCAGACAACTTTACATTTTTAAATCATGAGGAGTCACCTGTTTGACAAAATGAGCCAATGCAATCTGAACAGAAGAGTTTGTGTTATTTAACAAGTAATTCCAAATTTCTTCGTTGGAACGGAATATTTGAAAATTACATTTTGCATGAAAATATTTGTGCCTCACACTACTCGGTGCTGGACATTCAACCACTAAGTGACATAATGTTTCAATTTTTTGCTGATCGAGACAGTATCTACAAAAGGTTTGCTGGCACCAATTGTCTTCTTCCCAAAATCTGCCTCGTCAAGCATAAGTTCAAACGAATACGCATCATCTTAGCCCTCACAAGATTAGAGGCACATTTATTTAAGTTTGGTTCAGGGCAACGCATTTTTTTAATTTATTTATTTAATTTTTTATTAAAATGAGATTACTTCCCCAGTTCTCAGTCCACATAGTCTAAACATTGATTACGTGTACTTATCCAATCGAAACGGAATAGCTTCAGTTTATCCTTCGTTGGATTCATCAGCAATAGTTCAAGGGAAATATCAGCTTTAACTAAAGTTTCTAAAACACAATCAACCCATTTCTTTGGAAATTTTTTGCCAGAAACCATAAAATAGTTGTCTAACACACCCAAAACATTGGGAAGAGAAGCTCCAATTAGACATTTCCGATAGTGAACAGAATTTCCACAATAATTGAGTAAATACAGAGGTTAGGCCTAGTTCGTAACTTATCATTGGGATTGGGGTGCATTGAGGCAGTCCCAAAACTCCCTTCCAAAAATGTGATTTGAGACGGTCCCAAAAGGCTCTCGGCTTTGGTGCCACTGTCTCTGCCCCATAAATAATTATGGGTATAACTTTTTGTTGGAAGAAGGTAATAATATGGATTAATGTAAATTAACCGTATCTAAACAGTAGAATTTTAGCTTGTGATATTAATGAGCGATTTTTCGCATCAAGGGTTACACAGTAAATGTCATCACTCAAAACTTCTGTGAAAGGGAGACCCAAGTATTTATATTGTTGAACCGCAATTAATTCTTGGTTATACAGTGACCAGGTAGTTTTTTTTTTTTTTAATTGCAGCTTTATGGCAAACTACAACTTGGGTTTTTATAAGATTGATAATCAAATTGTTCTCCATAAAATATTCCTGAAGTTTATTTAAACGATTTTGAAGAAGTCCATAAGGTGTGCATGGCAGTAACACCAAATCAGCGGCGTATAAAAGTCAAGTAACCTTCGGTTTGCCTAGTTTCGGTGAGTCAGCAATTGTACTCTCAAATTTGAGACCAATGTCTAGCAAGAAGAAAGTTAATAAAGTAGAGGCTAAAATGCATCCTTGCTTTAAACCTCGTTCAGTGGGAATTATGGCTGATAGTAGCCCTTCTAAAGACAATCTCACTTGCAAGGAAGTATGAGAGTGCAAGAGTTTCAGTGTGAGAATTGACGAAGGACCACCATGCTGGAGAAGTTTCTGAAACAAGTTGGCGATCAATCGAATCAAATGCAATGCTTAGATCAACAAAAGCAACGTAAAGATTATGATTTTCATCAGCATTTGTGTTTAATCAAATTAAGCACAAGCATATTGGGTGCACTGCCAATTCCGTTGGGGGTCTCTTTTAAATTCACGCCTTGTCCATTCATTTAACTCTTGCAAAATAATACGACTAAAGAATTTGCCAGGAGCATCTAATATGGCAATCGGACGATAACTTTGAGGTAGCTGGCAATCGCCTTTTTTAAACAATGGCACGATGACAGCGTGTCTCCAAGAGGTTGGAATGGTTTGAGTAGTAATATTATTGAAAATTTAAAACAAAACTTCTTCCCAAAGGTTTGGATTGATTTTGATTTATTCGAAAGCCCGTCCAACACTGGGGCTTTGGATTGATTTAGTGTGGATATAATGTACAATGTCGCTTTTTGTAAAATTAAGATGGAATGGTACGCTATTTTCACATTGATGCCCCTCAAATGCCGTTGTGGGTCTCGCATAAATCTTGGTAAAATAATCAATCCAGCTCTTCTCAGAGACATTATGTGACTGTACCATAGTTTGAGAATTAGACATGATTGTGTTTTAGTGTGGTCCACATCTGAGCTGTGTTTTGGTTGCGGGTCATAGACAACATGCTCTCGCCATCCCTTTGATAAAGGTTAGCCCGATAGGAACACATCCAATTTCTATGTGTAGTTTTGATTCTAGTCAGAATTATAGTCCTGTATTTTATGGGAAACAGAGCGGCATTGCGTCTCTGAGCACGATATTCAGTTTTCTTCCTTTTAACCTGTATATCAAAAAGATGATTTCTCAATAGTATTGGCCGTTTAGTACTCTGACCCCTTGGGACAACTTCTTGCATAAGATCATAATAGCAGACATTGGGATGTTCGTTGCTTAGTCACGAGTGAGTAAATGCCGCTGTTAAAGAACTGGCATATCGATGAATTGTTTCCTCACACCACTTAATCTGGTTTAATTGAGCATTTGCTCTTACAACACCAGAATAAGTTGATGCTGGCTTTTGGACTGTTGCCAAGGGTGTCAGCCATTGACTTGTTAAAATATGGTGATCACTATCATTTCGAAGCATTACTTTAAAGACACCCCATTCATAAACAACTTTAAGTCAACGTAAAAGGTAATTTTTCACTAAGCGGCAAACGAGGCGCGGCATTCAAAAGAAATTAAGGAGTACAATCTCAAGAGCAGAGGAACTGATCCTATACCTTCTACTGTGCAAGACCCATCAGTGAAGACAGATTCCAGGATGGAACACATATAGTTGAGCACAAGAACCGCTCATCCTAGACAGGCAGTAACAAGAAAATACTGCTCAACACAGGATTCAGGGATCCATTTATTAAGCCCATTGGACACCCGAAGATATCCTCATAACCTTCATAAAATAGAAGATCGCATATAGAATACTACATTCAGAAGTATTCGTCCTGAAGAAAGCGGCCTCTAACTAAATCCCGCTGAAACCGGTTGACTTTTTTTTCCTAAGTAGTACTGGACTGATTATCCAGACTCCGATACCCCAAATACACAGATGAAGGGGGCTTGTTTGAAGCAATTGTAATCGCTATTTCTAACTGACTGTTAGGTGAACAGAAAAATAGCACTTTTAATACCCCTAGACCTGGGGTGCACAAAATGCAGGCCATATGCGGCCCGCGGTATTGTGCTTTGCAGGAATGAAGTGCGGCCCACTTCAAGCAGAATTTCATTATGAAAGTCTTTGAAGCCTGACATGTTGCTGGCATAGGCGAGGCGTCCCAGGAGGGGGGTAATTGCCTTTCTAATTGATGGCCTGTTCCCCTCCTTCCAGACCTCCGGCAAAGTACTCTTTGCAAGGGCCTTAAAGGTGCGCCTTAGTCCAGCCATCATTCGCGCTTAGCAGGCTCCATTTGCACTGCCTGTGTTCTTTCATCTGGCCTGAAAGGGACATCACGGGAAGCAATGGGCCATGAATATCGCTGATAAAAGCAGGCTATGTACATGGTGGGCACACTTTAGTTTACCAAATGTGCAATTTACACTGGTAAAAAAAAAAAAAACAAAAAAAAAATGAGACATTTCCAAACTGAAACATGCTTCTGGAATTTACATTCATTTGTGTCCTTTTGAAATGTGTTTTTATTTTTTAAAACATTTTTTTTTCTGTCACAAATACCCTGTTGTTTTTGTCCTTTTTGTGTTTTTTCACAGGATACATTTCTAAAGCTGCTACATGCTTGTCAGGCTGCGTAATCACAAATAAATGCTTCTTTTGCACTGACAGCAGTTATCAGGAAATTAAACTGTGGGTTCATGGGTGCCAATTTTTGATTTTCACTGCGTGAGCAAAAATTCCCTCACCCTGAATATAAGCAAGCTAGCAGCCCAACATATCCCCTGGCCGCATACATTTTATAGCACTTATTTTCATAAGGAATTGCAAAGTCATAGGATTTGCAGCCAGTTTTAAATATATAACATCTTAGCAACAGTCACTCAACCTGCTGAGCTACCCTGGTAGCTTTCTTCTGTAGCGCCTGTGTATGAGTCATTAATGTATTCAAAAATCACTATTACCAACAGTGCAATTCATGTCCATGTCTTCAAAGTCAACAGTATTTCATCTCCATCCACACCGACCCTGTGCGTACATTCTTTGACGGTGCACCAGTGGCACTTCTCCATAATGTGCAAGGTTGCACCAACCCACTGCTCTAGACAGAGAGGAAGGGAGAGGCTGTTCCAGAATAGGGAGCCAGCCGAGGAAAGAGATCGGCCACCAGCTTGCTGTTTAGAGAAGCTCTTCACACGCAGAGAGTTAGCACTGGAGCAGCTGGAGCAGCATAAGATCTGGAGGGAGAGTGTTTGGTGAGAGCCTATTGTAGATACCGTGGTCCCCATCCCCAGAAAGCCTTATGGATGATCCAGAGGGATTTGAATTTAATCCTTGCAGCAACCAGGAGACAGTGGAGATATTTTAGTGCTGGAGAGGTGTGGTCCCCGGGGTTGAGGCCAAGGATAAGTCTTGCAGGTCATTGGATTTTATCCAGTGAGCCATGTAAAAAAGGGGCATTTTGATTCCCCAACCTTGCATGGCCCATTGGGGATGCTGGCTGAGGAACTGCATGTGTGTATGTATGAGGGGGGGGCTCCTGCGCCTCCTACCACATACAAAGGGAGATGGGCTCTTAGTCATCAGCGCTCCGGCTCTTGGGTTCATGTGCACGAACCAGGAAGCGCTCTTTGCTTCTTTTTTATACTACGCAGGAGCTGTAGCACTGGGAGGAAACATCAGGACCAGGGCAGAAGGTACTTTAATTTAAAATATGTACGCTCCATCACACTGGCATATTTGGGGGAAATATTTACACCCCTCCAATTTAGTACACAATTTTATCAACACTAGTGCTATAAAGCATGGTAATAAGCAGTATAGAAAAATAACTATATTGGTTATATTTTCTTTCCATGGCCTGTACACACCACCTTTTATTTGAAGCATCATACAAAAGTATTGTAAAGAGAACATTCGTTTTTTGCCCCGGTGACAAAGCAATTTTGATAGTGGGTATTGGAAGTCTTTTGTGGCAATACTTCTGAAAGCAGAGGTGTTTTGTGGTGGCGTGTGGAGTCATGTAGTCAATGTGGGCAGATCACTCATCAGCCACATCTGCACATCTCTTTTTCACCTGCAGGACAGCCAGTTCTGTTAGGTTATTGCTGCTGGGCTTGAGGGATGATTCTGTTATCACATTATTGATAACATGTTGAAGCCCAGGGCCAATTCAGTTTTTCTTCTGGCTTGTTAATAATGTGTACTACAAAATTGAAAGCACAAATAGCAATAAAGACAAGAAGTACACCTCAAAATGCCCATTTGTTCCCCACATACTTACTATAAATGTCTGGGGGGGGTTGTAAATTCACGACGTGCCCTGCCCGGCTACCCCACACAAACAATCTGGCCCCCGGTAGATGGCTTGTAAGGTACATTTGGCCCTCTTGCACCCCTGCCCTAGACCATTGGTCACAGGGAAAGCGTTTTGTGTGATAAGACATACGGGTTGGAGGCGGCAACATTAAAGACTGAGACCGACCCCCACCACGTATGTTATGCACTTACTTTTAGAAATTAGGAAAGTAGTGAGAGAGGACAAGGAGATGACCTCTACACCCCATTTTTAGTCGGCACACCAGAACTCACTAGGGCTGGTAGCGACTGTGCATGAGGTTACTTAACCTACAGGGCTAATTAGTTATCGCTAGGGATCCAGCGTTAGGAATAACTTTTTAATAAATATCCTTCTGTCATTTTTTGTGATATAGAAGGGAGGTGACCACCTTTTGACTCTAATTTGTTAACCCATCCAGAATAGTGGTCAGAAGCTACCGGAAAGCTGTGCTACACAGTAGAGAAATTCTGAACTGAGATATTAGGTCTTGGACATATGAACTTCCTTTGCAGAGAAGGCTAAAGGAATATGTGGTCTTCATCGAGATAGAACTCTACAGATCCAGAAGAGACCTTCACTCCGAGTATCCTTTTTAAAGAAAAGATAAAAGATAGTTTGAAATAAAGTTGTTTGAAACCAAGAGCCCTTTGTGTGTATTCTCTTATTCCCACAAGTGGTGACCGTACCAAAATAAAATGATGTTAAATCCGGATTCTATAAAAAACTAAATGCTGTAAAGAGTTAGAGCAGTGTTAAGCCTGTTTGAAGATGCTAGAGGGCCAAAAGTAGTACCATGGATCCTTCGGCTTGACGGGCTATTGAGCTGTGCAAACAGGAGTCCAGCTGCTCTTGGGCCTCTCCTTGTTGGGACTCACAATCCAGGGGTTCTAGAACAAGGTAAATCCTTGTGCATTCCCACTCCAGGGAGCTTGGCTGCCACCAACAGGGGATTCTTCACCTGTAGTGAGGAGCCTTGTTCAGTGCAGCTGGTAGAGAAGCAGACCTTGGTTCAAGCAGTGGTCACTTCAACTGTTCCACGCGGGTGATTGGGGAATAGAGCTATTCTTCCTTGGATGCCTTCTATCTTCCCCTCTTTGTTAGAGGACTTTGCAATGGACTGCACTCCCAATAGAGGTTGAATGAATTCTTGACTTCTTGAAAGTCCAAAAATTAATCTAGGAAGGAGTGCGAGGCCGCGTTTTTTTATAAAGGGGAACTGTCACTGGGAATTGAATAGAAGCAAGCGTGCTGTAAGAGGTCCAATCCCTGTTGCTGTAACAAGAGATACTTGCCTGTTCCTACAGGAAATGGAGGGGACAGGCTGGGGAAATCACCCCAACAGTAAAGCAAGATGGCAGAACCCTTCCAGGATCTGCCTTTCTCTCCCTGACTACTCTAACTTCACCCCTTCCCATGCCTGCTGACTTCGAAGGCCATCTAGTGCAGCCCCCTGAGGGGAGGCTGGCCTTTGAAATGTGAGCCCCCCAGATCTGGTGAGAACTCGTGTCTGAAGGGAGGTGTTCGACTTCCCAAGGAATCAAAGGACGACTGTATTCCTCCCCCCCCCCCCTGAATTACTGAACTGGTGACAGCCAGGGTATCATGACTACGCATTGCCCTCACATAGCTGGTCTGGGTTCACAGAGCTTACCCTAGCATGATATCAAATTGGTGTTGCATTAGGAATTGTGTGCTTGTATCATTCTCCATACCATAAACGGATATGGCTTAGTTTTGCAGATTAGCCTGCTACCAAACTGATAAGGAGACAGTTGACATTTAAAATGCTACTACTGGCTGCAGTGACGCTGTGGTCACAGCATCTGCCTGGAAGGCACTTGTGACGTTTGAACCTACCCTGTCCCACTGAAGAGCAGCTGCTGCAGTTGTCATGAGACTGGTTCAGCAAGGGCACACGTATAAACTATACTTTTGCAGGCTCTGAAAGTTTCGGTGTGCAGGAGCTAAAATCACCTGCTCAGTGTCAGCATCGCACTGTCTACCGGAGCTACCGCCGGGCAACCAGGAGCCAGTACACCGCATACTGCAAATCTAGCTTCCACATGAGATGCACACGTGAAACGTTTTGTCAATTATGTGGCATCCATTACATTTAAATCTTTTCTTAAACATTCGTCAACTGTTGGTTTTAAGCTAATTATGCTCCCCTAGGGTAGAAGCAGGAGCGACCAGCTATTTCAAACCCTGCTTTTGTCATGGAGCTCTATATGAAGTGTGGGTATGTTTAACAGGCACCCCTTTCTGAAACAGAATTACATGCACCATTTTAGATTAATAAAAAAAGGGGGGGGTCCCAACGAGAAGGATCTTTCTTACTGGCATTAAGACAGAGATCATTAGAGGCGCACCATGCCTGAATAGCAGAAAGGCAGTCTGGGATGAGCGAGGGGGAGGCCGAGGGTAGCCTGAGAGAGAGCTGCCTGTCCTCCGCATAACACTGAAAGTTAGAGGAAAAGGTAGTGATCATTCGTGCCAAGGGAGCCAGATAGACATTGAAGAACCAGATCGCTGGGGAACACCATATGTAGAAAGTACCCAAGGTCAACCTGCGAAGGTTGGTCCAAGAGGATAGCCAGGGCATGGGTCTGATCTGTGATGCCCATGATCGGGATGTCGTGGTTCACTGTGTGAAAGGCAGAAGAAAGATCAAGGAGGATGAAGACAGAGGGAGAGTTGGAGTCATGGTTACAGAGAGTCTTCACAGCTATGAGCATCATCAGTGGGAAGAACCGTTGGTTAAGGTAGGGAAAGCACTTCTACAACAGAGTAAAGCGAACAACTGAAAAAACACAAGTACCAACAGTTGGTGCCGGCTAAGCACACTCTAGGGGGAGAGCTGGGGGCCACAGTGGGGGAACCTAGAGAAGGGCCTATTGGTGGGGGGGGGGGGATCATGAGAACTGAGCCATGGCCCAGTACAAACTGCAGGGGAAAGTAGTTGCAGGGTTCCACAAGTGTTCACCTAGAAGGAAAAAGCTGGAGATGTGAGAGGTGCAAGGAAAAAGTAGTGGGAGTGAAGAAACGGAGAACCGCCACCCTGGAGATCAAGGGAGCCTGCTGGATGCATGGGACACAGTGCATGGTAAGAGTACGTGTGAGATAGGGCAGTTTAGTAGGGTGGATTAATGCCTGCGCCACCCTCACCTTTCCTACCTTGCAGTTGCTGCTGTCACGCTGCATGCTCGCTCTCTTCGATTCTGCGACCCGTTCCAACCCCTTCGTCGCCAACACCTGTCGCTCAAAACAGCGGCGTTGTCCTGCGAGGGCTTTGCCGCAGATGGTCCGATCCTCGGTTCTAAAGGGCTGGAAGTTGCATTGTGCTATGTGTCGCTGGGCAGCGTCTCCTGCATACCTGCGTTGCACAACATCCCAGCCTTGTCCTGCGAGGGCTTGGTTTTCACAGTCACGCTTGTGTATCCTTTCCAAATGTTTTTCCCAATGAGGAGCCCGTAAAGGGATATTGGCTGCTGCTCTAGAGATCCCTTGCCCAAGTCAAATGACTTATTTTTTTGTTTGTATGTGAGGGTTTATAACAAGGGATGTAAACTGGAAGTGATGCTTGCTGTTGTGTTTGAGAGCTGTACAGGTTGTTAACATTATGCCATCACTCCTTGTATATACTGATTCTTGCTGGGGCTCTTTTTGTAGGGCCCCCAGATATATATTCAAGGTATTTCTGCATGTGCCTCCCCCACCCCTGTGCGCTCCCTTACGTGTACCTTTCTCCGCGTGGCTGTGAAGGCTGGCAGCATCCAGGCTGCTGGCAGGCTCAGTCTCCCAGAAAATGATGCAGCCCAGGTGCGACAGCGCCCTAGGATGCCGCTGTCCTGTGTGGGTGCTGGTCACCGTTGGCACTTGCGTGCCCCCAGCTCCATGGAAAAACGCTGTGGTCCACAGTCTAGCTATAACGGCAGAGTTCTTCATAAGCCGGCTAGGCGCTACCGAGTTCCTCAACATTTTCTGTGCCAGTGCCTTTTGTTTACTGCTGGTTTGTTGTCTTTTTGCCTTGCCTCCAGTCATTTCCATTTGTTGCCTTCCCTGGTTATTCTCACCAGCAATCTTATGTTGCCTTCTCTCCTGGCTGCCCATTCTGCTCTTTTACTACCTGCCTGACCCGTTTCTGCCCGACGTTCCTGCATTTCTCAGCCCGGTCCCATGTGGCTCCTGGAAAGGCTAACCTACTCTGCTTGCCTGGATTTTCCCATACCATCGCAACACTGGTAGCATGCTCACTTCTTTGTTGACAACAAAGCCTCTTGGACCAGTGTTTGCACGGTCTCCACGCTAGGTAAATTCTGAGAGGCAAGGCTGTGATGTGGGGAATAAGCCTCTGCCCTACCCTGAGTGGTCACACTTTCAGGAGTGAATGGTCACACTTTCAGGAGTGAAAGGGTCTGATTCTCAACATCACCTGTTCAGCCGCTACAACCTAGCAGCACCTCAGAAACAAGTCCCTAACAAGACCACAGGTACGCAGCGCCTGCATGACTTGACCATTAACTGTATGAAGAGTGTAAGGGAGGACTGGTCCAAAAGACCCCCCCCCCTGCATCCTCTCCCCCGGTGAGGTCCGTGGCTCGTCAGGGGCCCCCCCCCTACCACCAGGGCCCAGGTGGTGGATGGGCCACTGGCTGAAGACATTGACCAAACCTGCTGAATTTAGCTAGGCCTCGGAAACCATTTTGTCTAATAAAGATGGTTTAAGCCCTGTGCACCGCAGCGCGGCCCCCACCCTTGGAGAGTTTGAATTATCCTTTTGGCCACAGCTCTCTGGCAGATCCGCTGAGAGCCCGTTCCCACGAACAGACGGGCATGAGCTAGTGTTAGATACCAACACTGTAACATTTCACCTTCCGCAGTGTATCGCTGATTCCAGCATGACCCGGCCAGCAGGGCCTGGGTGGAAAAGAACTGTACAAAGGTCCCCTGACAAAAGCAGAGTCCCCAAATACTAATGAGCAAACCACCTGTGATGGAAGCGTTCTCTCCACAACCTCTGACTAAAAAACCTGTAAAATGTATAAAAATGGCAGAATGGGTGCTCATATGCCATTAGGGATGAAGCACCCACATCCCTGTAGCTAGGCGCAAATGGTACAAGCGTCCCGGGGGGTTTTCATGTTATGCGTGCTATCGAGAAGACTGCACCCCACGGTCCCGCGCCAAAACTGAACTAATGCTGCTAGAGTGCAAAGGAAGACAAATGCAACTATATTGAGGGCTCATGTAAGGGGTGCACGAAAATGCACCATGTGTGTCCAAGCCCACTATGTGCCACTGCCGTCAGTCTCATTGGCGGGTTGTTCCTGCGTGCTCCACCAACCTTACTACTACCTCACTTACCGCGAATGTATAAGCATATAACAAAATGTTGTAGTCGTTAAAAACATAGCGTACAAGTAATGTGCTCAAATTGGCCATATGGATGGCACTAGCAATGTCAAAACGTGAGCTTTGGAAAGACTCAATGAGTATTGTATATTATATGAATGTTTATGTCTCGTCCACCTAAAATCTGCAACACACGAGGAAAATACCTTTGTGAGCACATGCAAGGCCATTCCCCCCCCCCCCCCTTCCTCCCAGTGAAGCCTGCCAGACGAAAAAGCAGGGGCCTGTGCCGCGCTGCTCCACCTCCCCCCCAACTCGGCTGAAGCCTCTTCAAGCATTCACATTCCCCCCGCAGTAGCCAAGGCCACGACCTGCCACCTGAATTATTTACAACCCTGCAGTAAACCCGGCCTTAAAACACAGATCCAAAGGCGCCCTTTCTTAGGCTTCACGACACATCACCTTAAGTTAATGGCCCCTGTAAAATTAGGACACCCAATATTATGGCAACATTACAGGAACACATCCATAATGACTTCTAACAAGGCATGATAACACGGACCGCCTGTCCCATGCCCCGAGACCCAACCCCACGACCTACGATACCCGGTCAACAGGACGATGGTAACCATGTATTGATGAATCGCCAACAGGCCCCGCTCTAGGTGCATTCCTCTTGTGTTGCATTAACCTGTAGAATAACCTATTAGAAGATTTACCAGGGAAGATAATATTGCAAGGTTGAATGACTGCGGTGTGCGTGGCCCTAGGGCAGAAAGTCAGGAAAGACATTCATCTCTGACACTGGTCACAGTTGGCACAACACCGTTGTTAGGAAAGATTTCGTTATTGTAGGGAACTTTCCTTCCATGTGGCAACCCCTAAACTTTTTGCTATTGTTTTCAACCTGTTTTCTTGACTTTGCCAGAGAAGTGCAGCCTTCTGCCGTACTCCTCTGGGCTTTCGCTCCTTTCTTACGGGGAAACTGACATGCCCTTAAGACAGTCAGTACCGGGGAACGCTGTTTCCCGTAGTTTCTTTTATCGTGTCGCCATTTTAGTGCAACACGACACAAGAGGGCACTGTAAGCTAAGTTACAGCTCTCTTGGGTCTCTAGCCTTCTACAGACCCTAGACACTCTTGTAGGATGGTTTTTGGATCGGTGCAAGTCATTCAGGGACTGGGCTGGTGGCAGCGATCATTTGGTTTATTTTGAGCTCCTTTTGCCGTTCTGAGCACCTTTTTGCCGCGAACACAAAAGGGTGGCCCGGCTACCCAAAATGGCCGGACCACGAGGCTCCTTTGTCTCGTCCACTGTCCGTCTTGCTCCCTTTACCTTCCCCCGGGTCAGGCGACCCGGGGCCTTCCTTATTTGGGCATGTAGTTTCCCGCGAAACACGGTTGCTTTCGCGGGCTTCTACATGTCGTTTGAGTGCCCCCAGGATGTGGGCTGGGCTGTCTGGTCCCAATACACATCCTGGGTGCCAGAGAGTCTAGGGTGGTGTGAATGCCTGGGACCACTGTGGTCCGTGATTGGTCCACGTATGGTATGTGTGTTGATGAGCGGATCTCCCATTGGCTCCCCTCCGTTTTGGCGCGAAGGGAACCGTGGATAAGAGGGAGCTGGAAACACCACTACCATGTCGATCTCCTGAGTTCTTACGAACCCAGGGATACAGGAGCCAAGTATCCTGCGAACACGAGGCTGGACCGAGGAATCGCTGGCGACCCCCTGAAGAACTTCTGCTCCTCATTGCTGTCGTCCGGTGAAGCCCTTTCCACCTAAGATCGAACAAGAAGGCCTGTACTGGCGCTTCGACCTATTGGAATAGCAGGACCAGCTATTCCCGGCACCTTCATCAACTCCTGCCGTAAGCCTTCGGAAGTGTCTCTGGGCCATCCAGTTGACTGACCAGCTTACTAAGGAGTCCTGCTCTGTAATCGCCGACAGGTTGGGTGGTATTCTGAGTCCGGGGCACGCTCACACGCTTCGTTTGCTTAGCAACCCTAAGCTAGAGGTGAACGGTGCTCGTTTGGCTTGAATACACCCGGCCGTTCCGTTGCCCTGCCGTGGCGACAAAACTGTGCAGGATTCTTCGATCGGGACGTCTTTTTACTCTGCACGACGACGAGACGTTCCCTGCTCTTCAGAACCTGCCAGAAGCTGCATCTATCGAGGAGAAGCTCGGGCCTGCTTGCTTCGGGGACCGGTGAGTAGATTAGCTAGGATCTGGTCGCCCTCCTGCAGTGCCCCTTGCTTTCCCCGCCGTAAATACAGCACCCCTTGTCCGTACTCGCGCCCTACTTCTGCCTCACAGTGGAGGCTGCGCTAGAGTCGCGGACCGTGTTCTCCTTCATTAGGGCACCCTACAGAGCTGTCCAACGTCCTCCGAAGAGCTTCACCTTCTGCCCATTGGCACCGGCGTGTGCAGGTACTTTTGAGCGCTAGGCTCCACTCTTCGTAGGGATTGGACTACCATCCAGTTAGGGGCCTCAGAAGGCGGACATACCACACGCATTGGTTCGCACTGCCTGTTTTCCTTCCCCTGCAGGTGGATAACATATTTCGTGCTGCTAATGCTGTGAAACTGTGTATTCTGTATATATATTGGGTGGATAGTGTATGTGTTGGTTTAATATCGTTGTATATTGCTGCTTTTACTGTGGTTATTAGTTTCAAGGCCTTATAATAAATGTGTATCTATTTTTGATATAAACAACTGTTTGGAGTAGTTTGTAAGCGCTCTTGCTTTGTGTGCTCATTGCGGGCTTTCAGTCACCCTCACCCCTCTTGAGACCTAGTCTTGACCGCCGCGATCGCTACCTTGATTGGTCTGGCTTGTCCAGAGGTTACCCTGTTCCAAGTAATTAGGTTGGCCTTCTGAACTTCTGCGCCACCAGGACAGAGTTCAGAAATCCGTCTTAACAACCGTCCGGATGAGCCCAGCTGACCTGCCAGGCCCAGCCCAACCCACGAGGGTAACCAGTGACGTCCTCCAGCCGCGGCAAACCACATCGCAGCAGCACCTATAGCAAGTCGTCGCCACCCAATCCCCACAAACTTGTGCCCCCTATAGTATGTAGGTTCTTATGACGTTTTTTGTAAATATATACGCCTGTCTTTGCTATTGTCAGACGGAGCACTCTCGGAGTTTGCAGAGTTCTTTGCATGCCCCATTTACGCTCACCCGCACTTCGTCTTGGCCTTATTCCCATCCTGGGAGAGTCCATTATTGTCTCTCATTGTGGGGAGGATCGTGCTAATGGCGTTGATTTGAGGTAACTATCCTTGAGCAAGAAATTTGTGTTAAAAGCCACAGTGACCCACAGAGCTACCGCCTTAGAAACTGAAAATGATGTGGCTCATACCATTTCTATGAATTATGGCGGGGATGCCCAAGAAACTATCAGAATTCTGCAACCATTTCAGGATACAATTTCTATTCTGACCAGCTCGTTTTGCACATAAGGCAATCTCACTGGGAGTGCTGGCCTTGGCAGAACCCTATGTTTCAGCTAACCTTCCTATGTTAAACTACTCTAAAAAGGACTTCTAAAATTCTGCAGAGGTGTTACAATTGCCGTACCTGAAAGTTTAAAAGCCTAAGAGGTCAAACAAGGCCCTCTAGATCTGATTCTGTGTTTAGCCATTTCTGCCAGTTAGCAGACGGTGCACAGTGGCCAGAGGAGAGGAGAAAAATCTTGTTTAGCCACGGATTCAGGGAGGAATACCACCCTACCCGGTCTCTGAATGACCAAATAATACAGATCGACCATTGCGTATCTGAAAGACTAGTTGAGAAGCGGTAGCGGGTCCTGAATTTGCCATTTCCTTGACTTCTACTACCCAGATGGAAGGAACACCAGCAGAACCTATACCGTTGGCGACGATTCACAGACCACAGATATGACCAATCCATTTCCTATGTCTTTATTGTGGTGGTTCAGGGCACTTGGGTTTATACACTCTGCGCTGCTCAAAGCCAGTGGGAAACTGATGGGATGGTCAGAAGGGAAGGAAACAAGCCCATCATCTGTGGTTGTTCTTCCCAATACAGTCATCCGTGCAGGCTGCTCTTTTGATCTTGGAAGTTCGGTCGCTCTGTGCCGTTTGACCAGCCGCCCCATAACATGATAGCCCTGTTGAATTCTGGGACTTCAGCTAATTGCATTGATCAGTTATGGGTTACCCCTGAAAGCCAGAGCCACACAGACACAAGTGGAAGATCTTGATGGTATGCTCTTAGCCTCTGGTCCTATTAGACTTCAATCTTTTCCTGTTGACATTACCCTAAACCAGCATGCAGGGGTGTTTGACTTCATCCACACCCGAATATCCCGATTCTGCTGCGTCTTGATGTACCATAACCTTTCATTAACTGGTTGACCCAAAAAATTGATCTTTGGATCAGATAGAAGCACTATTCTGTGCTTTCTGCCCTTGCACTGTGGGACCGCAATGCAATAAGACTTCACTAGAATGCCAACACAACTGTGCTCTTTGCGAGAAGTACTGGAGGTGTATTATGCCTACTGGAAAGTATTTGCAGAACGTGAACATTCAGCTTCTGCAATATTGGGCCTTTGAATGCAAAATCAATGTATTGCCATTCCCCATAGATGTGAACTGCTCCAAGTCTCTGCAAGAATGCATGGAGATACAATATCTCTACAACAGCATGGGCAAAAGATATATTGCACCCTTTCGCTCATCAGTGGGAGCACTTCCTAGTCTTTGTCCCCAACACCAGTGCATTTACTATCGGGGTTTGAGCAGATTCACACAAGAATTGGTACCAGTTACCCATGTCCCTCAAAGATGCAAAACCGTGTACCAAACTGGATTTGTGGGGTGTATACCACCTCGTCAAACAAGGTGACTAATTGAAGGACTCATTTACAGCACCTCTGGGGCATTACGAATACCGGACAATACCCTTTGCCTGTGCAACGCCTAGCTGTTTTTCATCAATTCATGGATCGCATTTATTCTGATCGCATAGGGCTAGCATTCTTGGTCTCCCATATAGAAGAATATCAAAAGCATGTAGATGAGGCGTTGACCTGTCTGAATCCAAACCATGTATATGCCAGAGCAGAGAAATGTGTTTTTCACCAACCAGTGTTGAACTCCAGGAATACGTCGTGACACCGTTTTCCAAATGTACCCTGCTAAGGTGCATGCTCCAGTGGACTGGCAAAAGTCGCAGAACAGCTACACAGCCTGTTGCATAACCTGTATATTTCGGGCCAATCAAGTTTTCCGAGCAGGCCGAAGAAGCTTTCAGACATTGAAGGGATGCTTCATTAAGGTGCCTATATTACGACATCCTGATTACTCGCTGCGTTTTATTGTCGAAGCAGACTCCTGATGCCGTGGGTGTACTTGTTGCAGGAAAATTGATCCTAAAACCTCAGTCGAGCATCCCATCGCCTTCACGCATGTTGACTCGCTTGCAGTTATTGAGAAGGAGTTCCTGGCCATCGCACGTGGTTTTGAACAATGGAGACATATACAAGAGGGTGGGGATTGCACCCAGTAACAGTTTGTATGGATCACCACAATTTACAGCATCTGCTAACGGTTGTCGAGTCCCGTGACGCACTCTTTACATGCAAATTTAATGTGCCAGGAATGAATGTTAACACTTTATTGCAATCTCTCTCTTAACACAGGGTCCGACCCTTGCTCGCTGGCACTTTTTTGGGACTATTCATATCTCTAACAGGTCGGGCACTCTACTGCATGAGCCAGTTGATGCTTCATCTATCTCTGTACCCCAAATTCCAGTTCTGAGACGGTCTATTGTACATACTGTAGGGGTGTGGAAGGAGGAGACTGACACACAGGAGGCATGTTTCTGGCTATAGACTTTTAGTCATGATTAAAACCCTACCTGGCCCTAGTTTTAGATTGGGTTTCCCCAGCCTGAACCAACACAAAGGAATATGCCAGGATGGCTATCTAAATCAAGTCCTCCGCCCTTTCCCAGCTCAGAATATTATACTGGGGGAGTCAGGGGGGGGGGGGGACAGTTCATGTTCTCGGATTATTTCAAGATCCCAAACCATCTGATTTCAGTGTTGCTTTTAGTTCTTTCAGTGCTAACTGACCACTTCTCAGCTTCTTTGTTAGTTGGCTTCATAAACAACTTGACAATTGGTGGGGGAATTACTTTTTTTCCCTGGTTTCTTAGTAATCCCTTCTCTTGTGGTGATCAGGCTGGGTTCACTAACCTTCCCGGTACTCGCACGAGTAGGAATGCTCCAGGAGGCGTTTTTCCTAATGTGGCAGTTAGGGTTGCGTACCAGTTTTGGTAATTAGCCAGGCAAGTGTCCTGCTTTATTAGGGTCTCAAACCCATGTTTCTTGGCCCCCTCCAAGAACTTGGTACCTTTTGGTGTCTTTATGGCTTCTTCGCCCAGGTATTTTCCGTCTTTAGAGACTACATGTTTCTCAGCTTTCTCACTAGCGAGTGCGGTTGGCCTAGTTCCTCGTAGGAGTCTGACTAGCTTCTGCTCCCTTCGTGGGTTGGGGTTGGTTTCACCATGGCAAGTTCAGGGCAGATGCCTGAACCTCTTGGTTCTCCTTGACAGCGTTTTCTCCTTCCTGCGTTGGCTCTGCTTCCCTTGTGGTGTCTCCAGGGCAGATCTCTCACCGTTTGATTTTCGCCTCTTATTTTTCAGCCGCGTCTGGCTCAATAAGCGTTCTACAAAGACTAAACTGCTCTGTTTGTTTCACCAAGGTTTTCTCTATGCTTCCTTGTCTCCGTACTGATCCTGATCCCGAGGACTGTCAGTTGGCCTTGTCTCAGTATTCCCTACCTTACTGGTCTTAAGGCAACCGATGGGAACACTAGGGATGGTGTTGAAGGGGGTTAATGAGGAAGGCTGATTAGGTGCGCTATGGGGATACCATGTTCTCCCTCGATTGTCACTTCTCCCATAGGGGGCTTCCCTCCCCATGAGATCCACCTACTGAGTAGCAGTACTATCGGGTAGCTATCCCATCCCCATTACCCCCTCCCCCCTCCTCGGGGAAAAGTGATGACATCCGGGCATTTGTTAAAATACACACAACTGATATTGTCGCCTGTATTGCCGGTCATTGAGGAGTGAAAGCAACGACTGAGTTGATCATATGCCTGGCCTGACGGAACAGGTGTACTTCCTATTTCAAATTATACCCTGTATGTGCCCAAGCCAAGACTTCCAGCAGGACTCTTGGTCTAGACGGTGTCCTCCATACTTGTTGCACACCCTTGCCACTGACGTTTTAATGTGTGTGTGTGTGTGTATGTGTGTATATATATATATATATATATATATATATATATATATATATATATATGATTGCACATGCGCCCAATGCAGGAGTGGTTGGTGGAGTGGTCTCAGGCAAGCGGTCAGTGAGACAATCTAGTTGTCGTTTCGCCAACCATAGTACAAGCTCTACGCTGGTGGACAAAGGAGAACCTGTTAGAGGTAAAAACCTTTCACAACCCAGCGGTGCAGGCGTTTGTCACAACGGACGCATCAATCATCGGGTGGGCGGGGCCCTTACCTTCATCTCACAGCACATGGTCTCTGTGGATTCGGATCACAGCCCCCGAATCACATCAACCTTCTGGAACCTCTAGCAGTGCTCAAGGTATAACCAGGCTTTCAAGCACACCTGACAGATCAGACGGTACAAATACTCCAGGCCACCACTGCTATGTTTTACATAAGCAATTAGAGGGGTTAGGAGGGGGGGGGGGCACACTCTCTCCCGTTGTCCTGGCTAGGCTAGCACAAACACAATCTGGAAGTGGGCACTCAAAGTGGGGCATGTTCCCAACATTGCAACATGTTCCAGGGGAACTCAATTCTCTAGCAGACTCGCTAAACGGAGATCAATGGAAACTCGGTAAAGATATCGTAGAATGCATCTTCACAAACTTTTTTTTTTCCCTTAATCCCCCAACCCCTACCTAGACTTGTTCGCCACAAGACAAAAAAATCAATGGCCAGACTTTGCATCCAGGTTCCACAACAGGACTCCAAGGGGAACTGGTCAAGGAACTTTGCCTACGCTTTTCACAACTCCTCTGAGCAAAGTGTTGAACAAGATGAACAAAAAATGTGACATTAATCCTAGTTGCTCCTATGTGAGCGAGACAACCTTGGTATCCACATCTGTGCAAACTGGCAATGTGTGAACCAATCAAACTCCCTTCAACATGCTCACACAGCACCGGGGGGGGGGGGGGGGGGGACAACATTACACCCTCCTCCTCAGTCTGTGAACTTGGCAGCTTTGCTTGTGAATGTCAGTCTGGCTGTTTAAATCTACCTCAAAGGTGTATGGAAATCCTCAAAAGCAGCACTTAAACCAAACACTAGACACTGTTACTTTAACAAGTGGAAGAGATTTGTAATTTGGCGCCAGTCAAAACAAACGCAAAAGAATGTACTCCCATCACACATTCTTCATTACATGCTTCATTTACTAGACTCGGGACTAGTATTTAACTCGAAGTTCACTTAGCGGCTCTATCCGCGCACACCACTTCTCGGAGTAAGGTGTCCTGGTGGAAAATCCCAGGAATTCATGGAGGGAGTAAAAAGACTCCACCCTCCTATTTCAAACTCGTCGCCAGGGTGGGACCTAAATGTCGTACTTGCAAAACTCATAGGACCCCCCCCCCCTTTGAGCCTATGCATAAGTCGACCTGCAACAACTCACATATAAAATGGCAAGACAAATTGGTATTAAGCACGCACCCTAGGTTTTCACTTCACTTCATTTCAGTTCCATGTCAATAAGGCCATCGAACTACCAACTTACTTCCAAAATCCACCAAGCTTGGCTGTGAAAAAACTCCATACACTAGATGTAAGGCGGGCGTTCCTTCACGTAAACCAGACCAGACCACTAAGGACAACAGTCCCAACTGTTGGTCTCCATAGCTCCAGGCAGGGAAGTAACTGCATGTCCAAAAACGCCATCTCCAGATGGATAGTCGTATGCATACAGCTCTGCTACTCTCTCTATCGAATAAAGCACTGCCTTTCACACCAAGAGCTCACTCCACCAGGGGTACAGGAGCAACCTTCTCTTTTATCACGAACGTCCCGCTGGACGCCCTTTGCAAAGCAGCTACGTGGAGCTCTATCCACAGTTTTACTTGGCGCTACTGCATTGACACACATTCTAAAGCAGATTCCCAGGTGGGACATGTGGTGCTAAAACATCTATTTTCCACTGTACCTTCTCACAACCCACCACTTTCTCCAAACACTGCTTGCTAATCTATGCATAGCATGTGATCTAAGCAGATTCCACAAGCCTCGGAAGGGATACGTTACTCACTGTAATTGCATTTCTGATGCTTGTACCTCCCTAGATTCACATGCGCCCACCCTTCCTCCCCTTGGAGTAGAAGGTGCATAGACGTTTTCTGGGCTTTATCTGATACATAATCTGCTTTACTACACCTGTACTCGGGCTACACTTCATGCAACCTCCTATCAGAAACAAAACAATCTCTGGGACCTCGGGACGCATGAAGCACCATGGGTACTGTAGACGTCACAGTAGGGATAGTATTACTGGCACACCCTGTCGAAGTCTCTTTTCGTGTTTTGAAAACAACTGTAATACTCTGCAGCTTCGACTAGATGTCGTCCTATGCATAGCATGTTTATCCAAACAAGAAACACTGGGGAACTCCCGTCTTCCCGCACACTATCTCAGTCCCCCAAATTAGAGCCAAACAGATCGGTATTGTTAATAATACAAATGTGACTTGAGCCAATTTAACATGTGGTTAATCTTTTATTCCTGGCACCCAACGTGTTTTGAGAAGAACATTCTCTTCAGGGGTTCATTTATTCATCTTTTCTATGGAATAATATAAATGGAAAAACACTTTTATAATAATGAATCCACAATACTTCATTAAGAATGCCACATTGCAATTAATTGCAGTTAAAGCATACTATGACCACTCTAGTCACATTCTCCCTAAAAATGGATAAACCAATTTTCATGTCCAAAATAGCAATTTTTAGGTTTTGCGAACACCCTTTAAAGCACTTCCATGCGGATGTATCGCAGTCCTATATCTGCTTAAATCTGCGTTAAACAACAAACGGCTAGTTATTTCCAATTTGACTCAGTTTTGTAAATGGTTTTTATTGTATATTTTCTTACAACAATCTTTACAATATTGTACAGCTTATTTCTGTATTTGTCAACTAAAATCTTTCCAGAACCCCTGCACTATAGGGCATCCCCAAAACATGTGTGAGGCCCGCATTTTCTATCTTGCATCTGGGACGTTCTTGTCTATTCGCACCTCCTCAATGTCACAATGACAGTGGGTGTAAGTTATGCTCTTTGTGTAATATACAACTGTAGGCTGGCGTTTCTGGATACTTTCTTATGATACATTGTTATCATTCACTGTCCTCAAATGTCTCCTCCAATACCTTTTCCCATCTCTCCCTACATTCTGTTCTAGAATATCGCTCTATTAATGCCTCATAGATCTAGAGATTGCATGGTTTCCCTCCGCCACCACAAGCGCAGTGTCTCGATTTCTTCACTCCAATTGTCTCCGCATTGCTATTCGGCCATCTAGTTGGCAGCACCTTTATCACAGTGTTTGCAACAGAAACTGGCCTTCATGTAATCCGGTGGCCTCTTGCAATTCTGCTGCAAGCGTCATACGCCCACTTTCGTTCTTCAGGTCCCCCACTGTAGCTATGCCGCACGCTTCCCACCTTGAATGCACCGTTGCCCTGCGGCCTGTCCGACTCTAAAATTGCCGCTATTGCGGTCTGTGTTGAAAGCGGATCTACTAGCCCCATTATTCTACAGTCCCTCTTCCACACGCGAATGCCCAACTCTACCAAATAAGGATAACCGGTTTGTTCCCTTGTGGGAATCCAAAGTAGATCTCTAAGGTAACCCCTCTTCATCACCGGCTGCAGCAGCGCCGTTTCCGCCATGGGCTCAGCCATCCATTGCAGAACATGTTGCAGCTGGCACGGCAGGAAGTATAACTCGAAAAATTGGTATCCTGAGCCCCCGTGTTTATACGGTCTTTGTAGTATGCTCAAAGCCACTCTGTTCCTCCCCTCCCGCCACAGGAGACCCCTACACATGTTTTCCAATGCTCGGAAGATGGACCTTGGGATATTGTATGGGACATTCCCGAAACAATGCATGAGTCTCGGCAGAGCCACCATTTTTATTAGCGCTGCTCTGGCCATCACAGACTGGGGTAACTTAATCAAGCTCTATAGATTTCTCCAACCTATTTTTGGCCTGTAACTTGAAATCATGCTTTCGCGATGAATATCGACTCCCAAGTACCGAAAGGAGTTCTTGCACCAGGGCAGAGGAAGGACTGGCAAGTCACCCTCAGCCGCTGTCGCAGCCAATGGGAACAAACGAGATTTATTTGTAATTATTCTAATACCTGTCCATGCGCTAAGTTACCCAGTACCTCCAGAATGTGTGGTAAATTAGTCTCTGGGGTGCATAGATCCAGTAGCGTGTCATCTGCATACATGGATGGCATGGGTTCAGCCGCTAAAATATTTAACATTGGGGACAGCGGACAGCCTTGTCTCGTGCCTCCTATACAGTTGCCATTTATCCGAATACATGCTCCCCGTCCGGACTCAATGCCTAAGTCGCATCTAATGAGGCCACTGCACAGTCCATGCTGTACTGTAAATCACCTGGTTCATCTCCTGAGGTTCTCTGTAATATTCCTCCCTGGTACACACCTGGTTGGATCAGGACATGTATTACCTTACGGAGTCTGTTGGCCAAGATTGCTGTAAGGATCTTAATGTCTTGGTTCAACAGCGGCCTATAGGATCCGCAATCTGTGCTTACTTTATGTGGTTTAAGTAACAGAACTATCGGGGCCTTTCTCAATCTCTGGGAGTATATTATACAGGCGCCTTATTGTACGCTTTAACCATCTTGGTGAATAGAAAAAATAACATTAAAAAGTATTCCAAATGCAATGTCCAATTGTATTAAATATTAAGTTATGTTCACCTCTGGTACTTGTGCCTCCATCTAATTCTACACCATGTGTAATTCCTTGAATCTAATATTCATTAAAAAAAGTAAAATCGTACTGGAAATTCTTCATCGCACTTGCACACAAAGTAGTATTAAATTATTAAGAACCGTATACCACAAGGTTTGTTGTTGCAACACTAATAGAACATTCGTATGAACATACCCTCGCAAACGGTGTACGTCATAATATACTTTTCAAATTTCACCTGATAACCTTCCTAGATGACACATGCACTTGATCAGAGATCACCGTACTGAATGTAATGATGCCTTCAAACATTTTGTAATGTATTCTGCATTATGAGTGGGGGGCAGGGGGAGTGTAACGTTAGAACTGAAATCAGACAAGTTTGAAACGGTGCACGGTTATATGCATTTAATTCTCTGATATCCTTTGTAGGATTTACTTTCATTCCTGCAAGGAAACTGTAAGTAGGCATATCTAGGAGGAAGTTATTTTAGTTGAAGTTCCAGCATCCCCCTGTAACACTACTTGTTTTAGTACAGATGAAAAGAGCGAAATGGAACAGACGATGAGATGCAGACAATGGTACATATAGAGACACCCATACATGCCACTTAGTGTAAATAACCAATAGCATACATAAACTTTTTTGAAATTCCAAGCATAACACATTCTCGTAAAGGACAAGTAAAATAAAATTACTTGATAGGCCAGTCAACTTTGAGAACTTGATGTTGACTCCGGAAAAGAAAATTGATGCTGAATCTTGCTCCATCATCATAAAGTGGTACAAGGGGAAAATAATTGTATTAGATATGTGGGCTGATCCAACACTTAGTCTTTTTGTGCATGTTGGTAGGGCTCACCTTTGGGATACTGGACGTGTCATGGTTTTGTCACTTGTGAGTGTCTGAGCTTCCATCAGTGTGCTTATTTTTTTTTTTAAAAAAAAAAGGGTGGGGGACATGTCAAGCAACCAATTTACAAAAACAGTATGCATTTATTAGAGGCTCCAGAATGCGGGGGCAGATGTAGTATACTCAAAATTCAATACGTTCTGGTAACTATGCAGACTTTAGTAAGACACATTTTAAGCAAATATACACTGAAGGCACCAGTCCGTTCATGAAGTTACCTTTTCAAAACCCTACCCTAATTGGATCGAGAGATCATACTTATTTATGCAGACCATCCTATATAACAGCAAACCCAGCTAATTCATCATCCGGGACTCAACCTGAGGCAGCATGTTTATTTTTTTTATTATTTATTGTGATATTAAACTAACATAGTTTTTTTACACAATTACAGTCATAAAAAAATATATTTTTCAAAATTTTCTTATCTTCACAGCTTCACTACCGATAACAGACAAGAAGACATATTAATATTAAGTGAAACCTATCTGTTGTAGAACTCTAACTACATTTATGGTCAGGGCCGTTTCATGGCCCGCAGTCATTCGTACCCAAAACACATCAGATGTCAGCCAGTCACTTGAGCAAACAAAATGTTCCAGATATTTCTTTCGGGCAGCCCATGTGCCTTCACAGAATCTTAACAGATGCTCCAGTGACTGATTTTTGGGATTTTGACATTGTGGGCATAGGTGCCTACTTCTTTCACCCTGGCCCCAACGAGCTAGAACCTCTCCTGTGTGGATCACCCCCAATCGAAGTCTGAGAAAGATTTGCCTCCCTATTGTATCCGGGAATTTCATCAAGTAATTTGCTACAGCATTGAGTTTCTTATCCGTCGGTGAGAGCGAGGGTGCCACGATTGAGGATCGTGTGTGGTCAATTGACTTTATCCAATCGCATGATAAAAGTTCCTTCTTAATCTTCATGGGGTTTGTAATTAAAGTATCTATCCCACTATTACATCTAATAAGGATTCCTTGAGAACCATTTTTTAAGGCCTGTAAAATCCCTGCCGATTCTCGGCTCAAATGGACTTGAAGATCTTCGTATAGTGTGTTTCGTCTAGGATTTATCAGATTGTAGAGTGATGAGGGCTTCCAATCGGCAAGCGCCCCCAGTGAAGACAGACCTAGCTCCAATCGCAGGCTAGCCATTGGTAGACTATTTGGAAGTTTTCCAAATCTTGCCCTCTAAAATCTGCCAGTCTATATTCCAAACCAGGGGTTTTGCCTCTAATCCATATAGAAGAATTGGAACAATCTTTGCTCGATAAAAGCGAATCGCGGGAAAAAGGGAGAATTTACAATACTGCTTGATTATTTTCTGCAGTTGGGCCACCAATTGTCTGCATTTTTGTAGCATCTCTGCACAGACTGTGCCCACTTTAGGTGTTGCATACAAAGTATATCCCAAGTAAATCAACTCCTCCGTTACCGGAATTCGTATATCCCCATAGACCACCCACATTTCTCTCCTCTACCCCCTTTCTTCCCAAAAATCACTATTTTGGATTTCTCTGGATTAACCTTAAGATCATTTTCTGTCATATATTGATCCAAGGCATTTAGCAACCTCTGCAGTCCCACTGGTGTTCTGTCCAGGAGGATGATATCATCTGCATACATGAGCCACTTTATTGAATTTGTGCCTAACTTGGCACTGCCCAATGCTGGCCCATCGACCTCCTGTCCAAAATCGGCCAAGTAAAAACTAAACAAGAAGGGAGCCGCCATACACCCCTGCCTCACCCCCCTCTTCACAGGGATAAGTGCTGATAAGAACCCCTCTGCGTTTAATTTTACTTGGACTGAATTTCCTTCGTGGAGTGAGACCAAAATATCAATAAGTTGGGGTGGAGCTCCCCTGTCTCTTAATTTAAACCATAATCTGTCCCGATTTACCAAGTCAAACGCG
Organism: Ambystoma mexicanum; assembly: GCF_040938575.1. Taxonomy (NCBI): domain Eukaryota; kingdom Metazoa; phylum Chordata; class Amphibia; order Caudata; family Ambystomatidae; genus Ambystoma; species Ambystoma mexicanum. The sequence goes on along the minus strand of NC_090935.1, from coordinate 1,192,242,459 downwards.
CTAGATAGATCTATAAATGCGCCATATAATCGTGGGGTTTTTCCCCCCTCCTTGATGTTACACAGCGTGGAAAGCACTATGCCATTTAAGGATGTCGAATGACCCTTTCGAAAGCCTGTCTGTTGTTTTGGAAGAATGTTATTTAACTCAGCCCAATATTCCAGTTCTCTTAACATGAGGCTGGAAAGCAACTTGCTTTCCACGTCAAGGAGGGTGATTGGTCTGTAATTCTGGGGATCTCTTCTGTCCCCCTTCTTGAATATTGGGACAATAATTCCCGTCTTCCAAGATGACGGGATCATTTTAAGACTCAAGATCCCATAGAGTATTTAATAGACCAGCCCACCTTTTGGGGTTTCCTTTCAAAACTTGATATGTTAACCCTCCTGGACCAGCCGCCCTTGAGGCTGAAGACTTAATTATAAGGGCATGGATGACCTCTTCCGTTATATCCAGATTCCATTGTGCTCCGGAAATAGGGAAGAATAACCCCCCCCCCCCTTGGCTTAGTATATTTCTTTGACAGAAAGTTTACCCACTCCAACTCTGTGACCATATTGCCTGAGCACCGGCTTGATCCATCGATTGTTGGTTAATTAATGACCAAAAATTTCGTGAGTTCTTATTTAGAATTGCCTTAAGCATAGTTTCCCCGTCCTCCTGGGCCCGGAGCATTTGCTGCTGTTTCGACCATTGTTTATACTTACTTCTGATTCCCTTTATTTTAACTTCTCTGATTGCTATGACATGTTTTTCCCTTCTAATGGCACTTATTGCCCACCGCATCTCACGTTTCTTTTCCCAAGTTTGCTTATCAAATGTATGTTTATGGTTTTTTCTCATTTTCCCCGTCACACAGTTTGGGGCTTCAACCGACCACAAGAAGTCATGGAAAACATAAGGATTGCACATATCTTTCCATTTTCTTTCACTTAGCTCTTGTTTGCACTTATCCAATGCTCTATTCAACTCCTCTCCCTCCCTTTTATATTTAACTAGCCGATTTTTCTGATTATTTACTACTGTGCAGTCCATCTGCATCTTTACCTTCCTAACATTCTTCCATTTTACCGACATTTCCAGACGTTTGTGGTCGCTTGTGCCTCCTTCCCTTACTCTCATGTTTTCACATTGAGCAAACATACCTGATGACATAAACATATAGTCCAATATAGACTCTGAACCTCCCCGGGACCAGGTACTTGCTGCTGGAATGTCCCCCTCCAGGGATCCATACCCCATTTTCAGATCCCATTCTTTAAAAAAGGATCTCCACACTTTTGCATTTGCAGAAATGGCTTTGTGGGTGGTTATACCTCTCCCTTTACCACCCTCCACACATTGGGAATTTAGATCTCCTGCCACCAACACATATGCATTGAGATAAGCCAGTTTTATCCCTGTCAGCACACCCGACAGACTGTCCAGAAAAATAGTAAGCTTCGAACACTCGGGATTCCAATATAAATTTACTACTACTATTTGTTTTGACCCATTTGATGTATAGGCCTCACAAATTACTGCCAAAATCCCCTCTCGTTCATCTGAGATTATTTTTACTTCTTTAAAGAGTGGATTTACAGGCAAGTAGCAGGCCTCCCTTTGGCCTTCCTTTCCCACTGGTTGTTGCTGGTTGGGTGATAATTCTGAACCCCTCCAAATTCTGGCCCATTAACCAGCCAAGTCTCCTGTAGGATAACCAGGTTGTTTAAACCAAATATCTCCGCTCTCATATTGAGATTTCTAAACGAACTGGAGCCCCACGTGTTCCAGCTCACTACCCTCATTCTCTCCCAACTAAAGGCAGGTATCACCCATGCCTAATTTCTGGCAAACCTGTGTTAAAATCTCTGGTAATAGTACCCACATTGCCCGTTTATCCTCCTCCGATTTCTCACGGGTAGCCACCGGTGTTCTTTTTACTTGATCATTTTGTATTATTCCTTCTTCACTCCCTCCCTTTTCCCTTTCTTCCTCTACCCCCAAATCTAGTGGGATTGCTTCGTATACAATTATACCTTGACTCTGCAAGAGATCTGCTGCATCCAGCACTGCCCTTGCTCCTACCTGAGATGTAAATCCCACTTCCACAAAATGGGTTGCTTGACTGTCAGGAAATTTAATGTACTCAATATCGCTTGATGATAATAGGTAAAGTTCTGGTATCTTTTTAAACAATATCAAAAGTGACCCTCTATTTAGATATTTACAATTAATCTTATCTTTCTGACCTCGGAACCAGAGCCGAGGTACAGCAAACGGATTTATTTTTGTCAAAGCTAATTCTCTTTCAGCTCTTCCTTCTAACTCTCTCTTTTCGACATTCAGTTTGACTGTCTTTTAATTGCTCTGACGAGGCATTGTTTATTGCCCCTTCTTCTGAGGTTAATGGTGATAATAACTCCCCTTGGGTTACCATTGGTAGAAGGTTTTCTCTTGCTCTTTCCTTTTTCCAATTGTTCAGATCCCTTATTGGTCCTTTTTTGCCCTTGCAAAAATATTGGAGCTATTTTTAATACCGGAGCCCTTAACTGAGGAGAAGTTGTGGGCGCCCGTTTAACCATAGGCAAAAAAATAGGGGCCCACTTTATTGATTTCTTTGCAATCTCCAATGGCAGTATACCCGCAGCTAGGCCAATTGAGTTTTCCAAGTTTTTACTGCCAATTTGTTCTGTTTTGTATTCCTACTGTTATCTTAGATGGTTCCTTAGTATCGGGGTTCCATTTTTCCCTTGTCTTCTTTTGATTGATTTCACACCCGATCACCCCAGAAGATTCTGTCTCAAATCCAAGGAGCAATTTCTCCTCTTTATTCTTCTTCTTTTTCTTATTCTGCTTATTAGGTAAGCTCACTATATTCTGAATGAATTTGTTTGTATCAGAATTGCTCGCCTTCTTTCCCTTCATGTTTTTTTATTTCTTTTCCTGCCTAGACACTTGCTGTGATTTATGCCTTGCATTCTTTTGTTTCCTTCTTCTCCCCCTCCTCTTTTTTTGTGCAATTTGTTCTTCTTTGTCTTCTCCATCACCCTCTTCCTTCTCCAAGTCATTTAGTTTTGGGGGAAACTCTACCTCTATGCAGATCACCTCTACTTGTGGAATAGCTTCCGCCAGGTGGGCTAGGCGACAGAACTCTTCCATCACTGATGAGGATAATGGCGTGTCGTCCCAAATCACTGGAGATTGTTCTTTCGCGGGCTCTGCTGAGCGAACTAGTTCTTGCCCCTTATTTCCTTGGATCTGAGACAAGTTATACAGCATTGGTGTCAGAAAGCACCAAAGTATTAACTGAAAAGGATACGGTACTCAAAAGGATACAGGTGGTAGGGTCTTCCGGATCCCTGTTCATGCATTTTGATAGTTGTGAAGTCAAGTTAAGACCTTCCAAATGATACAACTCTCTGACCGGTAAAACAGGCAGAGCGATGGATCACTGGAAAGGGCGTGGGTAAGGTATAGGAAGTCAGCCTAGAACAAAATAAAGTATCATGAATAACTGCCCCAACCTGGGTATGATGGAATAGAAAATGTCATGAATGCACACACTGACCTTGAGTCTAGGGCAGACTAATCCAGCAGAGTCTCTTGAGGAATCCAAGGTAGAACAAACGACAAGGAAGGAAAGATTAGTAAGGGAGACTTATCCCGAACGGAACGAGGCTCACGCTAGATACCGGGTTGATGCACCACAGGATAGCGTCCAAAGTACTGTTCACTGTCACCTTCCAATTATCCTTGAAAAGCTTCCTTCCCACGTAGAGTAAAGTATAGAAATGAATCAATCCCCCTGTTAATATCACAGGTGCAGGAGTTGGAAATAGCGCTCCTTTTAAGGTATAAACAAAGTTCACGCGGTTCTGTACAGCCGCGAAGAAAAGAGCGTGTGCGTGTGGATTTACACGCGATTAGGATTCACGCAGTCCAGGCCAGCAGCGCTTGAAAATAGTGTGCGCGTGTGGATTTACACGCGAGCAGGATTCACGCAGTTCAGTCCAGCAGCGCTTGAAGATAGCGTGCGCGTGTGGATTTACACGCGAGCAGGATTCAGGCAGTCCAGTCCAGCAGCGCTTGAAGATAGCGTGCGCGTGTGGATTTACACGCGAGCAGGATTCACGCAGTCCAGACCAGCAGCGCTTCAAGATAGCGTGCGCGTGTGGATTTACACGCGAGCAGGATTCACGCAGTCCAGCAGCCCTTGAAGATAGCGTGCGCGTGTGGATTTACACGCGAGCAGGATTCATGCAGTCCAGGCCAGCAGCGCTTGAAGATAGCGTGCACGTGTGGATTTACACGCAACCAAACAGCTCCAGGAATCAGCGTGTGACGGAAAACACGCTATAGAAGGCCCAAAAAGTAGCTGTAGTAACCTGCAAGGATGCAGACCGGAGGTTCAGCTACACAACGCCAAATGATTCGATCAGAAGCAGCGAGTGAAGTTTCCACGCTGCTTAAATACGTAATGCCGTAGTTCACGTGACGAAGCAGAATACACGTGAAGTTAGCGACGTGAAAAGTGCAAACGTCGTTTTCCCGGCAACGTATCGAACAACCGCCATTTGGAATAGAACGGTCTAGCTGTTCTACGAGCGTAGGAGGTAGGACCACGTCCAGCATGCATGACAGTGCCATCCCCCAAAGGGGCAACCTCTCCCCTTCTCGTGTGAAAACGCTTCAATAAAGCAGGAGCATGAATATTAGAAAGAGGTTCCCAGGACCTATCTTCGGGACCATAGCCCTTCCAGTCCACCAGATAAAACGGCCTACCAGAACGTAGTCTCATATCCAGTATGTCCTGTACTTCGTATTCATCCGAACCCCGCACAGAAATAGCAACAGGCCGGACAGGCAATCTAGTAGCTTCAGAACATGGCTTAATGAGTGACACGTGGAATACGGGATGCACTCGCCATCGTTGTGGCAAAGCCAGACGGACAGCAGCCGGATTAATTACTTGGAGCACTACATACGGACCAATGTATTTAGGCAATAATTTCTTTTTGCCTGGAATTCTCAAGTTCTTAGTGGACAGCCATACTTTCATACCAGCCTTGTAGACGGTTCCATACCAGCCTTGTAGACGGGTGCGGGTATTCTATGAGCATCGGCATAGAACTTGTCGCGTCTTTTAGCCTGCTCTAATTGCTGCCTCACTTTCCTCTGTAATATCTTCAGATCACGAAAGGTACGGCCTGCGGCAGGAGTATCCAAAGACAAGCTGGAATCCAAAGGTATTGATCGGGGTGCTGTCCATAAAGCGCATAGAACGGTGAAGTGCCTATGGCACTATGATAGGAGTTGTTATAGGCGAATTCAGCTGCCGGCAGGACCGTGAGCCAATCCGATTGGTACTGCAGACACAGACACCGCAGATATTGTTCCATAGTGCAGTTGACTCTTTCGGTCTGTCCATCAGTTTGAGGGTGATAAGCACTGGACATTCTATCATCAATCAGTAATGCAGAGGTTAGTGCTCTCCAAAAGCGTGACGCAAACTGTGAGCCCCTGTCCGTAATGATTACTGATCGTAGACCAAAGAAACGAAATACATGTCGGATGAATAGGTCAGCCAAAACAGCAGCGGTTGGTAAACCAATACAGGGAATATAAAGAGCCAATTTAGTGAAATAATCCACTACAACCCATATGGTATCGTATTCCTGGTTTGGTGGGAGTTCTACCACAAAGTCCATAGATATCATGTCCCATGGTTTGTTAGGGACAGTAGGGACTGGAGTAAGCCCACTGGTTTACCAGGAGTGCTTTTACATTGGATGCATACAGAACAAGTTGATACGTGATCTATGACATCTTTTGACATGGACGGCCACCAGCACCATCTTTTGAGTAGTTCTAGTGTTTTCTTCCGTCCGGGATGGGCTGCGATCAAGGAATCATGATTCCACTTGAGGGCTTTATTCCGCGTTGAAGACGTCGGTAGGTAGAGCACTCCTTGTGTGAATGGTAAACCGTTATGTACGTCCAGATTCATATCCTGGATAACTCGTGGATGATCTTTTACCCACTCTTGTACTTCGGTTTTTAAGGATGGTTGAACAGAACAACTACATATTACATGATCTGCCAACAACTGATTCTGTACTTGTGCTTCTTCCTTCGCCTCTTCACCCATACGGGACAACGCGTGCGACTCAACGTGTTCTTGGGCAGGACGATATGTGACCTGGAAATCGTATTGGGCAAAAAAGACATGCCATCTGGCCTGTCGGGCCGTAAGGCATTTCATGGATTTGAATGCTTGAAGATTTCTATGGTCAGAGTACACTAACACCTGATGCTTGGCCCCAAGAAGATGATGACGCCATTCTCAGAAGGCATCCTTGATAGCCAGCAGTTCCCGCTCAGTGACGGTGTAGTTTCGTTCATATGGGGTAAGTTTGCGAGAGAAGAAAGCCACTGGGTGCTCCTCCTTGGTTTCTGTGCAAACTTGTGAGAGTACCGCTCCAGTAGCGACACAGGATGCATCCGCTTCAACGATAAACTGGCGATCTGGATCTGGATGTTGAAGCACGGGTGCAGTGGTAAATGCTTCTTTCAATTTTTCGAATGATGCTTGGGCATTAGGGTTCCAACAGAAAGGAACTTTAGAACTAGTTAAGGCCGTCAAAGGAGCTACTGTTTTGGAGAAGGAATGAATAAATCTGCGATAAAAATTTGCAAAGCCTAAGAAGGACTGTAATGACTTGACATTGTGCGGAACCGGCCAATTCAATATGGCCTTCACCTTGGAACGGCTCATTCGAGCCCCTAGATTGGTAATGTCATAGCCCAGGAATTCCACTTCCTGTGAATGAAAGACGCATTTCTCGGCTTTCACATAAAGAAGGTTCTCCCTGAGTCTTTGTAGGACTGTAGAAACGTGTTTGACGTGTTCCGAAAAAGAAGACGAATAGATCAGAATGTCATCCAGATGAATCACCACAAACTGGTCCATTATGTCCCTGAATATATCATTCATGAAGAATTGAAAAGTGGCGGGAGCGTTGCACAGACCAAAAGGCATCACCAAATACTCGTAAAGACCATACCGTGTCTTGAAAGCGGTCTTCCATTCGTCGCCTTCACGAATGCGAACTAAATTGTATGCTCCTCGCAAGTCCAATTTGGTGAAGTAACTGGAAGTACCTAATTGATCCAATAGAACGTTTATCAGTGGTAAAGGATATTGTTTTTTTTATGGTGATGTCGTTAAGTGCCCTGTAATCAATACAAGGCCTTAGATCTCCCTCTTTCTTCGGAACAAAGAATAGAGGAGACGCAGCAGGTGATTGTGATGGCTGTATGAAACCCATCGCTAAAGCTTTGTCAATGTATTCTTTCAACACAACGTCTTCTTTTGGGGTCAGTGAATATAAACGACCTGTAGGGATTTTGGCACCAGGAATCAATTCAATAGGACAGTCGTACTGTCGCTGGGGAGGCACTTGTTCTGCCTGGCCCTTGTCAAAGACATCAGCATACTCAGCGTATTCGCATGGTATGGTAGTGTCGCTTTGATGAACCACGCTGATAGTTGAAGCTCCCACCATAGAGGCTAATATGTGTTGCTTGTTTGACACCTCCTGACTGGTAAAGCAATGTTCATTGCAATGAATCGAAGGATACTGGAGCAATCCCGACAAACCCAGTCAACGGCGGGATTATGAAGGGTTAACCATGCAAGACCAAGTATGATCTCGTACTGCGGAGCAGCTATGACATCGAAGATGATTTCTTCCGAATGATTATTCGATAATGTCATCTGAACAGATAGCGTCTCCAGGGTTACCATACCAGAAGTCAAAACAGATCCGTCCACGGTATTAACCGTTTCAGGTTTGTTCTTGTTTACAAGGGGTATGGAACAATTCTTGGCATATGTGATGTCTATGTAATTGTTGGTGGCTCCGGAATCAACCATGGCCTTGGAAACCAATTCTCGTTCACCACAACGTAACGTCACCTCAACAATTACGGGTGCGTGTTTAGGAATGGTACTGGAGTCCGATGAAACACTCGACATAGGGACTCCTGCTATTGTCGAGTTTTGGAGTTTCCCGAACGCTTGATGGGTTTTTTAGGACATGTCGCCAATAAATGCTCAGATGAACCGCAATACATACATAAATGGTTCTTTCTTCGGTTCTCTCGTTCTGTATTGGACACCGGCCTCTCACGACGCCAATCTGCATGGGTTCGGGGTCGTTAGAGAGGACTGACGGTGTCTCTGAACGCCCCGAAGCTTGCATGAAAGGCTTTTTCTCTCCTTTCCGAGCATTCCTTCGGGCATCGATTTGTAAAACCAAATCGAGCAACTCTGTGAATCCCGTAGGAACCACCGGAACTGTAGATAAGGCATCTTTCAGTTCTTCTGAAAGACCCTTGTAGAAAACGGCCGTTTTCTTGCCGTCAGGCCATTGAGTTTCGGCTGTTAGTTGATTGAACCGGGCAATGTAAGGCAAAAGAGGCTGATTGCCTTGTTGTAGATTAAGTAACTCCAGATCCATGGCTTGAGTAGCATAACGCATGTCAAAGACTTTACTCATAGCAGCCAAGAGATCGTCACAGTCGTACAACAAAGGGCTATTTGTTTCCAACAAAGGGTTAGCCCAAGCAGCAGGTGTGCCCCCTAAATGGGAAAGCACGAATGCTGCTTTTGTGGTTAGGTCAGGAAAAGATGTAGGACGGCAAAGAAAATGGAGACGGCACTGATTAACGAAGGTTCTATAGGTTTTGGGATCACCAGTGAACCGTTCCGGAGGGGCCAAGGGAAACTGAGTTGGCATAACCACATTAATAGTTTCCTGTGGGGGTGTCATAGTACCCGATCCAGATGCAGTGGCCATTGGAACCTGTGCTCCCTGAGGACTACCGTGCATGGCGTCTTGCATAACGTCCATACGGTGCCGTAACATGTCCTGTGCCGTAACCATTTCATTTCTCAAATCGCTGATCAACTGAGTCAAAACAGCTAAAGGATCCGTACCCTCCATGGCTTCTGATTCTGTCAGAAAGCACCAAAGTATTAACTGAAAAGGATACGGTACTCAAAAGGATACAGGTGGTAGGGTCTTCCGGATCCCTGTTCATGCGTTTTGATAGTTGTGAAGTCAAGTTAAGACCTTCCAAATGATACAACTCTCTGACCGGTAAAACAGGCAGAGCGATGGATCACTGGAAAGGGCGTGGGTAAGGTATAGGAAGTCTAGAACAAAATAAAGTATCATGAATAACTGCCCCAACCTGGGTATGATGGAATAGAAAATGTCATGAATGCACACACTGACCTTGAGTCTAGGGCAGACGAATCCAGCAGAGTCTCTTGAGGAATCCAAGGTAGAACAAACGACAAGGAAGGGAAGATTAGTAAGGGAGACTTATCCCGAACGGAACGAGGCTCACGCTAGATACCGGGTTGATGCACCACAGGATAGCGTCCAAAGTACTGTTCACTGTCACCTTCCAATTATCCTTGAAAAGCTTCCTTCCCACGTAGAGTAAAGTATAGAAATGAATCAATCCCCCTGTTAATATCACAGGTGCAGGAGTTGGAAATAGCGCTCCTTTTAAGGTATAAACAAAGTTCACGCGGTTCTGTACAGCCGCGAAGAAAAGAGCGTGTGCGTGTGGATTTACACGCGATTAGGATTCACGCAGTCCAGGCCAGCAGCGCTCGAAGACAATATATGCGTGTGGATTTTACACGCGAGCAGGATTCACGCAGTCCAGTCCAGCAGCGCTTGAAGATAGCGTGCGCGTGTGGATTTACACGCGAGCAGGATTCACGCAGTCCAGTCCCGCAGCGCTTGAAGATAGCGTGCGCGTGTGGATTTACACGCGAGCAGGATTCACGCAGTCCAGACCAGCAGCGCTTTAAGATAGCGTGCGCGTGTGGATTTACACGCGAGCAGGATTCACGCAGTCCAGTCCAGCAGCGCTTGAAGATAGCGTGCGCGTGTGGATTTACACACGAGCAGGATTCACGCAGTCCAGACCAGCAGCGCTTGAAGATAGCGTGCGCGTGTGGATTTACACGCGAACAGGATTCACGCAGCCCAGGCCAGCAGCGCTTGAAGATAGCGTGCGCGTGTGGAGTTACACGCAACCAAACAGCTCCAGGAATCAGCGTGTGACGGAAAACACGCAAAAAAGGCCCAAAAAGTAGCTGTAGTAACCTGCAAGGATGCAGACCGGAGGTTCAGCTACACAACGCCAAATGATTCGATCAGAAGCAGCGAGTGAAGTTTCCACGCTGCTTAAATACGTAATGCCGTAGTTCACGTGACGAAGCAGAATACACGTGAAGTTAGCGACGTGAAAAGTGCAAACGTCGTTTTCCCGGCAACGTATCGAACAACCGCCATTTGGAATAGAACGGTCTAGCTGTTCTACGAGCGTAGGAGGTAGGACCACATCCAGCATGCATGACAATTGGTTTGATTTCTTTTCCATCTAGACTTATGCTTTGAAGCATTTTATTAATGTTAGCTATCTCCATATTTTGGGATGTCAGAGCTCCAGTCAATGATGTTATTGAAGGAAGGATTGTACTGTTTATGGCCGTAGTAAGGCCAACTATTGAGGACTCAAACAGATCGAAATCTTTAGATATTTCTAACAGAATCCCAGTGTGGGCTTGAGTGTCACTTTTGGTTGCCTCCAAGACCCCTACCAAGGAATTGAGGACAAAATGTAGAGCTGTTAAAGTAATCTGGTTAGCGCTGTGCTCCTTAGTTGACAGACTTTCTAGAGGAATATGTTCTTGTGTATTCGTTGGCGAATTCGTTGTCAGATGGACCCCTAGGCCAGTTTTGTTATTTATTATTTCATTTGATGGGGGATCAGAGTCTAACCCAGTCCCTGGTGGAATTACAGACAAATTGCTGCCATCCGAGAAGTCGAGGCTTGCCATTTGCAAAGAAGTATTTCTCCTTTCATCCACCAGGTTTATATTGCAAATCATAGGAGTTGTTACACCCTCTCCTTCTTCTATACACTTTCTCTGCCCTCCTCTCTGGAAATAGGGATCTATAGTTCCTTTAATATTTGAGGTTGTTAGTGTATAATCCTTTCCCTGTTTAAGCGTTGAAACCAATGAGGCAGCTATATGTCCCGGGTCTATCCTTCTACTCTGATGTAACTGAGTAGAGTTATGTATTTGTGCATAGGTTAGCACGGGCTGCCCTGCTGGAACACTCATTTGCAACTCCTGCAAGGTATTATCATGTTGGATTGGAACGCAGTCCTTTCTGGGGCTCTCCCCATCGTGCTCCTTATGGTCGTCCGCCCCCGGGCCGTTTCTCAGATTATATCTTGTAGACATAATAATTCCTCAGTTGCTCTTTTGTATCGGGTCACGTCCGTCTGACGGGATCAAAGAGGTCAAAGCCTCCACAGTCTCCCGTTCTGCCTTTGTTCTTGCAGTGCTTGTTTTCCAGGTATATACTAATATAAGTGGGTCTTTGCCTCTGTTGCCCAAATAAATTGCGTATCAAAATAGACTGATTATTGGCACTCGTTACAGACGGACGTTTACATTGAGGGGGACTTACTTGAGTTCCCCTATCAGCGTCTTTGTGTTCCTGGATCTTAATACCTCAGCCGAGGTCCAGCGTCCAGCCAAACAGCAAAACAGACGGCAGCCCTTTTCGCGGCAGGGCTTGGCATGTTTATTTAGTTAGAATTGCATTTGGAAGCAATTTAGGAAAAAATCTGGGTCGCCGCTTTTTTGTGTACTTTGAATGTGCGTGCATATCATCAGTAAAGTGTGGGCTGCAGATGCGCAATCGATTTGGCCCTCGCGTCCTTCAAGACATTCTGAGCTCTACTTTCAATCTAGTCCACCGGAAAAACGCAATAATTTAACCCATCTTCTTATTAAATCAATATCTTTTTGGAATGTATGCAGGACTGTGCCCAGACCTTTGGCATGGCTCCTAGAAGGGCAAACAGAAACCATACAAGCAGGCATTCTTGAAGTCTACAAAAAAACGTTCTATACATGTGATTGGAATTAGTATATCGCAGCTTTCTATGCAATATTTGTTCTAGTCCAAGAAGGAAAACCTGTGTAACCTAGTAGAATGTACACAGCAATATGTTTCTTACAGAATTGATTGGTATACTGCAAATCGTAACGTGTTACTCATCAGTTGAATGTACTGTCGTGCATTAAATGGAAACCTGCTTACAGACATGGACCACGGAAGATGCCATTCTGTTACAATGGACATTCATGCAATGCGCTATTTATCGAGATCAAAATACTTGAAACAATGGTGAAGTCATTGAGATGAATGAACATTGCTATACTGGGTACATTCGGTGGAAATGGATAGAAATTTTGAGATCCGCAATTGATGAATATAGAGAAGTAAATGGGCGACCTACTCTTACCTGGTCGAACAAACACGCTGGTTCAGCAAGCAGGGGAGCAAGTGGCCGGGGAACAGGTAGCACGATAAAGAACTACCTTGCAGAGCTCAGAGATGTTGTCCGGTTAAATGTCAAGGTGTTTATAAAGGATTAGAAAAGTGGGTCTGTATGTGAATGTGTGGCTGGGTCTTGAATGGGCGGGGGGGGGGGGGTTTGGAGACACTGGGTCTGGAGAGGCCATGAGAACAATGGTCACCGTTCAGAAGAACCCTTCTCAAGTGTACATGGTGTTTGGCACCTTGGCCGTTCCCACCCTCCTAGTACCACAGTGTGGTATAATGGAGTGGAGATGGATTTGTGCAGATGAGGTGAGGGTAAAAGGGCACCAACCATTATTTTATGTCCATCATAAACGATTGAGCGTGTTCTTGATTCACTGAAAAATCAAAACGGCTATTCGTAAATGCTCATTATTTTGGTGATGTTGATGGATTAAAAAAAAACTACAAACTTGTATACTAGAGGTTGCAGCACAGTGCGTGATATTTTGTATTTTATGTGTTTGTATCGCGCGCCAAGCCCAAGGGCATCTGGGCGCATTTCTTAAAAGGTTACAGTTACATATATATGCATAATGATACATGCGCATTACAGTTTACATATGGATTTAAATACAATACATATTTACAGAGGAATTACACAATGTGCAAAGCAGACCTTATTTGGTGATGGATGAGGAATCTGGAGCTAGTGATCCTGTGCTATAAGGTAATCCGCTGTCACTGGGGAATTTTGCACAAATGGCTCCAACGATACAGGCGGGTATTACTTGTCGAATGCGGAATCCAAGCCTCCCACCATGTAAATGAACGGTAAGGCACCAGCCTGTACCACCTGTGGAAGAGAAACATGCATACTGTAATTAAATGTACCTGATAAGTGTACAAACCTTACTTGAAAATGCACCCTATATTCTATGGCATAGTTGCCCGTACAAAAGTTACTTCAAAGATCTGAACTTGGGCTTTGTCTGGATACATTACAAAAGTGAACACCCATTCAATCCATAACGTTTTGGGTGCACAGAGACATATTGTTTCTTATTTGAATGTGAAAGACGCGTAAGATGAACACTCTGATTTCCCAAAATCACGAGAAATGTATTCAATTTGCAGACCACATTCATTTGTCAGTGATAGATCAAAGTTACGACAATCTAGGAGACAAACATGAAATGTTAGTCGTCTCGGGTGTCGAAATGACATCAAATCTACTCGTTAATTGGATTGCGAGGGTGCACTGTTGGGCGAAGTTCGTGCATAAGCACCATCATAATCCTCAACACGGACCTTGTGAGGCAGGCTCCCTTGAAGTCCTGCAGCTCGGTAACTCATAGCAGTGGTGTCTTCTTCTGATATGTAGGCCAAGCATCCAGGCAGTAGCAGTTCTCCACCTCAGTTAGCATGTCCTCGCAGCGATTGCAGGTACACCAGGTGGAAATGTCTTCCATGCGGCTAGGCTCGGGCTCATGATTCGGTGGTTCATCTTCCCAAATATCATGTTTATAAATTAATAATAATTAAAAAAAACATGTAATTATTCCCCCCAATCCTTTCCGCATCTTTCTCTTTCAATTACTTCCTCCTCGGAATACTAGGGCTCATACTGGTAGGGCTGTATTGTTGTCATTATACATTTTTAAATGAAACGCAAGTAACAATTGAAATCCATAGTAATGCTAGTGTAAGTATCTGTTTGCAGGGGATTCGTGCAACGAAGATGGCTAAACGGAGCAGAAACGAGTCACATGCAATCCAAAATAAGAAGACAGTGAAACGATTGAAAAAAGCAACTCTGTTGTCTGATGAGAAGGGGTCTGTTTATATTGGCGAGGAAAGAGGCGTCCAGCTATTTCCATGGAGACGCGTCGATAGCTTGCGCACAGAGAACCTTGACACGAGACATGCATTGGTGTTGAGAGAAAGGACTTAAGCGTGTAGTGATCTCCGCTTCAGGGGCGGGTAATATTTAGTGCTGCGAGGGCACTTGAATTTAGGGCGATGCAGCAGCGAATAAGATTAGCACAAGATGGCCGCACCCAACATGTTTTTGCATGTGTACAAGTGAGGAAAACTAAGTGCATAGGACTTTATTATTAACAATCGATCACGTTGTGCTTAAAAACACATGCCCGAACACTTGCAACAAAAACATTTTTGAGCACACTTTCCCTTAAGACTGCATCGACAGTAATAGTAGTTGTACAAATACTGAGCTTCTAAATCCCGTGCTTTCATTAGAACTGGGATACATTTGTTTGTCTCAGAAAAAGAAAAAAGGCTGACCAAAGCCGACCCATCTCTGGTGAAACCACTGTCAGTAAACGTACAGCAGTGGGGTCCATCTTGGTCACTGATCTCAGTCTTTAAACTGAAACAGTATCTTTTTCCACAGCTCTAATGGCAGAGCAGCAAGTTGGTTACACAATGTGGTTTCCTGGCTTTCAAAAGGGTCATGCTATTTTTCAGGTTCCTCTTACCTTTAAAACGTTTGACTACAGGTGAGATGGCAGAGGAACCAACTATGGGTAAAGGGCTCTCTACAACCCTGCAGGCCTCTCTCAGATAAAATACCCGGAGAGAGGAGAGCTGCTTTTGGCTTTGTACACAATTTTTCATTACAATGCCCTAATACCTTTGCAGCAGAGCTGTCCTTCAGGTTGTGCCGCTGCCAACTAAGACTGCAGAGCTATCGTTTACATGTTTGCTCTGATGTCTATAGCACTATGGATCAGCTATCTTTTGTGGTATGTAACTTGCACTGACACTGTAATCTGCAGAGCTATGCGTGGACATTAACCAGTCTCAGTACACTGTCAGTAGTACTATAACATTGTTATAACCCCTCATGCTTATTAGTTATGTAATCGCCCCTGCGTAAAGGGCGGGTGTTAAAGGGCTGGTGATGCACCGTCAGTCCCAGGAAAGCGAGGGTCTCGCTGAAGGCTTGGGGCTGTTGGCGGCCCTGTACACCTCCAAGTGTCAGCGATTGCTTTTCGCAGTTTTACATTTTTTTTTGTATGTAAGGTGCGCCTGCTGCGTGAGGCCATCGCCTGTTAACAAAACATAAAGATGGCCCCTTCCTTAGTAAATAGAAAAGGGATTTTTGGTCCCTTTTTCAAATTTTATGGTTGCAGCGCACAAAGCTCTAGCCTAGCGGGTAAGTGAGGAAAGGGTGCAGTATGTTGAAGTTGGGGGGTGAGGGGGGCTGTGGGACTCGCCACAAACAAAATGGCGCCTCGCAGGGCAAGGGCATTAGTTGGTTTGAAAATGCGGGTGGTACACTTGGGTGCAAATGGAATATTCCTTGTTAAAAAAAAAATACTCACACGATCAGACGGCAAGGCTAGAATACATAACTGTATTGACTGATGTGGCAGAAATGGTACTCCGATTTCATAGCGCTCGACAACAGAGATAATGCATAAAATGGCTTATTACCAACTGAAACGGCATACCTATTTTATACAGCTCTGTGACTCCTCGTAACAGGGTTATATCGGGTGACACCGCTCTCTGTAAGGATAGACTGCAGGGCCTCAATACCTGTTCTGCCCCATTCCAACTACTTCTACAATGAGGAACTTGCCTCCTTAAAGGTTTTTTTAAGGCTACATGTGGCATTGTCTGTTTCAACCATCCGCAGTCGGAACCTTTCATTTCAGTACTAATGCTCCTATGTGTAGTTGTTTCGCCAGTCCTCCCTTTCATGGCCTTTGTCTGGAGACCTAAGCGTAAAGTTGAACATGGTAGACTTCTTTTGCGTTCAGGCCTTTATACAGGACGGAGCATGCCAAATGTTCTGTAAGACATTGACAGCGTGAAATCACATTGTAGATTTCAGCAATGTGTGCAGTAGCACCTGGAGCATTCCAAGTGCCGAATACGATTACCAAATTATCTCCGGCCCAAATAACTGGGCAGACTCTAATAATATGGCAAAATACAACTTTATTATCAGTTCAATAAAGTAGGGGAACCTGACTAACAAACGGATTGTAGTTTACACAGGCACAGCGTATTTCAGTTAATGTGAAAAGGCTTCAACTATGAGGCCATCCTACGTGGCAAACATTAAAAGCCTATTGGGTGGGGGGGGGCACTGGTGCGCCGGCAAAGATGGCTGCTTATGTGCTGAGCTCCGCTCTAACCAAATCCTTTAGACAACATCCTGTGGAATGGTCGGACCTCTGCAGTCCATAAATACAGATTCCGAATGCAGAGAAGAGTGGGCGCTAGTGGAGGAAGTTTGAAGCAACAACGCGGATTGTGTTATCCGAATCGGCTGCTTCGGTCCTGGAGGTGCGACACAGTCCATCAAAATTCGTGGCTCCTAACATGAAGGCACGGATCGGACGATGCAATACGAAGTGCAGAGCTACCAATCCGGACTAAAACTCTCCTCCAAGTCATAGAACAGACGACCGCAGGCAGCCTGTCGAGGAGACTGCCGAAGATTGCAGAGCACGATGGATCCGACCTCGTAAGGTACGTTGCAACTTCGCCCCAGCTTGGAGTAGTTAAATACTCAGTGGGTCTTCTGGAGCGGGGCTGCACATCCACAGGTTGGTTCGGGAGACCTGGGGGACTACAGATCATGTCAGGCTGCACCAATATCGCGCAGACCGGGGTCGGGTGCCCCACAGTGCTGATACTCGCCTGGAAGAGGTGACCTGGGGGTGAGATGTACAAAACCAAGCCATTGCCTGTTTGAGGGAGACTCAGACCTGTGCGGCCCTGACATATCCCACACAACCTTAGATACTCGCAGCCACTGCACGGGGACCGGGGGTCAGCGCCGCGGCGGGCGGCTGTACAAACATGACGGACACTGGTGCACGCAGCAACCCACCTCAGACCCACTAAGCAAAATGTCACATCTGATAAGCTTTGAGAGGCACAGTAACACCGGTAAGGTGGGTTCCGCTGCACAAATAAACCGCGAGCATGCATACCTTTAATGTGAGGAACCTCTCCCACAACACACGGATGCCTGGACTGTCAGCACACAGTGCAGATACAGGCACCTATAGCCCTGCGCAGGCGCTGAACTACGCACCAACCACACAGGGGTGCTTATCATAATAAGGTAACTTGATCACCGAAAGCTGGAGAGTGGACGGCCTACTCAATACTAAGGCTTCCAATTGGGAAACTAAGCAAGACCAATATACTGCTTCCACTTAGCACGCCCCGGCAACTGGAAGGAAGGGCGACCAAGCAGGTGCGCACCACAAGCCACCACAAGGAGTAGATGGCCCAGCAGGGGGAGGTTTGGCGGGGGGGGGATGCGATAGCGGTGCCTTTACACGTGATGCAAAGGGAAACAAGAAGGGGCCCATGGATGCCTACACCAGTCTGACTACTACAGAAGAAAGTGAGGGGTCCCAACAGTCGACCCAGCGACTAGCCAGACCCACACAGAAAACAACATGGATTCATATATGGCGGCACTACATTAGAGCCGGCTTGCAGAAAGTGAACACCAGAGTCACGGAAGCAGAGACCAGGGTGAGTGCGCTGGAGGATACAGTCATCGCGTACAGCAAAGACATTGAGGACATGTGTGAGGACCTAAAATCCAGCTCACGCCGCAACAACATCCGGGTAGTGGGCCTGGCAGAAAGACTTCTAAACGTCCCAATGGAGTTGTTACTTGAGGAAGTACTCTGCGCAATGTTCCCAGATGCGCAATTCTCGCAGCGGTTCCTCGTTGAGAGGGCCCACAGATATGTGGCCCCACCGCCTAAACTTGGCGCCCCTACACACCCTGTCATTGTTCGCCTACTAAATTACTGCGACCGAGACCTGATACTCCGCTTGGCACGAGAAAAGGGCACTTTGTCTTGCGTCTCAACTAGAATCCACATCTACTCCGACTTTTTTCTTTTTTTTTTTTTTTTTAAACTTTTATTTTTGAACGGCAGAAGTACACAAGGCACACACAAGGCAATAGGTGCATAGCAGTTACATCATGGAGCAGCATATCATAAAGGATACAGCAATCACAACATGGACAGCCAGGCGGTATCTGAGAGGGAGCATACCAATCCAAAAACAAAGGAACAAAGTAGTGGCTCACCCAGTGGGATCAGAGCCCGACGGGGCAGGAGACAGACCAGATTCGGGGGTGCCCTCGCCCCGGATACTAAGGTAAGTGTTGAATTCAGCCCAAATGTTCCTGGGGCGAGACTGCGCGGGGAGCATAGACAAGTATTCTTCCTCGCAATTGCGTGACCAGGTGAGTAAGCGCAACCATTTCTGAAAGACCGGGGGAGCGGGGCTTTTCCAGCTCTGGAGTATACACTTTTTGGCAATCATACAGCCTATGTTTAGGAACTTAGCTAGGCGTCTGGTTCCATCGGTTTTCCAGACCCCGAACAGAATCGACAAGGGGTCAGGATCAACCACAGTTTCAGCTATGTCAGAGAGTGTTTTCAAGATGCATTCCCAGAACCCAGATAGCTCCCTACAGAACAGAAACATGTGCAGGTGATCAGCCTCCTTGGGCGAACGCCGAAGTCCTGTGTGGAGTATAGTAGAGCCTATTGAGGAGTTTGTACTGTATGGCGCGGTAGCGAAAATTGAAGGAGACTTTTTGGGTGTGTAAGCACATTGCGCCCCAGTCGCCATCAGACAACTCCAGGCCCAGCTCATTCGCCCAGCCGTCGCGCGCCCTAAGTGTTGGAGTTGTGATGGACTCCTGAAGGATCCTATATAGTGAAGAGACGACACTGCGGGCGCCGCCTGAGTTGGCAATGTATGCGATCGCCGGGTTATCCGGGGGCTCATCAGGAAATGAGGGCCATGCAGTGCTTAACGCAGCCCGTAGCCTATAGTATTGGAGGGTCTCCAAGGCGGATTTGGTGTGGCCCTGCTTCCATGTTTGGGGGTCAATGAACTTGCCTTCTGGGTAGAAATCGGACAGTGCTTGATACCCCAGCGTTCCCCAGTGTTGGGCCAAGGCGTTATCGTGTGTGGGTTCCAGGTCAGGCAGGCGCCACACCGGGAGCCATCTGCAGTAGGGGGGGACCCGTCCGTCGGACATAGCAGGCATTCCCATGCGTGGATGGTTGTAGCGACAGGGTCAATGGGTGAATCAGGTGTGTAATGGCGATGTAATATAAGGGACATCATGTTGGTGCCGGCGGCTGCTAGTCGCTCTAACTGAACATGTGGACGCGTTGGGGAGCCCGGGTACCAGTGGGTGGCATGTTGAGCCTGGGCCGCAGTCCAGTAAAGTAGCAGATTCGGGGCGGTGAACCCCCCTTGTTTATAGGGGAGCGCCATGTCAGACCACTTCTTACGCACTGCACCGGAGTGCCATAGGAACTGAGCGCATAGTGTATGCAATTTAGTGAAGTAGGCCTTCCCAGGCCACACGGGAACGTTGCTAAAAGTGTAAAGAAGCTTGGGGAGCAGGATCATTTTTATTAGGGAGAGACGACCAGCCATGGATAGTGGGAGCGATCGCCATCTTGACATCTTGGCCTCGGCAGTTTGTGCCGCGGTGGAGTAATTGTCGGCTATCAGAGTAGATTTAGTCAAGGATATCTGCACCCCCAGGTATCTGACACCGTCCGGGGACCAGCGAAGGGGGTACTCAGTGGTAGATTGTTGGGTAGATTTCGTGAGCGGGAAGATATCTGACTTTGAGTAATTGATTGTGAAGCCAGAGTAGGTGCCGATACGGGTGATGTCCCTAAGTATGGGGTCAATGTTGGTCGCGGGCTCTCTAATGTATAATAGCACGTCATCTGCGTATAGAGATATGATTTCGGGGTCATCCTTCAGCCGTATCCCCTTGCGGGCATGACGAGCCCGGACATAATCCGCCATTGGCTCAATTGCGAGAGCAAAGAGGATCGGGGAGAAGGGGCAGCCCTGCCGGGTACCCCTGAAGAGTGTGAAGGGGTCGGATGTCAAGGAGTTAGCTCTGACCCGGGCCACAGGGGAGGCGTATAGTAGCTTAATGAACCCGATCATGTTTGGGCCAACTCCCATCGTCTCCAGCACCAGCCACGTGTAGTTCCAAGAGACCATGTCAAAGGCCTTCTGAGCATCCAGAGTAACCGCCACGGCCTGGGCATCTTGATTTATACGGGACATGACATTAAACAGTCTCCTTATATTATGAGAGGTGGACCTGCCGGGGACGAATCCCGCTTGGTCCTCGTGAACCAGATATGGCATAATGGGGAGAAAGCGGTTAGCTATGGTCTTAGCGATGATTTTTGTATCTAGGTTCATGAGGGAAAGGGGCCTGTAAGACCCACATTCGTCGTCCGGTTTGCCAGGCTTGAGTAGTACCGTGATGACAGCCTCACGCATGGACGGGGGAAGAATAGAGGAGCGGAGCGCTTCGACCCAGACCTCCAGCAACTTGGGAGCCAGTATGGACACATGTTCTTGATAAAACTCAGCCGTGCGGCCGTCAGGTCCCGGCGCCTTGCCTTTGGGCAGGTTAGAGATGGAGGTTACTATTTCGTCCAGCGTTACCGGGGAGTCCAGCTGGTCGCGGGCAGCAGGGGAAATTTCGGTGGTGGGGATCTGAGCAAGCAGCTCGCGCATGTGTCGTTCGGAGTGTTCGGGAGGCTGGGAGTAGAGGGACCTGTAGAACTCGGTAAATATCTCCAAAACCTGTTGGTCAGCCCACTGTGCATTGCCAGATGCGTCTTTGATGGAGGTGATCTGAGCTCGGCCAAATTCCCCCCTCACCACTCCTGCCAATGTCTTCCCCGGTCTGTCACCCTCGCCATATTTCCTGGCAGCCTGTGGGCGGCTGAAGTACTGGACTTCATTGGTAGCGAGCGCATTGTACGCCTGCAATTCCTTGCTGATTTTGAGAAGTAAGGCGGGATCGGCGCCAGTGGAGCATTGCTGCTCCAACTGTTTCAATTTAGCTTCAGAGCGATCAAGGCTGGCTCGGATAGCTTTCAGTACCCCGGTTTCCCGCGAGATGGACATCCCCCTAATGTATACCTTAAAGGCCTCCCACCGAACCGCGGCTGAGGTGTCCTGGAGAGAGTTGTGGTCAAAGAAGGATATAATGTCTGCAAGGATATCAGCCCTAAAGACAATGTCCCTGAGGGCCTCAGATTTGAAACGCCAAGTGCTCGGTGTCGGGGTGGGTATACCCAGCCTCACAGAAAGTGTGATTGGAGCGTGGTCAGACAGAGTGCGGGGGAGAATCCAGGACCCCTCCACCCCTCCCATGGTTTCACTGGACACTAAGAACAGGTCTATACGAGACGAACTGTCGTGGACAGATGAGTAATAAGTATACTCCCGGTACAAGGGGTGTACTGTCCTCCAGGCGTCGCAGACATTGAGCGTCTGCATTTGGTCACGCAACCTGCGTGCGGCACTGGTTAGGGCTCGAGAGGACGTGCCAGTCCTGTCCAGGACAGTGTCAAGAATAAGGTTTAGGTCACCCCCCCCCCATACAATCTGGACCCCCACGTAGCCCAACAGTATGGCAGTTACCGCATCGAAGAACTCAGGAGAGTCAACGTTGGGGCAGTAAGTGTTAACAAGTAGGTATTCCCTATTCACCATCGTGCAGTGTAGTATGACATAGCGACCCTCGGGACATACGTAACTTTTGTGCAGGATGAATTTGATTGATTTATGGATCATTGTGAGGACTCCCCTGGATTGGGAGGAGTAGGAAGTAAAGAATCTGTTGGGACCCCATGACGGGGCCATGGTGCCCGGAATGTGGGCATTGGATGTGGGCCAATCCATGTCTCTTGTAGGAGTAGTATCTTACAGCCATGTCTATTAGCAAAGGCCATGATCTTGCGGGCCTTGGTGTGATTGCTTAGTCCGCGAATGTTCCAGGATATTATGACGGTAGACATGTCAGTGGCGGATCTCTAATCCCGGTATACCCGCATCAATGAACATCCCAGGTATAGCAGCAGTGCGCACTATCGGGGTTGAGGTCGGGAGTGGGCTTATGTTTTGCCAGTGTGCGTGCCGTGAGCCCTAGTATGCCGTTTTTTCCAAATACCCCATTCCCACCCTCACCGCTGACCCAACTACAGCAGTGCGAACAACACCCACCCTCAACTGTGCAGAGCCGGGCCGACCCCAACATGGCCCAGACTGCCCAAAAGCCCAACAGGGGCTGACCCACAATAAGGGCATATACAAAAACAGTGCAATCGCAGTGGGGTGCGCCGTTGCCGTGCGGGAGCACGCTAGGAACCAATTGGTTCCGTTACAAAACGAACATTGTTAGCGGGCAATACGTGGATACCCCAATCCCACCCCATGGAGCGCAGGGAGCAACACACACATCACGGAGATCCAGCAACCCAGCCCAGGCGGATCTATGGGAAGAACCATGCCCTAGTGGTCGTGAATAGAGGGCAACGGTTGCAACCAGACCACGGGAGCTGTGCATGTTAGAGAGCAGCAGGAATAAGTGTGGGAGAATAACTTGGACGGGGTGACAGTTGCTCCTCGAGGAGCAATAATTAAGCCCACATAGGAAAGCATTGTATACAAATGAATACAGAGGTATGATCACTCATGTATATGAACTGAGAGTGGCAGGACTCAATCCACATATAAGCCTAGTATCAAGGCATCGCAAGGCAATCATAGAATTCACTCATTATTCATATTGTCATCAGCCGGAGGATGGAGCGGAACATGTGCCTCGATGAATTTAACCGCCTCAGAAGGCACTGTAAAAAAGTATAGTTTGTCGTTGAACGTAAACTTCAAGCGTGCAGGGAAGAGGATGGCATAGGGGATGTTCCTTTCCCTGAGGAGTTTCTTCACTCCAAGGAACTGGCGACGTTCCTGCTGAACTCCGGTGGAAAAGTCGGGGAAAATCCTGATGACCTGCGAGTCAAATCGTAACTCGCCTTTTTCCCGTGCGAGGCGGAGAATTAGGTCGCGGTCTTTGAAGCTCAGAACCTTGGCAATGATGGGTCTCGGAAAGTCACCGGGTTTAGGCCAGGGTGACAGCGCCCTATGGGCCCTCTCAATGGTAAAGAAGGGAGACCTGTCCGGGTTACCCAGTAGTTCCCTCAAGAGATCCTCGACCGCCAATTCCAGTCGACCCTTCAGCGCATTTTCAGGGACACCAACGATGCGTATATTGTTTCTGCGCGACCTAGATTCGAGGTCATCACATTTGGCTTTAACCGCCTTCATATCCGAGACCAGAGTGGACACCGTGCCCTGGAGTGTAGATATATTATCCTCATTGATTCCAATCCTGTTTTCGGTCTCCGTGATTCGAGCCCCCTGCTGATCCAGTTTGGCTCTTAGTGAGGCTACATTGGCATTAATGTCATCGAGCTTTTCATGGAAAGCTGCAAAGTTTCTAGCCATGGACTCCATTATCGCTGTGAGGTCAGTAGTGGGTGCCTCGGCGCATGGCGGTTCGTCAGCTGGGTCGCATGGTGCGTGGGCCGAGTCGGGTCTCAGGGCGACTTTAGCGAATTTGTCCATGGCCCCGGTTTTATTGTTATTCCTCGATCTGTTGGACATCGTGAATGATGTGGCAGGGCCCCGAGCGGCCAGAGTGAAGATTCGTGTGGGGAGAAGTAGGAGAGGTTCAAGGCAAATGACAGTGGTCCAGCCCGCCGATTCAAACAGATCCTGACAGAGGCGGTAGGGGCTGTGGCATCAGAAAAGTATAGAGTAGCAGCAGGGAGGGTGCGATCCAACCGCCCCAGATGGTGATGATGGTGACCAGAACAGACCCCGAGCGAGCACCATAGAGAGTACCAGCCGAGGGAGTGTGGGCCTTAGTGCTTAAGCGGGTATTGCATAGGGCCGTGATGATGACCAGCGGGGAAGCCGGGCCGTGCCAAGGTGTGGGTCTCAGCATTAATCCGGGGGTCGCCGCGCCCGGAGGGAGGCGGCAGCGGGCCGGGATGCAGGGATACGGGCCCAGAGACCAACCAGAGTGGCGCGGGAGCTAGCCGGGGCCGCCCGGCGCGAGGACAGAGGCCCAGGTCGAGGATGGCCTGTAGCGGATACGGGGGCTCCGGCGCGCCGCAGCCCCAGCAGCTCCTCACCTGGTGTGCAGCCCGCAAGTGTCCAGTCAGGGAGTAGGTGTAGCTCCTCAGATCCTCGGGTGTCGCCGGGGGTAGATCCGGTCTCGGCGACAGCGCAGAGCGGAGGCCGTAAGGCGCAATCAGGCCGCAATGTCAGACCAGTGGGGCCCCAGTCGAACGCCGCAGCCAAGCCCAGCAGCGGGCGCAGCTCCTCCAGGAGGGGCGCACCGTCCAAGTGTCGAGCAGCACGGAGGAGGGACAGCCAAGGGCCCCCCAGTACCGGGCCCACCGGCCGGACAGACCGGGCCAAGCGAGGCCCGAGGGCCCCGGCCCCAGAACGGGGAGAAGGTCCAGGATGGCCGGCGCAAGGCACGGCCCGAACAACGGGCGCCGGTCTGGCGAAGGGTGCGACCCAGTCCGCGGCGCTCCCGGCGCAGATCACAGGGCACCGCGATGTGCGTCTCAGCAGGCGGGCCAGTGGAGGGATGCGGCAGGGGAGGACGTGGTGTGGTGGCGGAAGCCAGGGAAGGAAGGCCTCGAGGATCTCGCAGAGTAGATCTCCTGTTCCCAAGGTCCGATCCGAGCCAGGATCACAGCGACACGTAGCCACAGCTATAGGGATGCCAGTGGGTCGGTCGGGTAGGCGCAGCGCTGCATTAGCCCGCAGATGTCATCGGATGAAGAGCGGCTGTGCACGGAGCTCAAGAGCTAGGCAGCCATCTTGACGGCTGCTCAACAGCGCCCCCCCTACTCCGACCTTTCTAATCGGGTACAGGCAGCTGCCCGCACATATGATCAGGTCCAGAAGGTGCTCGGAGAAAGTAAGATACCCTACGCCATGATGTTTCCAGCTAAGCTCTGCTTGCAACATGCTGGCAGGGCTAATTTCTTTGAAACCCCGGAGGAGGCCTTGAGTACATTGAACAGAACATTCCACTCGCACCGAACACTGGCTGACCAGTGCCTACATCCGAGACACTGGTAGTCCCGTGCAAACATGCATAGCCCATGTGTCGAACATAACACAAGGTTCTCCCGTTTCGCTTGAAGTCATATGAGGTGGCGCATATAGGCGGAAAGTTATGATGGTACCGGTTGTGGCAGCACAGGGCCACCCACTGTTGCAGACAATGAAATTGGGGGATGGGGGGGGGGGGGGGGTTACACTGTCCAGTTGGAGGGATGGTGAGGGTGGTTAGCGAGGGGGTTCTGGTTGGTTAAATGGAAAAACGGAAGAGTGTTTAACGGCAGGGTCAATTATGCATCTACTGAATGACGTCACACGGGCTGAACCGTAAGGTTAAGCGCCTCACCCAGAATATTAGAGGACTAGTCAATCCAGTTAAAGCACAGAAAATCTTGGTGTATGCAAAAGGCACGAAATCGATCCTATTGCTACAAGAAACGCATGCCATATGAAGGATGGTTGAGCCATTTGCCCAGGATTGTGGGGGCCATGCGAATTTGTACTGATTACGCCAGACAGTCCGTTGATTTTTTTTTTTTTCCCCTCATACACCAGCGCACATGATTCCAACTCACTAGGTCCATGGTGGACTCGGAGGGACGCTATATAATTGTCTGGGTAGCGGTCAATACATATGGCCCAAATACGGACAAACCTGACATCTGCACGTCATCACACAGATGTCACCATTGGGTGACACCGAAGTCATATGGGAAGAGACTTTTTAACACTATCTTGAACCCAAAAAGAGAGAGATCTAGAAGCCCCAGGGCGCAGACTAAAGCTGTGCTAACAATACTGCAGGGTATGGCCACGCTGCCCTTCTTGGACCTTTGGAGAGAACTGCATCCCACCTTGGAGGAGTACACCTTCACAATTTCAGCTCACGCATTGAATAATGGCTATGCTCCCCAGAATAACCCCCCCCCCCCGGACCCCAGGTGAGGGAGTGTGCCATCCTCCCACTGTTGGACCATTCACCGGTCCTGTTGGAACTGGTTATGGCTGACTCAGAACAAGGTCTGTGCCGAATGCTGCCGGCCCTGCTGCGGGACAAAGCCATTATCAAACCCTTGAGGGTAGACATTTCGACCGTAATATGGGCTCAGTGGGAGCAATGGCCACTGTCTAGAAATCATTCAAAGTTTGGCTGTGAGGGCATTTATTTTCTAGGTCACTTGGTACGCTGCGTTACATCAGAAATTAACTAAACCACACAGAACTCACCCTACGTTCCCTTGAAAATGTACACTTGCAGACACTGTGGGCCGAGACTCTCAAACCACTTCAAGAACAACTGGAGAGGTACAGAGATCTTGCAGACCGAGAAATGTTGTACATCACACGCCCAAAGAGAGGCCGGCGATATGGAGAAGGGAACAAAGCGGGTAAAACCTAGGAAAACCCATGGTTTCAGACCAATTTCCAGTATTATGGGAACGGATGGGGCAGTCTATACGGACGCCGATTAAAATTAAGTCTTCCTAGACTTCTACGTGGCACTATACGCAAACTCTTTGGGAGAGCTAGAACAGTACATGTACCTTCTCGCTCCCCACACTAGAACGAGTTGATGGAGAAATATAAGGGAAGCAATCATTACGGTCCTGCTCAAGCCACACAAGCCCCTGCACGAACCCACGTCCTACTGCCCCTTCTCTCTGATAAACACAGATACTTGATGGGTAAAGGCATTGCAAACAGATTGTTACCACACATGAATAAGCTAGCACACCCTGATCAGTCAGGATTCATCCTCACAAGCTCGATCTCCCTAAATTTACGCAGACTGTTGCCATAATATCCCAGCTGGACCCCAAGGCAAAGGTGATCTCGCTTGATGAGAAAGCATTTGATTCGGTTTCATGGAGGTACGTGTATGCCATGTTGAGGCGATTTGGGTTCAGGCCGAGGTGTCTTGCTTTCATTCACTTACTATATCAAAACTCGAGCTAGAATAAGGACAAATCGCACTATCTCAAAGGGGTTTGCACTACACTGATTCAGACACCAGGGATGTCCACCTTCTTCCCCCAAGCCCCTCATTTTTCACACTCAATAGAAAGGGTATGGCGGCACTTTTACGGCATAGACCCACTTGTCAGGGTATCCCTATTCCCCCCCGAAGCCCCCGCCCCCCTGTTCATCTCGCTGTACGCAGATGAAACCCTGTTATACATTATGGACCCCGAGACTAACATGGCAACAGTAATGCGAGATGTACAAGAATTCGCGAAATACTCTGGGTACAAGATTAATCAGGCTAAGTCAGAAATCATTCCTCTGACACAGGACACTGTACGATCTAACACCACATTGGACTATCGTTGGGTGCCCAAGCTCGGCCCGATACCTCAGGATCATAGTGGCCACTGACAGATGCACTCTGTATGCCACCAATTACAAACCATACATGGTGCAACTTGAGACCAAATTGAAATTATGGAACAAATGGCCGATATTGCTATATGGCCGCATTGCCCTTCTGAAGATGGTCCTAGTGCCAAAACTCCTATACTTGTTGTCATGATTCCTGCCCCTCATGTCCCCAGCCCTCCAGGATGTCAGGCTGGAGCCAGGCCACGATCACCTACATGGCCCTCAAGGGCCTCTCCATCCCTCCAAAGACCCACTTGGAGTCAGACTTGGCGCTTGTGGCACCAGACTCACTCACTCCCATAGGATAACATTGGGGATTGGACTTGTAGTGCATTGATGGGGACAAGATGGATGCCCCCACATATTTTGGTTCCCTGAACTGCATGTGCAGTCTAGTCTTTTGGGTGTGGTTCAGCCCAGAGATACCTGGGATACCCAGAGACTATTTAAGCCACGCCCAGGCTGAGAAACATGCTTTGTGTTTTCTGCACCTGCAGCGTGACACTCACTGTGTTCGGATCGGTCTCCAGTAGGCCTGCTTCGAGGGGATTGGGTCCTCCGACGTATTCCATATCTATGACAGTAATCGCCACAGCTGTGCTGCTTCGGAAAATCTTTCTGCGTCGATACGGCGCCCTCGAGGACCTACAACGGCCGACGTCAATGGATGTTATAAGTAGGACGCACGATGCCCGTAGCCTCAGTTCCGTTTTTTTCCGCGAACGTGTTCTCTTCCGAGATCTCGGCGCGCCTCGACGCTTCAGTTTCTGTTCTTTAACGATTCTTCGAACCTGTTCATTTGTGAAGTTATCCTTCATGATGTCCACCCCGTCTTCCACCCCGCGTCCAGGCTTTAAGAAGTGCGGGGACTGTGGGTCCAAGATGTCGGTGACTGACTCACACGACGCCTGCCTCTGGTGCCTCGGGGAGGCCCATGACACAGATGATTGTGTCGACTGCCAGTCGCTTACGTCCAAAGCCTTGCGGCACCGCAAGAAGAAACTATTGGTAGGTAAGGTCTCCAAGCCACGGAAGTTGAGGTCTGCGGGGCTTTCGAGGGGCGACTCTCCGCATTGTCGTCAGTGGGTCTCGGTCCTGCCACTCCTCTGCCTCTTCGAGGCACTCCCGGAAGCGCTGTCATCGGTCGCCTTCCCCGTCCTCATTCGAGGACTCCGCCCATCGGCGGGTCGCGTATCCCACCAAGCATGTGACGCCGGAGGAATGGGCTTCCTTCGGTAAGAAAATGTTAGCGATGCTTGAATCGCAGGGCACTGGTCCATCCGCGCCTCCGAGTGGGGTTGGTCGTGATCGGTCGAGACACCGCTCATACGCCTTCGGACTCGGGTGGTCGGCACGATTCGCGGGAAAGGTCCCGCTCGGACAAGGGGAATCGTCTCGTCATGCCCGTTCCAGGTCCAGGTCCTCGACGCGCTCAAGACCGTGTGCACCTGTGATGTCTTGGAGGAAGACTTCGACGCCTGTGGCGCCGAGGTCGTCGACGGACTCTTTCGAGGCTCCGTCTCCGAAGAAGTCGTCGGCGCCCAGGCTGTCGAGGGACACGCTCGGGGCTCCGACCTAGAGGCCTGTGTCGATGCTGTTGGCGCCGCGTTCGGCGTCGACGCCGGTTCACTCGACGCCTTTTGAGGCTGTTTCGACGGTGGTACCCCAGGGCACGGTGGAACCCCCTAGAAAGGCTCTGGCCAAGGTCAAGAATGGCTTTGTTCCCCATTCTGTGCCCGCTTACCGCCATCTTGAGTACATTTCAGAGGTGGATGAGGGCTCTGATGATGGCCTGGTTCCTGACACGGTGCCAGATGAGATTCTCTTGGGCCATAGCCAAATTGAGGACCTGCGTCAGTCCCTGCACCATGCCAGTGGTCTGGACACCTCTCTGGAGGTGGTTTTGTAGACCTGAGCCTGGCACTCATGCCGACTCCTCATACTGGCGCCTTATGTCTAGGGTTACTGAGTACTTGAGGTGGTCTGCTCCCCCAGGGGATTTTCTTCAGGATGACCTTACGGATATCATCGACCAAGGTCCACCAACTGGCCCGGTACTGCCGTTCCATATGGCTCTATAGAGGAGGGTGGCGGCGGCTTGGACTGCTCCGGAGTCTCTCTGGCAGTGGGCAAGTCTTTGCCGCGAAAATACCACCCAGCCAGTAGCGACCCCTGCTCCTTGACCAAGCACCCCACTCCAGAGAGTTTGGTGGTGCAGGCGGCTACAGCACCAGCAAAGCAGGTGTCGTATTCTACCATCCCTCCTGATGGGGACGACAAGCGTTTTGATGGTTGGGCGAAGAAAGTGTTTTCTTCAGGGGGTATGGCGCTTCAGGTGGCCAACTCCGTATGTGCCTTGTCTCGTTTCACGCACACTCTGTGGAACTGTGTTTCCTTAGCGGCTGAACATCGTCCCGAAGGGGACGAACGGGATGGTTTCCTTGCTATGGTCCAGGATGGCAAGGATGCCATGTGTGAGGCCGTTCAGTCGGGTTTGGACATGGCAGATTGCGTCAGCCGGTCCATGGCGGCGAGCATCGGAAGTCGGGGGTTTGCTCCTGATGTGCAGGCCCGGCTCCTCAACATGGCATTTGACGGTGAACATCCTTTTGGCAGCAAGGCTGACGAGAGCCTTGAGAGGTTGCAGACCTCCAAAGCTGCAGCGAAGTCGTTGGGTGCTGCAGTTCGACAACCTCTGCCTTTTCATCCTAGGGGACAGCAATGGAGGGGGAGGTTCCTTTCGTTCTCGCTCATCCTTTGGTAAAGCGAGAGGAGCTGCCAGTCAAAGGGGCCACTGTAGGAGTGCCAGAGGTGGAAAACAAGGTACTCGAGGTGCCAAGGCCGCTCGGGCAGTTGCCTCGTTGCCCTCAGGCAACGCTGCAACCGCTTCAGCTCAGTCATGAGGCCATGTCCCATGGTTCGCCGGTTGGGTGAAGGCTGGTGCAGCATCTTGTAGAGTGGCGTGCCATTATTTCAGATGTGTGGGTTCTGGAGATCGTAGCCCACGGCTACTGTCTTCCTTTCTGGCAGAGGCCTCACGACAATCCACCGGGGAATCTCTCTTTGAAGAGTCCGGATCTGCTCCTTGCGCAGGATATTCAATCCCTGCTGGAGAAAGGCGCCATAGAACTGGTGCCTGTAGCGGAGAGGAACAAGGGATGGTATTCCCCCTTATTTTTTGATTTCCAAGAAAGACTGGGAATTGAGACCCATCATGGACTTGCGCGGTTTGAACAAACTCCTCAGGAAGGACAAGTTCAAGATGGTTACTCTTTCTCAAGTCCTCCAGCTTCAGGACTGGGTGGTGTCTCTCGACCTCAAGGACGCTTATTTTCATGTGCCGATCCATCCAAAGCACAAGAAGTACCTGAGGTTCGCGGTTGGCGACTTGCACTTTCAGTTTCAGGTCCTGCCTTTCGGATTGACCTCCGCCCGAGGGTCTTCACCAAGTTCATGGTATTGGTGGCAGCGCATCTCAGGAAAGGGGAGATTCATGTCTACCCCTACCTGGACGATTAGTTGATCAGGGCGCGCTCTACCGAGCAAGTCCTGGATCATCTGTCCATCACCTGCCGCTCCCTCCACAAGCTGGGCTTCTCCCTCAACTTAGAAGTCCCACTTGACGCCAACTCTGAGGCTCCAGTACATCGGAGCAGTGCTCGACACGTCCCTAGGGCTGTCTCTTCCTCACCTGGGGAGGGCTCATCACATTCAGCAGATGGTGCACAAGTTTCAGCTTGCCCAGAGTCTCCCAGCGTTCGAGTTCTTGAGATTGCTCGGCCTCTTGGCATCCTGCATTCTTCTGGTGCCAGAGGCCAGGTTGCGGATGAGATCTTTGCAATTGGCACTCAAGCTCCAGTGGTCTCAGTCCTCCGAGGACAGCACCTGAACCGGGTCCGACATCCTACCGGTCGCCCAGGACCTTCTGTGGTGGGCTGTCGAAGGCAATCTGATGAAGGGGGCTCCTTTTTGGCTACCCTGGCATGAGGTGACTATCGTGACGGACGCATCCCTCACAGGATGGGGAGCTCATGCCAACGAGTTGACAGTCAGCGGTCGTTGGTCTCCGGAGTCCAGACTCCATATCAATCTGTTGGAGCTGAGGGCCGTCGGGCTTGCCCTGAAGGCTTTTCTGCCAACTGTGCGAGGAAAGAATGTCCTGATCCTGACGGGACAACACAGTGGCCATGCACTACCTCAACAAAAAAGGGGGGGGCAGGGGTCACTTCCTCTGTGCAGGGAGGTGATGCAGCTCTGGTTCTGGGTGATCCAGCAGGAAGTTTCGATCTCGGCAGTTCATCTGCCCGGATACGAAAACGAGACGGCGGACGCTCTGAGCAGGCAGAGCGCGATATCTCACGAGTGGGAGGTGGCTCAGGAGATTCTCCTAGAGATCTTCGCCCTTTGGGGGACCCCTCAAGTGGATCTCTTCGCCTCCAGTGTCAACCGGAAGTGCGAAAGGTTCTGCTCGTGGGAATTTCCTCCAAATGGAGCCTTGGGGGACGCATTGGTGGAGTAGTCATTCCCACTGCTGTACGCGTTTCCTCCAGTCCCTGTCATCCCGCAAGTGCTGCGGCGGTTGCGAATGTTCGGTTTCTGGATGAGCCTCATTGCTCCGGCGTGGGCCCGGAGGACATGGTACCCGAACCTTCTCGATTTGTCCATCTGCCCTCCACGTCGTCTTCCCTACCAAGACGATCTGCTCTGAGGGGAGGGGGGTCGGGTTCTCCATCCAGAGGTCGGATCCCTCAACCTTCACGCTTGGTTTCTGAAAGGTTGCGGTATAATGATTGGGACCTCCCTGAAGACATGATAGAGGTGTTGCTTTCGGCCAGAAGGCCTGCAACTAAGTCCCTGTCCCTGTACCGTTGCCGAAAGTTCTGCGACTGGTGCAGGGTTAAGAATGTGGATCCTTTTGCATGAGAAATTCCTGTGGTTCTGTCTTTTTTTGCTTTCTTTAGCCCACAGGGTCTTGCAAGTGGGTACGGTTAAAGGTTACCTGGCGGCGCTGTCCATATTTAAGCACTCGTGAAGGGCTCACTAATGTGTTCCCTCCATCACCTTTCCAGGTGCCCGGTTGGGATTTGAACCTTGTCCTCAAGTTTCTGATGGGTGCTCCGTTTGAGCCTTTGCATTCATGCCCTTTGAGACTGTTAACTCTTAAAACTGTATTTTTGGTTGCGGTCACTTCCGCTCGCAGAGTGAGTGAGCTACAGGCACTTTCAGTTAAGCCACCCTTCACTGTATTTCAGAAGGACAGGGTTGTCCTTAGAGTTTGTCCGTCCTTTCTTCTGAAGGTGGTGTCGGAATTTCATTTAGGGCAGAAGGTTGTTCGTCCGGCATTTCATCTTCCTCCACATCCTGGTATGGAAGAGGAGAGGCTCCATAGGCTCGATCCTAGGAGAGCGTTAAGCTTTTATATTTCACGCATGCCCCGGGTCGGAGTGGACGATCAACTTTTCATTGGTTACGCATGGAAAGTGTTTGGGACAAGCTGTGACTAAGCAGACTGTCTCGCTGGATTATTCAGGCTATTTCTGAGTGTTACCGCTTGGCGGGTACGGACCCACCGGTCGGCTTGCGGGCCTATTCTACCAGGGGTATGGCTGCCTCTACTGCCCTACATTGGGCTGTTCCTATTCGTAACATCTGTGATGCAGCCTCCTGGGCTTCGGTCCATACTTTTGTACGTCACTACTCGATTCATCCGTGGGCAGGATCTGGCCTTTGGCAAGGCGATCCTTTGCTCCGCAATTTGATTGGGCATTCTAAATTTCTGTTTTCTAAATTCTTTTCCCACCTCCTTGCATTGGTACTGCTTTGGGAGTCTGTCATAGATCTGGAATACGTCGGAGGACCCAATCCCCTCGAAGAACAAGTTGCTCTCTTACCTGGTAACGTTCTTTCGATGGGATGGTCCGACGACTTATTCCATATTGCTCCCTCCCTGCCTTCCCCCGCTACAGAATGTCTTATGCGATTGCAGGGGCTTTGTGTGGTCAGACTGGCAGAAGACTGGTGCCACACGTTCTGGGGAAAAACTACAACTGAGGCTACGGGCGTCCTACTTATAACATCCAGTGACGTCGGCCGTCGGAGGAGGTCCTCGAGGGCGGCTTATTTTACGAAGCAGCACAGCTGTGGTGATTACTGTCATAGATATGGAATACGTCGTCGGACCATCCCATCGAAAGAACGTTACCAGGTAAGAGAGTAACTTGTTCATCTTTTTTCTGCGCTCAGCTCCTACAAGAACACCATTGGGAACAACCTTACCTTGCGGCGCTTCTGCCCATCATTCATCGCTCCTTCTGTTCTGCGGGCATCTTAGGCGGTGTCATTCCCATCCCGGCACGCCGCTTCCTAAGGAGAAGGGGGGTAAAGAACAGAAAAGGCATTAGTAAGCATTCAGCAAATCTTCACTTATTTTTAAACACTGTATGAGCTTCAAACGCTTACCTGAACTCCAGCCGCTCTTGGGGAACTCTGTCTCCGGAACTTCTCATCCATCTGCAAGAGGGAAAAGGCACTCCAGGTTAGCGTGGAAACATCTAGAGGCGCCGCATACACTCACCGCATTTCTTCTTCATAACCGGCATCCACGCTGAAAACGTTGCGGCACCTAAAAGACACAGAAAAAGAACTCGGTTCAATACAAGTACGAAAAGGTTGCATCGCGCTCTCACTCACCTTCAGCGCTGCTCATCTCAGCAGCACGTCGCCATCCCTGGACGCCGGCCATCATCTAAGGAAGGAAAGGAACGAAGTTAGAGAACTGTTCAAAAGACTCATTATACTTACTTGTCGGACTCTTGCCAGTGAAGTAACTAGGCAGCAACGAGCCCGCATCAATCAACGCGCCCCTGCGATGAAAGCAGGACGGAGAGCACACTTTCCAAGAAAACAAGGTGAGCTGTGGATCAAAGAGAAGGGTTGGACCCCGGGGAAGAAGGGGTTCAAGCACACGGAGACAATAGGGAGATAAACTCTACCAATCATGTGTTTCAGGCCCAGTCTCCAGTCGAGTAGGCTCCAGGGAAGGGTTCAAGGTCGTAAGAGGTCAGAACAGGCTGAGTGACGTCCCTGTGGATACCAGGTGAGCGTTACACTTGTTTAGTAACATCCCTAATGGCCCATATGGTTGTTCTTTGACAGGTTATGGAAGCTTGTTTCTAACTTTGCATAGGGGTCGGGGGCGAAAAGAATGAACTGTCATAAACTGTACGAGAAATGCGACGTGGGGGCCTTGGCAGCCCCAGATTTAGCATTCCATTCCTATTCCGCACAAGCACTGTACGCAAAATACTGGTTTCAAGGCACAGAAAACTACGCCCATATATATAGGTGGAAAAGTACACCGCGGCCCCCATAGACTTGCGCTCCATGATATTCAGAAAGAAATGCAGAGGCGCTAGTTAAGTTGACCCAGTGACATGCACTGTGCAAGCCTATGTGGCGTGTACAGAACCATACAGTGTGACAATCCCCATCTCGCCCCCCATTTCTCCCCCCCCCACCACCCTCCAGCACTACCCTGACATCGCACCCACATTTGACGCAATGCTTCAGAAAGTATGGGACCCTGGAAAGTAAAGGACGGTGGGTGATATGTTCCCAGGTGGTACGTTTGTAAAACTGGAGGTGGTACAAGGATAGGTTGGTTCTGGGCTCATGATAATGTCACAATATCATAGCCTAAAACCAGCCTGCAGATGCAGGTGGCCTTCGTTCCTGACTGAACCGTCCACACCAGTTCATACGCTGGAATCATGGCACAAGAAGGGGTCAGAGGGGGCATCGCCACGATCTATAGTAGGTACAATTCCACTCCCCAACCACAAATATGATGAAAACAAAATGGGAAAGGGACCTTAGCGTAACAATCTGACACGCAATGGGCTAAATACTGCCAGCTCACTAAATCTATCTCCCTTAACGCTGTTTTCAGATTAATTCAAAATTTTAAACCATCTTCACACCACCCCGGGTAGGTTGCGAGATGCGATCAATCCTCGCAGGTGCTCTGCCCCAAATGTAAAACCCCTGCCGCCAACTCCATACATATTGGCACTGCACTGCCATCTGCCAATTTTGGGAAGAGGTAGCAACCACACTTACTCTATATCCGTATACCCGCCACCCCACTGAAGTACCTTGTTGGGGAAGGTACCCATCGAGACTCGTAGGCTCTTTGCTGTGGCCAGGGCGGTAGCTGAACGAAATATCCTTAGAAGCTGGAAGACTTAAGTGGCGCCAACTGTCCAGACCTAGCCCGAGGATTTGCTATATATTAATGAATGTGAAGAAATCTGTCGGGTGGTGGGGCCCTTGGCCAAAAGACATATGGGCCCGTTCCGCTGCTAACTAGTGGAAAATTACAAAGAAGCCTTGACAGCGACAGAACCGATCCAAATGCTGTAGATCAACGATCTTCCATGGGATTGTGTTTGTACGTCACTGGAATGTATTCTGCATTAGATTGAATTAATGAAAAAATGCATTAATATGTTAGAACCGTCAGCGAAAAACAAAGTTTTTAAAAAAAAATCTATTGGCCGGAGGAATTTAAAGAACGTATATCTAGAGTTCATATAAGGGTTAGTATCGTTATTGGCTGCCCCATATCTAGCGTAATGCCAGCAGCGGAAAAGCTTCTGCAACAAAATGTATGGTTCACCATTACTTAGGCTCTCCTGATTGGTTGGCACTCGCTTCCAAGCTTGGACATTCGGCTTGTTATGAGCGTGTAATCCATGAAACCCAGGTGCAAGGGAACAATGTCGGACAACTGCCCTCGTTAGCTAATTAGCCTACCATCTTTCATCAGTTAGGCGAAGGTTGCTTCTCTGTTGTTGACCTTGCTGGCTGGTCTTCCTCAGAACTTAAAGGGAGTGAAGGTACACTGCTATCTTTGTATGGAGCTTAATGAATAGGCCTTGTCTTTTTTTTTTTTCTCCATGCTGACTAATCATTTGTATTGGGTGCTAGTATTCCTCTCGAGACTTGGTTGCAATGTCCCTCATGGGCTTTCTGCATCTTTGATCAATACTTGGTACTCAAAATTATTCCCTCCTATCAAACATAACATGTCAACATGTCTTACCAATGCCTTTCGTTCTTTGCAATTGCTTCTTGCTGTGGCATCCTTGATCCTGAGCCAAGCAAAATACCCTCTGTTCTTAAACGAATCTGTATCCTAGTGCCAGTCAGCTCTGCATCCTTGGTCTCTCTCCTCGAGATTTCTTTCTTACTGTTCTACAGTGTTACAAAGGAGTGTGGGAGCCCCGCTACTATGAATGAACATGGGTGAAATGGTTCACCCGAAGTAACCCAGGGTAATTGACGTGGATCCACTTGCTCACTGCGCTTAGAGAGGCTCAGCTTAACCTCACTGATGAGGCCCGACTAACACGTGTCTGGGGTTGTTTATGCTAATCTTGTTCAGAGTGTATTTGCCTAGCATTTCGGTGCTGGACTGCCCGTGTGACTGGGACAAAGATTGATCTGCAAATGGATATTTCTACTCTGAAGAGTGCAGGGAGATAAAACGTGGTCGTGAGTAGAAGAAATTCCATAGAACAGGATAGTAGAGGGGCTCCCACACTCCTTTGTACTATTATGCAATGCCGACTTCAATTTCTCAACATGGCTGCTTTACTCGTGTTATGGTTCCTACTTTAGCAAGCTTCTACGTTGTCTAGTCTATCTTGTTTCTGTGTAGAATCTAGTGCATCTTTTGTTACTCATCTTCAGTGTATGTTTTTCTTCACTAGTCGCTTATGTTTACTTTGTCATTTTAGTCACATCTTCATTCTTTAGAAATACGTACATCAAGTTTAGTGCATATACTTGTCTTCTCTTCATGACCCCACTTCACACCTGTCAGACTTTGTCTGCAGACTCGTGTCTACCGTATCAGTTCGGGGATACATTCAATACGGTTTTCTGAGGACCTAATGTCTCTCATACCTTCAATGTGGTACCAGGCGTCAAACCGTGCTGGATCGGGTGTTAAGGCCATTAGCATCCCAAGGTTACCAAAGCTGAAACCTGAGGTGCTAAAAGGTTTTCATTCCTACAACTGGACATGCTTGGCATCCTTTACCAACATGACCACCAAGGAAAGACCAGCGTACGGAGCCCCTCTTTTCTTTCCATGGCAGCCGTTCTGAATAGAGAGAAGCTGCGGCGACGAGTGCCACCACAATAAGATAAGTTTGGGGATGGGATTCAAATGGGTGTGGGTGGAAGATGGCAGTGGGTTTGGCGGGAGGGGTTTACACTGGCAGTTCAAGCCTAGCCACCTGATCGCTGGCTTCCTCCTGCCGGGTGCTAAAAAAAGTCGGGTATGTTCTATTTCTGGTGTTAAATGCAAATTGGAAAGCTATAAATCTTTTTCTTTATTAAAAAAAAGAGTTGGTCAACATGACACATACATTTGTTCAATAAACTTTATTGATACTTTTGATGTTTGATTCAGCAGTTGGCCCAAAAGAAAATGAGACCTTCGAGCAATTATTTTGATGGTGCTTAAATAATGTGGCTGTATTTCTTAATGGGGTTTTACATAATTTTTCGTTCATGTTCAAAAGTGTGATTTGATAAACATCAATTCAATAAACTTCATTTTTATTTTGTTTTTGGCAGGATGGAGAAGAATGTTGGCAGTACAATTCATTTCATTACTGGAGAGTCCCATTGCCCAATATCGATTTCTCAGATATTCTTCAACTAGATGTGGACAATTTAAGAGCAGAATTTGCAAATACTGGTGCTGAAGGAACTGTGGTGGAAATGGAAAGTTAACTCGGTTCTATCTAGCTAAGACTATGAAGTACGCAGTCTTCAAAAGTATATTCGGATGTGTGAGAGAAGAGGCTATTCTTTTGCTCGTCCATCAGAGCAGAAATCCCCATTTATGCCTCAAAAGAAATATACATTTACACACTGTTTTTCTGTACTTTGCTATTTGTAAATTGCTGAAAATGTTGATAAGCAATACCAAGTGTTGGACGAGGCGTTTTAGCCTTGACACTGTACGAAAAGCTGCTTAAAGATTTATTTTTCACTGTACAGAATTTTGTAATGGTTTATTATATTGTAGGTCTCTTTTTGACAATTAACACTTAGTTTCTGTATGTAAGCTTGAACGGACACTGGATTGTTTGTATTCCAAATATTGCTGTGGCATTACTTTTCTATACTGCCGATGCCATCAGAAACCTGTATACTCTTTTGAAGCTGCCTTTTCCTGCTAGATTGTTAAATCTTCATACAGCAAGATCGCATTTGTGATGCCATCTTTTTGAGATTGACTTCGGCCAATTCCTCTTAAAGAAATGCAATCAACTTCCAGTTATGCTAGTTCTCGGCATAGCAACTTTTGTCTGGAGTGAAACGCAACCATCCACTTTGGTTTTATCACAATTGTTGATTTTTGTAAGAATTTAAGTTTATTATAGCCATTGTTGACACTGTTACTGGTAGCATTATTTTGGAACCATAAACATTGAGTTACAGGCGTTAACTGCTGTTGCTATATGAAGTGAGCCAGGTCAATAAAAGAATTATTGTGCTATTTCATGTCTTCATTGTGCCAACCAAAACGGATTGCTGCATGTACTGTTGTCTAAATATGAGCATGGTTTGCTGTCTTGAAACGTGATATCAATGGAGGGAGGCTTTACAACTTATGCTTTTATGGGCTAAGTGAATCTTGTCTCTGAATGAACTTCAGAGAAATCTGCATAGAGTAATTTACCGCCATCTCGGTTAGTGCAATGGTAGCGTTGAGGAAATATTACTTAATGAACTTACATTTTATCCTTTCTTTTTTTAATTTGCCAAAAGAACAACTTCACTACTGCTAGGATGTCATTGATTTATCACGGCACACTTGGAGGATTTGACAGCACTCCCTCACCCACCTTTACAATCCCTCCATCTGTAGAGGGAAGGGCCCTGCTCCCTTCAAGAAAACTGTAGTCACCTTTAAATGGAACGGCAGTCCAGGGCTATTGGCAATGTTCCGTCCCAGCTCAAACCCAAAATGCTTATGCAAGTAGTCGCTGGCCAATTTCAGAATTGGAGCGACAGAAACGCACTCCTGATAGTTAGGCCTCTGCGAAGCACGGAAATGTCCAATAGTTCATAAGGGCTGCACTAATAAAAGCATTGGACCAGCTCCGATTTTTGACCCCTCGGCATAAATCGCTATTGAACACATCTTCAGTCAAGGCTTGGGCCTTGCTGGGACTGCTCCGAGCGAGCTCTTTAAAGACGGTTAAAGTCTGGTCTCTGTGGATTGAGGTACTTCAACCACAGCCTTATAAAAAGCCGCTGGCCTACCTTACCTGAATAGTTTCTTTCCATCTCCATGCTAACTTTTCTCAATGCCTGTTCCACCTGGAAAGGGATGGCTTCAACAAGCAGAATATGCCCCTTTGCCTTACCCAGATCCCAGACTAATCTGTACACCCACACCTCCATTTAAACTGTCTGCCTTGCATGGTTCCAACCCAATTCAAAACTGGATTCCTCTTTATTCATCAGATAAACTCCACAGTGAAAATGGCACGCTACCAACTCCACAGGTTATGGAGAATTCTTCCCGGCTCAGAGTTCTGACACAAAGTAATCCAGGCAGTAGTTCTGTCCCGCTTGGAAACTGCAATGGCCTCTGTGTAGGGATACCACAGGACAGCAAGAATGACCCTGGTCCTGTAAAGAAGAGCTTGCACCTCCCAAGGCCTTTAAAAACCTCCTAGTATTGATGTCAAGCGCCTCTGTGCAGTCACTTGAACCCACCTATATGACTAATTGCCTAGTATGCCCCCTTAAGAAACCTCTGAGCTCGTACACCATCCTTTTCCTGATGCCTAGATTCAAACCTAGTTGAAGAATCTGAAGTAGACTGCCCCAAGGCATGGAGGAACCTCCCCGCCACCCCACCAGTTAGCCTGCAGGCAGAACCTACTTAAGTAAAAACTTGTAAAACCATTCTAATCTAACGGCCTTAAGCACTTCATTTCCCTCTTCCTTCCCTGGACACGCGCATCCTCCTTGTCCTCTTGGGTAGCTCCCTCTGAAGCCCCTGTAGATCTGCCTTCCTGCTGCTGTATGCATGCTACCCTCAACCCTGTGCTCTGTTCTGCTAGGACCTTCCGTTTGTAGAGACTGTCCTCCATCCTTAGAATAGTCCTTCTAAACGTCCCCTGAGCACCTTCCTCATGGCTGCACTGCAATCTGCACTTTACTACCCTGGGGGCACATGTCAACACCGCTCTGTTCACACATTGTCTCCGAGAACGAAGACTACAGGGCGTGCACCCACTCCAGTGGCATGTTTTCATGTGTCTCTTGTTATGGAAGGTCCTGAAGAGGCTGCCCCCCCAGCATTGAGTACATTATAAGGATTCAGTTATGTGTAAAACTGGCACTCATTGCCAGTCATTGCCAGTCTAGCTGAGCATGGCACCAAGCTTGCCTTAAGGTGAGACCAAAGCATGCTATGTTTACCCCAGGGACTACTTGTAGGCAAGTGCTCTTTGAGGGCCTTGTGCCTTCTGCTGGGCGTACCCTTTCCCACCTTAACACGACTATTTCTGATGGCTCTTTGTGAAGTGAGGTGCAACAAGCACAGATTCTCTGTACATTTGTCATGTTTCCCGCATAATGGGTGTGGGTGAGGCGAAGGTGACCAAGTACTATAGGATTACTTTTTTTCCCGTGAACTGATGTTCTTAACGATTAAGTCTGTCCCACCTGAGTCAAAGAGCAGCTTCCACATTGTTTTTAAAAATCTGGGTCAATCTGCTAACTTAGTTTAAATGCGTGAAAGATTGGCGGCTCTAGACATCTGGGTTCATCGTTCTGCGGATTTGCTGTAATTTGTTTTTAACAGTATCCCTTTTTATGCACATGGCACCAATTTACAGGACCTCCTCGCACATAATGTACTCTCCATTTGCCCTGAGCACACCATGAAAGTTGCGAATTGGGGCTCAGCTACTGATAACCTGGGTGTTTGGGTGTCTTTCTCTCGTTGCAGCAATGCCAATGCTGTTAAAACACCTGGAGGTGAACTGCTTCTCTGCCAAATAACATTATTCTGTTCCCCATTGAACAGGCCTGCCTCTTACTTTCTATGGCTACAATCGCCTTGCTGGATGAGCTATTAAAAACAGTGGGCTGATCATATATTAGAGCAGAACCTGGCTCTGATTTCTATTGCAAAATCATCGTAGTAGTATTTGTAGATCACATTGTGCAAGCAGCTCCAGTTGGTGTCTGCCGGTGTCAGTCGAGGAATCGAGAAGCTTGCAGCTGTCTGGTGCAGTCGGGGGAGGGTAGGGAGGGGAGGGATTATCCGCAATCACTGCACCACTCTAAATTGACCCACCCGTCTAATTACTTTTCTTTGAACTGTATTACCTGG
The DNA here is from genome assembly GCF_040938575.1 of Ambystoma mexicanum. Lineage (NCBI taxonomy): Eukaryota > Metazoa > Chordata > Amphibia > Caudata > Ambystomatidae > Ambystoma > Ambystoma mexicanum. The sequence goes on along the minus strand of NC_090935.1, from coordinate 1,192,200,222 downwards.
CCATCTCTAGGAAAGTTTGCTTTCCTTTGTGCGTTGCTGCTGTGTCTATAACTAGGCCTTTTCCCCGCGCTTTTTAGGAAAGTTGATCTGGTTTTGCAGTGTGGTACTTCAATGTCTGTCTGATTACGCTCTCGCTCACTCTTGTTCCATCCTCCTTGCACCCTCTGTTGCTTTGTCTTCCTTCCCACCCCCTAATCTCTAACTGCTACTCCTATCCCTCTCACTAAGTCAGGAAGGAAGAAGTTCAAGAGGGATATCCTGGTCTCTAACCCAGGCCTCCCTATCGCTGATACCTACATTGTTTCTTCCTCCAGAGATTCTCACTGACGTCCTGTCATGCCCTCTCCAAACCTGTGGACCCCTCATATGGTCTCTTCTTTGTCCTTGCTCCTCCTCTCCCGTTAATGGTGGCACCCTGTGGGAGGTCCTCTTGGCCTCCTTCCACTTCGCCAAGACTATCATTAATGTCTATCTGAATGGCACCGTCTTGGTCCAGGGCCCTCAGCCCATCGCCTCCTTATCAACTTCCTTCTTTCTCACACTACTCCTACCTCTGCCACCTCTTCTGCTCACTCTCTGGCCCCTTTACACCTTCCTCTGGCTGTACCTCAAGCCTGTACCCCACCCCGGAAGTGTTTCAAATGTGGCAACTTGCTCCATGTTGCTACTCTCACCCTGCTGTCAAACATTCCTGACATCTGCCACCTCCTCGAAGAACTTTACCTTGATGCCCTTGCTCCTACTGAGGGATGGTTCTCGGCCAGCCCTGTCATGAGTTTTGAGATACTCCTCCCTGATGTCTACAAGATCCTCAGAGCCCAACACCAACCGGCCTATAGGTGAAGTAGCTGTGATCTTTCCGGGGTGGGTCCCTGATGCTGTCATTCCTGCGCAGGCCTAGTACTACTTTGCAGGCTCTCCATCGCTCCTGGCCTCTGACTGTGGTCACCATTTACAGGCCACATGGTCAGGTTGCCCTCTTCCTCTGAGTGGGCTGACCTCTCCTTCCCTCTGCCTCTCAACTTCTCGGAGACCTCAACTTCCACCAGGATGCTTCTAATCACTCCTCCGTCTCCATAACCTCTGTGACACTCACGCGCTCTCCCTCTCCATTCTACCCTCTGGTCTGACACACTGTGCAGGACACACCTTGGATGTTCTCATCTCCTCAGGCATCCCTCTCTCACCACTCCTCTCGGACTGACCACTTTCCTTTCACCTGAAACTGTCTTGTCAACCAAAGCCCACTCCAGCACTGCCACCTAAACCTTCTCGGTTGTTCGGCCCATGAAGTGTGTGTCAGCGGAGGCCTTTGCCTCTACTCTCTCTGCTCCTCATGGCTGACTCACACTCTGACACAGCCCTCTCTAACCTGCATCTTTCTAAACAGTCTGAACATCCTTGCCCCGGCATGAGAATCTGGCTGAAGCCTATTTCGAAGTGCAACTCTGTTTGGCTTCGGGCGCATCCTCTGACAAACTAACCTGCTAAGACAGTACGGGCTCTGGCCTGTCCAAAAAGAGAGTGCTCTGTCCTGTCCAAAAAGAGAGTTTGCATCCAAGCCTGTGTCTCTGCGGCCTCTAACACTGCTGAACTCTTTCAAATCTGCAAGGAGCTGGCCAATCCTTCTACAATCTCAACCTCTCCTGTTCCCTAACAGGCCCTCTGTATGGCTCTGGCTTCTCACTTAACCACAAACTCAGGATCGCCTGTCCTTGCTCTCCTCTTCCTCTATTGGCTACCTCTCCCTCTCCACCCCCTTTCTCCCTGACACCCGATGAAGTTTCTAGGCAAGTCTGATCTATGAAAGTGTCAAACGGGTGCTCCCCTGCTGCTCCAGAAACATCAAGGACCACATTGACACCCTCTTTCCAGCCTTGGATGATTACAATCCCTCTTTGGCCACTGGCTTCCCCCCTCACTCCCCCCCTTCAAAAAAGCTATCTGCCGAGCCAACCTATCCTGTAAACTATCGCATGCCTTTCCTGGGCAATCTTCGGGAAAAGCAGGCCTCCCTCCAGCTTACTGCCCACACAAAACCTGTTGGTTGTCTCCATGACCATCAGTCTGGCTGCAGAGCTGCTAGAGGCATGGAACTGCTCCTGAACACCCTTTAAGATCTGCTCTCTAATCTTGATTCCAGCCTTTCTTCTGTCGTCCTCCTTAAGTCTGCCTTTGATAAGGCCAATCATGCCATTGTGATCAATCGACTCTGAGAACCTGGGCATCATGAATCAGGAGTGGATGACATCCTACCTCCTGGACTGACCCTCCCAGGTCCAACTTGGGTCATTTATCTCCACATGTGGTGTTCCCCAGGGCTGTTTCACCCTAGCTCTTCAATATCTACTTCGCCCCCTTGATATCTACCTTCTCCTGTAACTTTGTGTTATGCAGATGACACTCTGCTCTCTTTCGGGCTTCCTTCAGCCTCCTCTCTTTCCGGTCTATCTGCGTTTCAGGGTTGGTGCGCCTCCTACGATCTCTGCCTTCATGCCAGTAAGACTGAGATCCTTCTCATTGGAACCCCTGCTTCTGCTTTCCCCCTCTTACTCTGCCACCCTCCTTGGGCCGTCTTCCTGTGAGACATAAAACCTTGGTGTCCTCTTTGACTCCACTCTCTCTCTCCTCACATCACGGACCTTGCCAAGTAGGCCCACTACCCTCTTACTTTTCTCACCCCCCCCAACCACCTAACAACCACCACCCTCCCAAGCTGACTTGTCTCCAGCCCTGGTTCTCTCTAGGCTGAAATACTGCAACAGCCTCTTTCTCAATCTGCCTTGCTCTACTCTCTGCAACTTATCCAGAACAGGACTCTGACTTATCCTTGGCCTCAAGCCCAGGGACTGTATCTCTCCAGCCCTGAAGTCTCTGCACTGGCTCCCGGTGGCTGCAAGTTCAAGACCCTCGGCATCGACCACAAGGCTTTCTGTGGCTGGTGCCCGCACTACACCCAACTCATTCAAAATGCCTTCCTTCTCGAGCCAGTCGCTCAGCCCCCCCACCTCTCTGAGGGTTAGGCGCTTCTCCAGGCAGAGAGGGGGGTGGGTAGATCTCTCTTCTCTGCAGGGGCATCCCTGCCCTTCTCGAATTGGACTTTCTCCTCCCCAACACCCCCCCCCCCCCCACGCAGACCTACCTGTCTGCTGCACCGACTGGTTGCTTGGTACCCTGAGTCTCACTTGGTACCAGGCTCCTCCATGATCTGTTGCCCCTGCACTGCCTCTTGGCCTACCGCACACTTGGGGGCTGTAACTGTAACCTGTACAGTACCCTGCCTCAATGCACTTACCCAGTGCCGCCCTCCCGTGACTGCACTTACTCAGAGCAAGGCTGCCCTGATGGCACACCCCCCCCCACACCCACCCCTTGCACTCTGCGTTGTCACACTAACATGATCTAAATGACAAAAGGCCTAGTAAGATTGTTTGTCTTGTGCCCCCCATCTAATCTCCCTTGCCTTTCACGCCTGTAAATACTTGTGTACAGGTGTGATATAAATGACTAGCATAACTATTGCACCACCTTCACAATGTCCACATTAGTCCTAGATTCTGCAAAATGGCAAATCTGAGAACAAGTAAAAAGGAGGGGAGAGTGGGCACTACTTTACAAAACTCTGTATTTGAAGACCCCCTTCTAGTTATTTGGTGCCAGCCATTAAACCACCCAGCCACATGGATGATAGCGGACACCAAAAACAACGGAGACCAGTATCTTCAGAAATGGCTGCAACTTGGGGAATGCTGCAGAATCTTGATTGCTCATATGCAAAAGTAAGTAACTGGTTTAAATAATCCAATTATGTGGTTCTAAAACGCCCATAGGGCAACTGGGAAGGAACACGGGATTGAAAACCATGAATATAGTGGAAGATGAAGACAAACCTACTATGCCATGTGAGTATTCAGAACATGTAAGTGCAGTGAGAAGAGTGGGAGTGAGGTAGGTGCTGGAATGTCTGTGCTCATGAGTGAGCTGCAGATGAAGTGCATAGTATGGTAAGTGCTATGTGGCCTACAGGTGCATAGTGCAATCCTACAGGACGAAGGCCAGTGGGTGCCGGGGAAAGTGCTGCGATGTAGGCAAAGGCTGGGGTGATTGGGTGTGAGAGACCAGGACCCCGAATGACACATAAGGGCCCTGATCACCAATCACAGCAACTGAGATTAGCAGGGGGGGGCGCGAAGGGAAGGAGGCGGTGAAGATGAAATTCTTAAGAAGCTTCTGGAATTTGAGGAAGCCCTGCCCAGGAGGAAGGGGGAGGCTGTAAGAGGGAGCCAGCTGAAGATAGTCGGCCTCTGGCCCTATGTTTCGCGAAACGCTTTACACAACAGAGTTGGTGCCCAAGGACCGTAGAGGTTTAGAGGGAGAGTATTTAGTAAGCACTGGTTCCAGATAGCTGTCTCCCAGAGAGCCTTGTGTACGATGCAGAGGGATTTGAATTTAATCTGTGCAGTAACCAGGAGCCAGTGAAGTGTTCTTTTTTTTTATTTATTTTTTTAATTTATATAGGGCTGGAGAGATGTGGTTTGTGGAATTAAGGCCAAGGATAAATCACTGCCCTGCTCTGGATTAGCTGGAGAAGTCGTAGAGTGGAGGAAGGTAGATTTTTGAGGAGGCTATTGCAATAGTCCAGTCTAGAGAGAACCAGTACTCGGGTAACATTGAGCTTCTGGGGAAAGTGAGAATTTCTTCGAGAAGGAAGAGTTGAAAGTGGCACTTCTTGGCAATGTCCATGTGAGGGAGGAAGTGGAGAGGAGTCGAAGATGACTCCAAGGTTTCTGGCTTCAGATGAAGGAGCACATGGAGAGCCCATAGAGGATGGCCAGAGTGAGTTGGGGCGTGGGGGGAGCAGAGGTCCCAATTGGAATTATTTCCGTCATGCTGGCATTGAGGCAGAGATCGTTGGAAGTGCACCAGGACTGGATGGCAGATGGGCATTCGGGGATGATGGGAGATGCAAAAGGGTCAGTAGGAAGTTTGAAAAAAGAGTTGTCATCTGCGTAACACTGGAAGTTGGAGGAAACCGAGGGTCAGCTGTGCAACAAATGTTGAAGAGCCAGGGGGAGAGGTTTGATCCCTGGTGGAACCCCACTGGTAGAGAAGGAAGTAGGTGAGAAGGTGCCCAAAATGACTTGGGATGAATGGTCATTTAGGAAGGTCAGCCAGTGCAGTGCACGCTCTGAGATACCCAGGGTACCATGGAGCCGTTTTAAGAGTATAGAATGCTTGACCGTGTCGAAGGCAGAGGAGAGATCGAGTAGGATGAGGACAGCTGGAGAGTTAAGAGTCCAGAGTTGTGAGCAGTTTTTCCACTGGTGTTCAGAAGAGCAGTTTCCTTGCTTCTGGATGCTCTGAATCTAGATTGATGGTCGTGGAGACCACCAACAAGTTCAGTGTGTTAAGTTGTGGAAAGACCAGCTTCTCCAGCAGTTTCCCAAGGAAGAGGGTGACGGAAATGGGGTGGTAGTTGGTTGGACAGGTAGGGTCTGCTGAAGGTTCTGTCAGAAGGGGGGGGGGTGTTTGAGAGAGGGAGCGAGGGGAAAGATCCAGTGACAAGAGTGGTTGCAGAGATCAGCGAGTACAGATGCAAGAGAGCCAATGTTGTCTGTGATGGCTCTGGAGGAGCAAGGTGAAACCTGTTTGCAAGAGACCTTCATGGAGTGGACCACTCTGGTGACTTCTTCAGGGGAGGACGGCAAAGAGGAAGGAGGGTGAGAAGCCATAGCAGGCAAGGGAGTGAGGGGCGGATTTGGTGGGAGGGTAGCAAGGGTGCTCAGGATTTCCAGAGCTTTAGTGATGAAGTGTGGGCAGTGCGTTGCAGAGGGCCTGGGACGAAAGAGGGGAGGAGACAGCGGAAGGGTTGGCTAGTTCCCTTCAGATTTTAAAGAGTTCAGCTAGGTTGTTGGTTGCACCTGATACCTGTGCCTGGATGTGGGCCCTTTTCTTGCCACAGATGGAGAGTCTGTATTACCTTTGGAGCATGCAGTAGGCCAGTTTGTCAGAGGGTGAGCCTGAGGTTTGTCACTTCCGTTCCGCAGCTCTGCACTTGGGTTTCAGGGCTACAAGTTCAGGGTCGTTCCAGGTGTTAATTTTGGAGGCGGGTTTCAGGTCGATCCTCATTACTGGGGCAAGATTGTCAAGGGTATTCAGGGCTTGCTAAATTCACTCGCCCACTCGAGCTATTTTTAGGTGGGGCGTGTAGCATTTACAACCTGCTCGACCTTGTTGGCGAGCTTTCCCTGAGCATGATCGTTTCCCTTTTTAAAATGCCCACTAGATGTAAGCAGACAGACTGGATCGACATAAGAAGACAATGCAAAACAGTGGCCATTACAAAATCTGATTAGGTAGACCCCAAATCTTTATTTGCGAAGTGACTTGTGGGATTTAAAAAAAAAATACTCTAAACGGAGTGCTTTCAGCGCTGAACGGAGTCGAATGCCGGCTAAGCAATGGATCAAAGCCAGCTGAGCACTATTGACCTTTTTGCCTTGTGATTGTTTTCAGGTGAGGGAGAGGAGTTAAGTGGGAGGGGTCAGGTATTTAGGGGGCCACTGAATGTGCAATTATGTTTTTGGAGTTGATTAAAGTATTTTCTGACTCGGGTGAAATGGCCTTGAAGCTCAGATGTATTTAAGAAACTTGTTACCTTTTATGAACTTCTTTCACAGAAAACTAGAAGGTCTCATACGTGGATTTGCTCCTTAAGAGCATAACGCGCCCATGCTGCACTTATCACTTTCACAGAATACAGGTATTGCCCAAGTGTTAGCAAAGCATCTTCACTTGGTACATTGCAGACAACTTCTTTTTTAGTTCCCCTGTCCTTGCTTGGACGCCAGCTTCCCATGCTCGCTGGATCCTCCTGCTCTCCCTCTCTAGTCCCAGTTATGCTCTGCTCTCCTATGCCTGTGTTCTCAATCTCTTACCTCTCTTTCTGTCTATCCTTTACGCCATCTCCCTCCTGTCAGGCTCGCTCTTTCCCCTTTGTAACTTCACACCTCTATGTCCTTTTTCTCTCATGCCCCTTCACCCTTAGGTAGCACGACATGACCGAGGGGATAGCGTTAGATAGGATTGTCTCCACTTATTCTATGCTTCCTTTCCCTCTCCATCCACTTTCCCTTTGTCCACATCATTTCTCATCTCCCTTGGTTCACTCCTTCGGTACCTACCTCCCCTCATCACCTTTCCGTCAATCCACGGTCCTTGTTCTCTGTCCCATCTCTCCTCTGTTTCACTTTAATGTGCCTCTGCACAAAGATATCTCTATGCACTTATCGATATGGACTGGCAGCATAGCTAATATCAGTTCAGCCTTGAACATTGCATGCCGTGATAAATTCACAGTGATGCAAACTACCAGACCTTACAGGTATTGCTACACACTGAGACCTTCTGCAAACCTGTAGTTTAGAGGTTAGCTGCTGCTGCACACTGGCAGTCATATGTTATTGCCCCTTAATTAACTAGTAGCCCTTACAATGGAACCCGCCACAAGCAGGTAGCTGAGGATATTAACGTTGGTGAACTGTCTGCCAAGGGCATATGCAGCTCTTATAAACTGATGGATGTGTCCAATAGCAGTCCCTAAAACGATGGCAAGTCATTAGAATACCATGCAACCTGGCAACTATCTACCTTTGCACCTGTAAAATGGCAGCTCTGCAAATTGACTGTCCAAATTAAGTGCTAACCCTGCACATTGGGCATCCACATTAACAGACCATGCAAGCTGGTATTTGTGTACATTAGTAGTTCTGCAAGTTCAAAGCCCCTGCAAGCGGTCAACGATACACATAAGCAACCCCTGCATGCTGCCATTTCTGTTCCTAAGAACACGTTCTGGGACATAATCGAGATGCAAGAAAACCAAGCTGTGTCAGAAAACTGCAATTAAATAGTACTACTTGAGTTTGATTTTACTTTCTCTGGCTGTGTAAATTCTTCTAAACTTAAATGGAACATTTACCTCGCTGCATAGGTTTCTTTACACACCAAGCAGGTTTCTAATCAAAAAGAAAATTGTCGTGTACATTATTCCTAGGTCAAGTAGATCAATTAAGTTACTAGACATGCAGGTATAGTAGATTTGTAATAATTTTTCTAAGCCTGCTGTTGGTAATCTCTGAATGACAGTTGCTAAGAGCAGAATCAGTGGTAGTCTAGGGAGTGAGGGGGGGGGGGGTTTGCAAAGGCAGCAGCTGACACTTGTTTGATCGGGCGGGTGTTCAAGAATGAAGTTGCCAGGGCTTTTGGAGTTTTGGTCAGAGGGCCAAGGGGACCCAGGTGAGAGGAGAGCATGGTCTGACCAAGAGAGTGGCGTGACCAGAGGAGGTGGGGGGGGAGAGGGAGGTCAGAATGGATGAGGGCATCCAGAGTGGGTTGGGCCAGAAGGGAGACTGGAGAGGAATGGGGAAGTGCAGAGGTCATTGAAGATGGTGGATGCTGTGACAGGGGAGTCCAATTGTTGAAATCGCCCATGCGGAGGAGATTGGAGGTGGTTTAGAGTACGGAGAAACAGAAATCGGCCCACTCAGGAAAAGGGTTGTAGCAATGGTCAGAGATGGGCAGGGAGAGTATGTGAAAGGGAGGAGTCCATAGATCTGGACAAGGGACAGATAAAAGGATGTCTGTGAAGACCTCTCTGGATGTTGCAATGACATAGGTGTCAGCGATGGGTAGGCCAGGGTTGGCTTTTTTTTTCCCTCCAGACTTTGTAAGAGAGGGAGGCTAGGTGATAGTGTAGTAATTGGAGAAGATGAGAGAGATGGTGAGTGCCATGAGGCTGGCAAAGGATAGTTGAAGGAAAAAGGAGAGGCTGCACTGCAAGTTCTGGCCCAGCTCACAAGCCGGTCTAGTTGGTTACACGAGGGGCACACGTTGCAATGCAATCTGAGGTGCAGGATGTAAAAAAAAAATAAACAAAAAACAAAAAAAGCACACCACCTAAGTTTGAAAGTCAAAAACTGGGCACAAAATGCAATGCACAGTATTGGGTGCAAGATGTTAAAATCACAACACCTAAGTTTGAAAATCAAAAATAGTGGCTGCTGTACTTAGAGATCACCCGAATATAAAAAGATTATCATGCTGGGGGTTGCAACAAAAATTGTGGCTATTTGCAGATTACTTGCTACTAGAACTCAGGGAATTAGATCAGTCTTTGCCTACTCTCGTGGACATTTTGGCATTGTTTCACAAGTCCTCCGGATACAAAATAAATTGGACAAAATCGCAAGTGTTACCCCTGGTACCGTGCTGTAGTAAACATTTCATAACCGATCTGGGGTTTAGATGGTGCCCTGATAAAATGAAGTATCTGGGGATCTGTATTACTCCAAAAGTCAATGATCTGGTGAAGATAAACATGGATGAGGTCTGTTCAAACTTTAAAAATGGTTTGGAACGCTGGGGCCTTTTAAATCTTTCATTATGGGGTAAGGTTAACACTTTAAAAATGGTGTCGACCCCTAAGATCAACTTTGTCTTCAGCATGACTCCGCTAAATATCGATAACAAATTTTGGAATGAGTTGGATAGGCTTATCCAAGGCTTTTTGTGGGATGGGAAACCCCCTAGATTGAAGTTGTGGAAGTTGCAATTACCTTTGGATAAAGGTGGAATGGGGGTGCCGAACTTTAAGGCGTATCATCTTGCCTACATGTGTGACTATTTGCTTAAATTCCTAACGCCGTCACCTGATGAGTGGGTTGTGGCAGAGACAAGCTATAATGGTCCTCTAACACCAAGGGCGATGTTGACTAGAGAGTCTAGAACGAAATGTGTGAAAGATCCATTGACTGTTTGTCTGAGAAACTCATGTGACAAATTGAATAGATTACTGAATGTTTGGGAGTGTTCTATGTGGCTGGCCCTCTGCAGGATTGTGGTGCAGTAACTCTACTACCTCTACTTCTGAAAGGAGGAGCACTGTGATAAAAACCTCACTTCCACGCGGAGCGTCGCGGAGTGTTTGGGAGTGTTCGGTGAGAGTCCGGTGCACTTTCGTACCCTCAAATTTTTCAGCAATGGACCTGGCAAAGCAGTACACACCCTGCATTAGCCTGCGGACCCCTGTTTCTAGAGCAAGGTTACGGAGGCTCCATTCTGCCCCCGCTCAATCAGACTGCTACACACTCAGTCATACAACACTAGCAGCAGCAGCGGATCAGTGTGCCGATGTAATAGATTCCATTGATCAAACGGTACGTGAATATGCTGAAGAAGGGGATGGGGCAGCTTTTACTTTTCATGTTGAAAACTTGATTAACACTCAAAATGTGCGTGACTTTGTCAGCGAGCCGGTATCCCAACGTTAAGCTGGCTCCTCGAAGAGTTATGCTGACTCTCAGCCTGAGTCAGGCAGAGGACGTCACTTGTCCGTTTCGGAATCTCTAATTGCGGATAATAATGCACTCGTACCCACCCCCCCCCTGTCTTACCGTACCTTTGTCCGTGCCCCCTGTAGGAGACGCCGTTCGTGGACCGGCTGGTCCTCCGCTTGCTCTGCCCGCTGGCACGGCTTCAGCGCCGTCGTCGGCGAACTGTCGTGGGCAGACCCGGGGAGGCTCGGGAGAACCCGGCAGGTGTTGGTGCGCATCTGTAGCGCTCCGAGACAGCTAGGCGATGTCATATGTCAAGGAAGGCCGAGGGTGTGGAGAGACAAATGCCACACCCTGGTGAGGCCCTTAACCTCCTGAACGACAATTGTGATGATACCCATTATGAGCACATATGGAACGTAAACACCGCAATCACTGCGCAAACGACATTGTGTACACATCTCGCCTCATCTGTCAAACTCGATCGAGCGATTGCCAGTAATGACATTAATGACCTATACAAGATGTTGTCCAAGCCACTCACCGCTCCCCCCTCCTTCACTTAGAGTTTTAGCCTGGAGAGTCATCCAGAAAGGCAACAAAGACAAGAACACAACTAATCCAGAAAAAAATAAAAAGGTTAATCTATCTCTGCGAGAAAATTGTCTAAGTTTAATGAACCTGAACCAAGTTACTGGAGTCACTGATTCTTGGCCTAAAAACGATGACTCAATTGGCTCACCGAGGATTTCTCGAACTGAAAACCCTATATACGATAGCTGGAATCCTGAGCCTGATCTTTTTATAGTGGAACCAGATCATCCGTCTCAGGAGGCCGTGCTTCCAGACCATAACCCCCAAAGTGAAATACGGCAAGAAAGGCGAAATTCGCTATTCCTGGCAGACAAGCTACTCAAAGACCTCAAAACTCTAAATGCAAAGATGACTCCTTCACCATCCACGAAGATCGAAAAACAAATAAATGGTCATGTTGTAAACACAAAAGACCCTGTATGTCATAAAGAAAGTGACAGTGTAAGTTGTGATAATTTAGAGGACATAAGAGCAGTGCCTCGAAGCTTGCAACAAAATATTTATCGCCCCAATAAAAGGCGAAGAGTAACGTCAAGCGCAGCACCCATTCCCTGCTCACAGAAGCGATCAAAAGTAGGTGATTGCACTCAAAGAAAACAATGCTCCACACATAGTAGAGTCATTGAGCAGAAAATACAAAGAAACTTGAAATCGATTTCTACACCATCTGACTCAATTGATTCAAGTGATGATTCCTCTTCCGACTCAGAGTATAAAAGCTTGACAAAAGGCCCTTATAAACGGAGACTTCCAACTCATAGCATAAATAGACTAAACAGCCCAAATGAAAGAAGCGGCCTACAAACTGAATGCTTTGATTTGGTCGAACAAGTGATAAATCAGTTGAGACCTAATATCATCTCTGCGCTAACAATTACAGTCGCCCCACTGATAAAACTCTATGAGCATCTGAGTGAAAGTCTAAAAGATCAAATCTCGCTCCTGGGATCTGTAAACGCAAAATTAATAAACATGGATTCGGAGCAGAAATTAATGAAAAACCAAATAGTAAATAACACCAGTAACAATGATGCCTTTGTTGAGCAAATAAAAGCGCAATTAAAAACTGGTGCTGATGATAAACGCCTCTTAGCTGAACTAGCAAGGGAGGCAATACTGATTTTAAAAAATCAACAAACAACAAATGAAGAAAATTGTGTGCTACGTGCCGTGGATGGAGTCACTTTGGGTAACGTGGAAAAAAGAAATACTATCCATCGACCACAAAACACCAAAACACAAATGAGTCCAAGAGTGGAAATAGCCCAAGAAATTGATCCAATTCTTGCAGCACCAGTTTAACACTGAGCTGTCATGTGTCGAGGTTGTAAACAGCAAGGCAAATATTCTTGTAAACCCAATAGTGACGCTATCAGAGGTGAACGTTATTGATCTTGAAGTGATCGAGGATCCGATTGACCCGATTGTGTCTGGTGCCGTCGTAAGTCTCGAGCTCCAAACGGGAATGACAGCACCTGATAATAACAGCAATCAGCAACAAATGCAAGAACATACCGAGAAAAACGAAACATTTGCCATTTTTGATAAAACGAGAAGAGAAAGCTCATTCAAAGAAGGTGCAATCAAAACAATTACCACAAAACAGATCAAGAAATCAAAAAACATGCCAAATAAAAGGAAAGCAAACAATAAAAACGTGAATAATTTTCTAAGAAACATCAAATCCTTGAATGTGACAGACTTTTGATGACATAACACATACAACAAAAAGGCGTATGACCCTAGACGAAAGATGGGCACCAGGAAACCTACATTTCAATGAGAAATCTACCTGCGTCCAGATTAAACAACAAAATGTAAAAACAATTACGCGAGAATTACGTCCTGAAAAAGAAGTGAGTATGAAATCGATACTATCAATGAAGGAACGGGATGAAACACGTCATGAAGAGTCACAAGACTCCTGGAGAAATGACAAAAGAGTATCGTTCGATAAACAAAAACCGTTGACGAAAAAAAAGCAGGATATAACATCTAATTTTTGCATTCTCTTGGAGAGAAAGTTCTCATCGAACGATGGCCTGATTCTAAACAGATATAACGTGCTCCAACTCCTGAATCATCTTCCTCGACTTCGTTCTGTAACAACTAATGACATCAAAACGGTCAAATTCATTCATGAAGACACTGACCGTGTGCTATTGCACATTTATTCTCGTGCAATTAGAGATGTAATCGTTGAGCACTCATTGGACCTTGATGACCTAGGTTTTGCGATATCAGAGCCGTGGGGGGAGTTTCCCCATTCTAAAGCTAAAATCATTAAACCCGAAATTTTTAAAAAATCTGCAGAACTTAAGGACCAAAGATTTACTAAATCTCCTCAAACCCTGAAAAAAAACTTAAACGCTAGGGAATTTGAAGAAAAACCAGACGTGTCCCGAGAAGACTGAGACACTAGTCAATATAAAAAACAAATTAAAATCACATTTGATTGTACCGAGAATGAAAATTACTCACAAAGTACGACTGTGAACAAGTCTGAGTGTAAAGTGGATGAAACCTGTTGGAATTGGGTAGCTAAGTCCTTAAATTCCAAAGTGTATCAATAATGCCAGCAAGAAATTACATCTTTGTCCTTACAGGTTGGTGTATGGAACACAAGAGGTTTCGTGCACCTGTTTAACAACAGTTTGGGGGGCCTCGAATCTCTACATATTATCTGCCTGCAAGAAACATGGCTTCTGAACGAACCAGTTGTGGAAGGTTATGAAATTGCCTGGAATTCGGTGATTAGACAGCCAAAAGGAAGACCAATGGCAGGGCTATTAACACTCGTAAAACAGAATCTAGGTCTTCGAATATTGAAGAGCTCAAATGTGACCCCATATATCCAATATGTGAACGTTGCCATAAACTGGAACCTTGCGACTAAAGAATCATTCCATATAATAAACCTATATTGGCAACATGAAGCCTCTGACGAATGGGAGTACCTTGATGCAATAGGGGACCTGCTTGATTCTATTCTGTCAAAGGAAGATAATGCTAGAATTATGCTGTGCGGCGACCTCAACATGGAATTTCTCAAAATTCAGAAAGCGCTAAGACAAACAGCGACGCCATGGTCGAGGCCTCAACAAAAAAAAGTTAGTCTAATCCAAGCATGGGAAGAGGAGATGGAAGTAAGACGCATGATAATGCTAAACGGCTGTACGAATGGTGACATACCTCCGAAGGCGACATGGAGAAATACCAATTCGGAATCAATTCTCGACTACTTCTATGTCTCAGAAAATTTAATCGCTGACACCGAATCACTGAAGGTAATTAATATGCAAAACAGTGATCACGACTTGGTAAGAATTACGCTCCGATGTTTAAAAAAGAATTCACAAGAAACATGGAGTCAAGAAGTCACTAGTACTCCAGGCAGAAATCGGTTAAGAGTAAAAGAACATCAGATTACCTCAATGACAAAAGCACTAACAAGGGATCCAATAACAAACCTGGATCAAATTGAATATCTAACCTTACTACAGGCCTTTACTGAAACTTCTGGTAACAACAGACTAAATAACTTTAAGAGGCTACATGTCCATGACCAAAAGGTAGTGGCCAAAAAACGTGAATTGAGGCAAAAAATTAGGAGGTTGCAAATACATCGTGACGCGAACTATCTCTACGATAAAAAAGAGCTGCAGAAAATATATAAAAACTGGCTACGAACACATAAGAATATGATGTTACAGAATGATGCTGAAAAAATGCTCCTAATTCTTGGTAGCAATAATGGACGGATGTTCTGGGATGTGATAAACAACTTGGCTACACCCCAACACGCTATTCAGATTAATATGGTGAACGAAGGGACATGGTTTGAACACTTTACAAACCTATTCACCAAAAATATGGATAGCCACTATGCAGATCCAAAGCCATCTGAAGCATGGGAGTTCACTATTGAGAAGGAGGACATTCTTGATAACATTAAACGGCTAAGTTCGTCCAGAGCCCCCGGCCCTGATGGCCTCACAAATTACTCTTTAAAACTACATCCTGATGCATGGGCTGAGTTCTGTTTTACCTTATTCAAAAACATCATTGAAGAAAAAAGAATCCCTACATCGTGGAAAAGAGCCATTATTATTCCCATTTTCAAGAAAGGATTGCGAACAGATCCGAAAAATTATAGACCTATCGCCCTCATGGACGTTGTTGGAAAGATCTTTGCAACCCAACTATTAGTAAAATTGACACAGTGGATAAAGGCTGCAGGTCTAGCCGACCATCGCCAAACTGGCTTCTCAAAAGGAGTTGGTTGTGGGCTGAATATCATGATCATCAACCTAATGAAAATAGAGGCGATTCAAACAAAATCAAAAGTTTATATGGCCTTTGTGGACCTGGCGCATGCCTTTGACGGAATTGATCGAGAGCTATTATGGTCCAAACTTAGCACATGGGGTTGTCCCTGGAGTTTGCTTGCTGCGATTAAACAACTATATACCGATAATTACAGTTAGACTAGACGCACAAGGTTCGCTAACTGATCAAATTAAAACATCACGAGGAGTCAAGCAGGGCTGTCCCCTTGGTGCAACCTTGTTTAATGCCTTTATCTCAGATATTGGAAGGGCTTTCGAAACAGTCGGATCCTTCGCACCAAAATTGAATGGAACAAAAATGGATTACATTTTATATGCTGACGACATTGTGCTCATGGACCTCACTCCGATTGGGTTACAGAGGAAATTACTAGCTCTTAAAGAGTATACTGATGCAAATGGTCTTGAGATAAATCCAACTAAATCCGAGGTATTGATATTGCAAAATCTAGTTGGAGCAAATAACAAAGGAAAATTCAACTGGAAATTGGAGAATCAACCTATACTCCTTGTAAAGGAAATCCAATATCTCGGTGTAACCATAAATTCCAGTATACAGGATGCAAATATGATCAAGAAAATCCGGCGGAAATGTAACTCATTAACAGCACAAGGAGTCGTACTAAATAAAAAGTACGGGAAGTTCACCTTGAAACCGGTCATCGCATTTTACAACTTAAAGGTCATTCCGGCCTTGATCTTTGGTGTAGAAGCTATGTTTGGATGTCCAGCAGAGACTTGGTCTTGGTGTGAGAATTCCTTCTGGGGAAAGGTACTATCATTGCAGAGGGGGACACCGACGGCTTGTGTTCGTTACGAACTTGGATTAACCTCAATCAATGCAAAGGTAATTTGGAACATGCTGTCAATCTACAGGAAGGTCTTGTGAGCAGATGACTTACCACAATATAGAATCCTACGAAGCGATGATGGATCATCTAAAGCATCTGTTCTGCAAATGTGGAAACAATCTTGCAGGAACATTCTTACCCAGCTACAAACTGATCAAGTTACACTTCTACAGAACCCGGATGCTGTTAAAAAAAAACTGTGGGAGCAAGATTGGTGCGAAAATCAAGACAAAAGAGCAACACACAGATGCATGAATGAAAATGCAACGGAAGAAAGGGCTTATAACACCTTGCCAAAATACCTCCAATTATTCCCATGCTTCAAAAGAAGATTTTACTATCTTAAATTTCGGATGAACCTGTACAAAACCAAAACAATCCTAAAGATACAAAGTGAAGTCAAACACGCCGCGGAGGATTGTAGATTCTGTAAAAAAAAGAAAGAAACGTTGAAACATCTAGTCCTCTTTTGTGAAAATCTAAGAGGTCTAAGAACGGCTTTCCTGGGTCTTGAAATTCACAAGAGGCCGACCTTGGATGGTGAAGATTGGTGGAATGTGTTCTCTGTAGGCTCAGACCTCAAACTTGTTATTGCTTTAACATTTTGTCTAGAGAAATTGGAACTGCAAATGATACAGTCACCTGTCACGTAGCATATATAGATATCAGAACAACTAGAAGGAATACAGTCTATCTCTATAGAGTCTCTGTCGAACAATTGAGTCACTAATTTAATGTCAGTATGGGTCGTACAGGATATAATCTGATGTCAATTGATTTATCCTACATGCAAGTTGTTTTTAATAAGTTGTTTTCGCTCATCTTGTGTTACGGTTTTAATGTTGTTCTGCTTCTCCCCTGTTCTGTTCTTTTTTTTTTTCTCTCTTTTTCCTTCTATTGTTAATTGAAGTTGAAGGCCTGAGCTTGAAATGTATTCTTAAATTCATTTATTTTTAAAAGTTCGTAATGAACTAAATAAAATAAAATAAAAAAATAAAAAATTACTGAATGTGAATGCATTTAAAGATCCTGGGGCATCAATATGGATGAATCCTTCCATTAAATTGGAGAATAAAACTTTATTTTGGCCGGAATGGTTTTTGGGGGGAGTTAATTGGATTGAAGATCTCTTTAAGGAGGGAAAGTGGTTGAATATAAGAGAAATACAACAACAATATAGTATTGAAAATTTCAGAGCCTCAGAATACACGAAATTCAAAAATGCTATTGGAGAGATTGATGTGAAGGCTAGATTTAATCTGACTATAATCACAAGAGAGCAAAAGGATGGGGAAGGTGGTCTAGCAAGCCGAGTGTACAAAGTAATTGTGAACGAATATAAGGGAAATGACTTGTTGAGAGATGAATGGAGTCGCAGGATTGGATCTGAAATTACTGCGGAATCTTGGACGAGAATGAGTGAAAATGTTAAACTATGTTCCTTGGGATTGACTGAGAGGTTGAGACAAATTAAGATCCTTAATCGGGTTTATTGGACCCCCGAAAGATTATGCAAGAGAGGTCTGAAAGATGATCCAGGTTGTTGGAATTGTGTTCATGAGAGTGGTACATTGGAACATATGTTGTGGGACTGCAGGAAGGTGCGAGAATTTTGGACGGAATTAGGGGAGATCTTCGAGAAGGTTTTGAATGAGAGGATCGAGCTTGATTTTCGAACACTGATCTTGGGTTGTGATGATAACTTGTTAGATCTAACACAATGCCAGAAGAAATGGTTATATAGAGGTGCCATGATTGGAAAAAAAATCATCTTAAGGAATTGGAAAACTGCTACTACCTTACACAAAGATGTTTGGTTTCATGAAATGCATAGTCTGGCTGATGTGGAAAAGTTTTTATACAAAAGACAAGATAAGAAAATGCTATTTAATAAGATATGGGGTAGATTTCTTTCAATATACAGAAAATGACAATTGAATATGTTCGGATGTGAATTCTACGATTGGTGGGTGGGGGGAATTTGTGTTCAGTGATTTGTAATCTTGTATATAGTTTATTTTTGTATCACCTTGATGTTTTTAATGTATTGTTGTATTGTTAAAATTGAAAATAAAATTTTTTTTAAAAATAAAAAAAAGTGTGCAAAATGCAGTACAGAGGAGGAGGATTAGGTCAAGGCAGAACGTTAGAGTGAGGAAGTTTTGGTTCAGGTTTTGTTAGTGGAGGAGGCAGTGGGAGAGTTCAGCTATTACTCCTGTGTCATTGTTGGGAGTGCTTGGAGGTACAAGGGCACACATTGCCTGGACACCGGCTGCAGTGGAGGGCTCCTCATGATTCAGGGGATCAAGAGGTGGGGGGGCCCTCAACGCATAGACAGACACTTAGATGTTAGCCTTGGAGGGTGGGCTAGCAGTCGCATGCCGGCTCGACTGATTGTGCCTTTTGCAGGAAGAGTAATCCTTCCCACAGAAGGCCAGGCACTTCAGGGCCTACAGATAAGGAATGGCCATGATGGAAAGGAGGCCAAAATTCTGCCTTGCCATGGGATATCAGGGCATACAGCACCAGATGAACGCTGCACCAGCATTTAACAATGACATTTCTTTTTTTAAATTAAATTAATAAATGTCTGTTCATCTTGAAAGCTGGAAAGATGCGCCGCTTGTGCAGGGGGGACTGGTTAAGACCCCAAAAGGGCTTACCTTTCATGTCGGTGTGGGAGAGATTCCCAGGCTAATAGGTTCCTACCTTTGTAAGGGCAATATCCGTAAATAAATAGAATAAATAGCTGCATTTCTCCAGCATGGGGTCTGGCATGGATTCACATGCTCATGAATATTCCCCGTCGTCAGGCTGGGAATCCTCGGTAAAGAAAAAATCAGTATCGGTTTCGTTTCTGATCTGTCTTTCTTAGTAGTAACCAATCACTGATCTCTGGGTCATACTGCCCCCCCAGCCAATGACTGCCCTCTCCCTAAGCCCCGCCTCTGGCAGCCATCCTCAGATTTTTACCGCACGCTCAAGTGTTGGGAGTCCTCGTGCTTTAGCTCTCGAGTTTTTGCTGCGTTTTCGTGCTTTTTCAGGAGATTTTCTCATTTTTTCGGTTTAATCGCGCCTCAAGCTCCACTGTTTCTACTTCCGATAACGGGGACCCATTTCGGAATTCTTCTACGCCCCTCAAGGGTGAAGTTTTCGTAGCGTTTACGCTTCTTGGAGGATTCCGGAAGATCTGCGGCCTACCTCAACAGACATGGCCCAGGACAAGGGAAGCTCGACGCCCGGATCCAAGCTGTTCAGGTGCTGCCCTGGATGCGGATTACAAAACGTTTTCAAGGAGGACGAGCATTCGGAATGTCTCTACTGCCTTCATGAGGACAAGACGCACATGGAGAAGGACTGTGCGTTCTGCAAGAACCTTTCGGAACGGACCAAATAAGATCGTCGTTCCCGCCTCGCCGTCTGGCTGGAGAAGGGCACAGCAGGTGAGAAGGCGAAGAAAAAGTCTGAGCGGGCTTATAAGTCCTGTGAAGGCGCCCCGGCGACGGGGGCCCAACAGAAGGCCAAGCAACGCGAGTCCGCTGGCAACGGGAGCGCCGAAAGGTCGGGCTCTTCGGCTGCCAGGCAGGGCGCGACTTCCCCGGCACGTTCAACCACGAGCCAGCGCTCTGGTTCGGGGAAGAGGAAGTCCGAGAACCCGGGTAAGCTGCTGGAGCGGCCCCGGTCGATCTCGAAGGGGGAGCGAGGCGCTGACCCTCCCCCCAAAGGCGAAGGCCCAGGACGCACCTAATGTGGTGAGGGCTTTGATCCAGCCGGCAAAAGCCTCTATCGAAGTGGTCGCTGCGACCCTGGCGAAGCCGGCTGAGACTATGCCAGTGGAATCGGCCTCTGGGCCCAGAGTATCCCTGCCACCGCGGAGGGAATCCTCCTTCCGGCCCATCGTTAAGACCCCCGTGAAGTCCCCGGTGGAAAAAGAGGGGGGGCAGTGGCCATTACAGACTCGGAATCAGCCTCTGAGGAGGAGCTGGTGGAAACCGAGAAGGGCCTCAACAAGAGGTTCGAGAAGGTTCGATCCCAGGGGGTGGTCCCCGCTGACGTGATCGAAGATGGCGACGAAGAGGGCCCAGTGGAGCGGCCATCACGTCCGTCGCAGCCATTACCCGAGCCCCAGGATAGCTTGGCGGCCATTTTGTTGGTGATCCAATCCTTATGTACCGAGATAAGGATGAGATTACCACGGACCCCGACGGAGGATCCAGAACCGGGCCCGTCGGGAAACCCTCCGAACAAGCAGAGGAGAGTCCACCCCTCTCCGCCCTTCGTGCCCGCGAGGCCTGTGGACCCCTCATCCCCCTCGCCGGACCCTAGAGAGGATACGGCGACGGATACGGGGACGGACGACGACGGCGGCGATGACACCGCGGACATCCCGTCATCGCCCCCCCAACCTCGGGCTTCTCCAGCCGACGAAATTGGCTCCTTACACACCATGATAACCAGGGCATCCGAGCTCTTCCAGCTCTGCCCTGAAGAACAAAAAAAGGACGGGTTTCTTTACCAACGACGAGAGGCCAAGAGGAAGACGGTCCTCGCGGTGCCTTTGTTCGACGACATCTGGGACGAGGGGCTTGCTGTCCTCAAGAACACTTCCACGACACCCGCCAAGACGGACAGGTACGAGAAGAAGTGCCGAGTCCCTGATGCCGCCCCCTTGTGCCTCAGGGCCCAGCCCACGCCGGACTCTGTCGTCTCGGCAGCGGCTAAGAAGAAAGCAGCGGGTGCAGCGGCTTCAACTTCCACTTCCCCGCCGGACATGCGAGGGAAAGAAGTTGGACAGCGAGGGAAAGAAGTTGGACTCTATGGGACGACGAGTCATCTCGTCGGCGGCGACGACAATTAAGGAGGCCAATGCCTTAGCGATCGTGGCCTGCTACGACATGGAGCTTGGGTTCATGATAGCTCCCCTGCTAGACTTTCTACCTGACGACAAGAGGGCGGAGGCCCTACAAATTCTGCAGGAAGGCGAGGTGGCGTCGGATCACGCCATAACGGTGGCAACGGACATTGCCGATACCGGATTTCGCCAAATGGGCAACGGAGTTTGCCTCCGACGACGAGGATGGCTCAAGGCGACAGACTTTCGCCAGGACGTCCAGACCAGAGTGTTGGATATGCCGTTCTATGGCAACAACCTTTTTGGTAAGGCTGTGGATGAGTCTCTCCAGGCCATCAAGACCGACTCGGAGACTGCCCGGGCCCTAGGGGTACTTCAACAACGACGGCCCTTTCGGAGCTCCGGAGGCAGACAGTGTGCCTCCAAGGGATCCAGCGGTAGCTCTTCCACTTACCGCCAGGCAGCCCGCTCCTCTTCCCAGGAGGCCTACAGAGGTCGCGGCAAGCAAGGGGGGATCCCGCCGTCGTCGCCAAGGAGGCCAAGGTGGCAAGGCCGCCTCCAAGCAAGACTGCCCCAACCGTGTCGTCGGGCCCCCACCGAAGCACCCCGGTGGGAGGCCGGCTGATGAAGTTCGTCAGCGAGTGGGAGTCCATCTCCACCGACTGTTGGGTGCTGGACACCCTGGCCAACGGGCACTCGCTGGAATTCCAAAAGAAGTGCCCTCACATTCCTCCCATGGCCAGGAAGGAGAATCACGTCCCTCAACTACTGTTGGAGGTAAGGGCGATGCTCAAGAAAGGTGCCATTGAGGTCGTCCCCAGGAGGCTCCGGGGCTCCGGAGTGTACTCAAGGTACTTCCTCGTCAGAAAGAAGACAGGCAGTTGGCGCCCCATCCTGGACCTGCGTCGGTTAAACAAATACATCAAGGCGCAGAAATTCATGATGGTCACCTTCCAGCACGTGCTGGGACAGCTGGAGGAGGGCGACTTCCTATCGTCGTTGGACCTGGAGGATGCTTACTTCCACATCCCCATTCTAAAAGGGCACAGGAAGTTTCTCAGGTTCGTGGTTCAGGGACGACACTACCAATTCAGAGCCCTACCCTTCGGATTAAAGTCAGCACCCAGGGTATTCACCAAGTGCCTGGCACCAGTGGCGGCGCGGCTGCGCCTGCAGGGGAACCACGTCTACCCCTACCTGGACGACTGGCTAATCCGGGCAAGGGCAAGAGATCTCGCCGTCGAACACACAGTGAGGACCGTCCGGCTGCTCACGGAACTGGGGTTCGCCATCAACTACCCCAAATCCCACCTGGTTCCGTTGCAAGTAGCACTGTTTCTGGGAGCGAAGCTCGATACAGTGGGGCAATTGGCCTCCCCGTCAGAGAAGAGGACCAAGACCATCCTGGGCAAGGTGCGGCGCCTGCTAGCCACGGACGTGGCCATGGTGAGGTCCATCAAGTCCCTCCTCGGGATGATGTCCTCATGCATCTATCTGGTACCCTTTTGCAGACTTCGGATGCGTCTGCTACAGGAGTTCCTCGACGCCTGCTGGTTTCAGGTGACGGACTGCTTCGAGGACAGGATCCCTCTCGACGAGGAGTTCCGTTGGGTGATCCTATGGTGGGGTACCCGTGCTCCCCTCACTACAGGCACGGACTTTCAAACCCCGGCGTTTCAGCAGACGGTGATGACGGACGCCTCTCTGGACGGTTGGGGGGGCCCACACCGGAGATCTCCACTCGAGGCCTTTGGCTCCCTGAGGAGAGGTCTCTCCACATCAACATTCTGGAGCTCCGAGCAGTGTTCTGGGAGCACAAGTCGTTCCTTCCGTCCCTCAAGGACAAAGTGGTAAGGATCTTCACCGACAACACCACCACGATGTTCTACATACGGAAGCAGGGGGCACCAGATCCCCAGCCCTATCCAAGGAGGCCCAGGATCTGTGGCACTGGGCTGTCGCCCAGGGGATGTTTCTGGTTCCCTTTCACTTGGCAGGAATAAAAAACACCATCGCCGACTCACTCAGCAGGGAGCTGCGCTCGTGCCACGAGTGGGAACTACGTTAGGACCAGGTGGATCCGCTCTTTCGACGATGGGGCAAACCCCGGATCGACCTTTTCACGACGGCGACAAACTCCCAAGTGCCAGAGGTTCGCCAGCAGGTTCCTGTAGCCGAGGAGCATGGGTGATGCTTTCTCGTTCGTCTGGGACGGCATGTTTCTATACGCGTTCCCTCCGTTGCCGTTGCTGCTCTGCCTCATCAACCAGCTCAAGACGTCCAGGTGCAGAATGATCCTCGTCGCACCGGCGTGGCCGAGGCAGATCTGGTTCCCGGACCTTCTGGACTTGTCAACGTCCCCAACAGTCAAGATGCCGGCGGACGCGGATTTTCTCTCCAGAGAAGGACGCGCCATTCTCCATCACGACCCACAGTCGCTGAACTTGCAGGCCTGGCTCCTGCAGCACTAGAGTTTGGAGGGTACGATATCCCGGCTGACTGCAGAGAGGTTCTTGCAAAAGCCAGGGTGTCCTCAACTCTTACGTGTTACGGTCATAAGTGGAAGAGGTTCTCTGTCTGGTGCCGTGCACATAAGATTAACCCTCTGCGGATTACGGCCCCTCAAGTACTGCCGTATCTACTGTCGCTGGCCAAAGCTGGTCTGGCTCACGCCTCCATCAAAATACATCTGGCTGCCATCTCCCGATATACCAGGACTACGGGACGGGCGTCCTTGTGGTCTCATCGCCTGGTGAAGGAATTTATGAAGGGACTATTCCGATCGTTCCCGCCGGTGAAGGCTCCTGCCCCGGCGTGGGAGCTTAATGTGGTGCTGACCAGGCTCATGAGGGCCCCGTTCGAGCCTATGCATTCGGCGCCTTTGAAGTTCCTGTCATGGAAGACAGCGTTCCTCGTGCCATCACCTCCGCACGACGAGTGGGAGAGATCTTACAAGCCTCCATACTTGACTTTTCATGACACGAGGGTGGTGGTGAGGACGCACCCCTCATTCATGCCCAAGGTGCCGTCGGACTTCCACTTCAACGAGCCCTTGGTGTTACCAGTTTTCTTCCCGTCGCTTTCGACGCTGGCCGAGAGGACTTTGCACTCGCTGGATGTAGCTAGAGCGCTGAAGTTCTACGTGGACCGCATGAAGAGTTTTCGGAAGACGTCACAACTGTTTGTGAACTTTGGGTCTGTGAATCAAGAGAAGGCTCTCTCGAAGACTTCCATTTCCAGATGGTTCTCCGGCTGCATCATGCACTGTCACCGGTTGGCAATCCGACCGCTGCCCGGCCGTCAGAGAGCCCATTCGACCAGAGCGATCGCTGCTACCACGGCGTTCCTGACTGGTGTGCCCCTGCTGGACATCTGCAGGGCTGCTACGTGGAGGTCGACGCACACCTTCACAAGATTCTACTGCGTCGATCGGTACTCCAGGGAGGAGTCCAGGGTCAGCCAAGCAGTGCTGTGCAACCTGTTTGCCTAAGGTGAGCCTGGTGAGGAGGTAAGAATTGCTTAATGTTGAGTTTTGGATGTAATGCTTGATGTTGAGCCTTTGCCACCTCCCGTGGTTGTGCATGTGTATACTGCTATGTATTCTTTTATTCATGAGCATGTGAATCCATGCCAGACCCCATGCTGGAGAAGGAACAAGTTACTTACCTGTAACTGTTGTTCTCCAGCAAGAGTCTGGCATGGATTCACATGCGAACCCTCCCACCTACCCCTCTGCAGCTCTTCACTTGGTCATACTGCCACTTTTTCATGCTACCAAATCTGAGGATGGCTGCCAGAGGCGGGGCTTAGGGAGAGGGCAGTCATTGGCTGGGGGCAGTATGACCCAGAGATCAGTGATTGGTTACTACTAAGAAAGACAGATCAGAAACGAAACTGATACTGATTTTTTCTTTACTGAGGATTCCCAGCCTGACGACAGGGAATATTCATGAGCATGTGAATCCATGCCAGACCCATGCTGGAGAACAACAGTTAGAGTGAAGTAACTTGTTCCGTCTCCTGAAAGATAAGTGTGATAGGCTGAGAGAAAGATGTGCACGTAACTGCCCTGATGAAGGACCTTGTAAGGTATAAAAGGCATTGGCCACCTCTGCCTACTGATTATTGAAGATGTACCCACATTAGATTGGATTTTTTTTATTTAAGCCTTTGCATCTGTGCGCTTACGATTAATATTAGTGAATACTATTAGTGATATAATGTTAATATTAACACTATTATTGTACTATTCTTTTTTTTTATTTTAATTTTATCGGTTTCTTACAAATCTTTAAAATGATTACAAACAAAACACAAAACACAACACATAATCAGAATACGTCATCCTTTAGGAGTCCCTTAGAAATACCCCTCCCAGTTATCAAACGAGTAAGCAATGCGCTGTCGTCGTTACTCATCAGCCGACAATATATTCAGGCGTTTTTCAATTAACATTAGAAATCGAGTTAGTGGTAATATCAGTTTCATGTCCCATCCTTGAAACATATAGGCCCACCAGTCGTCGGCACAACGGGAAGGGTAATTTAGGCCCCAAGGCCCCAGGTGAATTGTCCTTTCTGAGCGAAGTGCTGTGCAGAATAGCACCAAATGCTTCAGGAATTCCTTATCTTTAGCGCATAGTCTACACGTTAAAGTTGAGACTTTGTTTGTTCTCCATGACGCCAACCGCTCGTTAGTTTTAAATGCGTTCAGACGCAGCATCATGAACACTCTTCGAGCCTGTGAGTCTGGAAACATCTCGATATAGCGTTGTAGCACATTAAATGGCCTTGTTTCAAGCGGGGCGTCCTTCATCATGGAGGCTGTGGCACGTTGTGAGCAAGTTTGCTCCCAGTCCGCGCGCCAGATTTTCAATTTATCAGCATTCGGGTCATTATGCAGCATATCCAGGCTAATTCCGTGATCACTCAAAATCTCTTCGCATCTTTTAGACCATAATGACACCATGCTATTATTAGCTGGCGATGGGTCATGGAAGATGTCAAATTGTGGTATGTGCTCACGCTGACGAGATTTCCGAAACAAACTTACTAGGGCCCAGCATACCCTAGCATGTAGCGAGATAAGCGAAAGTTCATACCTCACACAAGATGTCGGAATTCCCCTTGGCAAAGACAAAACGACCAAAAACAGTGCTCCAGCGATGACCATGTATCATGACTGCAACCCAAGGCGTTTTCAGCACCATATAAAAACACTGGGATTACCTTTTGATGGTAAAAAGCTAGAACTGGTTTTAGTAAAAATTTCCCGATTTTTTTTTTTTTTTTTTATTTTTTTTTTTTTAATTTATTTTTTATTTATTTTTTTTTTATTTATTTTTTTTTCTTCTGTATGATGACCGCTTGACTGGCCAGTTTGCATTTCCTTTTATTTTCAATAATCCATGGTCCATTGTATTCTTGTATCCATTATAAGAAATTTTTACTCAATGAACCTTATCGTACAGGCAAGAGGACATGGTTTGAATGCATCTGTGTCATACCTGACGACAATTGTGCATGTAATTTGCATGTAACTGCATATTAGAGTGCATGTGTCCTGCATGTAAACTATAGCAGAGCACTCAACTGTAGACAGTTGCCAGCTCTATTACCACCTCTTTTTGCGTTGCAACCCATATATACTGCTGAGTCCCATGAAACGTCGGGCCTAGTGACACCTAGCCACTGACAAAGCATTAATCTGCACCCGAACAGGATCTATGATGTGTACTAGTAATTTCCTCGAGGCCCATTTGTTTGAATTGTTTACCACATTTCACTGCAAAGAAATGCAGTGGGAGACCCCCTGCAACCTCCCCCTTCCAATATCCCCGACCTTTCTAAATATCTAAACCCAACCCCATCTACATTTACTGAGAAAAGTGGTAAAAACTTAACAAATGGGCCTGAACAAACTGGTCTGCGTGGAAATGGGCTACGTTCCCTGTAAAAACTGCTTACCAGGGTTTTTGTAATAATTTTAAATAAGTAATCTCTTCAAGTAATTAGTCACTTAATTACTATTCCCGTGCCACGTAATTATCTTTTTATTTCATGTTTGCACAGACTACGGTCTAAAGAAGGGCCTTTCAACATAGATGCGTCGAAGCCATTATAATGAAATTACGGTCTATATCAAATAACATCACTAATGTGCAGTCGTAGCTGAAGATAATTGTCTCAGGTGTTTTTTTGGTTAGATCCTAGAACACGTCCTTCCATTATGCATTGTGGGGTGCGTAGTGACGAAGGCCCTGCTTCTTTTATGTGTGAAGAATACATCCAAATGCACTGCATAGGTGGCATGGGTGTGCCAATCGGTGTACTAAGCGGGGTAGACAAAAGGAGTGCTTTCAAGTAACATTATAAAACAATGGGTTTCTACAAAATGTTGATCCTACAACGGATCATTCACCTTGCAGCCCTTGGCCATACATCATGGGGCAGGTGATTGGCGCCATGGTCTCCACGTACTGCGGCAAGCGCTCTGGTAAAGACTTTAAGCCATTACTAAAAGCGCCCCGGTAGTCCAGGTGGGGGTGTTGCTTCTCTTTAAAGATGTCCTTGCTGCTTCAAACATGAATACTTGCAGCTCAATAAAGTAGGGAAGCCTGGGGAACAGACAGATTGTATTTCACACACTCTTGAATACATTTCCATTACACAAAAGACTTTATACCTCAATGTACGTCATCTATGATGTCATCCTGCGTGGCAAACAGTAAAAACCTATTGATCTGAGGGATTGGTTAAGGGAACATGTATACCTATAGCTCATTTGGTTGTTAGTAACATCATTGGCTGCCCCTAATCAAGTAAGCATGCCCTGAGCTACCTCTAACTACGTATAACACAGATAATGGCAGATTAACAGCAGTATATTGGCTTCTGCAACAATGTATAATCCATCATTACATAGGCCCTCACGATTGGTTGGGATTCCTTCCCAACCTTGGACATTCGGCTTGTACGCAGCACATAAGCAAAATGAAACCCAGGTGCGGGGAACGTCGCCCACTTGGCCAATTAGCCTACCATCTCATTAGTTAGGCCTTAATCCAAGGCTGCTTCTTTGTAGTTTATTTATTTCATTTATAAAGCGCACAGACCACCTGGAGGAATTGAGGCGCTGTTACGTGTACATGTGAGGTAAGTGTAGCTTGTCATGCAGTTCACGTGAGATACAACAGTAGTGAGAGTGTAGGATTAAAAACCAACAACAGTATTATCGTATCATGCATGTTATTGCCAGTTTACAATTAACAGATACAGGTTTTGTTATGCGAAGAGCTGTGTTTTCAATGCTTTGTGTAATAGCCAGTAAGATTTCTCAGCTCAGAGGGAGGGAAGGAGAGGGAGGAATGGTGGTGGGGAGGTTGTTCCAAAGTTTTGCAACAATGTGTGGGAAGCTGGAACCTCTGGCTTTATATCTCCTTGATGTTGGGCACAATTAGGCAGTCGGTGCAAGGGGACCTCATAGGTCTGGTGGTAGGTGCCTTGGTGATTCTATAGGTGAGGTATGGGGGAGCTTTGTTGGATAAGCATTTTTGGGTGATGGGAAGGGTTTTTAAATCTGATGGGCTCCTGTATGGGGAGCCAGTGTGCTTCTCTTCTAGCTTGAAAATGTGATCTCTTTTTGGAATGTGGAGTGCTGCTCTCAAGGCATTTTTTTTACCACTTGTAGTCTTTGTATTTTACCTGCTGAGGTACCTGTGAATAAGACATTACAGTAGTCAATCTTGGAGCCAATGATTGTGCAGGCAATAGTGAGACTGTTTTCTTTGGTGAGGAAGGGTCTGGCTGCTTTCAGACCCTTGGTGAAATACACAGCTGAAGAGGTAATGTTGCTTACTTGCCTGGACATGTTAAGAGAGGCGTCAAGGTAGACTCCTAAGTTCTTCACTGTTGATGAGACACGAATTGTGCAGTTATCTATATTGAAGGCAGAGTACTGTTTGTTCAGTGTCTTCAGGGCGTTTGGCAAGCCTACAATAAGAATTTCTGTCTTATCGCGGTTAAGACAGAAGTGGTTGGCTGCCATCCTTGCCTGTATGGTCGAGTAGATATTGTTGAGGGAGGTGGAGTCGGCTGTGTAGTTGCCTGATCGAGGAATCAAGATTTGCGTATAATTGGTGTAATTTATGTAGGCTATACCTAATGAATCAAGGATGTTGAAAAGTGGACTTGTGAAAATATTGTAAAGAGTTGGTGCAGTGCAGGACACTTGTGGTATGCCACAGGTGATTGGAGATGGTGAGGAATGTGCAGTGTTTGAAAAGACCCTCATGACCCTCCCTTCCAAAAAGAAAGCAATCCAAGCAGTGGCAGGTGGGGAGAAGTTGGTGTGGGTGGTGAGGTGTTGGCAAAGGATTTGGTGATTGACCAAGTCGAATGCCGGTGACAGGTCTAGGAGAAGGAGCAGTGTAGAATTACCTTTGTCTTGAATTTCGTCAAGTTGGTTCTTTAAATCGAGAAGAGCGACTTCAGTTCCATGGCCTGGGTGGAAACCTGGTTGACGCATCCCTAGAATTTGTTGTCTTCCAGGAATTGTTGGACCTGCAGATAAGCTGCAAGGTCTAAGATTTTTAGCAAGAAGGGGACTGGTGATTGCCCTATAATTTGTAGGAATGGCGGGGTCAAGGGTGTTGAGTGGCTGGGATGATACTCTTAGTAAAAGACGCATTTATGAAGGCAGTTATGACTGTGGCTAGCATATCGGCACGCTCTTTAATGAGAGTAGCAGGGCAGATGTCGCATTTGCAGTTAGAGGGCTTTAGACTTTTCATAAATTTGAGGACTTCAGTTTCAGAGAGATCTCTGAAGTAGAACTGTGTGCAGGTTTGTTTGAAGGATGTCATGGGGGGCAGCTGGTGATGGTCGATAGGGGGTGGGCGTTGAATAAAGCTTGTGAGATAATTTTAGCATTCAGGGTATTAATTTTGCCTAGCAATGCAGCCTGGATCTCGGAACACCACAAGGCATCTTTGGTGAGTATAGTGGGCGGTGGGGCTGGTAACTCAAGTTCTCTGTAAATATTGAACATTTCTTTTACATCAGAGTTAGCATTGCTTATTCTAGAATAGAAAGAGTTGTATTTCGCAGCAATGGTGGAAAATTTGTAAAGTTTGGCAATTGTACTGAACTCAATTCTGTGAGCATCGGTTGGGTCCTTTAGCTTGTTTGCTGGGCTTATTGCTTCTGGGAGCACGGTTTGAGGAGGTTAGGGGTAAACCAGGAATTGGTGTCAGACCTTTTTGGCTTTGTGGTAGGCTAGGGGGGCTATGGTGTTCACTTCTTAGAGTATGAGACCTGCTAGTTGACCTTGCTGACTGTTCTCTTCCTCAGAACTTTAAAGAGAGTGAAGGTACATTACTATCTTCATCTGGAGCTTTATTAATAGGCCTTGTTGGCTGGTCCTGCAGCACATGTGAGGAGACCACGATTTTGTCCATTGTGACCTTCTTTTTAATTCAATAATATTGGGTGCTGTTATTCCTCTTGGTCTCTGGAGACTTGGTTGCGCTGTCTTGCATATGCCTTCTGCGTCTTTGTTTGTTCAATACTTGGCACTTGCAAATGTTCACTCCTTTGCTTATTGTAAGAGAAATATGTCCTGCGTATGTAGCTTATATTTTTCAATTCCTTTCGTGCCTTTCAGTTGCTTCTTGTTGTGGCATCCTTGATCCTAAACCAAGCAAATATTATTTGCTCTTGCACAGAGCTGTATTCCAGTGCCTGTCAGCTCTGCAGCCTTGGCCTCTCTTTCAGGCTTCTCGCTTACTATTTACACAGAGTCCACGTCCATTTTCTCATCATGGCTGCTTTACCTGTGTTCTATTTTCTACTGCAGCAAGCTTATATATATCTCATCTACCTTGTGTTTCTGTGTATATACATCTACTGCATCTCTTCTCACTTATCTTCTTAGCGTATATGATTTCTTTGTATTCTCATATATGTCCACTTTAGTCACATCTTCATTCTTTAAGTATTTGCATATTGTTTCAGTGTGTCCTTGTGTCTTCTCTTCATGACGTTACTTAACACTTGTCAGACTTTTTATTTATAGCTCTTGTAGATTCAATGGTGTCTGCAGATATCCATCTACCATGTCAGTTTGAGGGTACATTTGTTATGGTTGTCTGAGCGCATAACAGCTCACATCTTCGATGCATTATTGGGATGATACCTGGTGTCATACACAGTGTCTTCTTCCAATATGACGGAGGTGAGGGGGTGGGCACTATAGATGACGTGTACATCTACCTCTCTACAGGACCCTACAAGGGCACCTGCGACAATGAGTCAGTTGGAGGTGGATAGGAAAGGTCTACCAGCCCTTGTGTGTTTTGTGGTGCAGGCCGTTGCAGAGGTGATATTATTGATTTGGCGGGTCATGCTTAGAGATGCTTCTAAGTAGACTCCCAATGTTTTTACTGAGGTGGATAGCGGGTCTTTGTGCCCATCTATGTCGAAGAGGTGATAAGCTGGATCAAGGCTGGCGAGCCGACTAGGAGTTTGTGCAGGCCTTGATGCTGTAGGCAAAAAACTAAACACAGAAAGGTGTAGTGTGGACACTGGTTGGGTATCAAGTGTGTAAAGCTCTGCAACTTTAGCTCTCTTTACCTATAAAGATAAAGCGTGTTGTGGACATTTTCCTTTTTGCAGCGGTCAATGGGACCCCCAGCAAAGTTGAAATCCTGGCTGATGTTTCAGAGAAGTAAAGCCTTTCTATCTATAATTACCTGCTCAACCAATCGTTTTGTCTCATTAAGCTTTATTCAACATAAGTCATCAGCACAAACAAATACATCAGAAGAGTGTGCAAAGTGCTATCAATTGAGATGCAAACCGAACAATCTTAAAAACACGACAAAAAACACTGACTGAAGATAAAATAAGAAATTAATGAAATATCAACAATTGAAAATAGGTAATCTGTAAGATTAATGAAACATTCCTCACTCTGCATTAAAAGAAATATAAATAACTTAATTAAAAACACCTCAGCATTAAATAGTTCCAATGACCTTTCACATATGGTACATATCCCATTAACTGCCAGTACCGCATCACTCATATCTTGCCAGAAAGCTCCAATTAGATTTGTTAGTGCAATTAGTTATTGCATTGGGACTAAGTCTATGCTAGTTGCGGAATGGTGTAACTGCGTGTTCTTTTGATCCATACACGATGAATAAACCTGGCCAGAAAATGAGCAAAGTTCAGGTCAATGTTGGATTTGCAAAAATTCATGGCATCCTTTATGTGACGGATTTGTGCAATTTGAAATAATGATAGCAAGTACATAGCTCCTTAAAACCATCACAGAACAACAAAGTGTGTTACAGTCTCATTGCTGTTTCTATGCACAGGACAAATAGCAGAGTTATAGTCACTCCAGTTTCTGATGAAGTTAGCAACTCTCAGCGTGCTCATCCTGAACTCGAGATAAAGTGCAAGTGCATATGGTGGGGTTATAGTATCAAGATACTCTTCAAACCCAGGCTTGTGCTTATTGGCAGATACTGCAGCCCCGAACTCAATGAAAGACAGGAGGAGTCCTTTGTTTTCCTCGATAGAAATGAGACTGTATTTATCAATTTAATAGCTATAATCGGCATTAAAAACCTTTAGCATAAATTCAATATAACAATTATATACATAAAAACACAGTAAATACGATATACATATCTTACAATAAGTGGAGAAAAAACCGCATATCAAACAATGGAATAAAAACAAAATAAATCCTGGAGCCCTGCTAAAAGTATTGTTGCATCCTCATCCAATAACACTGTTATGAGGCGAGCATGCTTGCATCCTCTTTGTTAAAAACAGGTCCCCTATTCTCTGCCTCAATAACCAAGCTCGAGGCACATACCATGTAGACGTGAAAACAACTTTTCTATCAACTGAACTGTGAGAAATTCGACCATCCACACGTTAGGAGTGCCCTCGCTTTCAGCTTTTTTGTTTGTTTAAACGACTGAATGATGGGGCCATTCATGCGCACATTTTCCACACTCACCGCACAGCAGAAAAATAGTCATGCACTCTGGGAGGACACAGCTTACCAGCCCTGCCTCCCATGTCGTGTGTAGCTGACACGTGACAGCCGTGGGTACATCAAAAGCCTTTGGCTGTGGGCAGTCAGAGTAGATTTTCCAGGCCACATGGATTTGCATCTTCATTGTCAAATCTTGCTGGTGGCGGCGAATAATGAAGAATGTTAATTGGCAGGCCTCAGGAAAGGTCTGGGTGCAGGAAGTGACAATGTAGACCAGTCGCCAACACCTCTTTGAAATGAAATGTGTCAACTTTGTACGAACACCCCTCCTTGGTATGAAAGGACATTGAAAGTCCTGTCTGGAACCACTCCTTTCAGAACAGAAAAGTATGTGAATTGTAGGAGACAAACGTCTGCCTGCAACCCCCTGCTTCAAAGGAGGTCCATGTTGTGATCACGCGCCACATAGGGCTCAGTAATTAGGGAGACACTTTGATGTACTGCAGACTGGAAGATGGGTGGGACTTAGAAGTATATTTTGTTGTCTTTCCACTGTCTGCTGCCAAGCACCCTGGTTCTGACCTGAAGCATCACTGAAGATTGTTGGTGGAGACCAGGATTGGCTCACTTAAGTTAGGCTTAGCCTACACCAATCCCTGGGCCCTGTTTGACTTTAAAAGAGGGCTGAGCCCATCACTGACCAGATCATCTGAAGACTTTGCAAGGAGTAAGAAGGACTCATTTGGACCCGAGCTGAAGATACAGTCTTCCTTACATCTTCCGCCAGTGATGGAAGGCCAGGAGTTCCAAGAGGGAAGCAATATCCCTCTCCTAAACATCTCCCAGGAAACAGAGGGAGATACCGGACTCGGAGGACCCGTCCAGCAGCTCCAGAACCGATACCCAGCCAGCACACAGCGTGCCCTGCTAGGTTCTGACAGCAAGCTTCCTAGGTGGGAAGTACCAGAGAGTCTCTGGACAAAGGACAAGACAGTTGCTTGCTAACACCCTCCGGAGCTTTGGGTCGTCCACCTTGAAAGGACACGAGCCCTGCGAAGAAGCTAAGAGGAGTGCCACACAAACATCATCCAGCGTCCATCTTTTTAAGGACAATTTCGAGACAGTCGTGTCCTCGAACCGCATCTGGCTGCACCACTGTTGTCATGCTGCAGTCACAAAAGCCATGCGAGCGAGATTCCAGATCTACCAACCAGCACAGAGACACCGGTTCTTCGCCCCGAGCTGTTGCACCGGACAGCCTGCAGACGTCCATCCACCCTTGCTTGCTGAACTGCCTGCCGTCTGGTACCCGCAGCTATCTCCTGCCACTAAGACTGTCTCAAGGGCTGCAAAGCACCCTTGAACCGCCTCAACGGTGTTGAGCACCAAGAACTTCGCCAGCACCAGGTACAATGTGGTTCTGCCCACCTTGGTCCTTCTCCAAAGACCCCTAGAGACAGTTATGGCCCTTTGCCCCTTTAGTGTTGAAACCAAATAATCTTGTACAGTAAGAGTGATTGCTTTACCAACTACCCTCCTGTCAGTATGCAGAGTGCATCCCTTTCCTTTGTGAAACTGTCTGTCCTCTGATATGATATTTTATTTATATCGCGCTGCTACACAAGTGTTTCTGAGCATGACCAGGCAAAGGGAGGGCACAAGGGAGAACAAAAACAACGATCTTACTCGACCCAGTGACATTTAAGAACGTGCAAGTGCATGGAAGAGGGAAAAGGGAGAAAGTGCGTGGAAGAGGGGATAAAGTAGAAAGTGTGGAACAGAGGAGAAAAAAGAATAAATAATAAGTAAAATAAATAAATAAAGGTGATGGACAGTGGTAGTGTGCCCAGCAAGTGCTAGATTTACCTGATATGGTATAACTGATAAGTGCAGAAGAAAGTGGGAGGGGGCCTGTATGGGTACAGATAAAGACCCCAGTGCAAGATGTGACCCTGAGGCAGTGCAGGAGGGTGGCAGGGTGAGCAGGTACCCGGGCCCGAATGAACAGAGGGAGGCCAGGTGCATGGTGCAGAGAGAGAGCGAGAGAGACAGATCAGCAGGGGAGAGGAGGGGCAAAGGCAGAAGCGAAGAGGAAGGTCATGAGATGTTTCCGGAACTGGAGATGGTTCTCAAGTTTCAGGGTGGTCGGGAGGCTGTTCAAAAGGGAGGCCCCAGCCGAGGACAGAGATCTACCCCAGCTCATTTCTTTGAAAAACGACTGACCATGAGGGAGTTAAAAGTAGAGGAGCGAAGGGCTCAAGAGGGGAGGTATTTACAGAGGGATAGTTGAAGGTATTTTGGACCCAGGCCCCAGAAAGCCTTGTGGACAATGCAGAGGATTTTAAATCGAATCCTTGCATCCATTGGGAGTCAATTAAAGGATTTCAGAGCTGGAAAGATATAATCCCAGGGCTTGAGGCCAAGGACACGTCTCGCAGTCCTGTTCTGGATTAGTTGTAAAGGGTGGAGAGTGGAGGTGGGTAGATTTAGAAAGAGGCTGTTAAAATAGTCCAACCTGGAGAGAACCAGAGCCTGGGAGACAGCTTCTGGGGGAAGGAGAGGAAAGGCAGAGTACCTCTAAGGAGGTGCAGTAAATAGTTTTGCTTTTTGGAGACGTCTGAGATGTGAGCGGAGAAGGAAAGTGCAGAGTCAAAGATGACCCAGAGGTTCTTAGCCTCGCAGGTAGGGGTAGGAGGAGGGCAAGAGAGGCTGGCCAAAGAGTGAGGGGAAAGGATGGTGAAGGAGTACCAATGAGGAGGATCTCAGTCTTGTTGGCATTTAGACATCGTTGGCAGCACACTCATTTTCAATGGTGATTAGGCAATCTGAGATGAACGAAGGAGCAGAGGTGGCTGAAGGAACCCTGAAAATGAGTTGGGTGTCATCAGCATAGCACTGAAAGTTTGAGCAGAAGATGGAAATGCAGTAGGCTAGAGTTGCCAGGTATTGATTAAAAAGCCAGGGCAAGAGGTTAGACCTCTGGGGAACATCACAGGTAGAGCGGGAGATAGAAGATAGGAAGGACCCCAGTTATACCTGGGAGGGTTGATCAGAGAGGAAAGAGGTCAGCCAGGCCAGAACCTGAACAATGACACCCAGATTGTTGCAGAGAGGATTGAGCAGGGTGGTATGGTTGACTGTGTCGAAAGCAGAGGAGAGATCAAGTAGGATGAGGACAGAAGGAATGTTAGCGTCAAGGTTGGAGAGCAGGTCTTCTTGGATGTTCAGGAGAGCAGTTTCCATGCTTCTGGCAGCTCTAAAGCCAGATTGGTGGTCATGGGGAGAGCCAACAGAGTTGGAATGAAGGTTAAGCTGAGAGATGGGCAACTTTTCCTGGAGCTTACCCAGAAACGGGGTAATGGAAATTGGGCGATAGTTAGCCGGATAAGAGGGAGAGCTTCAGAGGGGAGGGGAAAGATCCAGAGGCAAAGGAGCAGAAATTGGCAAGGGTATCAATGTGGTACTTAATGGTTTTAGAGGAACAGGGAAGGACCTGTTTTGATGAGGCTTTCATAGATCGGACTTGTCGAGCGACCTCATCGGAGGAGAAAAGAGGGAGAGGGGTAGCTGAGGAAGGGACGGCAAGCTGAGAAGAAGGGGAGAGAGGAGGAGAGGGAGGATAAGATGTCCTGGGTTTTAGAAATAAAGTGAGAGGCAAGGGCATTGCAGAGGGCCTGGGAGACGAGAGGAGCGGTGGAGAATGCAGCGGGGTTGGCCAGCTCCTTGCAGATTTTAAAGAGTTAGGCCGAGTTGTTAGATGCCGCAGAGATGCAGGCTTGAATGTGGACTCTCTTCTTGGTGCGGGCAGCGAGTCGGTACTGCCTTTGGAGCAGGCGGCAGGCCAGTTTGTCAGAGGATGCGCAAGAAGCCCTCCATTTCCTCTCAGCCACCCTACACTTATGTTTAAGTGCGGCTAGGTCGGAGTCATACCAAGAATTGCACTTGGCTTTGGGCTTCAAACGGATCCTCATGACGGGGGCAAGAGCAGCAGAAATAGGTGAGTAGAGCAGGGACAGGGCCATGTCAGGGTGTGAGTCAGCCTGAGGTGGTGGAGGGGGAGAGAAGGTGGCAGCAAAAGCCTCGACTGACACGCTTCAAGAAGGTGGGTTGCAATCATGGGGTAGGCTTGGCTTGAGGGGAGGAGATGGAAAAATGAGAGGAGAGGAGGCAGTGATCACTCCAGGAGAGAGGAGTGGTGAGGGGAGTAGAGAGGTGGAGGCCGGAGGAGATCAAGACATCAAGTGTGTGCCCAGCAGAGTGAGTCGGGCCGGAGGGGAGTATAGAGGCGGAGAGTGAGTCGCAGAGGTCACAAAAGAGTGCAGATGAGGAATAGGGGGAATTGAGATGAATGTTGAGGTCACCCAGGAGGAGGAGTTGAGTCTGTTGTAGTAATAATAAAGTAGATATTTTTATACCTTGACTGGACGATCCACGACCTTGCGGGAATAAGCCTGCCTTCTCGAGCATGGGGTCTGCCATGGATTCACATGCTCATGAATATTCCCCGTCATCAGGTTGGGAATCCTCAGTAAAGAAGAAATCAACTTCAGTTTCATTTCTGAACTGACTTTCGCCTAACAATCCCTGGTCTCTTGGTCATACTGCCCCCAGCTAATGACTGCCCTCTACCTAAGCCCCTCCTCTGGCAGCCATCTTCAGATTTTTACCGCACGTTCATGTGTTGGGAGTCCTCGTGCTGAGCTCTCGAGCTTTTGCTGCGTTTTTCGCTTTTTGGAAGAGTTTTACTCCATTTTTTCAGTAAATCGAGCCTCGTGCTCCATGGATCTATCTTGCGATTAACGTGATTCTTCAGCACCCCTCAAGGGCGAATTTCATCAAGTTTCTTTCTGGAGGATTGGCCTACGCTGTGTTGACATGTCGGAGGAGAAGAAGGATTCGGTCCCCCTTTTCAAGATTTGTTCCGACTGCAGCTTGCGGAATGTCAGATCTTCACCACACGACGAGATTTCACACCATGATCTACAGGGCTTCGGAGCTCTTCCAGCTCGTTCCTTAGGAGAAGAAGAAATAGGGTTTCTTATACCAGCGCCGCCAGGCAAAGAGGAAAACTGTCCTTTCGGTCCCACTCCTGGATGACATTTGGGACGAGGGATTGTCCCTCATGGAGAATCCTTCCACTGCCCCGGTGAAGAGGGACCGTTATGAGAAGAAGTACAGGGTACCGGACTCTGCGCCCAAGTGCTTGCAGACCCAACCATCACCGGACTCTGTGGTATCAGCAGCAGCCAAGAAGAAGTCTTCGGGCTCCTCCTTCGGCAGCCTCCACCACCCCCGTACAGTGAGGGGAAGAAGTTAGATGCCATGGGGCGACGGGTTATCAAATCGGCAGCGACTACCATCAAGGCCGCCAATGCTCTCGCCATTGTTTTGCGTTATGACCGGGAGCTGTGGTTCAAGATCTCTCCCATTCTGGACTTCCTTCCCGACGACAAGAGGTCAAACGCTTTGGAGATTCTGCAGGAAGGCGAGGTAGCGTCGGACCACGGCATCACGGTGGCTACGGACATCGCCGTCACAGGGTTCCCCCAAATGGGCAACAGCGTTTGCCTTCGTCGGCGGGGCTGGCTTAGGGCCACCAATTTTCGTCAGGACGTTCAGTTGAGGTTGTTGGACATGCCTTTCGATGGGGACAAATTGTTCGGAAAGGCCGTAGATGAGTCTCTTCAAGCCATCAAGACAGACACAGAGACGGCTCGTGCCTTGGGCACACTTCTACAGCGATGGCTGTCCTTTCGGACCTCAGGTAGCAAATCCCAAGGATCCTCCAAAGGTTTCAGTGGAGGTGCCTCTTCTTACTGTTAACACCCCTGCTCTTCGGCACAGGAGAACAACAGGAGGACATTGTTTTCCCCAGGGTCCCCAAGGTGGCCCTTCGATGTCCAAGATGGATTGAACCGGCCGTGGCGCCGGGCCCCTACCTGTGACCCCTGGTGGGAGGCCTCCTGGCGGGCTTCGTCAGTGAGTTGGAGACCATCTCCACTGACCGCTGGGTGCTGGACGTTCTCGCCCACGGACACACGCTGGAATTTCAACGGAAGTGCCCCCTATACCTCCAGTGGCCTGGCAAGAAAACCACATCCCTTAGCTGCTGCTGAGGTGCAGGCCATGCTGAAGAAAGGCGCAATAGAGCTTGCCCCAAAGAGGCTTCGGGGCTCCGGAGTGTACGCTCATTACTTCCTCTTGAAAAAGAAGACCGGCAGCTGGAGGCCCATCTAGACCTCTGTCATCTAAACAAATACATCAAGTCCCAAAAGTTCTGGATGGTGACTCTTCAGCACATGCTCGGACAGCTCAAAGAGGGGGACTTTCTGTCGTTGCTAGACTTGGAAGATGCTTACTTCCACATCCCCATTCACAAGAGACACCGCAAGTTTCTGCGCTTCGTGGCTCAAGGGCAGCATTACCAATTCAAGGCCCTTTCTTTTGGATTGAAGTCGGCGCCAAGGGTTTTCACCAAGTGCCTGGCGCCGGTGGTGGCGCAGCTGCATCTACAAGGGACCCACATCTACCCTTACTTGGATGACTGGCTCATTCGGGCCAGCTCAAAGGACATCGCTGTCGACCACACGGTGAGGACTGTCTGCCTTTGGACAGATCTGGGGTTCTAGGTGAACTATGCAAAGTCCTGCTGACTCCATCGCAGGACGTGCTGTTTCTGGGATCCTGACTCCACAGTGTCGTGCCTGGCATCTCCGTCGGAGGAAAGGATAGCAGCCATCTTAGGCAAGGTGCAACAGCTGTTGGCACGGAAGATCGCCACAGTGAGGACCATCAAGTCTCTGCTCGGCATGATGTAGTCCTGCATCTACCTCATCCGACTGTGCAGGCTATGGATGTGTCCACTTCAGTAGTTCCTCGATGACCGTTGGATACAAGTGTTGGGAAGCTTCCAAGACAAGATCACACTCGACGAAAGCTTCCGTCGAGTGATACGGTGGTGGGGAGTTCGCGAACATCTGTCCAGAGGCATGGATTTACAGACCCCACCGCACCAGGAGACGGTCACGATGGACGCCTCTCTGGAAGGTTGGGGAGCTCACACCGGAATTCACGCAAGAGGCCTGTGGCTGCCTGAGGAGAAGACATTGCTCTCCAAAGAGGCTCTGGACCTATGGCACTGGGCCATAGCCCAGGGGATACTCCTCATCCCGTTTCATCTGGCAGGAGTGTATGCGTTCCCTCCACTGCCATTGCTTCTTTGACTCATCAATCAACTCAAACGGTCCCGGTGCAGGATGATACTCGTCGCACTGGCGTGGCCAAGGCAGATATGGTACCCGGACCTTCTCAGCATGTCAGCATCCCCTCCAGTCAAGCTTCCAGTGCTCGCAAATCTTCTCGCCAGGGAAGGAGGCACAATTATGAACCACAAGCCTGGATCGCTGAACCGGAAGGCCTGGCTCCTGCAGCGTTAGAGTTCGGGAGCTACGATCTTCCAGCGGACTGCAAGGAGGTGCTTGCCAATGCCAGAGCATTGTCTACTCTAAAATGCTATGGACATAAATGGAAGAGGTTTGCCATTTGGTGCCGTGCATAGATCATCGACCCTCTATGAGATACGGCTCCGCAGGTACTGCCGTATTTGCTGTCGTTGACCAAAGCAGGACTGGCCCATGCCTCCATTAAAGTTCATCTGGCGGCTATATCCCGCTACACCAGATCTCTGGGACGGTCGTCGTTATGGTCACACCATCTGGTTAAGGAGTTTGTCAAAAGACTGTTCCGTTCGTTCCTGCCTTATGAAGGTTCCAGCCCCGGCCTGGGAACCTATGTGGTGCTGACTAGGCTCATGGGTCCTCCATTCAAACCTATGCATACAGTGCAGCTGAAGTTTTTG
This sequence comes from Ambystoma mexicanum, assembly GCF_040938575.1. Lineage (NCBI taxonomy): Eukaryota > Metazoa > Chordata > Amphibia > Caudata > Ambystomatidae > Ambystoma > Ambystoma mexicanum. The sequence goes on along the minus strand of NC_090935.1, from coordinate 1,192,159,369 downwards.
TCGTGGAAGACAGCGTTCCTCGTGGCCATCACCTCTGCACGATGGGTGGTTGATATTCAGGCCATGTCCTGTAAGCCACCTTACTTGACTTTTCACGACACAAGGGTGGTGCTGAGTACACACCCCTCCTTCATGGCTAAGGTGCCGTCGGACTTTCATCTAAACGAGCCCTTGGCGTTACCTGTGTTTTTTCTGACGTCTTCGTCGCTGGCTGAAAGGACTTTGTACTAGCTAGATGTGGCTCGAGCGCTGAAGTTCTATGTGAACCGCACGAAAATGTTTCCGGAAGACGTCACATCTTTTTGTGAACTTTGGCCCTGTGAACCATGGGAATTCCCTCTCCAAAACTTCCGTTTCCAGGTGGCTCTCCAGCTGCATCACCCATTGTCAATACAATACAAATGATCTACACTTATTTTGGGAAACTTTAAACTTTTATTTTACTGGAGCTAACTATTCTATGATCAACTCAGAGGATAACTTTAATGAAAGGCAGTTTAGAATTACACAGAAGTTTCCAAGTGACAATGCAATGTCTGAACCAATCACTGCTGAAATGTAGTTCCACCATCTTGGCCTGGGAGAGCTAAGCCTTTCTGAATGATGAACAGTTAAGGATAACAAACCTTAACCCCTAAATTGCCACACTAAACCCAAACTAAACCTTGTACTTAGACAAACCTCCCCTTCTAATTCTCCAGAAAGAATGTCTGAAACACCCACATTTCCTAGAACCCTTGAAAATGTGAAGAATATAATGTGGAAACCTGACAACCCATTGTCACCGGTTGGCGAACCGACCGTTGCCTAGCCGTCTGAGAGCCCATTTGACCAGAGTGATCACTGCAACTACGGCGTCCCTGTCTGGTGTGCCTCTGCTGGACATCTGCAGGGCTGCTACGTGGAGGTCGACGCACACCTTCATGAAATTCTACTGCGTCGACAGGGATTCCAGGGAGGAGTCCAGAGTCGGCCAAGCAGTGCTGCCAACTATTTGCTTGAAGTGAGCCTGGTGAGGAGGTAAGCAATGCTTATGTTGAGCCTTGCCACCTCCCGTGGTTGTGCATTTGTGTACTGCTATGTATTCTTTATTCATGAGCATGTGAACCCATGCCAGCCCCCATGCTGGAGAAGGAACAAGTTACCTACATGTAACTTGTTCTCCAGCATGGGTCTGGCATGGATTTACATGCAAACCCTCCCGTCTACCTGCGGCTCTTCTCTTGGTCCTACTGCCACTTTACGTGCTACCAAATCTGAAGATGGCTGCCAGAGGAGGGGCTTAGGTAGATGGCAGTCATTGGCTGGGGGCAGTATGACCCAGAGACCAGTGATTGGTTGTTAGGAGACAGACAGTTCAGAATTGAAACTGATTTTTTCTTTGCCGAGGATTCAGAGCCTGACGACGGGGAATATTCATGAGCATGAATCTATGCCGACCCATGCTGGAGAACAACAGTTACAGGTAAGTAACTTGTTCCATTCCATCCATGTTACCAATAATTGGACAAGGAGGTCTTATATATCACCTGTATCCCAATCTGTTCGGATCCCTTCTGGTGTACTAGAGGTGTGGGGCTGATTGATGGTTTAGAAACCCATATTAATTCCTGGACCACTGGTGCCCCGGAAGTTGATTCGTCACATTGGTGGCAAGCGGTGGGATCGGTTGGAGCCTTGCGCACATCTTAGTCACCCAACGATAAAAGTACTGTTGCAGGCAATGTTTAGTCACTGCTAGGTAATAGTAATAGTCATGGGGCTTGACACGGAGGCTATAAAAGGCGGTATCCAGTCAAATTTTCGAAAACACATTTTTGAAATGCCATTTTGTCGGGGAAAAGAAATTCCGAAAAAAAAATTCCAATTTTTTTTTTACATTTTCTGTTTTATTTTGGTTTTGTTCGTAAAAAAAAAAGTGTCAAAAAATAAAATAAAAACAGGGGTTAGGGGGAACACCCATTTAAAAAATAAACCATTTGAAGAAAAAAAATCTCCGCATTTTGGTTTAGAAAAAATGGTATTTCGAAAATGTGACGTTCGAAAAAGTCACTATAAACCATAAAAGGCATGACCAAGGATGTCCTGCGCGTCTTATGTCAAGAGATGGGACTTCCCCACAGCACTAAGGTTAATAAACCTGAGTTGCTGACCAACCTCCAAGCTTGGGTAGAAGCGTGGGTGGTTGGGGAGAAGACCCCAGGGGACGGGCTAGGCCCTGTGTACCCAAATGGATAAGACCTTCCGGGGGGGGGATAAATGACGAGGACGAGCGCTTGAGCAGTGTTTCTCACCTATCATCCCGCCGGGGGGCAAGTGTGGTTTCTCAACACTCAAGAGTGTCAGTGAGGACAGAGGCTAGTGCTGCATCCCGCAGGTCACAGGCCGCAGCTCAGTCTCTAAGGGACCCAGTAATTGTTCCAGCTCTTAATGTAGCAGCTAGAGAGCTCCTGCTCAAGGAGAGAAGACTAGCACTCGAGGAACAGAAACAGTGGGACAAGGTCGCCATTGTGCAGGACAGGACCACAATAGAGCTGCGCAAGCTGGCGCTTGAAGAGAAGAAAGAGGCCAACAGATCCATCTTTAGTGAAGGCAGCAGTAGTGGCTCAAACCAGAGTTCCCTGGGATAAGCCCCGACGGCACATCCCCAAAGACTTAGTACAGGCTTATGAAGTGGGGAAGGATATTTTCCACTGGTGTGAAGCGCTCGAGCTGGCATTCCAGCTGCAGGAGGTGGATGAGGTGCTGTGGGGTGCAGCCCTGAGGAGTCGCTTACCGCCACCAGCGATTGATGCACTTCTTCAGTTAACTCCTGAGGACAGGCCCGTTTATGAGAGCATGAAGGCAGCTCTCCTCGGGAAGTTCTGTAAAACCCCAGAACAGTCACTAAAGAGCGTCAGAGAGCTCAGAAACAAAAGTGGGCAGAAATTTGAAGCGTTCACACACTTGTCATTGAAATATCTGAGCGGGTGGGTGACTGGTAACAAAGTTGACACATTTAAAAGAATGTAACAATTTATTGCGTGTGAGCATGTGTTGAAAAATTGTGAGGTTGACCTACACCAACATCTTGTGTGTCACGGCTCCAGCTTCCAGGCTCAGGAGTGGCGCACTCTCAGGTCCAGAATCCGGAGCAGTGTTATTGCTGAAAAGAGAGTGGGAATTACCGACTGTGTGTTACCTCACACACTGCACCTTACATTCACACACTCTCACACAAGTGGTTAATTGCATCCTAAACATGCTTTAAGCGCGTCATGCTCAAGTAGTTAGGCACATGCTTCTGTGCAGGTTATCCCCTTCACGAGCGGGCTACAGCCGCGCGTGGCTCCGCGTCTATTTGTGGCCAAAGTAATAGTTCTACTAGGAGTGTTCCTGCGAAGCAAAAACTCGTGTTGTGCTTCACACGAATCAAGTTGTAACTTTTCAGGAAACTGCGTATTAACAAGAGCGTCCTCTTCCTGTAGGTCAACTCGCAGCAGTTAGTGGGTTAATACATGCACAGCTACGCGCTGCGTGACTCCTAAAGGCTGCGCATAGTTCAGATTGCAGAAACTACTGCACTGATAATCAGGACGTTTTCACTTAGCTTTGCCGGAGCAGGGGGACATGAGAATCTTGGGCAGAGCCCCCTGCGCGTGCCCCCGACCGCAGTTGCTGATGAAATCCCCTGACTCTCTGCGATGCGCTACAGCGCTGCGCGCCTTCCCCCAGGTCTCCTTGGTCTGCCTCTGGCTTGCGGCACTTATCTGAATGAGATGAGGGGCCCGGGTGAAGGATGGCTGGGGCGTGGCCCCTCGTTCGCTTGCCCTTGCTCAGAGCTCCAGAGAACGCTCGTTGCAGTTCTGAGCACAAGCCCCGTGCTCTTGATGATCTTGTGCGCACGCGCGCATGTGCCCCACCCGACGTGGGAGGTGATGAGTAGTTCTTGGCCCGGGGGTGCTTGGGAAATGTAGTCTGTAGGCCGATTCTCCTGCAGAAAGCACATAGGAGCCTTTTGTAAAGCAGGAGTCTACCTACAAAGGCATGTGTCTTGGTGGTGCTGACTTCCAGTAGTCTCTGCCCCTTTCCCAGTGCTAAGCTACCATGATTGTTGCCTTGCCCCATGACAGTACCCTCTCCCCCCCCGCACAGAAGGATCTGGGTTTAGGTTTAGCTGGATAGTTACGATGGAATGTTTTAACCAATCTTGGTGCATGGACATTCTGAGCAGGCTCCCAGGGTCGTTCTTCTGTCCCGTACCCCACCCAATCTATAAGATAGTAAAGCTCATCTTTACAACGTTGTGAATTCAAAATGGCTCGTACTTCATACTCGGGGTGTCCCTGCACCATTATAGGTGGTGGTTTTACAGTACGGATAGTGGGTAAAGCGGGTTTAAGCAAAGAAACGTGAAAAGTAGGGTGGATTTTTATTTGACTGGGCAAACTGAGTCTTACTGCCACCGGATTGATCACAGCAGATATGGTAAAGGGACCAATGAATCGGGGTGGTCATTTTCAGGGTCCTGTCATCCGAATGTTACACGTAGATAGCCAAACTTGATCTCCTGGTTTATACTGGGGGCTATCACGTCTTTTTTTATCGGCATAAGCTTTATAGGTTTGTTTGGCCATGTTTAAATTCTGTTGTATATGTGACCAAACCTGACGTGCATACGAATGCAACCCTAATAATGTAGGCAGGTTTACCTGGGGTGGATTAGTAACGGTGGGTAGATCCCTGGGATGGTAACCATACACTCCATAATATGGAGTGTACCCGGTGCAGCAGTGTACCGTGTTATTGTAGGCGATTTCAGCCAACCAAACATATTCCACCCAAGATGTCTCGGAGGTGGTGGAATAACAACGGAGGTACTGCTCTAGTCCTTGATTTACTTTCTCCGTTTGTCCATCCGTTTCCGGATGGTACCCAGAAGACAAACTCACTTCCATGCCAACCAATTGGCAGAAGGCTCGCCAGAAGCGTGAAGTGAATTGCGGCCCGCGATCTGTAATGACTCGTACAGGTAACCCATGGAGTCGTACTATGTTTTGTAGGAATAATTCTGCTAGTTCTCCGGCAGTGGGGACGCCCTTACAGAGGATGAAATGACCCATTTTGGTTAATGAATCAACCACTACTAAAATCGAAGTGTATTTTCGAATGGGTGGTAAATCCACAATCAGATCCATCGTAACCGTATACCAAGGAGTTGGCGGAGTGGGCAATGGTTGTAGGAAGCCGGCAGGTTTTTGATGACTGGCCTTTTGTCTACTACAAGTGCCACACTTGGTTACATAGATCCGTACGTCACGATGTAAGGTGGGCCACCAATAATGACGTGCCACATTTTGTTGAGTCTTGGCTATTCCAGGGTGCCCTGCTGTAGGGGCGTCATGGCACCATTGCATGACCTCTTCCCTAAGAGCCACCGTGGGTAGATACAAGGCGGTAGCATGAGACGGGAGACCCTTTACTAAGGTGTGTTGTGAGCCTCGATAGCACCATTCACGCAATCCCGGGGTAGACATAGCATGGAGCACATCCGCAAAGATGTTAGGTCGGCCCACAACTCCGATGATACGAGCTGTGGGTATTATGGTTCATGTCTCCTTGACTTCTTTAGTCTCGTTTTCAGGGTATCGAGACAATAGGTCAGCTTTGCCATTATCTGACCCCGGACGGTAGGTTATGAGGAAGTCAAAATCGGCAAAATACAGTGCCCAACGTAACTGCCTAGGACTGAGAGTTTTCGCGGTCTTTATAAACTGCAGGTTCCTATGATCTGTGATTACCATTATAGTATGGCGGGCTCCCAGAAGGTAATGCCGCCATTCTTCGAAGGCCGCCCTTACCGCCAGTAATTTCCGGTCTGCTATGGTGTAATTGATTTCTGCCGGTAGTAATTTTCGAGAATAATACGCAACTGGGTGTAGTAACCCTGATTTCACATCCCGTTGGGATAGTACCGCTCCCAGGGCATAACTAGAGGCGTCTGTCTCGATCACAAAAGGCAACGCCAAATCCGGGTGCCTTAAAACTGGGGCCAAGGTGAAGGCTTGTTTTAACTGTTGAAAACCTCGTTCTGCAGCCGCATCCCATTGATATGTCTTACCCTTCTTTAGCAAGGTAGTGATGGGGTGACCAATTCCGAAAAGTTTTTTATAAACCGGCGATAAAAGTTTGCGAAGCCCAGGAAAGCCTGTACCTCCTTTACAGTGGTAGGAGCTGGCCAATCTAGAACCGCCTGTACTTTTCGTTGGTCCATTTGGACACCAGAGGGTGTCAGAAAATACCCTAGGAATTCCACCGTAGTACGATGGAATTCACATTTTTCAATCTTTGCGACTAACTGGTGCTCTCGTAACCGCTGAAGTACTGCCTTAACATGCTTTACATGTTCCTGCATGTTATTGGAATATATTAGGATATCATCTATATAGACCACCGCGAACACATCCAAGTACCCCCGTAACACCAAATCAAGAAAGTGCTGGAAAGTGGCGGGAGCGTTGCACAAACCAAATGGCATCACCTGGTACTCGTAAAGGCCAAATTTGGTCCTGAATGCCGTCTTCCACTCGTCACCTGTCCTCACTCGCACCAGGTGATTTGCCCCTCGGAGATCCAGCTTGGTATATACCGTAGCCTTGTGCACTTGATCCAGCAAAACAGGTATCGGGGGTAAAGGATATCGGTTTTTGATGGTGATGCGGTTTACTCCGCGATAGTCTATACAAGTTCTCAAGTCCCCGGTCTTTTTGGGTATGAAGAAGAGCGGGGACGAGACGGGTGAATTGGAAGGCCTAATAAATCTGTTTTTTAAATTAGCATCTATGTAATTTTTTAGGTGGAGGGTTTCTGCTTCCGTAAGGGCATAAACACGAATACATGGCAAGACTGCCCCTGACTCCAAGTAAATTCGGCAATCATATGGCCTATGTGGCGGCAGAGTTTCAGCAGCTTTTTTGCTAAATACATCCCGGTATTCATGATACTCTGAAGGCAGGGTACTTAGATCTGTCTCCCCAGTGGATGCAGTACAAATACTAGGCGCAGGGTTCTGAATGGGCTCTTTATCCCTTTCCGGAACGATACAATGCGCCAAGCAATACAAAGAGGTCAGGGAGATGTCCCCTTTTGACCAATGCACCTGTGGATCATGTTTAACTAACCAGGGTAAACCTAGAATGATCCCAAACTGCGGTGCTGCAATTAGATCAAACCGAATATTCTCCACATGACTTTGTTGACAACACAATGACAACGTGTGAGTACACTGCGTAATAAGTCCAGAACTTAATGCAGTACCATCTACTGTCCGTACCACCTCTGGTGATGTTTTTTGACATAAAGGTACTCCTAATTTACGTGCATATGTAATATCAATAAAATTGCCCGTGGCCCCTGAGTCCAACCAAAGGGCCATTGAAATCTCTTGATCGAGAAAACTTAGGTTACCTGTCAAGGTAATATGTGGTGCAAAATGAGCAAATTTAACTGCTGGGGCAACCTCTGCCACTTGGCTCGACTGTATCACCCCTACTACTGTCGAGCCAAAGCGTTTCCCTGTGACTTGGGTTTTGTGGAACATTCCTTTACAAAATGCCCTGCAGAGCCGCAATACAAACAGAGCCCCTCCTTATGGCAATGCTCTTTTTCCTCCTTGGTAAGAGGACCTCTGGTCGAGCCTATTTGCATAGGTTCATCTCCAAGTGTTCTTTCTGCCGAACCCGTAGGGCGTGGACTACGAAACTGATTTAATCGTGCTATGGGTCTTGATTCCCCGCGTTTCTTGTCCCCCCGGCGTTCAGCCAGTTGGTGATCTAACCGCAAGGCCAAATCTATCATGGCCGGACAATCGAGTGGCTGTGGATCCACCTGAGCGATGAGATCCTTAAGCTCATCTCTCAGCCCTTGATAGAAAAGGGACATTTGCTTTTCCCGAGGCCATTCCGCCTCTGCAACCAACCGGTTGAATTGGGTGGCATATGTTACCAGTTCTTTATTTCCCTGGCGCAGGGTTAACAATTCCCGATCTTTGCACATTGCTGCCGCCCTCCGATCAAATATTTTTCCAAACTCTGTTTGGAAGTCATCCCAGTCATAGAGGACTGCATTGTCCCTTTGTATTAATGGATTTGCCCAAGCTGCTGCATCCCCCGTTAAATATGATATAACAAAAGCTGTCCTTGCCTGGGTTGATCGGAATGCTGCAGGTTTGATCAAGAAATTAAGTTTACATTGCGTGATAAATGTTTGGAATTTTTGTGGGCCCCCCCCATACCTCTCCAGGGGAGCCAGTGGAACCATATGCTCTGGGGTTACCTGGACTTGGACTGGAGTAGGTGTTGCAGTTCCACCGGGAAGGGGTGAGGTTTGGGCGGACAAACTGCGCACCTGGGTGGCCAATTCCGCGTAATCTTGCCTAGTGGCAGCAAGCTCAGCCTGCAGGTCTGCAGAACCTTGGTGAGTCGGGTCGTACCACTCGGGAGCCTGTGACACTTGGGCTTGTGCTTCTGTCACGGCTCCAGCTTCCAGGCTCAGGAGTGGCACGAACCAACCATCCCCTCCCGGGTCTTGGTGCCTGTAAGTTTAAACTTACACAAGCCTCCGCGAGCCTGGCGGGGAAAGAGGGTTAGGATCTCGTTGGTTGGATGGGTTCCGTAGCAAGGGTAACCGGTGAGAGGACTAGGAAAGGGGAGGTGGACAGGGAAGGGGAAATAGGATAACACAATACAACATTTGCACATTCACAGCGTGCACAATTCCCCCCACCCCCAAACCCCACAACGAAGGCTAGAGCCAGAAAGAGACTTATCTCAATGGGTGAGTGCTTGCCTCCTGCCTGCACACTCTCAGGTCCAGAATCCGGAGCAGTGTTATTGCTGAAAAGAGAGTGGGAATTACCGACTGCGTATTACCTCACACACTGCACCTTACATTCACACACTCTCACACAAGTGGTTAATTGCACCCTAAACATGCTTTAGGAGCGTCATGCTCAAGTAGTTAGCCACATGCTTCTGCCCAGGTTATCCCCTTCACGAGCGGGCTACAGCCACGCGTGGCTCCGCGTCTATTTGTGGCCAAAGTAATAGTTCTACTAAGAGTGTTCCTGCGAAGCAAAAACTCGTGTTGTGCTTCACACGAATCAAGTTGTAACTTTTCAGGAAGCCGCGTATTAACAAGAGCGTTCTCTTCCTGTAGGTCAACTCGCAGCAGTTAGTGGGTTAATACATGCACAGCTATGCGCTGCATGACTCCTAAAGGCTGCGCGTAGTTCGGATTGCAGAAACTACTGCACTGATAATCAGGACGTTTTCACTTAGCTTTGTCGGAGCAGGGGGACATGAGAATCTTGGGCAGAGCCCCCTGCACGTGCCCCCGACTGCATCTGCTGATGAAATCCCCTGACTCTCTACGATGCGCTACAGCGCTGCGCGCCTTCCCCCAGGTCTGCTTGGTCTGCCTATGGCTTGCGGCACTTATCTGAATGAGATGAGGGGCCCGGGTGAAGGATGGCTGGGGCGTGGCCCCTCGTTCGCTTGCCCTTGCTCGGAGCTCCAGAGAACGCGTCTTCACTTGTTGCAGTTCTGAGCACAAGCCCCGTGCTCTTGATGATCTTGTGCGCACGCGCACACGTGCCCCACCCGACGTGGGCGGTGATGAGTAGTTCTTGGCCCGGGGGTGCTTGTAGGCCGATTCTCCTGCAGAAAGCACATAGGAGCCTTTTGTAAGGCAGGAGTCTACCTACAAAGGCATGTTTCTTGGTGGTGCTGACTTCCAGTAGTCTTTTCCCCTTTCCCAGTGCTAAGCTACCATGATTGTTGCCTTGCCCCATGACATTGTGGACAAGACTATCACAGATCCTAGGGAGCTTGCAAAGGCTTCCGACAGGTTTGTGAGTACTCGAGTCCAAAAAAAGGCTCAGACGAGCACACCCAATCCGGAAGAGAAATCGTCTGGACAAAAAAGTAAACGACATTAGGAAGGACAAAGGTCCAACCTAATCCTCTTCAAATTCAGGTCCTCAAAAGAGTGAAGGGAAACCCCCAAACTCTAGTTCAGCTGTGCACACTGAAAAGAAGAGCGTGGCACCCCTAACACTGGGACACCTCCTTTCTCGCCACCCAAAGGTTGTTTTGTGTATATAGAGCTGGGCTATAGGAAAGGGGATCCTGCTTGCAAGGGCTTACCCAAGCAAGCCATAGTGAATGTTGGACTCATGGAGGAGGCCATCATTAGAGTGTGCCTCTCAGAGGAGGATTTCCCACTAGGCCAGGGAGTTGCCAAATGTGGATTGGTTACACTGAGTGGGAACTGTACTGGATCGCCAGGAGTGACCCCAGTTCCTAATAATTCTCAACTTTATCTAGAGCAAGTATACATCAAAGGACACAAAACTCCTGCAGTCTGAGACACCGCGGCTAGCATTACCTCTGTCACCCGTCAGTGGGTACAGCCAGGCCAGTATATTGATGGGCCTGAGTGGTGCACAAGTGGATTTGATGGTAAGTGCCCCTGGCGATAGTAGAATTCAGCTGACGAGGTGTAACGACCCTGGGCCGTGTAGTGGTGAAAGACTCCATCCCTTTCCCATGTCTGCTGGGTAATGTTCTTCCTGATCCCGAAATAGTCGCAGCGGCTACACGATCGAGGGCCAAAACGTACGCCAGATTGAACGCTCTGAAAGCCTTGGGGCCTGGAGTACTTCCACAGGGCTTGTTGGAAGGATCAACGTGGCCGGTTAGCCTTTTGTCCAGTTTCACAGATACTGAGTTGCCTACTCCCACGGGAGAGGGCCTAGTAGCCATGGAGGACCCTACTTTGGTAGCAGGGGACTCCGTGACTTCAGAGTTGCCTGGCACAGCGCAGGAACCTGAGGTGGGGGACCAGGTGGGTGCAGATCTGAAAGGTCTGCCCAAGTTGGACGAGTTTGCATCAGCTGGGGTCCCAGATCAGATTGACTTCTACACAGCCCAGAAAGAGTGTCCCACTCTGGCGGGTCTGCGGAGGCCTCTGGACTGTTCAAAGTGTACTGGGAGGATAGACTCCTGTACAGTGAGCCAAAGAATTCTGAGGGGGAGGACACCAGCAGGTTGGTGGTTCACCAATGCCACAGAAAGTTCCTTTTGGATTTGGCTCACCACATTCCTTTAGCGGGTCACTTGGGAGTGACTAAGACATCAGACCGGTTGTCTGCGCACTTTTACTAGCTGCAGTTTGGCGTAAAAGTTAAGGAATTTGTCCGGTCCTGCCCAACTTGTCAAGCTTCTGGCAAATCAGTTGATGCCCAAAAGGCCCCCTTAATTCCACTACCTGTGGTTGGGCGGCCTTTTGAGAGAACAAGCATGGATATTGTGGGTGCTTTGGATCCCCAAACCAGCTCTGGGAACCAATATATCTTGGTGGTGGTGGACCACGCCATGAGATACCCTGAGGCTGTCCCTCTGAGGAGTATCAAAGGCCCTGCGTTTGCGAAGGCTCCGTTTGGGATATTCTCCCATATTGGATTCCCAAGGAAGTCGTTTCTGACAGGGGATCAACCTTCATATCAGCATATATATGAAGGCTATGTGGGAAGATTGTGGAGTCACCTATCGGTTCCCTACCTCCTTCCATCCACAAACCAATGGGCTTGTTGAGCGGTTCAACAAGACCCTGAAAGGCATGATAGGAACACCTGAGGAGAAAATGCATATTCTCCTGCCATGGCTTATATTTAGCCCCTTTGAGCTTCTGTTTGGACACCCTGTATGAGGTCCCCTCAGTCTAGTGAAGGAGGGATGGGAAAGCAAACCCTCATCCCCGTCACAAGATGGGGTGGACTATGTACTCTGCTTTTGGTCTAGAATAGCAAAGTACATGGAACAGTCAACAAAGAATCTAAAGGTCAGTCAGGAGCTGATGAAACACTGACACGACCAAAAGGCCACAGTGACAGTCTATTCTCCAGGCCAGTGGGTGTGGATTTTGGAACCTGTCAAACCCAGTGCCCTTCAGGACAAGTGGACTTGGCCTTACTGTGTGCTGAAAAGGTCAGTGAGGTGAAAGGACCTAAACAGATGTGCAGGGCCTTTCGCGTCAACTGGCTAAAAACCCCTTTATAGCCGGGATGACTTGGTCATGGTGTTGGTGACTGACGGAGAGACTGAGGAGGAGAACGATCCCCTCCCAGACCTCCTCCATGCTGAAGCCACAGATGGGTCAGTTGAAGGTGTCAACCTTGTAACTGACCTGTCAGAACAGCAACTGACATACTGTCACTGGTTACTGGTACAGTTTGCTGGTCTGTTTTCACTGACTCCAGGTCATGCAGATCAGTGCACCCATGATGTGGACACTGGAGACAGTAAGCCGCTGAAGAGTGGAATTCACTGGATGTCTGATAAGGTCAGGGACACTATCAACGAGGACATTTCCAAAATGTTGTCCTTAGGAGCGATAGAGCCATCCCACAGCCCCTGGGCCAGCCCAGTGGTACTGGTCCCTAAAAAGACCAGTAGTGGGAGGACTGAAGTTCGCTTTTGTGTGGACTACAGGGGGCTCAATTCTATTAGGAAGACAGATGCTCACCCCATTTCTCAGGCAGATGAGCTAATTGAAAAGCTAGGCGCTGCCAAGTACATGAGTACCTTTGACCTTACAGCGGGATATTGGCAGGTCGGCTTGACAGATGGAGCGAAAGAGAGGTCAGCATTCTCAACCCCGGAAGGACATCAGTTCACTGTGATGCCCTTCGGGTTGAAGAATGCCCCTGCCACTTTTCACAGGATGGTTAACCAGGTTTTGTCCAGACTGGAAAACCTCAGTGTCGTCTAAACAACATTGCTGTGTTCAGCCACACCTGGGAGTATCATCTATCCCACTTGAAACAAGTGTTTCAGGTGCTGCATGATGCAGGCCTGACTATCAAGGCCATGAAGTTCCAGATAGCACAGGGTACCGTGACTTACCTAGGCCACCTGGTCGGTGGAGGTAAGAAACAACCTCTTGAAGCAAAGGTACAGGCTATGAAGTATTGGGACATCCCCACCACACAGACGCAGGTGAGAGCCTTTCTAGCTCTCACCGGGTACTACCGGTCTTTCATCAGAGGATATGGAACCCTTGCCATGCCCCTGAATGATGTAACATACAAAAAGATGCCAAAGAAGGTAACTTGGACCCCTGCCTGTCAGACATCCTTTCAGGATTTAAAGGATGTATTGTGCAGGGCCCTAGTTCTGAAACTGCCAAGAATTCACTATCCAGACAGACGCCTGTGATTTTGGGATTGGAGCAGTGTTAGCGCAGCTGAACTCTGAAGTGGTAGAGCAACCTGTCGCCTACATTAGCAGACGGTTGACAAAAAGCGAAAGGAACTGGGCTGTCGTAGAAAAAGAGGCATATGCGGTTGTGTGTGCTGTAAAGAAGCTGATACCCTACATCTTTGGGTCTCACTTTATGATCCAGGTGGGCCATACGCCTCTGCGATGGTTAATGGCCATGCACAGGGAGAACCCTAAGCTTTTGCGGTGGGCCATATCCCTGCAGGGATTAGATGTGGACATCCAGCACAAGCCAGGCTCCCAGCATGGAAATGGAGATGGCCTCAGTCTATATTTTCGCCTTGGTGACAAACCAGACACTCAGTAGGGTGGTGGTTCACATGTTGAAGCTGGGGGCATGCAAGGAATTCGACCATCCACACAGGAGGAGTGCGCTCGCCAGGGCTTTTTTTATTTGATTAAAAAAATGAATGATGGGGCATTCCCGCGCACATTTTCCACGCTAACCTCACAGCAGAAAAATAGTCCTGTACTCTGAGAGGACACTGCTTACCAGCGCCGCCCTCCCCTGTCATGTGTAGCTGACACCTGACAGCCATAGATACATCGGAAGCCTTTGGCCAGGGGCAGCCTGATTAGAATTTCAAGGCACCATGGTTTTGTATCTCCATTGTCAAACCTTGCTGGTGGCGGCAAATACTGAAGAATGTTAATTAGTAGGTCTCAGGGAAGGCCTGGGTGCAGGAAGTGAGAGTGTAGACCAGATGCCAAAACCTCTTTTCTAATGCAATGTGTCAACTTGGTACAAACACCCCTCCTTGGTATAAAAGGGCAGTGAGTATCCTGTCTGGAACCACTCCTTTCAGAGCAGAGAAGTTTGTGATTTGTAGGTGACCAACGTCTGTCTGCAACCCACTACTTCAAAGGAGGTCCATGTTGTGATCAAGTGCTGCATAGGGCTTGGTTAATCATTGAGACACTTTGATGTACAACAGACAGGAAGATGGGTGGGACTTAGAAGTATATGTTGTCATCTTTCCCCTGTCTGTTGCCAAGTGCCCTGGTTCTGACCTGCAATCACTGAATCACTGAAGATTGTTGGTGGAGACCCAGGATTGGCTCACTTAAGTTAGGCTTGGCCTACACCAATCCCTAGGCCCCGTTTGGCTTTAAAAGAGGGCTGAGCCCCTCACTGATCAGATCCACTGAAGACTTCGCAAGGAGTAAGAAGAATGACTCATTTGGACCCGAGCTGAAGGTACAGTCTATCTTACATCTTCCGCCAGTGAAGGAAGGCCAGGAGTTCCAAGAGGGACTCAGGATTCCTCCCCTAAACATCTCATAGGGAACAGAGGGAGATACCGGACTCAAGAGAACCCGTCCAGTAGCTCCAGAACTGGTACCCAGCCAGCACAAAGCGTGCCCCGATAGGTTCTGACCGCAAGCTTCTTAAGTGAGAAGTACCAGAGAGTCTCTGGACAAAGGACAAGGCAGTTGCCTGCGAACACCCTCCTGAGCTTTGGGCCGTCCGCCTTGAAATGACACAAGCCCTGTGAAGAAACTAAGAGGAGCGCCATACAAACATCATCCAGCGTCTAGCTTTTTAAGGACAATTTCGAGACAGTTGTGTCCTCGAACAGCATCCGGCTGCACCGCTGTTATCACGCCGCAGTCACAAGAGCCATCTGAGCCGCATTCCAGATCTACCAACCAGGACATAGACAACGATTCCTGGCCCTGAGCCGCAGCACCGGGCAGCCTGCAGACACCATCCAGCCTTGCTTGCTGAACTGCCTGCCGCCTGGTTCCCACAGCTGTCTCCCGCCACTAACTCTGTCTCAAAGGCTGCGAAGCACCCTGCAACTGCCTCGACGCTGTCAAGCACCAAAAACTTCTTCAGCACCAGGTAAATTGTGGTTCTGCCTCCCTGGTCCTTCTCTGAAGGCCCCGAGAGACAAAGATCTTTTGTCCCTTTGGTGTTGAAACCAAATAACCTTGAACAGTAAGACTGATTGCTTTACCAACTACCCTCCTGTCAGTATCCAAAATGCATCCCTTTCCTTTCTGAAACTGTCCTCTGTGTTCCTTTACAGTGTGGGTTGTAATTGTAGTGTGATAGAACTTTCTGTTGTAGTAATAATAAAGTAGATATTTTTTGTACAACCCTGACTGGACAGTCCCTTTTATCATTGGGTAATAACTGTATTTTTGCTGTGTTGCAACTAACCAACGATCCACGACCTTGCAGAGATGAGCCTGCCGTTCCGGCCACATTACCAAGAATTGGACAAGGAGGTCTTATAATTCATTTGTATTCCAATCTGTTTGGATCCCTTCTGGTGTACTAGAGGTGTGGGGCTGATTGATGGTTTAGAAACCGATATTCATCCCTGCACCACTGGTGCCCCGGTAGTTGATTTGTCACATGTACACATTAAGAATTGCATAGCTTCCTTAATACAACAAACTCCTTGAGCATTCACTAGTGGTTTCAAATACCATCTCCTCAAATCGAAAGTGGCAGGACAAATTAGCATGTAATGTATTAGTGTTTCATTAGCAAAACCACACAGTGGACATAGGCCTGATCCCGAGGTTGACCATGAGGCTGTATTTTTCACTTCACGATTGCAATCACTGGCCATTGCGGTCAGGTTTATTTATTTAAAAATGTATAAAGCGCAAACAAAAGGCTTGAAGTCATCTAGGGGCTACCATAAACTGCTCAAGTTCAAAGCTGTTAACCACTGCTTGATGTGCGCAACCCAAGGGAGAGATCATCCTCTGTCGATAGCCAGGACATTTCGGAGTGCGTACCTGCACTTCACTAGTTGGTGTGTCTCCGAGAGCCTCAACTAGTATTGGACCGGCTTACAGCCCACAAGGTTGAGTATTGGCCGTAAACCACATTCCAAATGGAGTCAAGCACTTGGAGAGCTTTTTGGAAGTCTTAATAAGAAATGATTCTCAATAACTGCTAGGGGCTGGCACTTAATGTAGCCCAGGGGCGTTGCTAGGGGGTGGGGCTGAGAGGGCTATAGCCCCTAGTCTTTTGGTTGTAGCCACAGATAGAAGCTCAGGGACTACAACCAAAAGGCTTACTAGCCCTGAGTCCCGACAGTCCCAACAATAGCATAGCCCCAGATCTTTTCCAGACCTATCAACGCCCCTGATGTAGCCCCATATTTCAGCTCCATAAAGTGCTGACAATAAGGTTTGCATGTTGTACATCTCAATGGAGGGGGTCGGGACCACACCTCCATGGCTAGTGAAGAATTTCCTGACCACCCCACTGTTCTTATCTAAGGTAACTGATGATTTAACAAATTGGGCTGACCAACAACCACTTTCTGAAAATCTAATGCCCAGATAATTATAGAAGGGGACTTGTTCTAACCTGTGACCATCTACCTCTATTTTCAAGTTTCAATATTTAGAAAATGTAGGTCTAAACATCATTACCTTGGTTTTACCTTTGTTTAGTTCCAGCCTCATCTTGTTGCACTTGCTAACAAAACGGCTTACGTGCATTTACGGCCCATGGGGGTGGTAGCAAGTAATACAGCGTCATCAACAAAGAAGAACAAGTTACTTACCCCTCGTAACATTCTTTCAACTGGATGTTCCTCCCACGTATTCCTCATCTTTTGACAACTCCAATATCCAGCTTCAGCTGCTTCAGAAATATTTTTTGGCAGAGGGCTCTGTGCTTCGATGCAGTCGACTTGATGTCCCTCGAGGATGATGTCATCGAAGGTATATATAGCACGCGAAGCGCCCGTTTGCTTCAGTTCTGTTTTCGTGTCATTCTTAAGTAGAACTACCCGCATTAAAGCAGATTTTACCATACTAGTCTCTGAAGGAGCATAAGCTGCAATAACATGGACATTCTACTGCAGGGTAGGCTAAGAGGGGCGATGAGGAATACGTGGCGAAACATCCAGTCGAAAGAACGTTACCAGGCGTAAGTAACTTGTTCTTCGAATGGATTTTGTCCTCCCATGTATTCCTCATCTTTTGATGGACTCCCAAAGCATTGTTTGTTTTGGAGGCGGGAGTAAGAATTTTGCAATCCAGGTTTGTCATGAACGAAACGAAGGACTGCTTTCCCAAAGCTTCCGTCCTGACTTAAAGTGGAATCAAGGCAGTAATGCTTAGTAAAAGTGTGAATTGTAGACCAAGTAGCTGCCTCACAAATGTTTTATTTATAGAAAAACCTCTTTGCAGAGTAGAAGAAGTAGCCATGCCTCTGGGCTCTCAAGCCTTCTAGGGGATCTTTCTCGGCCAGTCTATAGCATTCGGAAATGGCTAAAATAATCCATTGGGATAAGGTCTGTTTGGTTACAGCCTGTCCCAACATATGACCAGTGTATCCTATAAACAGTTGGTCATCCAGACACAATTTCGACATCCTTGAAATGTGGAAACTCTTAGCCCTTCATGGGTTGAGTCTGTGTAGCCTTTCCTCTTCCTTGCCAGGATCAGGTGGAGGGTAGAAAGTAGGTAACGCTGTCCTTTGTCCCAAATGAAAATCTGATATGACCTTAGGTAGGAATGAAGGTCTGACCCTGAGGACGACCTTGTCCTGTGAAACAGTGTAAAGGATGGTTTAGAAGATAGTGCCTGCAACTCACTCACTCTACGTGCTGATGTTGGCACTACTAACAAGATGGTTTTAAATGTTAGTAGTCTTAAGGGACATGAATTGAGTGGTTCAAATGGTGCACACATGAGAAACTTTAAAACAAGATTCAGGTCCCAAACGGGAACCTGAAAAGGAGATGGAGGGAACACATTAGTGAGTCCCTTTAGAAATGGTATTTTAAAATATGTTTCCTCAGACGAACGCTTGAAGATGGAAATCGCAGCCAAACAACCTTTAATGGTCCCAACCTGGAGCCCCATATTGGCCAAGTACAGCAGAAAGGATAACAGCTCCAGTGTTTTGCATGGCAAGGTGTCCACATTCTTGTCCCTGCACCAGCTGAAGAATTTGTTCCATCGGCAGCGGTACAAAGACTTTGTTGCTGGCCTTCAGGCCGAAAGCAAAATCTCCATTACGTCACCCGGGAGGTCCCAATCCTTATACCTCAACCTCTCAGAAATCATGCATGAAGGCGGAGTGTCTTGACCACTGGAGGGAGAACACGGCCCTCATCTCACGAGAGAAGGTCCTGTCTCTATGGAAGACATATTGGAGGGCAGATGAACATGTGCAGAAGGTCCGGGTACCATGTCCTCCTGGCCCAATCAGAGGCAATTAGGAACATGGATTTCCCTAACTTTCTCAACCGCCTGATCACGTGAGGAATGACGGGGACTGGAGGAAACACGTACAGAAGTGGAAACTCCCAGTCCACTATGAACGTGTTTCCTAGAGCTCCTCTTGGGGGAAATTCCCTGGAACAGTACAGTTTGCACTTTCGGTTGACACTGGTCACAAACAGATCCACTTGAGGGGTTCTCCAAAGGGCGAAGATCTATTGAAGGATTTCCTTAGCTAGTTCCCACTTGTGAGAGACTGTTCTTTGCCTGCTCAAAGCGTCAGCCTCTGTGTTCTACTCTCTGGGTAGGTGAAATGCTGACAGGGAGATTCCTCCTTGAATTGCCCAGAACCAGAGCTGCATTGCCTCTCTGCACAGTGGTAGTGACCTACACCTGCTCTTTTGTTGAGGTAGTACATGGGCACTATGTTGTCCGTCATTATCAGGACATCCTTTCCCCGTGCAGAGGGCAGAAAAACCTTCAGTGCAAGTGCTTTCAGTTCCAAAAGGTTGATGTGTAGTTTGGACACTGATGGAGACCAATGACCGCTGATCATCAGATCGTTGGCATGGGCTGCCCACCCCATGAGTGAGGCGTTCGTCACTACTGTTTTCTTCGGCCATGGTTGCCAAAAAGGTTCTCCCTTCAGAATATTGTACTCGCAGGCCCACCACAGGAGATCCTGTGTGCCCCTGCTTGGAACCTGAAGTAGGTCTGACATGTTGCCCGAGAATTGAGACCATTGTGTCATGAGAGCCCATTGAAGGGATCTCATTCTCAGACGAGCCCCTAGCACCAGGAGGAAAATGCAGGATGCCATGAGGCCGAGCAACCAAAAGAAGTCGAAGGCCGGGAGACGCTGGGCCCTCTGAAATTTGGTGACCATCTGCAGAATGTCTTGAGCCCTCACCTCGGGTGGTGAGGTCTTTCCCAAGGGATGTATCCAGTGCAGCCCTGATGAACTGGAGCTTTTGAGATGGTATCATGTGGGACTTCTTTAATTGAGGGAGAAGCCCAGTCTGTGGAGAGAGTGTCAGGTTACGCTGAGATGATCCAAGGCTTGTTCAGGGGAACGCGCCCTGATCAGCCAATCGTCCAGGTAGGGGTAAACGTGAACCCCCCCCTCTCCTGAGACTTACGGCCACCACCACCATCAGTTTGGTGAATACCCTCGTGGCACAGGTCAACCCGAATGGCAGAACTCAAAACTGATAATAAGGACGGCGCCAACGGCAAACCTCAGGTACTCTCTGTGCTTGAGATGGATTGTACAAGAAAATAAGCATCCTGAAGGTCCAATAACAACATACAATTCTGGAGTTGGAGGGCCCGAAGGATCTGAGAAATTGTGACCATCTTGAACTTGTCCTTCCTGAGGAACTTGTTCAAGTATATTCAAGTATATCAAGTCCAAGATATCCGTCCTTCTTGGAGATTTTGAAATATGGAGATTACCATCCTTTGTTCTTCTTCGTTACAGGTACTGGCTCTATAGCACTTACTCTAGTAGGGTCAAAATATCCTGCATGAGGAACAGATCTGGAACCTTTAAAGAATGGCTCCCCGGTGAATGATCCTGAGGTCTCTGAATGAAGGGGAGGCAGTAACCTTGCACTATGATTTGTAATGCCCAAGCATCTGAAGTAATACCTCGCCATTCTTTCAGATGTTGAGACAGTCTGCCTCCCACTGGGGTGTTGTGAGTCAAGACCTCAGAGAGGTTTTAAGGCAGCTGAAGCAGTGGCTGTAGGTAAAGATGCCGCTGCTTGGGCAAGCGTTGCACCTCTCCCTTTTCCACCACAAGGGAATCCTCTTTGGCCTCTTTGACCAGCCATTCCTCTCACTCTTCCAAATGAGGAGTACTAGCGAAAGGATCTACCCCTCCAAAACATTCCACTGGAGTGAAAGGGCTGAGGGCCTGAGGCTGCCTAATAGCGGCACCTAAAGACTTGGCTGCCACCTTTGAGGTGTGCAGCTTCTCAAGGCTTTCGTCAGCCTTGCTGCCAAAAAGATGAGCCCCGTCAAAAGGCATATTAAGGAGTCTAGACTGCAAGTCTGGTTCAAATCCAGACTTCCTTAACCACGCAAACCTGCATATCACAGTGCTTGCTGCCATGGCTCTGCTGATGCTGTCAGCAGAATCCAAACCCTATTGAAGAGACTTGCACATGACCTCTTTGCCATCTTTTATAATGGCCACAAAACATCTCTTTCCTCCCCTTCGGGAATGTGTTCCGCTGCCATGGATATACAGTACCATAGAGTGTAAGTAAATTTTTCCAGGGCATGTGTGGAGTTGACTGATTTGAGAGCCATGCTCACAGCAGAAAAGCCTGCACGTTTATCATCCCGATCCGGTAGGATGGTCGGATAAGCAGCCTGCTTGGAGTTAGCGGTTGCAGCCTGCACCAACAGACTTTCTGGGCTAGGGTGTTTTGACAAGTAGCTGGGGTTACCACTTGACAGTCAGTATTTCTTTGTCAAGTTCTTATTTACTGCCGGACTTGATTCTGGTGCTTCCCAATAAGCACTTACTCTCTTCTGAAGAGCGACATGAAAGGGTAGGATAGGATCCCTTTGAGGACCTTTGTCCAGGATATCTGTGAGGTCATCCTGTTCGAATGGGAGGGCAGGTCTGCTCCATTCCAAATAATCCACTACCTTGGTCATCAATTGCCTGTAAGAGGCATATGCGTGCTCATCTGACTCCGGCTTTCCGAATTCCAATTCTGGTGAAGTGTCCACTCCACTGGCCATCTGTACATTTTCATGCAGGTCCCTTAACCTGTATTCTTCTGATATGAAACTATCAAGGACATTTAGTGTGCCATACTGCAAACCAAAGAGTGCATCGTTATCTTCAGACGGCTCATTGTCCTAATGAATAGAAGTGAGAGACTTAAATAAATCCTTCCTTCGTAAAGGAATAAAGGTTTTATGAATTTCATGTAAAGGTGTCGATGACTTTGAAGGTTTCGAGCCAGATGCCCATGGAGTCGTCGATGTCTTCGATCAAGACGTTTTAGACGTCGATGGCACCGGTAGCTTTCATGTCGCCGCTGGCATCGATGACTTCGACATTGACTTGTCCTTTGACTTTTCCGTGACGGACTTAGATGGCTCGAAGGATTCCTCAATGACTTTTTGTGATGAGGCCTCGACGGGTCTCGATGGGAATCTGGCCTTCGTCTCGGGCTCGGGCTCGAGGGCATGCAGGATTTGGCTCGAGCCCTTTCCTTACCAGTTTCAGAAGGTGTGGTAGGAGCATGGCCTACTTGCTTCGAGGGTTTCTTGCTCTCCAACATGTTTAGCATTTCCTGCCTGAATGATTCCCCTTCAGCCCCGGAGTAGAGGCCATAGTGGGGCAAGATATAGTCCTCTCTGGGGAGGAGTCGAACGAGGATGACGAAGTAAGCAATTTGTGATGCCTTTTCTTCGACTTCGTCGACAACCACAAGGAGTGGTGGGAGCTACTCCATGACCTAGACCTTTTAGTCTTCTTCCGTTGAGGAGAGTCGTTTCTCGCTTCGTCGGAAGAACGTTTTTTCGACTGGGTAGTTGAAGGTGATTTTTTTTGGGAGCCTACCTACCGCCAATTTCCCTTTATGCTCCTTCAGAGCTTTTCTGGTCATTGACTGACACTTTGGACAGGCCAAGATCTTGTGCTCCACACCGAGACACCACAAGCATACTCGATACGGATCTGTCAGCGACATCTTGGTGTTTCAGTCTTGGCACCTTTTAAACACGGTCTCTGGGTTGTTGGAGCCGAAGATGAAGACATTTTGATAATTTGCCAAGAAATATCTGAAGCGCGCCGTAGTTCACGTAGCCAAAACATACTCAGAAAAACTGAACTGAAGCCAACGGGTGCTGCGCGTGCTATAAATACATTCGATGACATCATCCTTGAGACAGAGGTCCTCGAGAGACATTGAGTCGACCGCATCGATGCACAGCACCGTCTGCCACATTTTATTTCTGAAGTAGCTGAAGCTGGATATTGGAGATATCAAAAGATGAGGAATACGTGGGAGGACACAACCCATTCAAATGCACCTGGAATCGTGTTGCTACTTAGGCTGGGGGGATCAAAGCTGTTCACAAAACAGTTTTCAACAAGCTCGTCAATGACTTAATTAATGTAGATGCAGAATAGGAGTGGGGGCAAGGACACATCCCTGCCTCACTCCTCGTTCCACATAAAACAAGTCTATTACCACCTTATTTCTGGTGTACAGTTGTCGAATAACTGACAGCAGATGAGTAGGTATATCCCTATTTTTGAGTACCTGCCAGAGTAAATTTCTAGGTACCCCATCGAAGGCGGTCTTCAAATCCACAAAGACTGCATAAAACCTTGTTTTCTTTAAAACAGTGTATTTCTGCAGGATTAAAAAAAGATGAAAGCACAGGTCGGGGTGCTCATTCCTGAGTAAAACCCTGCCTGAAGATGGCTAATGAGCTTACTTCAGAAAACCCACTCCTGAGGATGCTTGAGAATTGCTTTGGCAAAGATCTTCCCTGCTGCGTCAAGCAGCAACATTGGTCGATAATTGCCAGGGTTTTCCCTTCCTCCTTTTTTTTATTGGAACTATCTAGCATCTGGGACTGTAATTAATTTAATCAATTCATGACATAGCCTCCATAAGACTGGCACCCACACAGATTGCTCATCCTTCTATACATCTATGGGGATCCTATCGTGGAACAGGGCTTTCTGCCCCTTTGACTTCTTAATAGCTTCCTCAACCTCAGCTGAAGCCCTCTGCTTGCTCCCACCTTCAATGTGTCCCCCACCAATGCCACAGGCTCCAATTGTACAAAACTAATATCTGGGTTGGCCCCATATAACTCTTGGAAGTGATTTGCCGCATATCAGAATTTATACTGCACTGCAAGGTGATATCACCATGCACCTCATTGCCCGATGTGTTTTCCAGAATGCTGCAGAATCTCCCTTCGCTACTGCCTCCAGCAAGTCCTTCCACTTTGGTTTAATGAATGCCTCTTTTCTTAGTTAATACTGATCTATAATTGGCTCCAAGATCTCGTTTTGGAGGCGTTAGTCCTTTCCCTAAGGCTGCCAGTGCACAGTGTTTGTTGCTCCTTTTTATGATTTCCAATGGGGTGATTTTACTTTGGGACAGTTAAATGGACTTTGTGTACCTTATCTTTTTGTGAGGCAATCTTTGTATGCCTTTTTGATGTGCCTAGGATGGGCAACAGGCAGTGAATCATGGTTTACACATTTTTTGGGTGCAATACTGTCCACCATCATTTCTACCATGATAATGCTATTTTCAATACCATATACTCAGAATGGCTGCATCACACGTTTTAACACCTGTCCATTGGTCAACTTGCTTTTTGGTAGTCTTCCTGCCCTCTCAGGCTGGAAATGTTACAGTTAAGGCAAGTACTTTCACGAGGTCCTTCTCAGGGCTACTGGGCAAATGCTTTGTGTTTCTAAACTGGTTAAAACTGGGATTGGGGCTGTTGAGTCCCAGACCACACTTGTGCAAGGGGATGTCTTTTGCTGGGCAGATGTTTGGTAAGTGGCTGTTCATGAATGGACAGCTCTTGCCTGTTTTAATGCTGCAGATTTGTCTGATTGGAGGGCTGAGTTTGCTCCAGCTTGGATTTTGGATAAGAGATTGGTGCCGTTCTATAGGTTGCCCACTCGAGCCAAGAATCAAAAGATATAAAGACTGCTCTGAACACCCGGAGGACTGCAATGTAAGCAAACCAGCATTCACCAAGCCAGCTATTCGTAAAATTCTGCTGCCTCTTCTGTGACCAGGGAAGGACTTTGTCGGTACCTCTCTTACCTGGACTGGTGGGATCAATCAATTCTGTGTCTTGTACCAGTGCCCTGCTGTTGGTAGACTTGAAGTGCCCTGGGACCCATCTATGGACTGATAATTCACTGACAAGTCCTAGAGCTTTGGCTGGTGGCCCAGGAAGCTTATCGGCTGCATCTGCTGCTCTCCATCCTAAAGAGGGGCCTACATGCAACCTGTTCCCTGCCACCACATTGTTGAGCTCAGCCTGCTGATCCTTGCATGAGGTTCCTCTTTCCTGGAGTTTTCCTGCTATGCCCTGGGGTTGCATCCTTGTGTGGGGAAGATGTGGCTGATGTCCCTCTTGTCTGCCACGTCCTGCTGGAAGTTTCCTGCAACCATCCCTGAACTGGAGATCAGAACTGTCGCCTAGCCGGACCTAAACCAGCCACTTCCCTCGTGAACCCTGAATTGCCACCCACAAGACCAATGACTGTAGTAAGAGGACCCGGGGGGCCCCCTCACCCCATAGTGATTGTATGGACATAAAGGCCACCCTATATCATTACCCATTACTGGCTGTGGGTAGTGGAGTTCTAGCCTAGTATTCCCCCATGGGTAACACTTTATTGTGGCGGAACTGAGTGTGTGCCCGTAATGTTGTCCTTAAACACCTTCCTGAAAAGACAATTCACCTACACATTGGCTGCAGCCAAAACGTATACAGGGGGACTTTCAGACTCCCCTCCACCGCACCACCCGTCCCCCCGGTACTTTCCTGTAGATGGAACCCATAGACATTGGAAGCTTACTTACCTGTTAGGAAAGGACCGCTTACAACAGGTGCTTGACTTTTAATTGGAAAACAGGGTGGTTTATATTTGCTTAACCATTCTTTCTCCCACTGTATTTAGTATAGTTGTTGATGTGCTATTGGTAGGGTTGTAATATCAATTTTAGATTACAAACTGTACAGGTATATGAATGTGTTTTGAGTGCTTAGATTCATAACTGTTACCTGCTTGTGTTTTCAGGCCTTATAAATAGTTTATTTATATACTCCTGTGGGGATCTCTTTGCTGTCACTTACCCTGATCTAAGCCTGTTTTACAGCTCAGCCTCTGCTACGACCAAGTGTAAAATGCAGTTGCTCATCGCCTAAGTTGGCCTTCTGAAAACCCTCCCACAGGGCTGGCTCTGAAACTCAATCATAACATTGCATAACTGTGTGAGAACAATGGCTGCAGTTCTCAGAGTTAGAGTTCAAGTTTTATTTTTGAATTCTCTTATTTTGAACATTTAAACATTTAAAAACACAACTAACAACAGTTGCAGGGAATGCTAGCATATCCCATCAGCTTTGTGACATATGTCAGGTAAGAGCGTTCTAAACGTTTAACCATTACTCCGCTGAGATTTTACCCATTAATCATCCAGTTTCATCATTATCTGATGCTGGACAAACCTTCCTGTGAGGGGTCAGTAGTGCGAGGCGGACAACTGCTTGTAGGTTTCTCTACATTACACACGGCATTAAAAGAAAAAAGGTGCAAATAAATCCTTGCTAAACCTACTCTATCAGTGAGTTCCCTACCTAGTCTAAGATCTAAGGGAATCACTCCTACCAGAAACAAACTAGCTCTACCACTAAAGAGCAAAGCATATAAACATAAATGCACAAATAAGAAACAACCAGAAATTGGAATGGCCTTCACCTGTCCTGGGTAAACCCCTTCCCCAGAGAGCCTCAACGCCAATTTCCACAAGTGATCAAACAAAATAATAAAGCCTTGAACCAGTTCCTGTAAGCTCCAAATGAAGTAAAAGCTCACCAAATACAAATACACTGGTAACAGTTCCTCAGCTTAAAGTTGAAAAGATCCCTTGCCAATTTCAGCCAAGGAAAATGGAATCAATGGTAATCCTGGATGTCCCCCTTCCAAGATTGCTTTACCACTGTGTAGAATATGGAATAGCAAATTCTTCTTTTTCAACTCTGTAAATGTTCATACCCTCTGCAGTACATTTGGTATAATTGTCAGGATGCTTCTTTTTGGGTTGCTGTTCACCTCTTTACAACCACTCTTCTACTACTGTTTCTGTGGAAACAGACTCCTTGGCTCCACAGTGTGCCACTACTTCAATCAACTTCTATGTGACATCTACTGACAGTATTATACACAACCACAGTTCTGGCACTTCTGCTTCAACTTCATATAATAGAATGGTTAGGCATTTTAAAGACAAGACACTTTGACCTCCACATGAAGGCAAGGCTCTCTTCTTTTGTGTATTTTAAGAAAGGGGCCGCCTCTTTGCCTCTTCCAGTCTGTCTTACTACCATAAGGATAACCTGTCTCTGATTCCAGACTGACTTCCTCCCCACTCCAACATCTTAGCATCACAGGTTATTAGCTTGATTTTCCAACAAGCAACCAGCTCCCTTACCCAGCTTTCTGTACATCTTCTTGGTTCCAGTAGTTACAGTGAAACTGTATTGCCACACTTCCAACTTCAGATAACAATGTCTCACTTGTATCAGAGGACACTGGGCCTTTAACAACTTTACCTGTTAGATGGATCACTTCAAACAGGGGTTTCTTCAGTATAGAAAGGGTTTACCTCTTGGCTCGGATTTTATTTGTTTTCCTTAATAATACAACAACTTCTAGTTCAAAAGAATATTCGTTCTTAAAGTTACAAGATGCAGTCTTCAAAAGAAAAAACAATTTTAGGTATACGCGACCACTCCTTCAGATAGATTTTCAACTTCAATTGTCTGTAAGGGTCGGTATTCTTATGGAATAACAAAGAGATACTTTCTACTCCGGTTTCTAAAGTATAATTGGTCACATGCAACCTTTCTTTGATGTTATATGTTCTTGTAACAAGTTGTGAATGTTAGCTTCAGAGGTTTTGGATACTTTCAAAAATGTATCCGCTTTAATTGGAGATGCACAGCCACTCCAATGAGGTTTAAATGTTTGACAATATAAAACGAAAGCCTTCTCTTTATATATGAGCACTATATATGGTAGTACCAGTGCTCATGATACATTTCCATTGTCTAGAATAGTTTTCACAGCAACAAACAACTTCTTGCTTCTGCCCTTATGTGAGCCACTTTAGAGCTGGTAACAGTTACCGGCAAGAGTTTAAAAGTGAACTTGGACATCAAGCTTCACTCACTGGCTCCAGGAACACTGTGTTTGCGGGCTGCTTCTACTTCTCGACTTCTGCTTCTGATTCTATGGCTTTAGGTCCATCTGGGACCCACACACTTCTACAGCACGGGTGTCTCTGGTCTTGTCACGCCACCTTGGAGTCTCCTGCACTCCTCTGTCCCTTGACCTGCTTCTTGGCATTGGCCTCAAGCTTCAGCAGAGCTCTACATTCACAGCCACTATGCACAACTGGGAAGACCTTTACTTTCAGCATATCTCTCTCAGTGCAGCGCCTGAAAAGCAGGGATTGTGTACACTGGACCCTCTCAGAACTTGCAGGTGAAATCTGCTCTCTCTCTGTCCCGGTTTCCCTCAAGTGAACACACTTCCTCATGGACTGCCAGCCATGTGCTCTTCACCTTACTAGTGACACCCTCCGAGCTCCTGCTCCAACTCCTTCTCCAGCTGTCTTCTTCATTCCCATCCTGCTGCAGACTTTTATGCTACTTAGGTGGGGCAATCGATTTCAGGTGCAGGCTATTATTGTTAATTGCCTGACCCTGGCAAAGGCTAGTAGGCCTGATTGCCTGTCTTCCACTTTTACATGCCTCTTCAGCCCTCTTCTTCGTCTCAGTCCCAATGGGTTTCTGGGACATAGTGTTAACTTTATTAAAGTTAGATTTTGCCAATTTAATTTGGCAAAAGGTCATAAATGGAAGGGATTACGTCAAAAGTTAAAAAAGGGTTCCTCCTATTCTTCCTGGTCTGATCCCTGGTCTGATCCCCCCCCCCATGTGATCCTCTCACCCCCAGAGTTGGAATCAGAGAGTGCCTGCCTTCCCTAGGCCACATGACGAGGGTCCCAGACCAGGTGTCTGTGGAGAATCCCATCAGATTCTTCACATACCCTTCACCTAATGCCGCTGGTTTCTTCAGCCTCTAAGGGAAATCAGGAAAGGAACATTCCCCTTTACCTTTCCGATGCTCCACTAAGAAGCAATAGGGCTGTAAATCTAGAAACCAGCATATAACTCTAGCGTTAATGTCTTTTCTCAAACTCTACCATTTCATCGGGGCATGATCAGTGACCAACTACCATTTTCTGCCCGTTAGTTCTTAATGGTTTATGGCCCACTTGATGGCAAGGGCTTCTAACTCTAGAGTGGCACAGTTCTTCTGCAGGTCAAATCGTTTTTTCGACTTATGTAAATTATTGGATGTTCTATCCCATCATGCAATTGAGATAACACTGCTCCTAAGCCAATATGGGAAGCATCCGTTTGTAAAATAAATGGTTGATTAAAGTCAGCTACTTTCAGAACAGGGTTGCTACACAATATTTGCTTCAGTTTGTATTTTTGAACTTCTGGCAACCACTGTCGTCTTTGATGGGCTACATTTTTAAGTTTATCCGTAAGAGGGCCCGAGATGGAAGAACATTTTAGAATAAATCTTCAACAGTTGCACACATGGCCCAGAAAACCACATAACTCCTTTTTGCTTTTTGGAGTGGAAGTTCTCATAACCTTTATCTTGTTGGGGTTGTACTAATCCATTTCCAGCAAAGAAACCGAGATACTTAACTGCGGATCTAGCGAGGTGACTTTTTTTGGGTTTGCTGTTTATTCTGCTTTTCTCAAGGCTCTAGTGACTTGATATAAAAATACAGATATAAATGGGACATATGCTCAGGCCAGGTTTTACTATATATATATATATATATATATATATATATATATATATATATATATATATATATATATATATATATATAATGATGTCATCAATATAGGCCCCACAGAAGGGTGATGAAGGTCGCAAGACATGATCCATCAACCTCTGAGAAATAGCAGGGGCCTCATGTAAGCCAAAAAGCAATACTTTAAATTGGAGTAATCCAAAAGGTGTAGAGAAAGCTTGGGTTTATCAGCTGGATTAACAGGTTCCTGCCAATACCCCTTCATAAAATCAAGAGTAGAAAGGTATTTGACATCACCTAATTTATCAATTAGATAATCTATTCTGGGCTTTGGTTAGCTATCAAATTGAGATACCTCATTCACTTTTCGGAAATCTATACAGAACTTACAAAAGTTATCTGGCTTGGCCATTAAGATGATTGGGGAGGACCATGGGCTTTGTGAAAATTTGATAACATCCGCCTTTAATATAGCTTCTACTTAGATGGTGTGTTTTCTACTTTCTGGATTTCAATAAGGTTTTTGATGTACAACCTGTCCTTCAGGAGTGCATATATAATGGTAGTCTCCTTTTACCCTCCATAGTTCTGGTCTAAGCACTTCAGGAAATTGTACTAATAAATCAAATAGATCCCGTTTTTGATTTGGAGGTAGTTCAGGTGATATTAACTGGTTCTCCGGATTTTCTTCTGATAATAGACTAGTGAGTATGAGGGAAGTGTCTTTCCATATAGGTTCTTTCCATTCTTTAAGGAGTTTGATATGATATACATGTGTTTTGATCTTCCTATCAGGCTGCAAGATTTTGTGATTAAAAGGTCCCATCTGCTCTAAAACCTCATGTGGACCATGCCTTCTGGACAACATCTTCTTGTCAGAGGAAGGAAGAAGGACAAGCACTTTTTGCCCTTTGGAAAATGATCTAATTACAGCTTTTCAATCATAACATTCTTTTTGTTGCTCCTGAGCTTTTACCATATTTAAGTGAACTAATTTCCTTACTGCTGCAATCTGTTCTTTCAATTTTTGGGCAGTTTGAGATAAAGGAATGGCAGATCTCTCCCTCTCTTCCCATGTACCTCTTAACATATCAAGAATGTCTCTGGGTTCCCTCCCATACAACAACTCAAAAGGTGAAACTCGGGTAGATGACTAGGGAGTTTTCCAGGTGGTGAACAAGGTCCAGGGTATCATTACATCCCAGTTTTTCCCATCTACTTGAACCAACCTTTTCAAAATATGTTTTAGAGTTTGGTTGAAACTTTTAACTAACCCATCTGTTTGGGGATGATACATTGAGGTTTTGAGAGTTTTAGGGGCCGATTCATGGAACAAATGTGCGCCGAAAATCTCAGCGCAAGCTGGTGCAAGCGTGAAAAAACAAGCGCACGCGCACCCGTACGATTCATGGAAGGGCCTGCGCGTGTTTTCCCCTGGATGTGCACCAAATCTGTGCGTGGCGCACACGGGCACACACGTCATTGCAACATCCCGAACGCCGTGCGCGATGCGCACAGGGAAAGTGCACAACATTGGCGCAAACACCAAAAAGGGGGCGGTACACAGGGCGTAACACATCACCGTTTTCTGCCACACCATGACATGGGAAGCAATAGCAAAACCCCAACACATGACCAACAAGATACAAAGTGACATGTGATAAATGGAAAGTGGCTCCAGACAATGACGCCTGACATGGAATCCAATGGAGTGACTGACCAACAACCTCCCACACATACCAAGTCATACACAAATGCATTCCACCAGTCGTAGCATGAACATAACACTGAATGCCTGTTCACATGCACATTAGGCAAGGCAAAATCCCTACTCCCAAACCAGTGTGCTGTGTTTGTCTCCTGCAACACACTGCTCAGCACACAGCACAGTGAGCATCCATTGTGTTGGAGATACACCTTGAGCATCACATGAAAAGGACTAATTAAATAAATAACCAATTGACGCATGTACAGGATCCCCAAATGGCCATAGATCATGTGCTGCAGGGACATAGCGGACCCCAGAAGGCAATCTGTGTGCACCTGTGGCCATGGAAGGGTGGTTGTACATGTGGTGGATGATTGTGCAACTGTGTGTGTCAGTAGGGACATGCACTCAATACATGCATGTGAAATCAAGTGACCCTCAGTGTCCTGTACACATCACATGTGAACATTGCCCATGTGTACACCCCAGCATGTCAAACCACACCAATCCCCTCACACCTGAAAAGACAACACAGAAACAGGCATTGACCAGCAGAACACATCATGTACATAGTACCCCAAAATTACAATGTCAGAGTGCCCAAAACACTGTAGCCAAGCCAACTGTCCAACAACAAAAGGCCCACCCTCATTCACACATCACCATGACCTACTGAACAACTGTGTCTGGGGTATGTAGCCTTCTTCCTTCAAGTCTTCCTGGCCACAGGATCACCCTACCCCTTGGTCTCCATGTTCCACCTTCCGTGTAAATAGGGTCCAGCCCCCTCAGAGGCCATCTTGACTGGCAAAAATACCAAATCACAGAGAACTCCAAAGAGCCAAACCCACAAACCAGGGAAAAAGCCTGTAGGCACCAGAAAACCATGGAAGAGTCTCCAGTAGATGACTTGAAGTAGCAGAAAATGTCCATGCACATGTCCAAACACAATGATAGAACAACCAAGGTAGCACAGTTCAACAATGCTACAACAGGATGAGTACCATGTTCGGTACATAATATGCAATGATAATGCACCAACTGATGGGTAGTGTCACAGCTCCGGTGTCCAGGCGCAGGAGTGGCACAAACCAACCACCCCCTCTGTGGTCTGGGCGCCTGCAAGGTCCAACTTACACAGGCCTCTGAGACCCCGGTGGGGAAGGACGGTCAGGGATATGTTGTTTGGATAGGCATTGGTATTCAGGATAACCGGAAAGAGGGGCAGGAGAGGGGAGTAGGATTGTCAAGGGAACGTAGGGAAAATACAAAAAACAACTATTCACAATAACACATACTCAATCAGACAAAACATGTTCATCATGCACATTGTACCAAATGAGGCAAATGCAATCGAAAGAGAGACTTATCTCTGGGGTGAGTGCTGGCCTCCTGCCTGGCACTCTCAGGTCCGGTAACAGGAGCAGTTCAATGCTGCAAAGAGAGTGTGAGTTACTAATCTGTGTGTGTCTACAACACACATACACAACACCATAAATGCCCCAAAGTAAGCGACTCCTCCACAAACAAACACTCTTGTCTGCTGCTTTGTACCCATATGTTAGCTTGCCCCCATGATGGTTCATACACTGTCAATGCAGTAAGGCAGGCGCACGTGGGCGCGTGGCAAATGGAAGACCAATGTGCCAAGAATCACACATCATACAATGGTCCCTGGGTGAGCAGCTAGACGCGTATAGCGAGGTGCGACTTCAGTACAAGTTGTGTTCGGGCATCCGCAGATTAAAATAGGTAGTGCACGTGTCAATTTGCACATGCAAATGATATGCACTGCACACGAGTCTGTGCCTCGCTGGATGTCCCTGTGCACTGCTTCACTTTCTGGCTAGGAACGCTACTGCGCTAATAACTCTGCTTCTATGGAGCAGGGTTGACCAGAGGATATGTGCGACAGCCCCTGCGTGTGCCCCTGACAACTTGGAAACCAACTTGCCATTTGTCCCCCAACACATCTTAGCTGTACTGTGCGCTTCAACAACAATATCTGTCCAAGCTACCCATCAGTGGCGCTACTTAGCATGCATGTGCAAGTGGCGTGGTGGAAGCTTGGCTGCGGTGTGGCCCCCTTGTGCTGCTCACCTTGCCTGGAGCTCCCGGAAACATGTCTGCTTCTGTTGGACGTCTGAGCACAAGCCCTGTGGCACTGCTTGCGCACACATGCGCATGTCTGCCCCACCGAACGTGGCCAGCTGTCTGTCGTACAATGGCCCATGTCTGCTGGCAAAGGTGGTCTGGAGGCTCATTCCCCTGCAGAAAGGACACAACACATATAATTAATGCTGGAACGTTCCCAGTGTGTGTCTCCTCATGCTGGTTGTGACTGGGCCATGTCAGAGACCTACATTAGAATTCCTCCCAGCATCAGTGTGACTTTGACAGGCAAAGGGTGCCGGCCACTGTCTACAGCATGAAGTGCATCAAGCACATGTACAGGAAAGAAAATAAACATACAACACAATGTATATCAATTAATGGACACATCAATCATGAACCCACCCAAATCTAATGCAGACATGCCGTGGATAAAACCCCCACAATCCCCACTAGTGGTGTTAACACAAGTAGTACAGCAGCAGACAGGCCACAGATATGACAGTCCAAAGCCCTTGTGTAAATGACTGTAACACCGAACCATCCTTGCGAGCCCATGGATAAGGGAAGCAGGAGTGGCCTATGTGAGTCAGGACCCCAAGCTGCAAACACATACACGAGACAAGCTTGAAGGGCCCAGCTGGAACATACAGTGGATGCTTTCAAAAGCCACAAAGCACCACACCGTCACATGAATGCACAATAGACAAGCAATTTTAAACTATATTAACTAATTAAACCAACTATAAAAAACCTACATTACCTAATTAAACTAACTATCAAAAACAATGTTAACTAACTAAACTAAAATGAAAAATCAAAAATGGCCACATACGACCCGGGGGGGGAGGCACCAAGGAGGGGGGAGGTACAGGGTGCAGCTCAACACCCACATGCAATGATGTTGAGACAAAAAAAACCCTCATGGGCTCAACGCCTGCACAGCCCGACCTGTGTGGGAGATATCTCGTCCGAGTCAGCCTCTTCCTGAAAAGGTAGACGTGGTACAGGAGCCTGACCACGCCTAGGCGCAGCTTGCCCCTTGTCGGCAGCAAGTCTGCCGGACGGGTGAGTCTGGTTCTGTGCGGCGATAACACGTAGGTCAGCATGCAGAACCTCTCGTGATACGTGTGCTTCCTCTTGCAAGGTAGCACGTGTAACACGGAGTTCTTCCTGCGTGGCCTGGCTGGACAACTGATGCACCTCCCGGCAAGCACGTAGCTCAGCCGCTTTGGTACGCTCAAGCTACGCAAACCTCTCCTCTGACCAAGACTCAAGAGCACATCCAGAGTGGATCTGAGGGAATCATACTCAACCCTCAGGGCCTGCATGTGTGCCTCTGCGTGAGCAGCAATTCCTTGACGCAAAGACATCATTTCAGCCTGGCGTGCCCTGTCTGAGGCTGCCATGCCCAGCCTGAGCGAGTGGGCTGTGGACTGTGCCGCCCGCTGCTGGAGAAGCACCTGCCTAGCAGGGCGGAGCACGGATTGGGCCACACGCTCCATGCTCACAGCAATGTTTTCAATTGCTGCCCCCTGGCGTTCTGAATTGGCAGTCATGTCTTGCTCCCACTCAGTATACCTCGGTGGTGCGCGGCCACTGCGTTGCTGGGCTTGACACCTGTGGGGCCCAAGGCGCTGATGTCCTTGTTGGGTTGGCACCGCCCACGGCTGCAGGACTACATTCCCCCGTCGGCGTGATGCCCCAGGCACATCAGCAACTGGTGTGGAGGGTGACCCTGCGTCCCAATCCACCACAGGCGGAGGTCCTACCACCGTCTGGCCCCTCAGTGCAGGTGTCGCAGACAGAGGAGCGTCCACATCAGAATCACTCACCCCAGACGAATGGACCCGATGCACATCCAACTCAACATTGTCGTCAGAGTGATCGTCCGGGCTTGACTCATTGCCAGCCACAGACAAGATGGTCTGTGGCACATGTGGGTTCTCGTGGTCTACCACCCCATGATCCCCACTTGTGCCGGGTTGCTGGTGTGATAGCAAACCTGTGTCTAGCATGACAACACCATCCTCTGGCTCCATTGCGTCATCATCTGGAAAGTGGAGAAAAATGTACATTGGTACACATGTCAGAAGCACATAATACACACACACATAGACATCACACAGACAGCCAACACATGAAGCAGACATGTCACACACAAACATGAACCTGGCATGCATGCCAGGTCACTTTGACATATCATCAGGGACTAGGCATGTAGAACGGTGTAACACGGCTCTGAAGTGGGTTGATGCAGTGCAGAACATGTGTACGTTATCCACTATCTACATGAACAAGTACATCATGATGTGTATCAATTAACTTGAAGGCAGTGCAAGGGCAAGTTCAGGCATCACGTGCAATGTGTATGCAATGTGTTGCATGGCTACAAGCAAACCCCCCACCCCCAAGTGAAAATTTAGGGATGCATTGCATGGCAGCGAAAGGGCGACCAGAGACCTGTGTATTGGCAGACAGTGGTGGCTAGCATCAATTGCATCATCTGAGTCAACTGACAACACAGCAGATGATGAAGGGACAGAAAGCAGGACATATGATGACCCCTCAGTAGTACAGCCATGTGTGCAAATGCCGCTACACCAGTTGAACAGGGTCAGTGGGCCTGAAACGGGGGGAGGCCTGTGCCCTGCACAGACTGTGACACCCTAAACATGTGTGTGATGCAGGACTGAGCCAGAGTGGGCATGGAATGGATGATCAAAAGCAAAGAAATGTAGGTCATCCTGGACGCGTACTACAATGATCATCCAGTCAAGGACACGTAGGGGCATGCATGGAATACACATGGAGCATGAATGGGAACTCATGTCCCCGTGGAGCATCTGCCATCTGCACAGTCCAAGTGAGACAATCTGCATGAAGTGCAGAGGATGTACACCACTGCATGTGTCTGGCAGGTTGGCTGGTGGAAGTTTGCATGTACACAGGAGTCTTGAACAGGCCATTGCAGTACGCCAGCATGATGCACACCTGTACAATGTTGAAATTGGGGTGCAGGGTTGGTGGAGGGGCAAGGGAGAATGCCTACGTGGAGTACCCGCATGCATGCAGAGGACACATGCACATCAGTCATGCAATGACATAGTCCCAGTGCTGAGAGGAAACACACCCCAGGCTACATGCAGAAGGGCCATCTCTCCCACTCCTTCGACCATTCCTGTTGGTATGAACTCCGCAACGAGTGCCTCGTGCGGAGTGAGGTCTTCCTCCTCAGGTGGTGGCCCACCGCCAGTCACCAGAGTCATGTTGTAATTAGAGGCATGCTTTGCCTTAGTGCTGTGTTTGAGGTCATTCCAATGCTTTTTGCACTCTTGCGCTGTGCGCACCTCATGGCCGAATGCACTCACATGATCCGCAACTTGCTTCCAGTGGGTATTACGATGGGCAGCCGTAGTTTGACAATTCGGCCCCACTAGCATGTCACGGTTGTGTTCCCACACGTAGTCCACGAGGAAGTCCAGTTCCTGCTTGCAGAAAGGCTTCTTCCTCGACGTGCCAGAGGCCGTAGCTGTGTCTGGGGTCCCAGCCTCTACTGCTGGTGCAACCTTCCTCCTCTTGGATGCTGGTCCGGACCCTGGCTGGCAAATGCCGCCCTGATCAGTATGGGCAGTGGTGCTGGTGGAATGAGCCGAGGGAGTGGCAGGTGGAACATGGAGTGAAGCCCTGACTTGCGCCAGTGGCTGCTGAGTGCCCTGGAATGGAACCTGCGCAGTAACATCCGCTATGCCAGGGTCATGGACTGATACTGTCCTGGTTGGTAGACTCACAACCAGGGTGGTGTCGGCTGCATCTGCCCCTGCACTTGCCAACACCCGTCTGGTCGGCGCAGCAGATGACATTACTGCCCCAGGGACACGTGCCTTGGTCAGTGCAGCCCTGCGTGCAACTACCGTGTGCCTCCTGACCTCCTGGAAATCTTCCATTGACTCTTCAAGTGCCAACGCAGCCTGCGCTGGCAGACCCTGAGCCTGGGTGGTGGTGTCCACAGCTACCACTACCCTTGGCCCCGTGGCAGTCAATGAAACGGACTGCCGGGTCACATGGGTGCCAGTGCCAGATGCAAGAACTGCATCTCCTGGAGCCGCAGGGGGTGGTGGCATGACTGCACCAACATGTGGCACAGCATAGTGCCGAGCTGGCGCACCCCTGCCTCTTCCCCTTCTGCAGCCACCCTGGACACCCTGGAGTCCCCCGACATTGTGGTCACCCTGGCCACATCCCTGACCACACTCGCCACGTGGAGTACGCCCAGCTGAGGCACCACTCACCTTACGTGGCCTCCCAACCATGGCACAGATGGAGTAGTGCCGGCACAGATGGAGTAGTGCCAATGGGAGGTGTACACGACAATTGTCCTGGGCAATTGGGGTGAATGGGGTGGGATACAAGATGTTAACAGCACCCCTGCACCTGCAAGGCTGTATGTGACCCCGGTGATGAAGTGACGGGTCACGCAATGCTCAGGCACCCCAAAACTGCTGCAAAACCGTGCACGCAACCTCCGGTAGCCCACGTGTGTGGAATTAACCTCCCGCAGTACGGGGTGGCACCCAGGGACACGAAAAACACGTACGCGTGGGACATGCAGGCTACTATGACCTCGAAAACGGGTACGCGATACACAGGAGCACCCGCAGTGGGAAAAATAGCATGATAATGAAAAACGCACGTAGCCAATACCCCCGCCAAAAGAAGAGATACGTCCTTCATCCACTGTGAAGTTGTGATGGCGTGCGAAACAACACGAAGTGGCAACACACATGCCGGTCTCCACGAAAGGCACGTACAGCGAACTGCCGGGACCCGTTCACCTTTAATCCGTGCTGAGGGACACGCCCGCGCGCGTCAGTTCTCTTACGCGCTTAGGCCCTTTCCTCGGATCACACGCATTCACAGCGGACGTGTATTTTTTTCATGTGCTGATTCGCTACGCACCCGTCAGGAGGGGAACGCCCACGCGCAATGTCGCAGATGCGCTTATGCTCTAAGGGCCTTTCCTTGAATTACACGCTGACGTGCAGTTTTTGCACGTGCCAAATCACTCCGTATCAAGCTGGCCACGCAACAACACACGGAAGACCATCCTCTTGCCCAGAAGGCCATTTTCCTGCCCCCCACAGCCCTGAGCACGCTCCCACCTGCCATCTGCTGCTGCCTGCCTGCTGGCCACGTGCCCTGATATTTGGTGCCTGCACGTCAGCCATCCGCAGGGGTCCAGTTGCTGTGACCACCCCTGCTGGAACAGAAGACTCCCGACTAGTATTCCATCGCTCCACAGCCGAGCCCCAGGACCCAGTTGCCCACCCACACCTGCCTCTGGGGTTGCCATGTCGGACACAACAACACTGGCAACCCCCAGCCAGAGAGGCAGAGGGCTACCAGCTTCAGTGCAAATGAAGTTGGTATCCTGGTGGAGTGAGTCCTGGGGCAGTATGATGCCCTCTTTGGAAGTTTGCGCACCAACAATGAAGGACGGAAGAGGATCTGGATGGACATTGTGGCTGCCATCAACGTAGAGGGGGTGGCAGTCCGCGACATTCAACACGCCTGGAAGTGCTGGGAGGACTTCAGGTCCAGGACCCTCAACAAGGCCCGGCGCCTCTTGAAGGCAGCGGATGCTGAGGGGTGCCGGGTCCGCCTAACCAACAATGTGAGTCCTGTCATGTGTGAGACACATCGATGGTGTATGTGTTGGAAAGCATGCTGCCCAAATGCATGTGTGGGTGCACACATTTGAAAATGTCTGTGTATGTACTGTGGCATGGTTGTGGTGTCACACATGGATGCTGTTTCCACCTGCATGTATCTGCACTATGTACATGTGCATGTGTGTGTATTTGACAAGTGTGCAACTGTGATACACCATGGATGCATGTGACACTGACATATAGGAGGCTGTTTGGCAGATGTGACATGGATGGCGATGTTATCACTGCGACAGGTGGTGGAGATGTACAGATGCATGTATGTCTGGTGGCGTGTGTGCATATGTTCTGCACTCCCGGTGTTGCATGTGACGTCAGGATAACCTTCGGCTGCTCATGCTGTTGTTTGTGTATGGATGGTGCTGTCTGGTGCAACATTCCTGGTGATTTGCTCATGTGTGTGAGTTGAAATGATATGTGTGTTGGGGAGTGTGATGCCATGTCTGAAGTTTGACACTGCCACTCATGTGCAACTGTCATGTGTGTATCAGACCATTGTACAGTGCCCTGATGCCTGTGTTCTATCTCTCCCTGTCTGCAGCGTCAACTGATGAAGAGGGCGGAGACGGTGCTGTGGAGCAAAGCAGCAGGGATCACACCGCCAGCCGGAGACGCAAAGCCCGGCTTCCCTCCCATGTTGTAATCTCGTTGGGGAGTGAGGAGTCTGGTGCCGCGTCCGTAGCCGCAGCTGCCGAGGGTAGGTCCATGAGGCAGAGGTCGGAGGTGGACTCCTCAGCAGCAGAAGGGGCAGCAGAGACCCCAAAGTGGTCCGATGGAGGAAGATGGCACGGAGTCATCCAGGTTGGTGGGGGGTTTGGTTGAGGAGGAGGCCATGGAAGGGACAAACGGGGTCTGGAGGGGGGATTCCACTGGTGCTAGTGGTGCAGTCCAGGGGCAGGCACAGGAGGCAGCACAGGCCGCCACAGAGGTGCCTGTGTGTAATCCTGTCCTCGATCCTGTGACTGCATCATTCCGCACCAGCAGGGATGCCTTCGTCCAGACCCGTTTTCAGGGAGGGGATGAGCGCACAACAACTGGCCTTCCTCTCCCTGCGGACGTGGCAATCCGGGACCAGGTTGAGCCTGCCCTGGCTGGGATGGCGTTGCGTCAACGGGCCATGCGAGATGACCTGCAGAGTTTTCGTGAAGACTCTGCATGTTATCTCGGATGCCTCTTTGACCGCGTCGACCTACTGGGACAGGTCACCAGTGCTGGATTCCTCCGTGTGCTGGACCTTGTACCGACCCCCTCCTCAACTGAACCCCCTATGCGCCAGTCATCCTCCGTGCCATCTTCGGGCCCAAGTATCACCTGGGCACCCTGTGGAGCTGCCTCTGACCCAGTGGCCAGGCTGGTGGAGGACACATCCCTGCCACAGTCGGGAGTCGGAGGTCCAGCAGGGGTGGCCACCCCAACAACTTCACCCCAGCAGGAGGAGGATGTCCAGGCATCAAGAGCCAGGGCACAGGCACGGCAGCAGCAGGCTCAAGGTGGGAGCGATGATGGCTCGGGTCCATCAACATCAGAGGGGCAGGCATCGGCCGGAGGGCAGGAGGACCCTAGATTGGGAGTGTCTTCCGTGTGGCAGCGGTTGGGCCAGCAGATAGATGCGGAGTGGTGGCGGGCGGAAGAGGCACGGCTCACTATGGTCAGGGCGGAGAACTCCATGCGCAGGCCGCTGAGGCGGGCTGAGTGCCTCGAGGCAATTCGAAGGGAGTTGGAGGTGGACATGGCTTTATCCCTTTGAAACCTCGGGCCCATGGAGCAGGCCCGCCTCCAGGACGTGGAACGGGAGTTCGATGATGCCCTGGCCCGGGAAATCAACAAGTGAGCCGTAGGACTTGCCCGCCACCATTGTATATAGTTAATTAGTGTTAGGTTTCCTTTCTGTTTTTATTTAATAAAATTTGGGGCGCTTGGACAATGCCTCACCTTTTTGTATATGATTGCTCATTATGTAGGTTTTTTTTGTAGGTTTCCTTTCAATGGTTGGGCTCATGGACCCTGGATTTGTGCTTTGTATATAGTTGGACACTGGATTTCACTTCATTTCAATTTTTTGTTTTACCTTGGATCAATGGATTTGTCTTATTTTTTTCCTTTGGATTTGATTTGCGGGACAGACTCTTTGGACCCATGTTCATTTGGATTGATTTGGATTCTGCTTTCACGCATTATTTTTCTTATTATTTTGGACTAGCAGCATTTTCTTTATTATTTCCATTATTGTGTGATTTCATTTCATTACCTTGCTGTTGTGTTTAATACATTTTTTTTCATACTTCAATGTGTGCTATTCTCTCTTTGGTGTGATGAATGTCACAATGTGGGTTTTCTCATTCACTTGCACCCATTGTGTGTGTGTGACGGACATGTATTGATGTGCATACTTGCCATTTGGGATCTATCATGACATGGGGATTTCAATGTGGGGTGCATGTAATGCTTGGTTGGGTGTTTGGACTGGGGTGGTGTGGGGTGGGATTTGGGTGGACATAAGCGCCAGGAGTGTGTATCGTGATGATGTGTTGGGGTGGGGACATATGTCGGGGCCTGCTGGCAGGTGCCCGTCACTGCTGAGTGGGTGGGGGTGCAGGGGGACATGAGTCGGGGCTCACAAGTGTGCTCACAGGTGCATGGTGCCATGTGGGCTGCCTGCAGGGCATGGTGAGGGTTGTAGGGGAGTCCCCTGTGGTGTGGGCTGCCTGTAGGGCATGGGGAGGGTTGTAGGGTAGTCCCCTGTGGTGTGGGCTGCCTGCAGGGCGTGGGGTGGGTTGTAGGTTAGTCTCCTGTGGTGTGGGCTGCCTGCAGGGCATGGGGAGGTTTGTAGGGTAGTCCCCTGTGGTGTGGCCTGCCTGCAGGGCATGTGAAGGGGGTGAACCGCACATCCGGGAGAGCCCACGATGCCAAATCGCACAGGGCCTATCGCGTGTGAAACTTCCCGCGCACCCCCCAATGCACGTACCCCGCTCGCACAGAGCCTATCGCGTGTGAAACTTCCCACGCACCCCCCAAATACAAGTACGCCGCTCGCACAGGGCCTATCGCGTGTGAAACTTCCTGCGCACCCCCCAATACACGTACCCCGCTCGCACAGGGCATATCGCGTGTGATACTTCCCGCGCACACCCCCATACACTTACCCGCTCGCACAGGGCCTATCGCGTGTGATACTTCCTGCACACCCCCCAATGCAGGTACCCCGCTCGCACAGGGCCTATAGCGTGTGAAACTTCCCGCGCAC
Organism: Ambystoma mexicanum; assembly: GCF_040938575.1. Classification (NCBI taxonomy): domain Eukaryota; kingdom Metazoa; phylum Chordata; class Amphibia; order Caudata; family Ambystomatidae; genus Ambystoma; species Ambystoma mexicanum. The sequence goes on along the minus strand of NC_090935.1, from coordinate 1,192,117,406 downwards.
CCTCCAAATACACGTACCCCGCTTGCACAGGGTCTATCACGTGTGAAACCTCCCGCGCACACCCCAAATACACGCATGGGGAGTTTTACACGCGTATTCACTAGCGCGAGCGGGATACGTGTATTCAGAGGGGTGCACTGGGAGTTTTACCCGCATTTTCGTGGTTGGGGGGCAGTATGATGGTCCACTGGCCTTTGCACCATGTACTGGATTTGTGCGCTGTTCATGGCGCACGGGGCGGGGTTGGGGGTGTAACTAGCGCTGCTGCAGGGTCGCTGCGCCACTCGGCACCACGGTTGGTTATGGATGTTGAAATCCATGAATACGCTATGCGCTGAAATGGGTTTTGGCGCACGTGGCTGGCGCAGACTGCCGCACGCGCACACTGTGCGCCAGCCGCGTGCGCCACTTGTGCGCTGATTTCTATGAATTACCCCCTTAATCTTAAGAATGTCCTTTACTTCACACGTAAGTTTGCTCATAAAGGTGTGTTAGGCAGAATCCTGTGCAGTTCCCTTGGGGAACACTGCAAAAAGATTAAGACCTCAGGAGTAAGCAGTAAACCCAATTGGTAGCAGTCTGCACCACCCAGATTTACCTGGTAGCTGTGGCTGAGCAGTCAGACTTCTCTCAAGAAGAATAGGGCAGTATGCAGAGTATACACAATAGGGCCAAAACACAGTAGAGCAAACAAACACTGACCAGAGCTTTGTATAAAAAGCATATAATTATTTATTTAAACCACACTTTATGGCATATACTAGTACTCTCAATCAAAAGCAAGTTAAAACACAGTCAGGTAAAGTATACACACCACCCTCAATAGTTATCAGACAAGTCAGGGTTAAAACACTACTATTTGTTAGAACAGATGTGAGCGCTTAACCAAGATGGCACTCTGATAATGCAGTTAAAGGGAGAGAAAAAGGCAGAGCATGAGAATAAAACAGTTCCCAACACTTTTAAGAGTTCAGAGCAAGGGGAGAAAGGCAGGTTATACCGTAGAGCCAAAGTTCATAGGCCAGGCCCACTTTAAATGGAGCAAAGCGAAATGTGCCCAGGATCACACGGTTTAAAGTGTACTGAAAGTCTTTGCAGAATGTTCAAAAGAGGTTGGGGTGATTCAAAAGATATAGTTAGAAGGCCTGGAGCCAACCCAGTTTAGAAGCCAAGGATTTAAGGGTCACCTTTAGCAATCTGTAGATTGAAGGGAGGCCAGTCAGGACGCAGTATCTTAAAGAGAAAGGAAGCTCCAGCGGGTGCAGTTGTTCCTGGCAGTGGTTGAAGTTCGTGGTTCCGACCAGGGGAAGAGAAGATCTCGTCGAGGAGGGAACGTGGAGTCGTTGCACTGCACAGGGATGAAACCAGCCGCGGAGTTCCCGATTAAAAGGTGCGGTCCTTTTATTTGCAGTCAAAAGTGGTGAGCTTGGCTATGCGGCCGCCGGGGTGCTTGGCACGGGCGATTCGACCAAGAGACATCTTTGGAAGGCGAAAAGGGCGAACTGGTTGATCCCACCAGCTCAGGGTAGAAGACTCGTCCAGCAGAAGATCTTCTCTTGTCGTCGGGAAAGTGGTGAGGTAGTGGCAGCAGGGCTTCACCGGTGGTGTCATCGTTGCAGATGGCTCAGCTTCTTCCCTCTTCGGATTCTTAGGTCCTGTGGCGACTTCTGAAGTTCCAGTCCCAAAGGCCCGGCTTTTATGCAGAAAAACCCCCATTCATCAGCCTAGCTGTCAATCACACATGCTAAGTGGTGAGCCGGCCAGCTCACCACTGGGCCAATCAGAGTAGAGTGTGACTTGGGTTGCTAAGGCAACACAGTGCAGAGTGCCAATTCCCCCCTCCACCCTTCCTGTGGAACCCAGACAGAGTGGCACCATTTGGAGGGCTTCTGTGGAGAAGCCTGCCAAAATAGTGGAACAAAGGGCTCGACCTTGGTCAGACTTACAGATACGGACACAAACGCCATTTTAGAATCCAGTTTTGGCAAAAAGACCCAACCGGTGATTTAATATTAAATAAATAAACCGGCGGTATCTTTAACATTGCACCAAAAAGTGGTGCGTTTAAAATCAATGGGAAAATCCCATAGAGAATATTCCGGTGGAATATTTTGCGTGGTAACCACTGCCACCAGCCAGAAACTTGACAAGGGGGGACGGGATAGTGCCCCCTTGAAAACAGACCCAGGGGCAATCGAATTACCCCTTACCAGTACTTCCACAATATGATGGTTTGTACTGGTTCTGTTCACAATTTTGGACTAGTAAAGCCAATGGTGACTTTACATGCCCTGGAAGACAGTAGTCAGTCCCCGGGTATGGAGTCTATGTTTGGGGGTCACTGTGACACCCCTGTGGTACTGCACTAAGGGTGCTGTGTACCACACATACAGAAAAACAGATGATACCCTATGGAGTAAAAAGAAAACCACATAGCCCATAAGCACACAAAGAGTCAAAGACATACCTCAAATCATGCCTAAGAGTCTCACTCTTAGCAGGAGAAAAAAACAAACCCCAAAAATCCAGCAAAGCTGCTGGGGCACTCACTAGGTTTGGGAAATTAGCCTTATAAGATAATTCTCCCTAACAAGGTGGAACCCTGGTCAGCTACAATCCCTCTTGGAAAACCCATTCTGGAAAAGAAACGGTATCAAATGTTTCAGTATTTGTTGAGAAGTATTATTCCTTAAAGGGAAAGCCTCTGGATACTTGGTAGCATAGTCTAAAATTACTAGAATATAGAATACATTTATTACCTCGTTTTGAAGTTTCCAAAGGTCCTACTATATCCATTACAATTCGTGAAAACAGAACATCAATAATAGGTCAAGATTGTAAGGGGACAGGAGTTTTTTTTTTAACCATTTCTTTATTGGCACACTTAGCACCATACATTTGAACGAAAAGATAACCTGACTCAAAGCGAGGAATAACAGTGTTATACCTCATTGGAGACAGTACTTGACACATCACAAGGGTGACTGTTGGAGCAGAGTGGGCAGTCACTACAAACACTAGCCATTGAACGCAACATAATTCAAGAGTGACTAGAGCTATGCAGGGGAGGAGAGGCAGTAAGTATGCCTTAAGTGGCCCCCAACTGTCTCTCGGGCGAGATTGCTCAGATTGCGTATTTGCCCATTGTTCCTCCATGTCGTTGGCCCCTACTACATCACACAACCATTGATCGGCTGAGGGAAATCTCCCGGTCATCCACCTCAACAGGTCGCATCTTTTGGCCAAGACAAATGTACCCATGTGGCCCAGTGTAGGTTTGAAAACATGAAACAAGCAATGCATCAGCGTGGGGTCAATACTTCTGCCCACCATGTCCGACAGCCGTCTGCAGACATGCTCCCAGAATGACACCAGTAGTGGACAGTCCCACATCATATGTAGATAGTTAGCCCCAGTGACATTACACCTGGGACATTCACCCATCTCCTCCCCAGAAAATAATCGCAGCCTATTCAGTGTGTAGTGGTAATGGTGCAGAACCTTTAATTACAGCAGCTGAAATGTTGAGTTGAAGGACATCGCTCATGTCTGTTCACACATTTCCTCCCAAAGGTCATCCGTGAGATCAACCTGCAGGCCCCTTGACCATTTAGAATGAACATTGGACCATGGTGTTGCCAAGCAACTTTGGAGTATATGAGAAATAGAGGACACCCAGTGACGAACAGCGCCCGCACCTAAGATGTACCCCAGCATTGTATCCCCCTCAGGCTCCACCCGGGAATCCCTCCCACTACTTACCAGCCCTGCACAGCCCTGCGAAATGCAACCACAGCGAGGTTATACGCTGCACTGGTAGCAGGATGTCGCTAGGGGAGAGAAACATCCCCTCTAAATATGTCACCTAAGGTGTGAAATCCACACCGCGCCAGAGTCTGCCCGGGGTAAGGCGGGTACACAATTCGAAAGAGGGAGGTCTCTATGAGATGGGGCGGACACGCCAAGCTCCTCCCAGAGTGTACGGCAGACCACTGCCGTTATGCTGGCCAGGTCAAACTCGCAGCTATCAATCGCTCGAGAGCGGAAAATGACGGATCTAAGATCGCTATCGCCAGAAGAATAAGCCTCCAGCTTGACCAGCGAATTGCGCCTGGGCTGCCACCCACTACAAGTAGAAGTTGGGGCCACAAAACCACCCTTCTCATAAGGTTGTGAATGTGTGGCCCATTTGAAACAGACTGCACCAGAAGGCCACATACATCGGCATCAGAATGCGCGGCCAGTCCACAGCGGGACATTAAAAAGGAGGTATGAAAGCTTTGGATGCACAGTCATCTCAATGAGCGCTAGTCTTCCAGGAATAGTGCAGCCGCTAGCGGCATCATATGCCTTGCGTAATTACATTTCAACAACTCAGCACCCCTCCGGGCAACCATGATGCCCAGTTATGGAATAGTAGAGGGGACCAAGTGAAACCCTGTAGGTTTCAGGGCGCGTCAGTAGCATCCATTAGGGGGAAGAGCTCTGATTTGCTACAGTTGACCCAGAGACCCGATACCTCCCCAAACATCCAGACATCAGCCATTATGGGCATCAAATGTATGGGGGGGTCCCTAATGAATAAAAGTGCATCATCTGCATAAAGAAAAATAATTTCAGGTGTGTCCACCAGCTGGGGCCCCTGATGCCAGGGGTTGTGTCATATCAAATACAGTAGTGGTTCAATGGCAATGGCAAATACAAGGGGTGCAGGGGACAGCCCTGGCGCATGCCTCTAGCAATAGTACATTTGGGAGACAGTGTACCGTTGATGTGGACCCTAGCCATGGGTGCCTTGTACAAAAGGTGCAGGGATGAGAAAGACCCTGGACCAAACCCACATTTCTCTATTACTGTGTACATGAATTGCCAGGAAACTGAGTCAAACGCCTTCTGGATATCTAGTGCAGCTGCCACTGCCTGCACATCAGGGTCTATTTGTGCTGATATGTTGAAAAGGCGCTGTAGATTTAATGTGGTAGACCTCCCAGGGATACACTCTGACTGGACACAGTGGACAATATGAGGTATAAATGACATCAATCGAGAAACCAAGATCTTTGCAAAAATGTTGTTGTCAGTATTAATTAGTAAAAGGGATCTATACGATCCACATAATTCGGAAGCATGGCTTTAGAAGCATGGCAATGGCAGCCTCACGCATTGTATCTGGAAGCACCCCTCCCACCAGCGCTTCCTGCCACAATTGTAGCAGGTGGGGGGCAAGTACTGCCTGGTATCGCTTATAAAAGTGGGACGTGAGGCTATCTGTACCAGGTTCCTTTCCCGATGATAAGTCGGCTATCACCCATGCAGTGTCAGAGAGGGAAATCAGGAGATCAAGTTTCTGGCCTCCTGGGACAGTTGACTTATCAGGAGCTTTCCAAGAAAACCTTCTATGTCTGATGGGGTGCAAGTATCTTTGTTGGAATAAAGATCAGTATAAAACCTAGAAAACACCCCGTTAATGTCTGCCTGCATATGCGCTCTACTACCCGCCTCATTCACAACAAGCGATATGCATCCACTGCCCCCCTTTTTCCATGCCATGTGGGACAGTAGCCCAGCTGGTTGGTCACATTCCCCATAGCGGCAAGCCGCCCTCGGGGCATCTAGAAATGTAAGTTCTTGCTCAGCGTGTTCTCTAAAGTTGTCTACAGCCTCCTTAATCTGTGCAAGTGAGTCAGTGGGTGGGATTGCAGCATGCCCCAGTTTCAGCTCACCTAAATGTTCCTCGCAATTCGCCATATCACACCAGATAGTTTTAAGAACACTGAACTCAGCAGCCATGCCTATCCCGTGAACATAAACCTTAAACCATAAAGGCTTCCCAGAGTGTACCTGTAGAGGTGACCAAACCCACATTATTATAAAATATAGTTTTACATGTTCATCCATCATCGTAGCAAAGGCTACATCCTGCAGGGCCTGTAACTTGAACCACCAACTATGTCGAGGCCGTGGAAGTGACTGCAGAAACAAGGAAATACAAACGGGAGAATGGTCTGAATGAGTTCTAGGAAGCATACACAACTCTTTAACTCCCCCAAGTAGCACATCAGATATCAGCCACAGATCTATTTGGGAAAAATAATCATGTACAGATGAATAAAAGGGGTAGGCCCGCTCCTTAGCATGCAATGTCCTCCAGGCATCCGCCATTCCTAGGGCCTTCATACCCCTTTCAATAATGCGAGCAGCCTGAGAGGGTGGCCTATGTGCGTGAGTGGATCGGTCCAACTGCAGGTCTAAAACTGTGTTAAAGTCTACCCCCCACAGGAACGGATACAGGGCCAGCTTGTCGACCATATCATAGCATATAATTGGGCGCCATCTATATTGGGGTCATAAACATTCAAAAGTAATCATTTGCGCTAGGACCCCGTACACCAAAACATACAGGCCCTGGGGGTCTACATCACCAGTTTATGTTGAAATGGCAGAAAATTGTGTATAATGGCCATCACCCCTCTGAACTGCATTGAGTATGAAGTGTAAAAACTGGTTTCTTCTGCGGTTCCTAGCAAACCCATCACAGCTTGCTGCTAATGCTTGAGTTTCCTGCAACAGCAATATCTTAACATTGTGGCATTCCACATGCAGGGGTAGCTTACGCCTTTTGACCGGGGGGCAGCCCAGTCCTCTCACATTCCAGCTCAAACACTTTATCACACCCATGACGTAAAACACATCTCACAACCACCCTCTCAGATATCCACATCCACTCCCCAGCCTCCCTACACCCCACAGTGCCTGCTGTTGCCCCGCATAGTGCCCAAATATGTGCCAAAACTGGGGAGATGAAGACCCCGAACCAAAGTACCCAAACAATGACGCAACTTTGCATGGGCAGGCCAATGCACGGACCCAGAACCGGGCCAGTCAATGGGCTTCAACAGATGGAAGAATAAGTATTCACACGTTTCTGCAAACTCAACCTATCTGAAAAGTCATGTTTGTACTGCAACTCGTGACAATAGTAGACCGGCGCCCCTCTAAGGAGCAATCTGGAAGAAACATAAATCAGCAGTGCAGTGAGCAACACCAGAAAATAGTACTCTTCAAGAGAAAACCAAAGGAAAGCAAACATATCAGGCAGTCAAAACCAGGATCCCTGGGGAGCCATCCTCTCAACAGTATTGACAGCGGTAAGTGTTCATCCAGGAACTTCATAGCCTCATCAGGCAGTGTGAAGAGGTAAGTCTTGGCATTCCATTCAATCCGCAGCTTGGCAGCGTACAGTATTGCATATTTCAGGCCACTGTCACGCAGACGTTTCTTGACCGCCAGAAAGGTCCTCTGCTCCTGCTGCACTGCCACCAAAAAGTCAGGATAGATGTGCACCCTATTGGAGCCCAGCATTCAGTCTCCCTGCTCCCAGACAGTTCGGAGGATGGCATCCCAGTTGCGATAGTTGAGAATATGGGTGGTGACCCTGCTGCGGGTGAGCCCCAGGTTTAGGTTTGGATGAAAGAGACCTATGGGCCCGCTTGACAGTTAATTGCAGTGAAAGTGGTGGGCTGCCCAATAGCGGAAGTAGGGTATCCTCTATTACATTTTCAAACACTGTTTCAGTTTTACTCCGGGGGACTCCAATACGAAGATTATTACAGCGAGACCTTGACTCAAGGTCATCATTCTTCTTTGCCACTGCATGAACTTCTTTAGACAAGGCCACCACCTCAGCCTTCAGGGCAGTAACATAATTCATGACCGCACTCACTCTCGTTTCTGTTTCTGCTAAATGCTTATCAGTCTTTTCCATGCAAGCCTTAATGGAGCCAACAGTGGTGGTAATATCATCCAACTTACTGTGTACCGTGGAGAACCCCTCCTGAATGCACACCTTCATGCATTGGGTTTCTGTGAGTTCTGGAGCCTCAATGACAGGAGTTGCTGACCCTGTCTCCTCACTAACCTCAGGCATCCTCGGGGTGGTCGTGGCATATAGGTTCATGGAGCACTGTTTCTTTGCTCTTCCTTTAGTCATCTTTACCTCGTGGGAGGACGCAAACAGAGCATTTTCAGCCACCTAATGTTGTACGCGTGCAGGCAGCAGTACACGTCTTCAGCCACTCAGCTGCGCCACAGCAGCGCACTCCAATGCAAAATCCTCTGCAGTCCAAGGGGTCACAGTCGAATGTGGCCCCCCACCCCTTAGCATAAAAGGCAGCTACTTGGGCACCAGCCATGTTGTGGGAGACGGGGCCAAGGCAGGTTAGCACATAAGCCCACAATACACCAGGCCATTTAGGCAATTGTCAGGGCTCCTGCAAGTGGGGTCACTGACTGCAATGGTGGCCAGTGGGCAAGAGATCTGAATTACAGGTGCATTTGTTGTTGTCACAGCAATCAGCAGAATCTATGTGATCACCACCCATCATGTCGACTATTAAATTGCTGACCCTCATTATTGCGCAGCACAGTGATCACATGGATCACTGTGCCCTTCATTCCCATAACCACCTCCCTCCTAGCCACTTACCTGTTTGGCAGCACACCATGAAGTGTGCCGCCGTCTCTCCTCCGCCCCTGTGGTGTCAGTTCTCGCCCACTAACGTGGGTCTGAACTGACGTTGCAGGGTCCTTTTTTAATTTTATTTTTTACCTTTTTTACCTTTTTTGTCCCCCGTTACCATCCAGTGGAAGCGGGGGACACCCCTGCAACCCCTGACCCCCACTATACCGACAAAAGGGACCGGGGGACATCCCCGCTCCCATTAATCGGTGTAGTGGGGGTCGGCATGTTATTAATGTGCAAAGGCAGAGTAATTAACATGTCACAATGTTCGGGCAACATTTTTGTAATATTCCCAATCAGCACACTGTATATAGGTAGCTGCCGGCTGAGATATAAGAGGAGAGGGAACTGGAGGGACTGCCCTAATAGTGGAAGGACTAAGGGCTCTAAATATATGAAACGAGGAGGCGTCCTGCAACTTGACATTTACAACATCTCATTTGCTGCGAGGCTTGTGCCTGGCTAGATGCCTCTCACAGCAGTCACAGGTACAATCCAGGTATCTTCAGCAGAAGAGATCCTCCAACATGTCCCTGCAGTGATCGGATCTACTGGCGTCAATATTGGCCTTCCATCACAGCCTTGCGTCCGCTCTCAGTTCTCCGCCTCCTCTTGGTGCAGTGGGCCCAGTCGTCTGCTCCACATCTGCCAGGCCAGTAATACAGAGGAAAGTTGGATAATAATAATAATAATAATAATATCAAGGATCAATGCATAGTCGACATTCTCGGAAGCCGTTTACTTGCCAATTTATATCATGCAGCGTGTAGCGATTTGGTTTCCTTGTTGCTTTTGAAAGAATGAGTGGAATGTTGGTTGAGTGACATAGAATGCTGCCTGTGAGTATGTTGTTGTATGGTTGAGAGTTCTGAGTCAGTTGGCGATATGTAGCCTACCGGAGAGGATGCCGGTGTATGTTGCCTGGAGCCTAGATGTACTTGACAAGTTATACCTTATACAATGTACTGGAACTTCAATAAAGAAGCTACTGGAACATCATCTGATGTCAGAATCATCACTGGGAACTCAGATCTTTACAATGGTCGACGAGGATGCTGGCTGTGCTGGGGGGACAGCACTAAGGAGGGCACATGTACCACCCCCCCAACCAAAAAAGATCCTCTCAGGTAGGGCGAGCGCTTTGTGACAGAGGGCACAGAGGGGCCCAGCGTAAGGGACAGAGGCACAGGAGATAGTGAGCAGCGCCAGGGGCCAGCTGGCCTTCCAGCAGTTGGGCAGGTTAAGCACAGTGAGGGCAAGAGACTGGCAGAGGAACTTTGGCAGGGCTGAGGGCCCATTGACTGTTTTGGAGGGGTTGGAACCCAAAGCTACGGCATGGAGGGGCTTGGAGGCCATGGCAGCAGCATTTGAAGAGGCTTGGAGCCTGAGCTGTGCCTTGGTAACTTGGAAGCCGTTGCTGGTGGCAGGGGGGCTTGGAGCCATTGAATGAGCTGTGAGGGAATTTGAGCACACTGCAAATTAGAAGGGGCTTGGAGCCTCCAGAAATAGTGAAGGGGCAAGGAGAAGGTTGGAGCCATTGCAGCAACAGCAGGGGCTAGTGCCCATGGTTGTGTAATGGAGGCAAAGCAGCCGTTTTTTTTCCAAACATCTTTTTATTGATTTTATACAAGCAATCAGGCATTGTGGCATTATATTACATATGCCGAAAACAGCGTTCCGTTGCTTGTTAATACAGGAGATAATCAACATAAACAACAACAACAAGTCTGTAAAGTCTCAATGGGGACGGCAGGGGGGAGGGAGGGGAGCAGATGGGTCATGACAAGGGACGCTGTTTGTGCTTCAAGGTTATACTGGGAGGGGACTGAATTTGCATGGCACTGAGCCTTCATTAGTTCGTGTATGCTCTCACGAGCGGGAGGGTGGGGGAAGGGGGAAGGCAGAATTGGACTCTGGCTCTTGCGTCATTCCTGTTGGCTTCCCTTGGTTGATACTTGTGTCCTGCTCTTCCAACCTCCTCTTTAAACTTGCTTGTCCATCCATCGTAGAGAGGGAGGCTGTCGGGCCAGGCCTGGGTATTTCTGTGTGTAGTCCAGGAATGGGGCCCGGGTTTGGTAAAATTTGTCTCTGTTTCCAAACCGGAAGGCTGTTATTTTTTCGGCCGCTATTATGTCCCAACACTTTGCCCACCACATCTGGACTGCCGGTCCCTCTGGGTTTTTCCAGAGCCTTGCTACTGAGATTTTAGCGGCCGTCAACAGATGGGCGCAAAGTTCTGCTCTGTGGCCGACAGGGGGAATTGGCCCTCGCCGCTTGCTCCCAGTAGGACAATACCAGGGTCCCATGGGATTGTGAGGCCCATGATTGTGTTGACTTGATCTAGCACGGCTTTCCAGAATTGGGAGGCCTTGGGGCATGTCCATAGCAGGTGGTACAGTGTACCTTTGTCCGGACATCCTCTCCAGCATGACGGGGGATTACGGGGTTGCATTTATTGAGCGTCCTGGGGTTCGATACCACCTGTAACATACCTTGAATGCCACCTACTTATTGGATACGCATTTGGAACTTCTATGCGCTCTGGTCCAGATGTGGTCCCATTCCTCAGGTTCAATGGACCTCCCTAGGTCTTTCTCCCATTTGTGCATGTATGGTTCCTTGCGGGTTGGGTCAGTTCTGTCGAGGATCTTGTAGAGGGTTGATATTCTTCCCTTGGGGGGTGTCGCTATGAGGGTTTGCTCCAGGGCTGTAAGGTCTCTGCTTCCGAGATTTTTCATAACACTGCTTGAAAGTCAGTGTCTTAGCTGTGAATATCTGAACCCCTCTGTTTCCGGAACTTTGAATTTCACCTGGCAGGCTTCGAAGTCTAGGGGGTTTCCGTCTTCAAAAAAGTCTTGCACCTTCTCTAGTTCTCCTTCTTTCCACTTTTGGAAGTGCTTGGGGCTATTGCCCGGAGACAATTCCGGGTTCATCCAGACCGGGGTAAGTGGGCCTGATATACTTCGGTTTTTCCACAGTCGTGCCGCTTTCCTCCAGTTCGCCACCTTGTTTTCGGTCGCAGAAAGAGGCCCCCTTCCAGCACGATCGCTGGGACATTTCATATGTGGTAGTGAGCTTATCGTAACAGGGCTCCAAGCCTCCTCCAGCTCCAGCCAACAGGGTTTCGGGGTGGCGGATGTCCAGGCGAAGGCATGCGAGAGCTGCGCCGCAAGGATATACCTAGCAACACCAGGTGCTCCCAGGCCTCCCACCGCCCGTCCTCAAAGCATAATCCTCCTCGGAATTCGGGGCTGTTTTCCTTCCCAAATATATTTCATGATGCTCCTTTGCAACTTCTGTACCGCTTGTTTCAGGATGGGAGCCGGCAAGGCTGAGCAGTGATAAAGCAATCTGGGGATTAGGTTCATCTTTAGGGCCATGATTCTCCCAAACCAGGAGATTTCCTGTTTCTGCCAGCTTAGCAGGTCACTTTTGAATTCTTTGAAGAGTGGCGGGAAGTATGCTTTATATATTCTATTGGGTATGCCTGGAAGCTGGACCCCTAGATAGGGCAATTGCTTTTTCGCCCCAAGGTATTAGATAGTCGTTTTCCAGTCCTGTTGTCAGGGTCTGAGGAAGGTTGATGCTCAACGCTGTGGACTTGGAGAGATTGACCTGGAATCCTGATGCCTCCCCGAATTCCTTCAGTTCCGTCCACAGAGCTTTCATGGATTCCTTGGGCTTGGTCAGTGTTAAGAGGACACCGTCGGCGTAAAGGGTGGCTTTATAGATTTGATCCTTGATTTCCAGGCCGTGGATAGCCGCGTTATGGCGAATCATCTTCGCGAATGGCTCCATGGAGAGGGCAAAGATTAGGGGGTAAATGGGGCATCGTTGCCTCGTGCCTCTTGTTATTTTAATTATGTCAGATCTGATCCCATTCATTCTAAGCCTGGTGGATGGGTGTTGATAATTGGCTATTGTACATTTTATGAAATTAGGACCGAATCCATAGTGCTTTAACATTTCCTGGATATAGCCCCAATCTAGCATATCAAAGGCTTTATGAGCGTCGAGTGATAGGACCATCATTTCCAAGCCCTTCTGCTGGCAGATTCGATAGCATTTATGGTTCTCCTTATGTTGTCATGGGTACTACGGCCAGGGATGAATTTGGTCTGGTCCGGGTGGATGATATCTGATTGTAGGGGAGCTAACCTGTTCACTAGGATTTTGGGAAAGATTTTGGCATCATTGTTCAATAGGGTGATGGGCCTGTAAGGGGCACAGTGGCTACCGTCCCTTCCGGGCTTCAGTAGTAGCACAGTTAGTGACTCTTCCATAGAGGGAGTGGTGGTTCTATGTAGGAGAACTTCTTATAGAATTGGGCTGTGAACCCATCTGGTCCTGGGGTCGAGTTCTTCAATGTTAATATGACCTCGCTCACCTCTTCCGCTGAGATACAGTCTTCTAGGCCTTTCAGTTGAGGGTGTGAAGAGTCCGGCTCTACTCCTGCAAGATATTGAGACTGTGTGGGTTTTGTCGTTGGGGGCCCTGACATAATTCCCTTGTGGTGTGCTATCATAATTTCCAGTTTCTCTGCATTAGAGTGGCAAAAGGTCCCTTGGGCATCCAGGAGACATTGAATATTGTTTCTCGACTGCAGCTCTTTAAGTTTGTGGACCAGAAGCCAGTTTGCTTTATTGCTGTTCACATAGTAGAACTGCTTGGTGTAGGTTAGTGCTCTGGCTGCCTTGTCCGCTAAGTGCATTTCTAGAGTTCTGTTCGCTTTTTGTAGCCTTGTTTGAGGATTTGTTCTGCCTCTGCCACCTCCGCCTCAAGCGTGGCCTGCTGTAGCTTGTTCAGTCGTCAGAGCCGGGCTGTGCAGTCGCCTGCGCCACCCCTGATGACTGGCTCCATCGCGTCCCAGATGATAGATATTGTTGTGTCCCTGATGGTGTTCTCCTTGAAGTAGTTTTTTAGGGCTTCCACAATTTCCGTTCTGATAGCTATGTCTGTCAGAATTAGGTCTTGTAGCCTCCAGTGTCGCTGAACCGGCTCGGGAAAGCCTTGCACCCTCAGTTTCATTGTGACCGAGGCATGGTCCGATAGAGCTCTGTGTCCTATTTGTATGGTTTCGACACAGGGGATGAGAGCACTGGAGAGGAGCAGCATGTCGATCCTTCAGTGCCCCAAGTGGGCATGAGAGAAAAATGTGTAATCGTTTACCCCTATGTTAGAAAGTCTCCATACATCTATGGGATCGGTTTCCCTCAGAAATTCTGCCATGACGAGAGCCTTGCCAAAGTCCTCCTTGGATGGAGGGAGCGTTTTGTCCAGGTTCGGGTCTGGTGTTAGGTTGAAATCTCCACCCATTATTAAACGGCCCTCAGTAAATGATATGAAAATGGGAAGGCGGTTGCGAAGGAATAGGCTTTGTGCAACATTCGGGCAGTATATTGCAGCTAGGGTGATGGGAAGCTCCACCAGGAGGCCTTTCAAAAGTAAGTATCGCCCCTCTGGGTCTCTTTCGACAGTGATATGATTTAGTGGCAGGTCTCGGCTTATTAGTATGGCTACCCCTCTTTTCTTTTGGCCCACAGAGGCAAAGTAGCGTCTTGGGTAGCGTTGAAAGGAGATGCGCTTTTCTTCTGTCACAAGGAGGTGCGTTTCCTGTAAGCAGACGATGTCGGACGCCAGTTGGGGGAGTCTGTGCTCCACCGATTTCCTTTTACGGGGGGCATTTAGACCCTGGACGTTCCAGGTCGTCACTGACAGTTCTCTATCTGACAGGGCCATTTGTGATTAGGATGATTGGAGGAATTGTCCTGCCCCTGCCGGGTTGCGAGTCTTTAGTCTCCCCCTCCCCAGTGGGCTCAGCTTCCAATGTTGGAGCAGTTCCGCTTTGAAGATCGTTCTCCCCTGAGATGTGTTCCATATTGAATGTCTCCCCTCCCCTCGTTGCCGTCCCCTTGGTTCCCACTCCCCCCATCTCTCCGACTGTAGTAAAACAACAAAAAGACCAAGAACGTGAACAAAAACAAAAACAGGCATTCCGGACCAGCCTTCTACCAATGGGGCTGTCGACTGGGCCATAGCTACCAGTTCAGTAAGAGACCTGTGGGTCTCCCGCTGTGTCGATGAAGTTGTTGCAGTGTGGATTTGTGTTTCATTGGTTCCTTTGGCGAACAAGCTTGTTGCAAGAGGCTGCCTCCGGCGGGGTCCTATGGGGCCAGTTTGTTTGTGCAGTTCTGCACTCCATCCTGAGGGTCTTTGGGGAATGATATGGCATTCCAGAGGCTTCTACCCAGGGAGTTCGAGGCAGCCAAGTTCGATGAATATGACCCGCGAAGAGGGTATTTCAGTGGTGGGGGGAAGCCTCAATGGTTATTCAATTTTTTTCCCCTTGGCCGACGGGCCACGCATCCTTCGTCGACCCTTCACACGGCCCAGGCGCGAAAGGTTTCCCCTCCAGCCCCCTCTAGAGATTGGTTTGAGCTCCTGGGGACCTCTTCCTCTGTGTCAGGGTTCATGAAAGATTCAGCTTCTTTCGAGGAGAGGATCTGCTGTGTTTTACCTTCTCATGTGAAGGCAAGGCCCGTGGGGAAGTTCCAGCAGTAGGTGATTTTCCGTTCACACAGTCAATCAGTCATGGGCCTTGAGCCTGTAAAAGTGGACTCTCACCAGTACGTCTGCTGCAGCCGTGGAACTTTGTCTAGATCTTGCCCTATGCACTCGGTCGAGCTCCAATCGGGAGTCGTCTGGGAGGGTAATAATGAAGCTGAAGAGGTCGGATACGCAGGCTGGGAGGTCTTTCTACGAGATCGACATTGGGATTCCTCGTAGATGGATATTATTACGCCTCGAGCAGTTTTCTGCGTCTTCTTGTTTGGCCTTGAGTGTTTCAAACCTGAATTCTAGGGCTCTGATTCTATCTGCCCCTTCTCCGATCTCAAAGTTCTGTTCACACAGTGTGGTCTTGATTTCTTCGGTTCTTGATTCAATCTCCTCCACTCTCTTGTACAGTCTTGCAATTTGACTCTTTACTTCTTCAGTACCCTTCTGAAATTCCTTGGTGAAAGCCGATAGGAGATCTTGCAAGTCTGATTTTGTGACAGTTTGGGTCACCATGGCTGCCTGGCTCTCGGGTGGGATAGTTCCCATCCCACCCTTGTTGCGCTCGCTTTTTTTGTTTTTTTCCCCAAAAGGTGTAGTGAGTAACGCTGTTATGTCTGTTTGCTTGGTAGCCGTGGTGGATTTGGCCATGCTGGTTCAGTTCACCCCTGTACGGATCAGGTAGGAGGGGAAAGAATGTGCAGATAAGGTTCTCCCAGTTGCTCCTGTAGTGCCTCACCTCTCGTTGAACATCGAGGGGGGATCTCGTTGGCCCCTCAAATTGTTGGAACGCTGCTGGCAGACCGGCTGTAGTGGCAGTTGGCCCACGCAGTCCCGGGAGCATCCATTGGCTTGAAGTGGGGAGTAGGACCCACCTCCACATTCTAGAACTCTGATAGTGGCAGATAGTGCAGGCTCCCTCCTTGTTTATAGCAGATAGTCCTTAGAAGGTGTGGCTTGGTCGTGGGGCTCTGATAGTCTGGGGTTCTTTGGGGTAACAGTTATGAATTCCTGAGCCTGGATGACCCCCCAGAGGATGTTGGTCGGCCTGGGGTGTCGGGGCCGCCTCGAGATCCGGGCGAGTCCGCAGCCGCAGTCCGCAGCACATGGCTAGGTTGCTGATGTGCTCGGGACAGAGTCCGGAGCGCCACTCTGGCCCCGGGGAGGAGGATGCGCAGGGAGCTCAAGAGATCCTGGCCATCTAGGGTGGCCTCCCAATGAGTGCGGCATGTGCTGCCTTACCTTGCATTGGGCTGATGGCGGGAGCCCAACCCCCCACAGGGGATGGCCCCTGTCTGCTGGCACCGTCTCAGTCCGTTGTCGGCCCTGGGGGAGATAAACTCGTGTGGGCCCCCGCGCCCACCAGGGGAGTCCCGCACCCTGGGGAAGACTCCCGAGGGAGAGTCGCTCCTATGTTGCTCGGTCCATAGCGGAGCTCCCCCCCGGGGGGCGCGGGTGAGTGGGTGCAAGGTCCGCTGCAGATTCGTTGTGTCCAGGTCTGGGTGTTGGGGAGGGTGCTGAGGCCCTTGCGGCTGGAGCGTCCCTGACTGCAAACCCGCAGACCTGCTGTGTTCCGGTCTGGGTGTTGGAGAGGGCACCGAGGCCCCTGTGGCTGGAGCGTCCCTGGCTGCAGGCTTTCAGGCTTGCTGTGTCCCGGTCTGGGTGTTGGGGAGGGTGCTGAGGCCCCTGCGGCTGGAGCCACCCTGGCTGCGGACCTGCAGACCTGCTGTGTCCCCATCTGGGTAATGGAGAGCGCGCAGAGGCCCCTGTGGCTGGAGCGACCCTGGCTGCTGGCTTGGACACCTGCTGTGTCCCGATCTGAGTGTTGGGGAGGGCGCCGAGGCCCCTGTGGCTGGAGCGTCCCTGACTGCAGACCCACCGACCAGCTGTGTTCCGGTCTGGGTGTTGGACAGGGCACAGAGGCCCCTGTGGCTGGAGCGTCCCTGGTTGCAGGCTTTCAGGCTTGCTGTGTCCCGGTCTGGGTGTTGGGAAGGGTGCCGAGGCCCCTGCGGCTGGAGCCTCCCTGGCTGCGGACTTGCAGACCTGCTGTGTCCCTGTCTGGGTGTTGGAGAGGGCGCTGAGGCCCCTGCAGCTGAGGCCTCCCTGGCTGCTGACCTGCAGACCTGCTGTGTCCCTGTCTGGGTGTTGGAGAGAGCGCAGAGGCCCCTGTGACTGGAGCGACCCTGGCTGCCGGCTTGCAAACCCGCTGTGTCCGGTCTGGGTGTTGGGGAGGATGCCGAGGCCCCTGTGGCTGGAGCCTCCCTGGCTGCAGACCTGCAGACCTGCTGTGTCCCGGTCTGGGTGATGGAGAGGGTGCCGAGGCCCCTGTGGCTGGAGTGTCCCCGGCTGCCCACTTGCAGACTTGTTGCATCCCGGTCTGTGTGTTGGGGAGGGCGCCAGGGCCTCCTTGTCTGGAGCGTCCGCGGAGGGCCAAGAGCTTTCTTGTTATGGGCCGGATGTTGGCCCCACCGAGTATTTCGGACCAGGCTTGCCGGCTTTTCAGTTAGGTCCGTTTGAGCTGACCCAGGAGGCGGAGCGGACCCCCTCCACGCCAAGCCGACGGAGGATTGCAGCTTCCTGGTGGGGGGCCACCGGCCGATGCCAGCGGGAGAAAAGGTAATCCGGGGTTAGCCCTGCGCCCCGAGACAGCCACCCTGGTGAGGGACCCTGTTGGATCTGTTGGGGCCTGTTAGGGCTCCGCTGGGGGACCAAGTGCCGGAAGGTGTATCCTGCTGCGGGTTGTTCAGTGAGCGGGCCCTGCATCTCCCGTCAACCGCCAAGTGGCTGCTCCGGCAGGAAGGGGGGGGCAGGGTGCGGGAAGTTAGAGAGCGCTGCGCGCAGGGGTCCCCTCACTCAGCCCGGCGAGGCTGCCGGATCACTTTCAGCTGCGTGGCCAAGCTCTGGTCCATCTCAATGCCCTTCACCAGCCGCAAGCTCCACCCGAGCCACCCCCTCAATGGCGCAAATCGACTGAAGCAAGGTTCGCCATCTTGTGTCTGCTCCCAGGGCAGGCTCCCTGCGGCCTCAAACCGAGGGGATCAGCCAGTGATAATGTCGTAGCCAGGCTGGGAACCTCTCAAAATGTGCTCCTTCATCTAAGCAGCACTGCCTCACTTTTCCAGCGTTCAAAACTCAGGATTCACCGGGCATTGTGGATGGTAGCGTGGCCCCAGCCGGGAGCTTTAACAGAGCTGAACCGACTGCCATGACTGTTCTACAGTTATTAAAAAGGCAAAGCAGTTTTGAAGGAGTCCGGGAGCTCATTGTTCAGAGAAGTAAAAGCATTGTGGGACACTAAGGAAATTCTCACCTGTGTTGAGAAGGCGGGTGTTTCCCTCTGGGACCGGCAGGATGCTGTGGGGCGCTGTGTGATTCAGGTCTGTTGAGTGCCTGTCAGCATTGGAGTCCGTGGTCCATTGGAGTCAGCGACCAACGCAGAGGAGAGGGCTCCGTTGAGTTGGTGCTGCGGTGAATGTACAGGAGAAGGTGTGGAGGAGCATGGCAGGAGAGGCAAGGTCCTGCTGATGGGGCGACCGTTGGTCTGCAGAGTTCAGCACCTTCAGGCGTCTCACCAGGAATGGTGATGTCACGTGGAATGCTGAGGGAGTCAGCGATTTACTGGTCGCATTGAACATAGTGTACGTTCTTCAGCGTAGGAGGTGTTGTTTCGATGGAACTGGTGGCTAGAGAAGAGAACCCTGTATGGCAGTATAGTTTTTATCTCGCAAGAAGGTGCGGCGTGAAAGGAGGCGGGCGACGGCCATTAGCTGTAAGCATTGCCGTGATTGTTAGAGGAAGCTGTGGCAATTAAGGGCATGCTGGCAGCTATTGAAGATGAGTTAAGGCCACCAGCAAAGCAGAGGAGGCAGCGCATGGCTGTAGCATCTCTGGTGGGGACATCTCATTCCATCAAGCAGATGCAGCATTCCGGGGAATTAAAGAGGAGCGCTGCTAGTGAGGTTCGGACTGTCGGTGTCGGGCCGTGTCCCCTAAGGTACTTTTGTTCAAGTGGAACTGGGAGATGGGAGCAACAAATGGAGAAAATGTGTTTTGTTGTTCAGATTTTAATTATTTGTTTTACCAATGTTACTGTAGGGATGTTATTTATATAAGAGTTTATTGTGATGTGAGGCCTGGTACAACTTATGTGTGCATGGCAGGAGGTGAGAATGTTGTGACTTAGCGTGTCGTGGCCTCTGTTTAGAAGTGATATGACAGTGATGATGGTTTTAACATATGTTTTATGACAGTGTTGGTTCAAATGAACAGTTGTGTTTAACTTGTTTTTCCCACAGATGGACTCTTTTTTTTTTTAAACAAAAGTATTGTGGACTGGTCAAGGTTATGCAAAAAGGAGTCTGAAATGCATTCAATTTTGTTATACTAATGTTTTGCTTTGCAGGTGGGACTTTCGTTTAGTTTGAGAACAAAGAAGTTTACGTTGGGTTTTGTTGAAATGTTATGTATTTTACTGTAGTGAGGTGTTATAGCAGTGTGTGGTGTGTACTGTGAGAGGCATTTAGTAATGTGGTGATTGTTGTTGCTTGTGTGCAAGAAGCGTGTAGTTTTGTGGTGTGTCTTAAGATGATGCTTTTTGCTCATAGCAGTTGAGTTAGCTAGTGTGGTTTCAGGGAACACAGGTGACGGATAGGGGGTGGCAACACTGCACAATAGGTGTTCCTGTTGTTGTGTGTTGTTCACTCGGGCGTTTGGAACACCCAGCCTGGTTCTTTGGAATGTGTGGGTGCACAGCTCGGTGTTGTGTGTTTGATGTGGCTGTGAGGAGAGGAGTGGATGTGTAGTGCAAGTAGTGTGCGGTCGTTGTGTATGTGTGCTGGAAGTTTTTGGTGATGTGGTGTGTGATGTGTTGCTGCTTCCTCATAGCAGTGGTTGGCCTGTATGGTGGTACATGAGGACAAAGGTGACGGATGGGGGTGGCGGCACTGCACCTTAGGTGTTAATGCTGTTTTGTGTCATTTCACTAGGGTGTTTGGAACGCCCAGTCCGGTTCTTTGGATTGTGTGGGTGCACAGCTCGGAGTTCAGTGTGTGGTGTGGCTGTGAGGGTAGTAACGGATGGGTAGTTGCTTAGGTGGTGCAACCTGTGTTGAGGTGGAGAGAAGTGAGATGCCTGAGGTCGTGAGGATTTGTAGTGGTGCAATTTTCAATGGTTGGCGTCCTTTCTCCACTGTGTAGAAAAGGGGAAGGGCATTGTTGGTATGTGTTTTGGTACCATTATTGCTGGTGATGTTTTCAGGGAGTGCAAATGTGGTGGTTGGAGTTTGGTAGATTTGCACACACAGGAGATGGTGTGCTTGTGGTGTATGTGTTGTGAGGTGTACTTGGTTCTGGTAGGTGTTGTTTGTGTTCCTTATGGAGGGAAGATATGTAGTGATTTGATTTCCTTGTTGCTTTTGTAAGAATGAGTGGAATGTTGGATGAGTGACATAGAATGCTGCCTGTGAGAATGCTGTTGTATGGTTGAGAGTTCTGAGTAAGTCAGTTGGAGATATGTAGCCTACCTGAGAGGATGCTGGTGTATGTTGCCTGGAGCTCAGATGTACTTGACAAGTTATACCTAATACAATGTACTGGAACTTCAATAAAGAAGCTACTGGAACATCATGTAATGTCAGAGTCATCACTCGGAACCCAGAGCTTTACACAGCGCAATGTAGAAGCAGGTTTCCGGCCGTGAACGGCGCCGGGCCTCGGGATCTCTAAGTAAGAACCACCATTGTTGTTGCCACGCAACAGCGTCCCCCCAGGAGGAGGTATTTTTGTACTGGGTTTTTGACAAAGTTCACAGGTATTAATACATCTTTTAATGTCAGCGTAGATGCTGGGCCAATAAAACCTATTCACAATTTGTGCTTGGGATTTGTGAATTCCTAAATGTCCCCCCGTCAGATGAGCATAAGTCATTTCTAGTACAATGTCTTTATGACTTGTTGGTACTACAATCTGTGTTCGGGGCTTACCAGAGGGGTCCATGTCTACCCGATATAGTAACCTATTCTACTGGGAAAAAATGAAGCCCCTTTTGCTCGACCTTCTTTTTTGTTGGTAATTTGTTTAAAGGCTTCGGCTAGCAAAGCGTCATTATGTTGAGCGAAAGCTAGGTCAGGCATAATTTCCTCTGAATCTATGTTTACGGGAGGTTTTTTATTCCAATCTGCTTCCTCAAACCCTAGAGTTCCTCTTTCTGTTGCCCCTGAATTTCTGACTTCTTTAAGCTTTGGGAACAGAGCACATTCTAAAATGCCTTGTGCTATTTTCTCCCCAGATTTGACTTGGCATGCTTTTTTACCATTATTTTGCAGTAGGAGCAGCGTTCTTGGCATCAAACAAAAAACAAAGGTAAGCCCTGGTGGGCTCCTCCCACACTTCTGGGATAATTTAAATCAAAAAACGAAAATCAAAAAAAGAAAAGGAAAAAGATAAGAAGCAGAGTTTTTCTGGCGGCAAGCACACAATTCACGGGCATAGAAGCGTGTTTTGTTTGCCTGCAAAGCACTCATGTTTGACTGCATTTTGATGTTGTAGCATTTCTGTGGCCATTTGCAAATCTTCAGTCCAGAAATGCTCTCTCTAAAATGGCAGTCACATTCTAGTGCTGAGTTGTTTTATACTGCATGACTGCTGCTCAAGTTGCAATTGGCTGCTTCCTCTTCATGAGCCAATCGGAGGTGCCGGTAGGTGGAAGCCAGCCCTCCAACAAAGGCCCACATCTAAGGCCCTGGTTGCGCCTGTCAGGGCCGAGGAGGGCCTAGATGGCCTTCTACCCCTCACCTCCACAAACTATGACTCGGCCTCAAGACTAGTTACTGCTACCCCATGCTTTGGATCCTTGGACATCTACGCTCCCTGCAGATTCTGCAAGTGAGTGATGGGTGAACTCCTCCATTGCCTCATCCACTTATCATTGTGAACCATTTACTGCGTCTACGTACTCTACCTTCCATGCCTCAATGACCCTACATCCCCTCTCACTGCATTTGTGCTTCCTTTTTTAAAAATCCAATTTAGCTCTGTGTACTTTTACATCTGTGCACCTCTTGCATTGCATTGTGTCTGCTTTAAAAAAAAATCGAATTTAGCTGTGTGTACTTTTACATCTTTGCACCTCTTGCATTGCATTGTGCCTCCTGCATTGCATTGTGCTTCCTTTTTAAAAAAACAAATTTAGCTGTGTGTACTTTTACATCTGTGCACTCCTTGCATTGCACCTCCTTTTTTAAAAATCGAATTTAGCTGTGTGTGATTTTACATCTATACAACTATTGTATATTGAAATTCGATTTCCTTTCTGGATGGCATTCATTCCATTGTGACTACCTCTACTAGGCCTCCTGGTTAGTTTAGCTAGAACTGTGCTGTGGAGCCACTCTTCCTCATTTCTCAATTAACCTCTGCTGCCCCTATAGCTCTCTCCATCTCACCCATCGTATCTAACTGCTACACTATCACCTATTCCCCCCCCTCTCATGAAGTCCATCAGGACAAAGCACAAAAAAGATATATTGAGTGCAAACCCTGGCCTTCCCATCGCAGACACCTATGTCAGCACTTCCTCCAGAGAGATCTTCACTGAAATCCACTTCTCTGCCCCCTCTCCAGATCTATGGACCCCCCATCCCATCGCTACTCTCTCTCCTTTCACATTCTCTCCCATTAATGGTAGCACCAAGTGGGAAGTCCTCTTGACTGGCTTCTCACCTTCACGCTGCTTTGTTAATGACTAGCACACAGGCACTATCATGGCTCAGGGTCCTCAACCCAATCTTCTTCTCTTTGACCGGATCCTGCCGTCTCTCATTAACTTCCTTCCTTCTCCTGCACCTCCCTCTACTACTCTCTCTATCCCTCCTCGTCTGACTGGTGTACCACGCCCCTGTACCCGACCTCAGAAAACCTTCAATGGCAGAGACCTCCTCCATCTGGCAACTCTTCACTCCTTTTGTCTCCCTCCTCCCTGGCGGCTTCAAGATCATCTCCAAGCCTCGACCTCACTGCACTGGCAGTGGGGTCATGTTAATCTTCCCTGAGTGGGTTCCTGCTTGCATCTTACCCACGCAGCTCTACTCTTCCTTTGAGATCCTGGTATGCAAGTTGGTCATCCCTCCCATCTCCACCCTGACCATTGCTACCATTTACCAGCCTCCAGGTGCCACCACCCTGTTCCTCTCTGAATGGGCTGATTTCTCTTCTTCCCTACTTTCATCCACCTCCAACCTCCTCCTCTTGGGTGATTTCAACATCCAACTGGACTCGCCTGGCTCAGCATCCACTCTCTTCATTGATCTCTGCATCTCTCTATCACTCTCCATTCTCCCTTTTCGTCCAACCCACTCAGCTGGACACTCTCTGTATGCCCTCATACACTCTGACGTCTATCTCTCCATCCCACAAGCCACCCCTCTTTCCTGGTCAGGCCATTCTCTCCCCTCCTCTCCTCCCACCTGGGTCCCTTTGGCCCTCTGACCGCTCCCCCAAAAGCCCTGCCAACCTTGTTCACTAACATCTGCCCAACGAAACAAGGGTCAGCTGCTAGTTTCACTTCCACCTTCATCCCCTCTGGCCCCTTGACATTCTTGCACCAGTCATGAGGATTCTCCTGAAACCTGCCTCTAAGAGTAACACCTGGTACGGCTCTGTATTTGCGTCCCTGAAACGAAAGTGCAGGGTGGCGGAACGGAAGTGGCAAACCTCAGGCTCATCCTCTGACAAAATGGCCTCTGCCTGCTCCAAAGGCAATACAGACTCTCCATCTGTGCCAGAAAAAGAGCCCACATACAGGCACGGGCTTCCGGTGCTTCCAACAACATGCCAGAACTTTTCAAGATCTGCAGGGAACTAGCGATCCCTTTCGCAGTCTCCTCCTCCCCTTCTCCTTCCCAGGCCCTCTGCAATGCACTGGCCACTCACTTCACCACCAAAACTCAGGACATCCTGATCACCCTTGTTACTCACCCTGCCAACCCATCCCACACCCCCTTGCCTGCCTGGGCTCCTCCCTCTCTCCATTCTCACCTGTCACACATGAAGAAGTTACCAGAGTTGTCTGCTCCATGAAGATCTCTTCTGAACAGGATCCCCTTGCTCATCCAGAACCATCAAGGATAACATTGGCTCTCTTGCCCCTGCACTCGCTGATTTCTGCAATAATTATTTTGCCACTGGATCGTCCCCTCCTCCCTTAAGTACTCCCTTGTGCGCCCCCTCCTTAAAAAACCTTCAGCAGCCCCTACCTGTCCTGCCAATTACCACCCTATTCCATCACCCCCTTCCTGGGGAAGCTGCTGGAGACGCCGGTGTTGCCCCAACTCAACTTGCACACCAAACTTGTTACTGTTCTCCACAACCATCAATCTGCATTCCGAGCACCCAGAGGCATGGAAACTGCGCTTCCGAACATCTGAACACCTGTGAGGTCATCCTGGGCACCTGTTCCTCTCCTACTTCCTTTTCCACCTATGGTGTCCCCTTGCTCAGCTTGCACGCCTCATCTCCTCCTTTTCTTCCAACTTCCAGTGTTATGCACACAATACACAACTCTTTTTCAAAGATCCTGCTGGCCCTCTTGCACCTTCAATCATCCCTGACTGCCTTTCTGCCATCCAGTCCTGGTGCACTTCCAACAATCTCTGCCTCAATGCCTGTAAAACAGAGATCCCTCCAATGGGGAACCCTGCTCCCTCCTTCTTCCCTTCACTCTGGCCTTTCTCCTTGGGCTCTCCCCCAGCTCCTTCTTCTGAAACCAGATACCTTGGAGTCATCTTCGACTCTCTCTACTTCCCCCCTCCCACTCTGGATATTGCCAAGAAGTCCCACATTCAGCTCTTCCTTCTCAAAGGAATTCTACCTTTTCTCACCTTCCACCAGAGACTCAATGTTACCCGAGCCCTGGTTCTCTCTACACTTGACTATTGCAATAGCCTCCTCCTGAATCTACCTTCCTCCACTCTGCTACCTCTCCAGCTAATCGAGAATAGGGCAGCAAGACTTATCTTTGGCCTTAAGCCCAGGCACTGCATTTCTCCTGCCCTAAAAAGTCTTCACTGACTCCTGGTTGCTGCACGGAGTAAATTCAAATCCCTCTGCATCACCCACAAGGCTGTCTGGGCCCGGGGATCGCACTATCGTCAAATGTATCTTGCTAAATACTCTCCCTCTAAACCACTACATTCCTGTGGCAACAGCTCTTTATGTGTAAAGTGTTTTGCTAAACAGAGGGTATGTGGTCGGTCGCTTTCCTCAGCTGGATCCCTCCTATGGAACAGCCTCCCCCTCCTTCTACACCTTCAGCTGGACTTTCTCAAATTTCAGAAGCTTCTCAAGACTTCACTCTTTACCTCCTCCTTCCCTTCTTCTCTCCTATGCTAATCTCACTGTTGCTGTGATTGGTGTCCTGGGTCCTTATGCATCCTCGCACCCCTGACTTCCCATACCCAATCGCCCAGCTCCTGTCTACCCTCAACGCTTGCCTTGGTACACCCTCTGCCCTGGAGGACGCACTTACACCTAACATGGCTCCGGACGTGTAGCACTCACCATACCACGCACTTCATCTGTGGCTCACCCTTGAGCCCAGATACCCCAGCATTTACCCGCTGTACTCTCTTCCTTGTTGCACTTGCACATTCGGAATACTCACAAGGCATAGTAGGTTTGTCCTTATTCCCTTTTTCCCTCCACTGCTTTAAATATTGTGTTTTTTAATGTGTTTCACTTCCTTGTTCCCTCCCTTTGCCCTGTGGGTGCTTTGAAACAGTATTTTACTTGCTGTATAAGCGCCTAGGCAGCGAACATTAAATAAATTAAATAAAATGTCCCCTCTGTAGTCTGAGTCAATAACTCCAGCCAATACGTGTAGGCCATGCCGCCAGGCCATACTTGAAAGCAAGGTGAATATAGGTATCCTTGGGGGGTTAGAACTAATCTGTGGCAATCTGATTTTTTTCCCCTGGTTTTTATTCATTTTCCCCTACTACTAGAAATGTCAAATCCAAAAGATTGTGCAGCTACAGTTGGACTAGAAGCTCTTTTACTAAGCTTTTCAAATTTAAGGGTTCCCCAATTTGGATCAATTTTTTCCGATCTCATTGCTGACACCATATGTGAGGGGTTAGTAATGCGAGGCTGACAACTGCCTCGCATTACTAACCCCTCAAAATTAAACATTTTATTAAAAGATAAAGGTGCAAATAAATCCTTGCTAAGCCTACTCTATCAGGGAGTTCCCTACCTAGTCGAAGATCTAAGGGAATCACTCCTAACAGAAACAAACTGGCCCTCACACTAAAGAGCAAAGCATGTCAACATAAATGCACAAATAATAAACAACCAGAAATTTGAATGACCTTCACCTGTCCTGGCTAAACCCCTTCCCCAGAGAGTCTCAACGTCAATTTCCCCAAGTGATCAAACTAAATAATAAAGCCTTGAACCAGTTCTTGTAAGTTCCAAATGAAATACAGTTTCACCAAATAGAAATCCACTGGTAACGGTTCCCCAGCTTCCAGTTGAAAAGATCCCTTTCACAATTGTAGCCAAGGAAAATAGCACCTATTGTAATCCTGGATGTCTCCCATAATTACTTTAACACTGTGTTGAAAATAGATTAGCCACTTCTTCTTCAATCTTTTATTTATTTTTTATTTATTTTACATTTATAAAGCGCTCAAACAGCCCGCAGGCATCGAGGCGCTGTTACAGGAATTGTTTGTTTTGCTAGTTGCGTAATTGTGTTTTTTTTTGTCTTCGTTACTATTTGTAACGCGCTTAAACACCCAGAGGTTTCTAAGCGCGGACCCGGGAATCGAACCTGTTGTTGCTTCGTTTCATCTTGCTTCCAAGACGCGCACGCTGACGCTGAGCTATCCTCCCGGGGTAGCTGCACATGTTCATACCCTCTGTAGTACATTTAGTATCATTGTCAGGATGCTTCTTCTTGGGTAGTTGTTCATCTCGTCACAAGCACTCTTCTACTACTGTTTCTGTGGAAACAGAATCCTTGGCTCTACAGTGTTCCAATTCTTCAATCAACTTCTGTGTGACATCTGCTGACACACAGTTCTGGCACTTCTGCTTCAACTTCATGTAGTAGAATGGTTAGGCATTTTAAAGACAATACACATTGACCTCCACAGTTAGGACAGGCACTCTTCTTTCCTGTATTTTAAGAAAAGGACAGCCTCTTTGCCCTTTCCAGTCTGTCTTACTACCATAGGGATAACCTGCCTCTGCTTCCAGACTGACTTCCTCCCACCCCAACAGTCTTAGCATCACAGGTTATTAGCTTGATTTTCTAACAAGCACCCAGCTCCCTTGCCCAGCTTTATGTACATCTTCTTGGTTACAGTAGTTACATTGAAGCTGCATTGCCACACTTCCAACTTCGGATAACCATGTCTCACTTGTATCAGAGAACACTGGACCTTTCACAACTTTACCCGTTAGATGGATTACTTCAAACTGGATTTTCTTCAGTATAGAAAGGGTTCACCTCTTGGCTTCGGTTTTGCTTGTTTTCCTTAATAAACAACGACTTCTACTTCAAAAGAATATTTGTTCTTAAAGTTACAAGATTCAGGGCCTCATTACACGGTAGGCGGTAAGTGTTTACCGGTACCGGTAAGGGCACCGGCACCGGTAAACCCTTACCGCCTTACGACAAGTTCCTTTTGCGGGACCCAACCTTAACGGCTGGTTTTAGCAGCCGTTAAACTAGGGTGCCGCAAAGGGACCTTGGTGCTAATTACGGTACCGCAATTTGCGGTACCGTAATTAGAGCCTTCCCCATTCCCATTATGCCCTATGGGGGCAAAAATGGGAATGGGGAAGTGCCTAGGTGAATGGGGAATTACCGCCCCCGCTCACCTTGGAGTAGGGCAGTAATTCCGCCATCCACCAAGGCGGACACGGTAAAATACCGGCGGCAACCATGACGCTAATAGCGCCATGGTTACCACCTACCGTGTAATGAAGCCCTCAGTCTTCAAAAGAAAAAACGATTTTAGGTAATATTTCAACTTCAATTGTCTGTAAGGGTCAGTATTCTTATGGATTAACACAGAGATACTTTCTACTGCGGTCGGGAAAGTAAAAGTGTTCACATGTGACCTTTCTTTGTTGTTATAAGTTCTTGCAACAAGTTGTGAATGTTAGCTTCATAGTTTTAGAGACTTTTGAAAACATTTCCCCTGTAATTGGAAACACGCGACCACTCCGATGAGGTTTAAACATTCAACAACGGAAAACGGAAGGCTTTTCTTTATTTATTTTAATTATTTTATTTTAATTTCTTTATTTTTATTTAAGCATTTAGTTAAATTACAAACTTTTGCTTTTACTTTGGTTCCCTATTCATTAGCCAAGAGATAACATTATGTATTTAAAACTTCCCATTCTACTCTCTCTCCTCATTAAATTAGACACCAGTCCTTCATATGTTCCTTACAGATTGATTCAAAATTTCATATAGAAGCGTCACATCTCTTGGCTTTTCAAGTAGTTTGGGGTGATGTTAGGAGATGTTAGGAGACCGTGTCAGGAGTTCTGAAAGGGTATGTGTCTTGTGCACCACTCTGCTTGTTTCTGTTTCTGACCAGTCTGCACACATGAGCGCAATCTTAGACCTCTTTGGGTTGGCACATAAGGATTCAACTGTCATGTTGAGATTCAACAGAATTTCTACACATTTGTCCCTCCAAAGTATCAGGGGCCAGAAAGTAATTCCTTCACCTTCAATTTTGATGATCCTGTACTGTGGAGGACAATCGGTCTATACCAATTTATGGAAGGTTGTCAAAGATTTCCAGATGATTTGCGAATGCTTTGTATGTCGGCCCAGTTCATGCTTAATAACAGCCATTGGGACCGATTTCGGTAATCTCAGCACTCGTTTCCAAAATATTCATTGATTCATTTTCATCCGCAGGTTATCAATCCAGGGCTGTTTGCTACTATCCGAGTTGATGATTATTGTGCCCAGATATTTTGTGGATTTTATTGTTTTCATTTTCGTGTTGCCCAAGTACCACTTCAAGGATTGTCCTGCTTTTGCGCACAGATCTTTGATTTCCAAAATCTCAGATTTGCTGATGTTATCTTTTCTTTTTGTTCATTCTGTTCTGCGTAGGATGATGGATTGAAGAGCGTAAAATTTTCGTTGTAACCCCAATGGTGTTCTGTCCAACAACACAAGGTCATCCGCATATAGTAGGTGGCCCAGAGGCTGACCATTAATCCTTGGAGAGCAAGATCTGCTAGGTCCGAGCATTCCTTTCATATCCATGATATAAAAGTTATACATGATTGATGCCAAGAGGCACCTTTATTTTAAGCCCCTACTAGTTGCTATTTCTTTTGTTAGGTTGCCTGCCTGGTCGAGCCTGATCTGCAACAATGTCTCGGTATGTAGTGCTTTAATGGCTGCCAAAAAGTCTTTAGGGCAGCCTTTCTCTTTCATTTTCGACCAACGGATGTTTCTGTTAACTTTGTCAAAAGCTGCCTCCATATCTATACAGGCTATAATGAGTTATTCATTTCCATTTAAGATCTTCATTTTTAGGAGGCTTATTTAAAGAAGATTCACCCCAAAGTCCACTTTTTCGGCAAATCAAGTTCGTCTAGGATCGAAATTTCCAGAGATTGTTATCCACTTTTTCATGCCTTTAAGTAGTATTCCTGCATACATTTTCCCCAGCACGTCCAGCATTGAAATTGGGTGGTAAGTTCCTGGTTTCGTTCAATCCCCATTTTTACAAATGTTGACCACTACTGCCCTTTTCCATGAGTCGGGAATCGCTCTTAGTTGATTGATTCTGCTGAACAAGACAAATCAGAAATCAGGCCACAGCTCTAGGGCTCCCTCAGCAGGACATTTGTCATGCCATATTGGCCCGGTGCTCTGGAGGCGCTGGCTTTTGAGATGATGTACTTTATTTCTTCTCTATCGAAGTCTATAGACCATGGATTTAGACTCTGACTTTTCTTCAGGTGTGATTTCTAATGCAGTGTTTTGTCCATAAATCAATTCAAAGTGGTCCATCCAACCGGCTTCTTGGATTGGATTTAACTGTAGGGCACCATTATCATTCTTTTTGCCATTTAGAAGGGACCAGAAGAATTTGTGATTTTTGTTATTTCAGGCCATCAACATGTATTCTGAGTCTCTTTGATACAAAGAATCTCTATAGGATTTCACCAAATTTTCTATATTGTTGTTTACGGACCCTCTTCTTCTCCATGTTGATAATGCAAGGGTCCATGTTAATAATCTAAGGTCCTTTGCCAGTTGTTTCTTTTTTTGCAATCCCTTCATCAAAAACATGCTTTCTCTTAAACAAGGGTGTGCCCCCTTTCTGAGATGTTTCTCTGAATACAAGAAGGCACGATTCGTAATCCACACCTTGTTCCCTGGCTGATTGCCATTTACACAGGGCTGTTTTCAGTACAGGTAGTGATTTAGAATCAACCCTTAACCTGTTTTGCCCGTTATGTAGGCTTACCTTACCTGGCCACTGATTTCCAACACTGTTGGTATACTCCTTTCCTGTTAGACTCCATGAGTTTAAAATTAGAGGGTTATGATCACTCTCCAAGGCTAACAAAACCTTCAAGGAAATCACCCTATGAAACGTTGGGCCTTCAACAAAGAAGTAGTTAATTGTGCCACTTGCTCTCGGAGAGGACCATGTTTTTGCCCCATCAGATCACCCTTAACCTGCTCATTGACCATTCTTATGTTTCTGTTCCTGGTTTCTTCCAACCACTTCCCAGAGCTGATGTTCTTATCGTTATTGAGGGAGGACTTTTCATCCCTCCTTGAAACACCCAAACAATTAACATTGAGGTCCACACAGATGATTATCCTGGGGTCTTCCAGTTCAGTTCTTAGGTCATCTATCCATTTCATTGTCAACTGGAGGAAGGAATTTCCCTCTCGAATGTTAGAATTCCAGTATAAATTGAAGATCACTTGTACTCCCTATCTAGGGTTCGGGGATTCCTTTAGTTTTATTAGAACAATTTGCATTAGCGATGAGGGATTGATCACTCTCAGCACTTTTCCTGTGGTTCTGTTGTTGATGAACGTAAGCAGGCCCAATGATGGGCTCCCTTTATTTCTTTTCACTGCCTTATTTAAATATCCGGTGAAACCATCTAATACTGGTGTCTCTCTAAGCCAGGATTCTTGCAGGCCTAATATGTCCAGACATGTTAACTTTGTGTCCAAATGTTGGAACAGATGGGTGAAGCCTCTTGTGTTCCACGAGGCAATTTTACACCCTCGAGTAGATATATTCCATTCGGTCTATTCTTTTGCAGGTTGTGCCAGGGCCATTGCTAGCCAATCCCATGATTTCTCCATGGCTTTTATGGTTTCCAATCTATCTTTTTTCATGTTATCTAATATTGGCTTGTCCTGTGACCTGCCTTTGATGACGAACCGTATGGCTTCTGGCCCATGTAGTCTTGTTGGAGAGTATCTTCCTGGTTTTTCATGCTCTTCCTCATCGTTCAAATCAAGTTTTTTATGATCTCTTCTCCAAGGTATTAGGGGCTTTTTCTTTATCTCACCTTGGGGCTAAGTGTCTTGCAGGCACAGCTTTAGGTCAAAATCCAGAGCCCTGTGACAACCCGTGACCCAAAACCCCACTGGCATGGTCACATGCCAGGTAGGGTTAGGACTCAGGGTTCACTTGGGGCCCGTAGGGCCTTACATTATCATCATATACTCTCCTGGAGTCAGTCCTGGTGCCTTTGGCACCAGGATCATGTTCAGTTTGGGACATTGTCTTGAAGAGACTACTTTTTCTGTGAAGGCCTGCAGCCAACATGGAGGCACCCACACAGTCTAGTTCCTAAGAACCAGACTGTGCGGTGCAGTGTTTTAGGGTGTGGTAGCCCGGACTACTTTACCTGGACTACTTTACAGAGGGCTATATAAACCACACCCAAGCTACAGAGCGTGCTTCGCGTTATTCTGCAGCCAGCAGCGTGACGCTCATTGTGTTCAGAGGCCCGCACCTGGCGATCCTTGAATAGCGGACCTGCAGAGGAGACAAAAGAACATCATTAGCAGTCTCTGCTTACCTGCAACTTTCCATCTGTCGATTCCTGCTGCTCGCGGTCTTCCATCCAGTCGGCAGCATCAAAAGGACACCACGCACGCACCGGAACAAAGCACCTGCAGGGACAGAGAAAGAAGGACAACGTTAAAACAGGTTACTCACGGCATTCACGGCATTAATCACAAAATCCTCACCTGGCTGGGCATTTCTTGACCCGTTCCGCTCCAGAAATCTTCACACGACCAGAAAGACCATCGCGATCTGAAAAGGAATAAAGAATACAGGTTAGCAAGAAAAGACATTACCACGCCGCACTTCGCACTTAACCTATCATCCACCATACGCTCCTGCGTCCATCATCCTGACAGGAGCCTGATCCAAGTAGCGCACCCACCGAACCTCCGTGCACCTAAGGGGAAACAAACAAAGAAAAGACATTAATAGCAAGAAAGGAAAGCAAGGACATTTTAAGACTGCTATAACCAGACTTACCTCCTTTAAGACACTTGAATTGGTTAGTACCAGTGAAGTTAACTTGGTCACTTCAACCTGCAGAAAACTACGCGCCCCTGCACAAAAGTCAGGACGGAGAGCACACCAGACATCATAACAAGGCACGACCGCCATAGAAAGCATCGTCCAGAATCGGGAAGGTCCAGGGGGAATCCGGCAACCAGGACATACGGGTGTCCCCGTGGATACCAGGTGAGCGTAACAAGCCCTTAGATCATCAGTTGCAGTTGTCATTAGAGATATTACTGCTTGAGACTTAATGTGGAGACAGACCCTGTCATTTTCCTTTTCACTAGGAAAGGCAACGATTTTGATGGCTTTAGGTTCGATGACTCTGAGTTGCGGCACACTATGCAAAGGAGTCATCAGCGTTTTGGATTAAAGCGCTATATAAACATAATAAATACAATACAATACAATTATGTTTGCACGGTTCATAATTAAGCCATCATTTGCTTTCAACATTCACTCAATTAGGATTTTATGTGTACTGGTTCCCAACTCTGATGCTTTCTCTGGAAACTCGAATGTCGTTGTGACCGAGGGTGGTCCAGCTGCCAGCTCGTTTTTGGCTTTTCTTTAGGCCTTATTTGAGAACTTCTTTCTTGTCTTGATTGATCCACCAAGGTCTCCATTATGGGTTGTTGTGGCACTGCCACATTCAATGTGTCAGCCAGATAGGCTCTTTTTACTTCTAGGGTTTCAAAATGGTAGCTTTTTTCAGGAATTCCTATTTCGCATTCCTCCTTATCTGAATCAGCTATGGTAATATTACATAGCACGTCACCTTCTGTAAGAACGGAATCTTCATCCTCATCAGTAGAACATTGTAAGATGGGGATCAGAAGCTCCTTCCAAAGTTAGGCTTCCAGCTTCTCTTTGGGGTAGTGTCGTCCAACTTTCTCTGGAATGTATCTCTTGTCTCTTTACAGACTTGTTAGAAGAGTCCTTACCGACACTAGTAAGTGTGGTTTTATTTTGACAGTGTTCCGCTGTTGTTCTCAGATTTCGAATACAATTTCTTGAAACTTCACTGGCCCCTTGTTTACATCATGGCAGGTTTATTGACTTTTTTATTTTTGGAGCCATAGTTTTGGGCCTTGCCCCAGCCCCCATTGTCTTAAACTCCTGTGAGGCATCTAGGTCAAAGATAGAGAAGACTTCCTGCATTGCATTTATGGTTCTCTTTGTTGGTGATTGACCTTCATTTACCCTCCATATTTTTGGCATTATTTGACTGTGTTTAGTTTCTCTGATACTCATCTGAGGACAAATACTGTTATTCATTGGCAAGACCAGCGACTGTGGATTTGTGTCTGTCTCTTTAATGTGGCCCAAGGAGCTACCTCCTCTTATGTTTGACGCTTCCATCTCCTGTTGCAGGTCACGGTGGTCCTCAAGAGTTTCTGTGTTGGTTTGAACTGAAAGGCTTGTCTTCTTGTTTCCAACATCTGGTGTTCTCAATAATTTAAGAGTATCCCTGAGGCAAGACAGGAAAGATTTTTCATCTTCTCTTGCCTCCTCTATTAGGTCAATTAAAGTTTTAATAATAACACTTTCAGACTCTTTTTCTCTTACTCTCTTCTCTCTGGCTGCCTCAATGTGCAACGCGATGAAGATCAGCTTGGACTGCTCAATGCAATCAATGTTGTCTGGTCCTTATAGTTTTCATGAACAGATTCGTTCAATTTAAGAAACGGTGACAAGTTTATGGAGACCATTGAACCCAATGCTTCTTGCAGATTTGTACACTGTTCTTCCTGAGTGAGATGATTAAAGGTGGACCTCCTTTCTTAATCCAAGGGTTTACTATGCAAGCGCTGTCCACCCTTGTCCCAATTTTTCCTTTGTTGAAGCTCATCTCTGTCCGGGCCTTCGTTGTCAGTATCCTCTCAGTCATTCATAGAGGTGGATCGGGAATATCCTCTCCTTACAGAACTCGGAAAGCTCCAGGTGGTGCAGAACAGTACGATTAGATCCATCATGGGGTTACGAAAGTTTGCTCATGTATCAGAGATAAGAAGAAAGCTCCACTGGTTACCTATTGCAGAAAGGATTGAATTCAGGTTGCTTACCATTATGTATAAGCCCCTCAACGGGTCCTTTCCCGCTTACATCTCTAACAGATTGAAGTATAGACGGGGAGTGTGCACCCTTCGCTCGAATGGTGATAAAAACCTGGAAATTCCAATAACTTCATTGCAACTGGTTAGAAGGGGCGCGTTTTGTGCAGCTGCCCCGGCGAGGTGGAAAACTCTACCCTTTGGCCTTAGAAATTGCCCGACACTCGAGCTATTCAGAATAAACTTAAGACACACCTATTCAAATAAGGGGACCATTTTATTCCTTCAATCTGACTGTTTCCTATTGATTGTCTTCGGGCGCCTGTATGCCACCGGGCCACTGTGGTCACGCCTAACAAATAACTTAAAGTAAAGTAAAGTAATGTAAAGTAGAGTAAAGTAATCTGATGCTCCTTGAGGGTAACCTTATCCTGAATGGTTGACCCCACTGCTATAGTGCTCAGGATATTTTTTGTTCCAGCTCCTCCGTCACATGCAAGTTTCACCTTTTTTCCCCGGGCCACAGTTGATATAGATCCATCAGGGTCCACTTCTACAATTGTTTGTTTTGCCCCTTTTAATGATGTCTGCTTCTTTTCTTGATTATGGTGTAGAGCCGGTGCATTTTCATTGCTAGACACCTGCTCCTGAGTCCCAGTGCCAGGGACCTCTTCCTCTTGCAAGCCGCCAGTGATCTGCTTATTTTCTCTGGCAGTTGTTTAACCTATGTTGCAGGTCATTTCCTGGCTACTTGCCACAATAGTCAACATCATGGGAGGTCAGTCAGTGGACAGTTGCGTTCGATGGACACTTTCCCTGGGCTCCGAGGCTTGGTCATATACAAGATCTCCCCTGTCTGATGGAAGTTGATTGCTCTCAGATATTTCACTGGGCAGTGGGTGCTATCTTTTCTCACTAGTCACACCACATGGATCCATGCCCACTAACAAATCAGCATCCATTATATCTTGCCAGGATTCTTCTTGGTTTTCGGGATTGTCATTTTTATCTTTTACCTGTTTTGGGTACAGTTGTCCCCACAACACCGAGGCAATCTCTTTTGGTTTAAAATGCCATCTTATGACCTTGGCATCTGAAAGGGATTTGCACATTTGTTTGGGTACAGACACCCTGGTTTCCTTGACAATAGGCGGTCTGGTTCCCTATTTGGCGACAGAGCCCACATGGTCACAGGCTGAAGCTGGAAAGATACATCAGCTACCTTCGCTCGATCTGATGCGGAAGGAGAAACTAAGGAGCAAACCGAGAGATCCGTATGGGGCTCAACGCACATCTTAGAATTTTCCCCTGTCGTGTTTTCAATTCCCGGAAAAGAAGACTTTTCTGAAACCTTGGCAGTTGTGGGCAGTTATTGAATGTCTAGTACTGATCTCTCCATTTGGACACATGAAGAGATCCTGAGAGGATGCCCATCGGTTTTTCTCACTGTCAGGCTGAGTGGGGGGTGTGACCGCTATTCTATGGCCCTCCTCTTCACTATTCTCCCACATTGCTGCTTCTAGCAATGGTAAGGGTTTATTGGCTTGCACATTCTTCAAGTTTAACGTCTCTATGTTTGCCACCAAGAGGGGAGATAAAAACACTGTTGGAGTCACAAGATGAGGAGTGGGCCTCATTACGGGTCTGGCGGTAGGCCTGCTGGTGATACCGGCGGCTTGCCGCCGGACCCAGGAAAAATTACCGGCACCTGACTTTCTCTGTGCCACCGGGCTATTCTGAGTCTGGCGGCCGGGATGTCAGGCACCGGTAATTTTGTAATTCCCATTGAGTCCGATATGGGAATGGGGAACACGGAAGCACCGGCACCGTTAATAACGGTGCCGGTGCTTCCATGAAACTCTGCATGCGGGTGCCATTCTGTCCGCCAGGTCTGACCCTGGCGGGCGGAATGGCACCAGCCCGTGGAGTTGTACTGTACCGGTCCGGAAACACCAGTACCGGTAGGCTTACTGGCACCAGTGTTTCCGTATCGGCACAGTCGTAATGAGGCCAAGTATCTTCTGATATCGAGGGAGGGGGCAAAAACACCATTGAAGTTTCAGGGTCGAAAGGGAGCAAAACAGTACCTTCTACCATCATCAGATGTGCAGACATTGCCTGTGGTAGAACCGCATCCGCTGCACAGCCGACTCCTCGTATTCCATCTTGCGGTCCCTCTTGGTACGCCATCCTCACCTGGCTCTGTGTTCTTAATGGCAGGCTGGAATCTGGTAGGGTGCGCTGCTCAATGACACCCATGGAACACTCGGCTAACACTCTGCCAACACTCTGCAATGCTCAGCGTCGTGAGCGTGGTATTTGACAGAGGTGCCCCGCCTCTAGGCAAAGGGCAGCAAAGAAAGACTTCAATGCAGGCAATGCAGTCAGGAGTGCAGGAAAACGCCACGGATCACAGGAAATCTCCTTTCTGCTTTCCAACTGCCACACTCTGCCAACACTCCGCTCCGATTCAGGAATGTTGTATTTGACAGAAGAGACCCGCGTCCAGGCACAGGCCAGAAAGGAAAGAGTGCAATGCAGTCAGGTGTGCAGGAAAACATCACGGATCACAGTAAATCGGCTTTCTACTTTACAACTGCCATACTCTGCCAACACTCTGCCTTCTCTTTATACGCAAGCACTATAGATGGCAGTACAAGTGTGTGTGATACATTTCCATTGTCTACAATAGTTTCACAGCAACAAACGACTTCTACTTGCTTCTGCTCTTACTCAGCCACTTTAGAGCTGGCAACAGATAAAAAAAAATGAAATATGCTACCTGGCCTCAAGCTAGGCATGAGTTTAAAAGTGAACATTGACTCCAAGCTTCACTCGCCGGCTCCAGGCAAACTGCGGTTGCGAGCTGCTTGAACTTGCCAACTTCTGCTTCTACGGCTTAGGCCCTCCTGGGACATACACCCTTCTACAGCACATGTGTCTGCGGTCCGGCCACGCCAACTTGAAGTCTCCTGCACTCCTCTGTCCCTCAGCTTGCTTCTTACCATGGGCCTCAGGCTTTAGCACTGCTCTACAATCACAGCCACTAGGTGCACCTGAGAAGACTTTTACTTTCAGCCTATCTCTCTCAGAGCAGCCACGGCAAAGCAGGATTTGTGTACACAGGACCCTCTCAGAACATGCCGGCAAATGCAGCTCCTTCTCCAGCTCTCTCCTTCATCCCCATCCTGCTGCAGCCTTTTATGCTTCTTAGGTGGGGAAATTAATTTCAGACGCAGGCTATTATTGTGAATTGCCTGACCCTGACAAAGGCTAGTAGGGCTGATTGCCTGTCTTCCACTTGTACGTGCCTCTTCAGCCCTCTTCTTTGTCTCAGTCCCAATGGGTTTCTGGGACATGTAGTTCACTTTATCAAAGTTAGATTCTCCCACTTCTTTATTTTGTCAAAGGCCATAAAAAGGGAGGGATTAAGAGGGTCTGTATCTAGCAGGCATCATCTGACTATAGGCTGTTTCCATATAATCACAATAACCTATGTCTCAGAGACAGCTTTGGAAAGTAGGGGCTGGTAACTTCCATCATGTCTTTTCTACTCCCCTACGTACTGGTATCAGAGCCGCCAGTTTCCAAGCGTGTGAAGGAGTCAATTTCGTGAAGCCCAGAAGACCAAAAATGGGTAACATTTCCACATTTTCCCTAATATTTTGAAAACATGAAGGGGAAAATAATCTGCATATTCAGCACGACACCTGATACAAGGGTGCTGCCTTTGACAATGTTGATCACTCTCATCTCCTTAATACTCTTTCTTCTTGGGCTCTGCGATTAAGCCCCTGCCTGGATTGAATCCTACCTTGCACATCACAAATGTTCTGTCTTCTGCAGCAACAACACCTCTCAATTCATTCCTCTAACTGTTGGTGATTCACAAGGCTCTGTCTTGGGTCCGCTCCTCTTTACACTCTGCCCATCTGCTCTTGGGGCACTAATCTCCTCCTTTGGGTTCTCGTACCAACTCTTCACAGATGACACCCAAATGGTCTTCTCTTTTCCTGAACTCTCCTCTGATCTCTCTATCAAAATGTATAGCTGTCTCTCTGCCATTAAATATTGGATGGCTTTGCACTATCTGATGTTAAACTCTACCCAGATAGAGGTACTCTTATTCTCTGCCAAAGCTCTCTCTCATCTCTTGCTCTGCCTATTCAGTTCCCGCCTCACACTCTCCCCTACTCTTCTTCAGCTAGAAACCTCTGCGTCATCTATGACCCTTCTCACACCTTCTCTACTTTCATCTCCAAAACTGGAACAGCAGGTCTCCTCAACCTCCTAAATATTAGGAAAATCAGGCACCTCCTTCCTTTCCACACTGCCAAGCATGTCTTAACCACTCTTATCTTCTCTAAACTGGACTACTGTGCCAGAATCCTCTTTGGTCTCCCCAACTATGCTTTCTGTCCTCTCAACAAGATCATTAATTTCGCTATCAGGACTCCCTTTGGACTCCTTCACTTCACATCTACTTCCTCATACCGTCACCAGGCTGGATAGCTGATGACGTAAAACAGGGACAGGTTTAAATTTCTTCTCCTGGTTTACAAATCTATCCATGGTAAGGCACCACTGTATCAATTCACCTCTGTCCAACTCTACAAGCCTTCTCGTAATTTCTGATCTGCTCCCTCGACTACCCTTGTGGCTCCTCACCCTCCCTGTGCTTCCTCTCGCTTCTGGTCTTTCTCTCTTCTTGCTTCACTTGCATAGCATTCTCATCCCGCAGACAACTAAGAAACAGTCCACACAGATTTGTTCAAGACCAAACTAAAAGCCTATCTCCTTGCCTCTGAGTTACCCTCTGAACCTACCTCTCACCTACCTGCTAGCTAACATTTTTCCCTCGCCTCTAGCCTGCCTCTGTCCCTCACTTCCTCTGCCTCCATTCTAGCACTTCACCCATCATGGTTACATCCTAGGCACAGAATACTGTACTGCCTGCCTACCTGCACTTAATCATTATCAATGTTGATTGCCGTTTATGTATGCCCATTAATGTATTGTCCCTCAAACTCACCCCATTGTAAGATGCTCACTGCTTCCCGTCAAATCTGGTTTCTTACCTATTGTATGTTCTTTTGTGATAAAAAGAGCATTGTTCCTCCTGTATATCAATAAATACATAAATAAATTATAGTGTGGGGTGTACTTTTACTGGGGTGTAGTACACTTGATACAAAAACCTGAAATGAAAAAACTTGAACCTGGCATTAATCAATACATATTTTGTTTGTGCCCAGATGTACGTCCATCTATCTTCAGCAATCGTCCAATCACTAGCCTTTTCCCGGGCCATTTGAGCCACTTCCATCCTCTCCCTTCATTCTTTATTCAACTTTACACATAGAATAGATACCAGCCTGCCCTCACCCTGTGCACAGACATATCATAAAGTATTTCTATTTCAGGAAGTTTATGAGGGAACGTGCCATAATTACTTATGAATGTGTTCCGTATTCTAAAATACAAAAATATATCTAGCAGACAATTGCCTCCCATCATCTTAAATGCTTCAGGCGTAATGAATTGCCTCAAGGAAATGGGTCCCCAAGCTACCCCCAACCGCGTCTCTGCCCAAAGATTCCACCAACTTGCACCTAGAATCGAACCCGGACTGTGGCCCAGACAATTCAAACCATATGGGCTGGGAGGGTGGCAATGCATAGCACTTAACATGCACCTTAAGATTATTGAGCTGATTGTGCCAAAAGAGGACAACCAGGCACCTTGAACCCAAAGCCCAGGGCTGGCACAGCTGGTAACGCTAAAGCACAGGATGATAGGCCACACATAATCATGAAACAAGGTCCCTGTTCACACACTATAAAAACGAAGGATGGTAGGGTTGGCACAGCAGGTATTGCTAAAGCACAGGATGGTAGCCCTGGCCGTTACACGTAATCATGAAATGGGGTCCTTGTCTCCCTCTCAAAGAACCTCTCTGCGGACGAGTACTTTGCACTTATCATATCAAGCACTTAAATCTCATGTTGAGACACATGAATTGTCCTGGTACATAGATGGAACCCAGGAAGTAATCATTGTTGTTTGTACAATGAACCTATTTCTCCCTTCACACACTGCACCTTCACAACTTAATGGAAAGCACAGCCTCACTCCACACACCATGCACACACACATACAAGACAAACACTCTTGCACATCACCTATGCCATAAGAATGAAGCTACTTTTCACAACAAAAATTTGAACTGAAGCTTCCCACATAACTCTCTATCGCATTAGACACAATCCCACCCTTATCCATAGTATGCCTCTGCAGCGCCGATACAAACTCCATTTAGCCATAGGTGACTACCAAGGTCTTGGCCACCCTCTCGTAACTATAATGGCTGAAATTCACACACGCATTATAGCACCTCCCAAAACCTTTCCCAAATGTCTGGACCCCGGTCCATCTGAGGGCGTTTAACCAAAAGAATGTTGGGGCCATAATTATGGCGAAAGACACTATAACAAATGATAAATGAATGAATGAATGAATATAGCCTTTCAGATACACCATCAATATATTCATAAGTAATAGGGGCAGACAATGATCTTGACTGCCTAATTTACCCTCCATTCTTCCTTATGCATGACAGGTACAGGCCAAACCATTTATTTAATCTGTTCTTTTTAAAACCATAAAGCATCATGGATGCATCAAAAGGATAGAGTGTGCTTTAGCAGATAAATAATAACACTCATAATCTAACAAAGCAAGTCCACCCTCCTGTAGTGGTGCCGCCAGCTTTTCCTATCCAACACTGGCTCGCTTCCGGGTCCTGAGGAACTCTAGAAAAATACTTTTCAAAGTACGGGAAATAGTGTTAGGGATGATCAATGGGACTTCAAGGAAAAGACAGAGAAACTTAGGGAGACCAATCATCTTTAAAAAGTGCAATCCTACCTATCAAGGATAGGAGTAATCCTTTCCATTAATCCACCAGCGGTTTCAAGTTGTTGACCACTTTCCAACATTTATCGTTAAACAATATAGTGGAATAATGAGAAATTTCAATCTCAAAATATCGAGTGTTGTCTATTTAAATCCTAGGCTGTCTTGAAATCTCCTCTGTCAGAGGACAAATCACAGATTTAGTAAGATTGACCTGATGTCCCGAATAATTACCAAATTTGTTTACATGACACATTATAGGGCCAAGGTTCTGTTGCTCATATTTTACAAATACATGTTGTCTTCGTATAGTGAGACAATCAGTGGGAGTGTGTGGAGTTGCAAGCTTCAATGAACAAGCTGGTCCCATGAAATGGCTGTGAGAGGTTATATGGCAAGAGCAAACTGCATCAGTGAAAGGGAACAGCCCTGCCTCATACCACTCCTAGTGGGAAATTGTCAGATAAGCAACCGTTCACATTGATAGAGTTCAAGGTTTGATTACGTCAACACTACCATCAAACTATAATTTCTTCTGTTATGGTTTACCTTGCATGCTCTTCATGACTCTGCATTTCACCTATTCTATTGTGGTGTGCCTCTGCTTGTATCTCCTCCTTTGTAGTTTGACTTTGGTTCATTCCTTAAGCCTTTTTTGTAAAGCTCTCATTGTGGTTTAATAGTTTTATGCATGCCTACTCTACCTATAATCTTTATGTTGCAAGTGGGACCATTCATGTACCCCACCCCGTTTCTCGCCCTAGTCTAGTCAACGGTTATTGCCCAGTCTTATTACACCATATGGTCCTCTGTCTTATTGCTCTGCCAGTAGTTCTCTTTGTCTGGAATATGCTAAATTATGACACCTCCTGAATTCCTTTGTTGAGGTTTTGTGAGGAGACCTTTATGAACTGTTTTTGCCTGTGTATTTTGACAAGGACTGTCCGCCCAATAAGATACTGCTGTTTTGCTCCATGATGACTACAGCCTCAAACCTCTTCAGCCTACATGTCACTTTGGACAGTAGTAGACTGCTTTCTATAATGTTAGTTGTGACCATTCCCATTGTCGAACCCATCTGGGAAGGTCTTTTAACAATGAGGTCCCCCTTCTCTGAACAACCGTTGAAGATGTGGCCAGAAAAGAAGTTTAAGGGCACTGAAATATTGGATGGGCTTGTGGCCTGTGGTCTTTCATCTCAGCTGCAGCAAAACTGTGTTCCCTTTAACCTTTCCACCTAATGTGCTTTACAGTCACTTCTCCCATAGTGGGAGCCTTTCCCTATGGCTAGGGAGGTAAGCCTGATATGCAACATTCCTTCTATGTGTGGCGTTAAGTGGGACCTCGCAGGGAGCGACTTCCCTCTTGGGGATAAGGACTCCCTTTCCAAAGAGGAACTCCCTTTTCACTATCCTCAAAAGCCCAGTACAACTGCATCAGTTGACAGACAACTGGACTTCTCTTACATCTGCTATTGTAATGTAACTACAGAAGATAAGTACCTGCCTGGTACTGTTAAGAGTTAGAACATAGGAGTGATAAAGAATACCTGCCTGTTAACCACTGAGACACAAAGGCCATAAGGAGTCATGAAGGGTATAGCTTCAACAAAAAGAAAGGACTATGCTGAGAAACTGGTGAAGCCTCAGCGTTGTGTAATAAAAGTGAGAGGAACAAGAGAATGTCAGAATGAGACCCGGGAGCTACAAACCAGCTGAGAATGGAGGCTGGTGACTTGGGGAGAACGTTGCTTTGCCTGGCAATGTGCGAGAGGAGGTGCCAGAGGTGCACGCAGGGGGAGACCAACAGGAGGAATACTGTCCCACGCTTGTAAGTCCCGGTAGCAACATCCAAGAAGAGGTGAGGAGAAACCCCAACACGAAACTGTTTAAACAAAAGCACACTGAAGACGGATAGAGGATGATATGCCTGCTGACAGGAGAAACCATTAGGAAGAAGAGAGAAATAAGTGGTGGCGTGAGAGGGCAG
The DNA here is from genome assembly GCF_040938575.1 of Ambystoma mexicanum. NCBI lineage: Eukaryota > Metazoa > Chordata > Amphibia > Caudata > Ambystomatidae > Ambystoma > Ambystoma mexicanum. The sequence goes on along the minus strand of NC_090935.1, from coordinate 1,192,073,770 downwards.
AGAGGCACAAACCCTCTTTTCACCAATACCACGAATCAACACAGAGGTGTGTCCAACAAAGCATAGTGCATTGACAGTGAAGTCACCCTGACCGAAGGGATCCAAATGTCAACCCAGTGACGCAGCCCAAGTACAATAAAGGTAACAGGGAGAACGGGATACCCAGGAACAGGGCATGTGTTACGAGTATATACAAAGACCAAGAAAGCCTGAATATAATGATTGGAGTGGATCTACTCATCCCAGTGGGGAACGCAGAGTTGAAAAGGCTAATACTTGTCCCAACCATAAGCAGAGTGAGAATTTTTCAGGGGCTCATCATACTCGTCCCAATGAATGGCAAAACCATCAGAAAGGTAAGAGTCAAACAGGGACTTAACCTACTCGTCTCAGTGAAGAGATAAATAACAAGAGGAGAGAGAGCTGTTTTGAGAATACGCGTGTTTATCCCAAAGAAGAAACTATTTTTTTGAAGAATAACACATATTCAGAGACTTAGTATGAGTATCATATTGGAGGGCCAAAGACCATGCAAAATTATACTGTTATTGGGTACAGCACACAGATATTAATGGGAAGAACCAGTGACCAAGGGGAGATCATAACTGGGAGACACATGGTGGAAGTTCATCCAAATATCAAGAAAACACAAAAGAGAAATTTGAGGAACCAAGGGAACCAATACAAAAGGGCCTGGAAAAGCCCCTTAAAGAACTGAATTACTTGGTGCAAGAGATAGCGAAAGGCTAGCTGAAGATATTGTATTGAAGAGGACTTTGCTAAAAAAACAACCCAGGAGAAGGGAGTCATTCACCTGGTCTTTAGGTGTGTAGTATTAGGGGTAGGGTCAGCCCAACTTAGCTTTGGTTGGAGGGCAGACCTTTGTTGTAGACTTCACCATTGATGACAAGCACCCGAGTTTAGCTATGTTAGGAAAGAAAACCCATAAAATAGGGAGATCTAGGTATTTTCTTTATTATTTTCAAATAAACCTTTTTGAGAATGGCACATCTTAGTCTGTCTCCTCCTTCTGACCTACCACAAATGGCAGACACTACTAGTCCTCTAAAAAAGGCAGCACCGCCTTTAAAAGTACATACCTCCCAACAGGTTATACTCAGAGTTGCCCCATACCTTCTCACATTCGCCATCTCTTTGGAAGGGTGAATCATCCAATTCCAGCATCAGTGGGCGACTTCACATCTGTCAAATGAAGCCTTTTCGTACTCTTAGGGCCGCACCACCAATCAATTTTTCAGCATTGACTGGAATGGATATCCGCAGAGCAGTAATTGTTTTTATTTTCTTCTTTTTCTTCGGGCTGCTTGCTAGTTTTCCCCTGGTGTGTTGTCATGGCAAACCAGGCACTTACTTATCAATTTTCGGCACTGATCCCCATTTGCTCTACTTGGAGTGCCTGAAGCCTGGTCATTCCTGCATTGCCTGCCACTCTTTCCCATCAAACTCTCTAGAAGAGACATTGCAGGTGGGAAGAAATATTTGCTGCATTGCCACTGGATCTCTGGTAGTGGTTTGTCATATTCAAAGGGAAAACAGGTAAGCCGCCTTTTTTTCCCTTCAGCACCCGAGTCTGGCTACTCCTTTCAGGAAGTACCTGTATGTGGGAATAACGGTCCTTCTGTGGCTAGTCACTGCACTACTGGAGGCCACACAGCGGCCCTACAAGGTCTTATAGGTGACATCACTATAGGTCTTCAAAAATAGCAGAGATCAAGCACAGTGTTTTAAATAAATTGTAATTTCATATTCATTCAGTTTTTGAGTGTATAGGGTTCTTGGGAGAATGTACTGACTCTGGTATCGGAAGTCAGTGATATATATGTGAAACAAACCAAATGCCCATGGGTAATGGACACTCCCGCCGTGCTGTAACGCTATTTCATTGGAATACTATATCGACACGGCCATGACAGATGGGTAATGTGAAGAACTAGGCATCTCCATACATGCTAGTATCAACAAGGATTGGTGCATAGCGAGACCGTTGAGCAGCGCTTGCTAACCTACATACACAGATACATCGCCCTTACCGGCACTGCCACCTAGTTAGCGGGACACTGTACTTCACTCCTTTGACGAGTACATGAAATTTTGGCATCGCTGACAGTATATTGAAGTCGAGTCCCAAAGACAATAAAACATCTCGGAATATTGATGAGGTGAAACTTCACTTTGGGCCAACCCACCAGCCATTATCTCAAGAACAACTACCCATTATCTCACATCGGTATCAGTAATTGAGACACCAGACGCAGTGAATTCTGAAAAATGGATGAAGGACTATGATGAACGCACTAGAATTGTGTATCTTATTGGATTACCAAAAACTGTGAATTACTTTTTTGCTCCTGAAGAAGAGAGACTTCTCTCGAAACACGTAGAGCTTTATTCCTCCATTTATTTTTATCTAATTAATTTACCTTTGTCTCTCATGTGATTGAACACAAATGTATACTTTGAAAACGCTGTTGCACAAATCAAACCAAGGTTACACTTGAACTGTGAAATATAATTTGCATTTGATGAATTTCATGATGTACATGATTGAAATATGCAATCTCTCCTTGAATAAATTACTTTAGTTGAAATAGATGATTAATACAATTTGCAAAACTGGACTATTTCTTGAACTTACATAAAGTATTTTTGCTATCAGATTGAAAGCACTTGTTAAATCCTGACTGAAAGTTTACTTTCAGTGCCTGTAGTTGTGAAGGGGACAGGAGTGTCCATTGACCGTGGGCATTTTGTTTGGTTCACATCACTATATGTCTTGCCAGGCCTATCACCAATAGAACCACTGATGCGCCTTCATGGCCTTGTACTGGGTCTCCACCCATAGTGACAGTTCAGCATCCACAGCTGCTGTTAGCGGAGCATCTTCCAAGCCCAGCACCCTGAACCAGAGTATGTGGTCTCTGATGCTGTTACTGGGTCACAGGCTGAGGGGTATGCAAAGGGTATTCCAGATGTGGGGCCCGAGGTTGCGATGTTTAGAAACTCAAGCCTCACCTCGCTGACAACAGCAGATGAGCCCGGAACATGTCTCGGGCTGCTTGTGGTTTTGTGCAGAAAGGGTGTCACCAAGCAGTTTGGGCTCGACTGCCCGGGCCCTTTTGGTGTGTGCCCAAGCCTGATTTCCATATGGTCTTTACCTTAATGGCATGGCATTCTGAAAAACAATGGTTTCGAACATTGCCAAGAGCAATGGTGCAATTGTGCTACAGGGTGATCCTCAAATGGTAACAAACTCTGACATGTCACCATTGGCTAGTCGGGTTCTGGTTTTTGGACTTTCAGACTGTGGCTGTGCAAGTTCCAATATTTCCTCCAGTATTCCCCACACCACACACCCATGATGATCTGCATTGCCAGGTTTTTGAGCAAAAGATGCTAGGTCACCTTGGTCCCACCTTGGAAAACACACACATCATACATGTAGTCAGAAACGAAACTACCAGAAACCTGTATAGGAGCAAGTGACTCCATCCTATCGCTGGTCTTAGTCAGTGACGTCAGTCCTTTACTATGGTTCTTGGATCATGTGCTTTCTTTTATTTCACACTTGGCTAACTTGTTCATTGAGATTAGATTGAACCGTGCTGCACTTATTTGGCGGCTATTGGGGCTTACAGAAGTTTGGTCATTTTTACCTTCTCTGTTCCCAACCCCCAGCAGATCATAAAACAACATTTTGATTGATGAGTAGGTACTATCCACTGGTGAGAGCTCCTTACTCGGTGTGGGACCGAATATGGGCCTATCCGCCTTATCGCGCACACACCTTTTAACCAGGGGGTCAAGTCCTAAAAATTAAAGTGTGGGGACTCCTCAACAAACGCAATTGAATGCGACATCGCCTGAAATTAGCATATCAAGGTGAAATATACACATTTCATTAAATTGGCTTTGCAAAACCACCCAAATTGCACAGGATGAATGGAATTTGCCTTACATAAAATCAACACACAAACAAAACCAAGAGAGGATATTTTCCTCTAATAGTGTTTTTGAAAACATTAAAAGGTGTGCATGTTTTAAACTCCACGAACCAATACAAATATTCTCATTGGGACTTGCAGTACTGAAATGTGACATTTCACCTTTAGTTGGTTGTTATTTTTCATCAGGTTATATAGTGCAATAGTGAAGTCTCCAGCCTACAAACCTGACTGCGGTTTGATCCCTGAGGTCATCTTTAATTCATAAATTCAAAGAGGTCATTCAATGTTTCTCATTTTAGGTGGGGAGACTGAGTTCGCCCTCTGAATAAAGTGGGTGGACTCCGTTCCCCCGCTCGTACCCTCGACTTGAGCCCTGCTTTTAACCCAGTTTATTAAGCTGGTTGCTTGAAGGACTTCTTTCTTCGTTGCTGTGGCATTGAGCCAGTGAAATGTAGACTCTGAGTCTGAACTGTACATGGTTTTTCATAGACAAAATGTTGCTCTCTACTCACTCTGTGTTTCTCCTGAAGGCTGCCTTTTCATATCAATGAGGAAGTTGCCCTTTACACACTTTCCTCCTTAGAAGGATGCTGAACAGACACAGCACACACTGAATGTTCGCTCTTCACATAACCTTTATTAGGATTGTACTAACAATCACTTTGTCACATTTGGTGGTTCTCAACCAGTCAAAAAGCTTCCTTTACAAGATGGGTAATATGACATATCTCAGAATCTTACAAGTCACATGTCAGCATCCCTCCTAAGGCTTTAAACTCTAACGCAATGTGAACAAAAGCTTTGAAAGGTATGTTCCCTGGGCAGTAAACAGCAAAGCTTCTACTTAGGTCTTTTGTAAGCACTGCGGCATAGACACTAGCATTTAGTCGATGGTGAGGTTTGCTTGAGTTGTCCTTTAGAACTTGTTTGGCTAGGGTGGTTCTTCCATGCAGGAAGTCCTTCTTGGTATTTCGTTCATAATTATAGAGGAATGGAGATGAGACATAGGAGTAAGTTAGTTCTCTCTGTAGGGACTACTATGCTGTGCTGCGAAAAAACCTCTCCTTCGTTGATAGACCAATGTTGGGATGTGAGGTGCCTGCCATGAAAAGGAAGAGACCTCCGAATGCCAGGAGAATGTGCCCCCAACATTAAATGGAAGATCTAGGTCATGTGACCTAAACCCCACCCACCTGTTAATCACTGCTAATCCTTTGGTGCCTTCTTGTTTTGCTACCCTGTTTTTTCCTTATTTAAGCATCCATCCGGCCTCTTTTCTTTTTCATTTGGTGAGCTGGTGCAAGTGGATCTAGGTCACATGACCTAACCCCCCTCACCCGCCTGTGAATTACTGCTAACCTTTTGGTGCCTTCTTGTTTTGCTGCCTTGTTTCCCTCTATTTAAGCAGACTTTCAGCCTCTTTTCTTTCTCAGTTGGTCAACTGGCGCAAGTGGATCTAGGTCACTTGACCTAAGCCTCACCTGCCTGCTTAGGCCTGCCCATTCCTTTCCCTTATTAACTGTTAGTTCACAGGGCATCTATCACCTGGGTGTCCAAAGAGAAGGGCAGTCGAAGAGAAGGGCAACACCTGTTTGATCCTGTTAGGGACTGTTATGGGCCAAGGGCCAGTTACTCTGCTTGTGCTACACCAGGTAAATCTCACCATATGTCTCCACTCACCACAACCCATCCCCATCCTCTCCAGGGATCGCACAGCCAAATGCCCAAATTAGCACTGGACAGAGCTACCCTGGCAAACCTCATCAATATCCCCTACACACTCAGTATAGATGTGGTCGGGGCTCTCTAGCAATCACTGCAATTATCAGCAGAGAATACTTGGGCCCATCAAAGACTACCTGCCACAAGAACGGAAAACTCAGCCATGGAGAAAAGTTACTGGCCCTCATTACGACCCTGGCGGAAAGCAACTGACCTGACCGCCATAGCGTAAATAGCGTTTCCGCCATGGCACGACAGAGTAAAGTGCGGCTAATTCTGACCCATCGGGCACGAGCAGTACGCCTTGGCGGAAGTGCAAAGTCCGCGATGGCGGAAATGTCCCCAAAACGCCCCTCACCGCCGTCGTACGGCGACCTAGGTGCAATTCCGCCACCGGACATAGCGGTCACCGTAAAGAGCGGCAATCGGAAAATACGGTGACCGTAAATATACGGAAACGGAAGCAAAAACATGGTCCCGGAACGGGAAACAGCACGCCGTACACCTATAAAATCAGAACATTCACACAACCATTAAAAACACTACCCTGAGAGACATCCCAACCCGTCATCCACCCTAGTGAAACCAAAACAATGGGAAAAGTAGCGAAAAAAGCGTGCGACCGCAAGCGGCAGGTCCACTTCTCACGTGAGGAACTCACGGTGCTCACAGAGACCCTCCAGGAGAATGCTGCCGTCGTCTTCTCGACGCAAATGACCAGGACGGCACTTGCGAACAAGAAGGCCATATGGGCCCTGGTGGCACAGCGGGTAAGTGCGGTGGGGACCGCACCCCGCAACCCACAGCAATGCAGAAAGCGATGGGACGACTTGCGGATACGCGTACGGAGCATACTATCCGCCAACCGTAACATTGCCACAGCTACCGGGGGAGGATCGGAATCACCCATCAAGCTGACCCCCTGGGAAGAAATCTGTGCCTCCACCATTGGAATGGAGACCATAGAGGGAGTCGGAGGGATGGAGAAAGGAGTGCAGACATCCGAAGAATCAGGTAGGTGGCCCAAATAAAACTATGCTAAAACCACAATGTCCAATCATGTGAAGTACCATGTGTCCACATAGTGCAACAGAAACACATGTCCAGGAGAACGTCCACTTACATTGGCCTGATAGCGGACATTAAAAGTCAAATTAAATAAATAAATAATTAAAATTCCTAAAAACACCCTCTACACGTGCAGCAGGCACCCCCTAACTGCAGGCTGCAATACAACTGCACCCTCAATCCACACAAAAATGAAACCACCTCCAAGGCCCTGAACCAAATCACCCTCAGGTACCACCCCAATGCATGTGATACATTGCCATTCCAATTTCCACAGACCCATTAATAACGCTCGCCCTCCTTTACTCCACCACAGGGTCCGATTCTAACGACGAGCTCCAGGACACCCCTACCAGCACACCTGCAAAGAGGGCCAAGACCAACGGCCAAAGACCCTCCACCTCAGCTGCACGCATCAAGACACGGCAGCAGCACAAATCAAGTGGCAGCACACAGGAGGGGACTTCAACAGGCACCCCAGCAGCCAGCATGGCCACAACACCACCACCACCACAGGCCCCCCCAATGGATGCCACAGAAGGCACTGCTTCTGGTGGCAGCAGCACCATAGGTGACACTGCATTAATGGCAGCATGCTCCGACACAGAAAACGGTGATGTCGATGTACGATCCATCCATGACCTGTCTCAATCCCCCTGTTTGTTTCATCCCGTACAACATGAGGATACCACGCAGGGGCACTCACAAGACGACGACTGGCCATCCCCCACAAGCCCTGTGTCAAGGCAACATGAGGTGATCAGCCCCTCTGTGACACCACCGCAAATGGCCATGGCCCAGCAGAGGCAAAAGTCCCTCGACCAGGTGATCGTGCAACAGCAGCAACTGGCCACGCTCCGCAAGGACCATGCTGATGAATGTGGGGGTACCAAGGCAGCCATAGAAACATGTACAGAGACACTAAGGGCAGAAATGGAGAGAAGCACCGAGAGCCTGAGAGTAGAAATGGAGAGAAGCACCCAGAGCCTGAGAGTACAAATGGAGAGAAGCACCGAGAGCCTGAGGGGGGAACTGCATGCGACGTCCAAAGACGTATGTGCTGAACTTGCCGCTGTGCGCCGTGTGCTCACTGAGCTCTCACAAACCCTTAGGGACATGCATGGACGTGAGCAGGCAGAGACATCATCCGTTGCAAGTTCCGTCCAGGGCAGCCCCCAACGTAGATCTGGGAGGAACCTGCGCTCCACAGGCAGGGGTGCCCCTGATACCCGGAGAGGGGGCTTGCAATAGCGTCTGCCCACTGACAATGAGCATCCTTGGACACTGGTGTTCGGGGGGGAGGTAGGAGGGTGGAGGGGGTGTGTTGGGCTTACTTGGGTGGCGGGTCGATGGGGTGTGTAACACAATTTCACATTTGCTATAAACATTTCACAATCATCCAATGAGATGTGTGGACATTGATCTTTGTGTACGAGGCCATCATAGGCGTACAGTTCATATTGTGCATGTTCCAGACACACACAGTGCCACAACTCCCGTGTCCATGTATCAACCACCAGGCGTGAGTGCTAGAAGCATGAATCTATGATAATCTGACGAATTTCACGGCCCTCCTGTGCCTCGCGGACTCCTTGAGGTTCTGCCACATCCCCACCCACATCATGACCATATTCTGGTGCTTGCAGTTCTGCGTCAGGGGGCATGGGCACATTTCTACGTATGCACATGTTGTGTAGCATGACACATGCCATGACCATTTTAGCAACCTTCTCATGGCGGTACAGGAGTGCCCCGCCAGACCTGCTGAGGCAGCGGAAACAACCCTTCAGTAGGCCGAATGCCTGTTCTATGACTACACGGGTACGTGAGTGGGCATGGTTGTAGTCCTCCTCATGCTGGTCCTGTGGGTTCCGGAGTGGTGTAAGGAGCCATCTCTTCAGTGGATACCCGGCATCACCTGTATGTGGACAATTAAGGATGTTTGAGGAATGACATTGCTACGTAAGCACCCCCCCCTTCCTGGCAGGTCATTGCCGCATCACATACCCCCATTATCATGCATGAAATGAGACTCACCGAGTAGCCAGGATCTGTTCCCTGCATGTCGCTCCATGTAGCGTGGTATTGTTGAGTTCCGTAAGACCATGGAATCATGGGTTGATCCAGGAAATCGGGCACAACAATGTGTAATGATCCTGTTTGAGTCACACACCATTTGTACATTAAGAGAATGATATTGTTTTCGGTTGCGGTACTGGGCCTCCATGGCATGTGGGACAACCAATTCCACATGGGTGCAGTCGATGGCACCAATGCAACCCGGTATGCCGGCAAGTGCATGGAATCCCACTTTTGTGTTCGTAATTTCCTGCTCCGAGCGTGGTAGAGAGATGTAGTCGTCTGCGTGCTTCAGGAGGGCATCGAGCACTTGCAATAGTGTCCGTGACAACAGTGGCTGTGAAATGCCATGCAACTGTCCGACTGTGTGCTGGTAGGTGCCTGTGGCCAGGAAGTGGAGTACAGACACCACCTTCAGTAGGGGTGGGATGGCGGTTGGGCTATCTATCATGCTGACAAGGTCAGCGTGTGTCATGTCCACAATGGCGGTTATGGTGTCCCGGTCCAAACGGTAGAGGGTGTGGATCTGCTCATCAGTGAGGTTGAACGGATGTGCTCGGAGGCGTGGGATTGCGGGCTGCCTGCGTGGTGGTAGTGGCTGTGCTGGTGGGCCTTGCTGGCCCTGCCTTGCCCTCCTCCTCCTCCTGCGTCTCCTCTGTGCGGCCGGTTGTTGTGGTATTTGGTGTTCGTCTTCTTCTTGAAGTTGGAGTACTTGCAGTGCTATCAGGTCCCCCAGGGCCAACATCGCAAGTCCTGCCGGTAGCATTTTGGAGTGGGTGTGGTTGTGGGAGGGGGTTGGGTGTGCAATTTATGTGTTTCCAAGCTGTATAGCCTCCACCTGTGGTGATTCATTCCACCTGTGCAAGCTGCAATCCCCTTTGGGCGAGCACGTCCCGCACACAACGCTGCAAATCGACGCATGGCATCTTGCTATTACAATCATGTATTTCATCCTGGTGGCAGTGAGATTTTGCTTCATATGTTAATTCTGCTATGCTCCCATTGTTTCACATACTATCTTTGCAGTCGGGAACATACTTGTGAAGGGTCCGTGGAATGTAGTACTCGATTAACGGTGTACCCTCATGCAGCGCTGTACCGCGGTTCACCGACGGGCGGGGCGTCCCATTTGTGAGTGTAGCCAGTTTCCATTTTCACACACTGCCGCACTAAATGGATGGATTTGTGATTTCAAGCGGTCACAGATGCCTTTTCGACGTGATGTTGCAAATGAGGAATTCGAAGGACAGCGCTTTCGGTTTCCAGCTAGCGGCGAGGAGACGCCCACAGGTCTGACTGCAGATAGAAAGTTCTATTGTTTAATGTCCTTGGGACAGGGGCCATGCCGTGAATGCAATGATTGATATGAATAGTATGGGATGCGCAATAGCGTAGTGGAGGATAAGGCAGGACGTTCCCAAATACATGTTGCTTCACAACACTAGAATTCCGGCCTGGAGCACAGTGGATTTAGCAGACTGCATTAAGCACAGATTCAATGGAAATTTCTAATGTTATGTGAGTAAATAATCAGGCGTTTTTATACCGGGATGAGGGAATGATGTATGGATGCATGGACAGATGATTTAATAGAGAGTCTGCCATGTACATGGCTTTTTGGAATCTATCAACTTCCTCTGCGCTATGTGATGCAGGGCTGCCATAGTGGGGCCATCGTCTATCTGCCCTTGTTGAACCCTCCCTGTCTCGACGCGCCTTCAAACACTTGTGTCTATGCACGTTACTAATACCATCTGATGGATTCTGTTTTAACAGACGCATGCACACAAACACTCGTTTGTAATAGTGTTTTCACCTCGATTTATATGGTTATGATTCGCAAGTGATTATTGGGTGCGAATAATCCTTTTGAGTGGGCTAGCATGCATATGGCTGTGGATTTAGTGTGATCTTTGAAGTGAGTAATTCAAATGGAGTTCAGATGCCCATACTATTCTTTTTCGTTTCATTTGGGTGACAGGTATCTCCTCCCCTTTTGCCGCTGCCATCTGTATGCCACTCCTGCAGATGGCTTTTACTCCCGACACCTGCTGCTTCGTGTTAATCAGTGGAGCACCATTACGATCTTATGGGACGATCGCCAATGGCCCACATGCCCTTACGCAGTACTAGTGGCTAGGAGCAACATTTCGAGCTTTCAACTGGACTAGTGCCTACCTAATGGGACGGCCTTGCGGTTCTAGGCGCTTCCATGTTGCCTTTTTGAACGTGGATGTAGCCCCTGTGTACCATGGAGGAACAGGGCGTCACACAAGAAGAAGCTGGTCATTTATTGCTGATGCAGCCCACAATTATGAGATATGATTTGGAGTTCATGACCTAATAGCTGTATGGCCCGGGTGATTTTGTTGTGCATTAAATTTTGATTATGATATTGACCTTGTAGCGTTATTCTTTACAAGTAATGTAGCATATTCCTATTTGTGGAGCGATGTATTGTGAGGAGATCTGCTTTGGGTTCGGCCTTCTGAGCATAGTTGCGTGGTACTGTACTGGGCGCGTTTGCCTACGAAGGCCAGTAAGGTCAGGGATAGGGGCTGCCATTAAGACTGTTTTAATGATGTCATGCTCATGGGAGGGGGATTGGCTTTTGTGTAACAGATGCCGGTCAGCCAGGTGGATTGGTGGAATGATGTGATTTTCAGAATATGGCTGGTCACAGGTGCCTGTGTTTGCGTGCGTTTCTTGGAGGGAGACTGAGGTCATGTCCATTGGAATGGCTTCTGTATTCGTGCCATCTGTGCCCTGCTGCTCCCATTGGCCCCTCTTGAGATGTGCCTGGCTGCTCAGTCACTCTGCCAACTTGTGTGGTACATGCTTATGCTGCTGGTTGGTTTGTTTACTGGCAGGAGTACAGGGCTGGTGCAGTCTCACTCAGGATACTGCTTTGTATGTTGCCTTGCACTGGTGTCAAGCGATGGGGGGCCTGTTTTTGTTTGTCTCAGTTTTCAGTTCATGTTGCTGTACTTGGAGCTTCACATGCCTGTGCTGCATCAGTACGGCAATGGTGCCATGGCTAATATGGATGGCCACTCACAAGGCACTTGGAGCCCCTACATTCATTTGTTCGTTGGCATGCATGGGTGACTTGTACATTTCACTGGTTGCATTGTTTAACTTCATTGCACCTACGAGGAGTTGTGCAATGTGGCCAGGGAGTGGTGTACAGGCACTCAGTAAGGCCTTTTACGGTTGGTTTGCGATGCCGTACTTATCACCATGGCGGAATGGTACTTTCCGCCATTCTTGATGGCGTTAGGTACATGTCCGCTAGGGTCAGAATTCCTGTACCGTTGCGCCATGGTGGTAATTACGGTTTCGCAGTGCACGCGTGCGCGTACTTGGTGCAGTTAGCGTTGGCGTTCACTACGGTGTCGCTAATGGCATCGTACTTTACGGTGACGGGTCATAATCGCAACGGGCGGTATTCGATGGCGGTATTGCATTTCCGCCATCGTTTTTCGATTTCCGCCAGGGTCGTAATGAGGGCCACTGTCTTTTATTAGCAAACAAAATTAACAGGGATCACACCAGAAAAACAAGTATCCCCCCCCCCCGCAGCTCTTGTCTTCAAAGCATGTGTCACCCGGTTTTATCCTGGTGTGACATCACAATTTCTGGTTCCATCCAGAAACCTTTCAGACATTCACCTTGGTCAGTTTGGATGAGCTACATATAGGAGCTATAAGGGTTATTTCTACTATTGGATAGCCATATCTAGTGGCCCCTCCTACGACCACCTCTACTAGTGTGAACCTACAATGTTGCAGGGACGCAGAGAGATATTTGGCCCTTGCAACAAATGATATCCCCACCTGAAAGGTGAATCTGGACGGTAAGCAGACTAAGTGTACCTTTTAAAGGCAATGGGAACCAACATGGAGGTGCAGAGTGTTCTCTAATGTTGCCATCACTGATCACCTAAGCCTGGGAGAGTGCATTCCTTTAGCAGTTTGTGGGCAGAACTTGTAGCTTTTCCCCTCTGCTTCAATGTAAACAGTCCTCTTAGTCTACCTCGATTGAATGGGCATTGTCCTGTTCGGCCGGGTCACGTGAGTTGAGACCATGAAATGAAGTTGTCCTGCTTGCAATTATGAGTATTTTAGCCTGATTTCCTGAAGGTGGCTCATTGTCTTGGTAACTGGAATGTTCCCATCTCCACTTGTCCTTGGCTGGGTGCCTTGTTTCTGCATGCCTCTGGCTGTGGTGATCGTAACAGCCTTTCCATGTACCCAAAGTTTGTCTCTCCTTCTCTGTTTGCTCCATAGTCCTATAGCTTCCATATGGTTCCTTATGGCTTCTCTCTGTTAGTAGCAGTCAAGCATGTGCAAGATAAAAATATGAATACTTTACACCTTGCTGTTTCAGCTTTGGTGAAGGATGTGAATATAAAGATATGTATGTGTCCGTCCTCTACCTACGTGCGTAATAAGCATGTGCTTTGTGCCTATATGCAATAAACTAGTGCATGTTCGTGTAACTTCATGAACGGATGGCAATGTACTTCATGTAAGTGCAGCTATGTTGTGATGTCAGCGGTGAAGTCATTGATTTCTGGCCCTGCAGTCAGTCGACTTGTTCAATCGATGTTATTTGCATATCGTCCAACTCATCGATTAGGTATGGTCTGAATGGCTGTCTGAGAGAGTAACGCTTCTCACACCTGCGATACATCGATAATTGCGGTGATGGGCCTAAGAGTAAGGCACATCTGTAGTTTCTCTGCCTTCAAGTTGAGAGACATGTGGGTGGCTTGAGGGTGAGATCTGACCCCCACCTACAATCCCCCCTCTGGCCGACCTGTCGACCACACCACCTACACCACCCTCTCTGTTCATCTGCAATTTTCTTTGTTGTCCCTCTGAGATGTCCATAGTATTTTGCATGATCATCCAGGCTCCATGTCACATAACTGCAGTCCCCATCAAGGGTGCACCAAACCCCTTTTCCCCAATAATCATAGGTGTTGTATGGATGGGTACTGGAACACAGTTTGTGTCGGGAACAGAGGATACTGTGTCAGTTGTGATTTCAGAGCATTCCGTATTTTTGTTTCCTCGTCTTCTTCAGTCTCTACGTTTATCAGTACTTTCATCCCTAACGGTTTTTTAGTTGTCTTTCTACACTGCGTGATGATTATCCTGATGACACAAAATGTCAGCAACACTAATATCAAAGCTGCTGCCAGTACTTTCAGTCCATTGGCCATCCATGTTGGTATCCATGAGCATTTATAAGACAGCCAACCTTTGTCCTTTCCTACAATCTTCGTTTCTGCCTCCATCTTCGGGTACAGTTTAGAGAGCTGGTTGATGGCCTCTGTCAGCATCCCATTGTCTTCGTCATTGGCAGGACCACATGTACAGTAAGAAGACCCGATCTTGGCACAAACACCTCCCTCCATGGCTGTGGGGAGATCTAAAACGGATCTATTCTGCAGGGCCATTAGCCTAACTACTCTCTGCTCTTCCTTGATGGCGTTCAACCCCTTAAGGGGTGAGTTTATTGTCTGCATCAGCTGCCAACGCTTAATCTGGAGCCATTTAGCATTTGTGCTTGCTTGTTCTGCTGGACCGATAGATGCAAAAAACATCTCAGTTCTGCAGAACAGCCTGTGCTCTGGTGGTATCACATCCAATGCCGTTTCCATATCTGATGAGGCATAGTTCACTTTTATCACTCTGGTCAACCCTACATATCTCTTCTTTATGTTTCTTGTATCCATTTTCGGGATCTCTTCTATATGTATGTCTTTCTGAGGGACTACCAATGCTGGGGTGTTCAGATGTACAAGTGAACATATTCCTCCCCAGTTGGGTGGCAGCTGCAGGTATGACATCGACCCGCAGGCCCAATAGTGGTCCATGAGCAATAGTGTTCGGGCTTCATGCCTGGTATCTTCGAAATCTGCTTACACCCTTGATTTTCTTCAACCTCTACTTCACCATCATTCTAGAAACATAAAGCTGCTTCCTTGAGCGGTACGATGGACATGGGCCCTGCTTTGTTTTCTACCCATGTGGGCAGTTTGGCACTCGCTTCCCATTCCTTGAGGCACTTGTCATTTTCGTGCTGTACTACTTCCACTGGAACCATTAGGAGAGCATGTGCTTTGCTCCCAACCACTCCTTCTTTCCACCCATCTGTTATGTATACTTGTCCATACACCAGCATCTGCTGTCTTTTCCAGCATCCTGATATTCCTCGCATTTCTCAGGGTGCTGTATTGGGACACTGTGGGCCTCATTCCGAGATTGGAGGCAGGCCTCCAATAACGGGTCCGGCACGGGTATGGTTCAATGGGGACTTACCAATGTAGTCCAACCTTTGCGGGACCCGTAAGACATTCCCCATTCCCATTTCAGCCCCAATAGGGCTCAATGGGAATGGGGAAGGCGCTAATAACGGTACTGCAAATTGCAGTACAGTTATTAGCTCTGAAGCCCCTTATTGGGTCCCATCAATAACGCCTGGTCAGACCAGGCGTTAAAGGAGGGACCTGCTAAGGGAACTCGTAGTAGGGCGGTAAGGGATTACCGGCACCGGTCTCCATACCAGTGTCCGGTATCCCTTACCGCCCTACTCGTAATGAAGCCCTTTAACTCCTTCTGTGTCACTGTCTGTACTTCACCCTTACGTGGTCCTTTTGTGAAATATTCTATGGTTTTATCGGTATTCCAGTAATCGTCTTTATCTAGTTATCTTCCTACGGGAACGTCTTCTTGGACATCCACCTTAGTGTTGCTCATCTCCCTTGAAATCATCCTCTTGTGTTGCAGAGTAATAAATGCATGAGGCATTGTGCTCTTGCTGCTGCAATTTTAGTTGCCCAGAGCGTTCTGGATGCACTCATGGCTTAGAGGATGAGAGAACAGACATAACAGCTCTATTTTGTTGTTTGTTTCCGCATTTTGGCCATGTGGCTATACCACATGTTGTTTGTTATATGAGCCAAATCAATTATATAGGAATCTACCTTGTTAAAATCGGCTTCTGCACTGCGCCTTACTCTCTTTACTTCCTTAGCAGTCCTTATTGCCTGCCTAGATATGGCTTCCGTAACAGCATGGATCGGGATTACCTTAGTGAGGGTCAAAGCTTGTGCTTGAGAAAACAACAATCTTCGTAGAACAAGGAGTGTAAAGAAGTAGAGACAGCAGAAGGCACAAAACAGTATCACAATATTACGAATTACATTTCCCATGTTGTTATTCTTGAGTGTTTCTTGGTGTTGGTCCAAAGGTTTGAGCAATAGTGTATGTTAGATTAAGCTCTACGCCTATAGTATTGGGCGAGTGCTGCGAAGAACAATCACTCCCACACTATACGGATTCTCAAATCACAAAGCAGAGTAATGATAGACGGATTTCCACATGTAAATTGTGGCTATGTATGGGCTACATAAAGTAGAAAAGCATGAAAAAACTGTTGTGGAGGAATCATTCATTCAGCTTCTGTCCATATCACAAACCGGATAAAAAATTCCTGGAATGAGTTGCATCTATTTAAAACCTTATGACGTGGACAGTATTTACTTTCTCAACAAATACCTATTGTAAGAATATTAACCTATGCCTATTCTAGTAGTGTGTATTGTCCAACCCTAACTTTCTGGCTCTGGAACTTGTTATCCGCGGTTGTTGTTCTTCTTCTTTGTCTTTGTCTTCTTCATACATTAAATCGTCTTCTTTTAGATGGGAAGTGGTCTCACCCCAGCAGGGCTTAACGTCTCCAATGTAATTCCATACTTTTTTCTCACTCCGTTTAACTGCGCGATCTGTGGCTTTTTCTACCACATATTTATTTTAATTGTATTCATTTAATGTGTCATACAGTACAAATTGTACTTTTAACACAAAAACAACGTTGACAATTGAACACAATACAACATTTCATGAACAACAGAATCAATTAGACAAAAAGTAAAAACACATCCCACACATCATACTCATCATTCTAAAACCAATCCATTAAGAGACCATTGCACAAGCCTTTGAAGACTCCAATATACGTATAGATAATGACAATTCATTACAAAATGACAATTCATTACAATTTATGATACTCCACCATAGATCTTGCTCTGTGGGAATAAAGTTCAAAGAAAGAATTTGAGTCCGCATAGCAAACAGGCTAAGGCACTGTACACACAAGTTCTTTAAAGTCTCTATTTGCTTGTGACAATGGCGAGAAAGTCTCTGTTCCCGGGGGACATTATCTAGGCGACCCAGGATTTCTTGTGTTGGCACCAAATTTAGTCTACGTCTTAGGGTTTGCAGCCTAAAATGTCTTGATGGATATTTTTTCAAACAAGATGAAACAGTTAAAACTTTTGATTGTATACACAAAATGGTCACCAAAACATTGATATTGCAACAAGGATTCACGCAGATTAGCCCACACATGTCTAAAAGGTTTTATCTTTGTAGTTTTAGGTGTGATACCCAATTCTTCCTCGGATGCTCCGATTAGTTGTAATGTTTTTAAACAATCAGCAGACCAATCTACTAATACCTCGCATGACCCTTTGCCCCACATAGCATTTAAACCTTCATAAACTGAGGCGGGCAGAGGGGCCAAGATACCTGCAAACATCTGCAACTTACCCCAGTCAATCATAGTCTCAATGGGCAACTGCCCTAATTCAAACAGTATCCCCACTAATGGGACCGACTAGGGTAAACGCAATAGCTCTCTAGAAAGTAGACCTTCCAGTTTGAAACATTCCACCCGTAGATTCCTTGTTTGTGCCCCATATATAAGTTTTGGGACCATTTGTTGTTCATAAAGCTTTAAGGCTGGCAGAATCGAAAATCTTCGAAATTTCACATCACAGAGGCAGAGCTTAACAAGTGCTCTGAAAAAGTTAGCCTTCAGGTACACCAACAGTTCAGAGCCACACAAGGTGTCATAGACAGGCGTCCCTAAGTATGTAAATTTATTAACCACCTCAAGACTATCAGGTTTTAGTTTCAGGGTATCGTTTTACATATTTTTTTGCCTCCTTTTAGTACCAAAATCTTTGATTTCACTGTAGTTAACGACTATATTTAACAACAATTCCAGACTATCCAGGAACCCTTCAACTGCAGTCAAAGCTCTTTGGAGACCAATGGCGGTTAGATCACAGATCACAACATCATCCGCATACAATAGATGTTGAATGACCAGCTTTCCCAGCCTTGGTGGATTTGTTCTTACTTTCCCCAAGTGGATCAATATACCCCATATATAGAAACAGAATAGAAATGGGGCCAGCACACATCCTTGATGTAAATCCCTATTGGTCTCAATCCATTGTGTGTACCCTCCATACGCATCAAGCCTCACCCTAATTCTAGTGCCTGTATGCATTGCCTCTAATTTACCCAACAACGGAAGGGGACAGCCCTGGTCATGCATCTTTCTCCAGAGCAAGGCCCTATTTACATGGTCAAAGGCCTTGCTGATGTCCAGAAAAGCCAGGAACTCTGGTCGGGCTTGGGCTTGCACTTGATGGTCAAGCATATCTAGCACAAAACTATTTAGGGTTGTCCCCATGCCTTGTCGGAAACCTCTCTGGTAAATGGAATTAGACTCATACGCCCACTTTTGGAGCTCTTTCAGCAACATTTTTGCAAACATTTTATTTGAGGCATCCAAGAGTGATATTGGCCTATAGAACCGCGGGCATGACCTATCGCCTCCTTTAAATATCAATATTATGGTAGTAGCAGACCAGGTTTCTGGAAAGACTTTTTTTATCAAGAATACTAGCACATAGTGCTCATCGAGTCTGGGTTTAAACCAGGGCCTTATAAAGTTCCCAATAAGACTGTGTCCTTCACTTGTGGCTGGGATGATATCTTCCTCACTGCTCTTCAACCTTTCCCCATGTGTCTGCAGTTGGCGAGAAATAAAAGACGCACTTGCCATCAAGGAAGCCACATATTCATACATTTCATCTCCAAGAACATCAGAGGTTGCATTTTTTAAAATAAATCTTTCTTTATTAAATTTCACATTCAAACAAAACACAAATCAACTGGCCCCCAACTCCCTCCTCCCGCCCGCTTCCCACCCACTAACACTCGTCTAGCTCACCCGCCCGCTCCGAACACCATCACAAAACATGTTTCCAGAAAAAGCAATAGGTTAAAACACCTCAAGAAGTCTCTTGTTACCCATAGTTCTATACTCTAGAGTCCATAATCGACATAGCCTCTGGTACTTAAAAGTTCATCCTGACCCGATCCAGGGCAGGGAGATCCAGCCTCCATGTCTGCTAGGTATCGCCAAAATGGCGGCCAGTAATCCAACGGGCGGCTTGTGGTTGGCATGCCCACAGAATATCTGGATTCCTTCAGCTCACACAGTTTCATACAATCTAGCCAGGAGTTAAAAGTCAGGGGGCTCCTCTTTCCCCATTTCCTGGCCACCAGATGCCTGGCGACCCCCACCGCCATACCCAGCAATCTCCTCTCCGTGCGGGATGCCCCTTCAATTAGGGCCAATAGCCATAGCTCAGGTGAAAATTCCCGTTGTGTGGATAGCATGTCCCTCACCACCTCCTCAACCTGCCTCCAGAACCCTCTAATGCACGGGCAACCCCAAGCTACATGGAAAAAGTCAGCGGGCTCCCCACTACATCTTCTACACTCCGGGGAGTAGTCCGTATAAATTTTACTCAATTTCATCGGTGCGTGATAGGCCTGATATAGACATTTGAAATGTGTTAGTCTAAATCTAGCATTCAGAGATATTTTCCAAGTTTGGCTACACACAAGCTTCCACTGAGCATCAGTTAGATTGTAGCCCAAGGAGCTTGCCCAGGCGCTTTTGAAAGTCGTATTCCCCGCTGGCATCGCTCTCCGGATCTCTTTATAGATGGTGGATACCAATTTACTGGAGAGCGAGGGCTTGACAATGAGGTTCTGCAGTGAGTTAGGGATGGGGGCCCTCGGAAAATCCAGCCATTTATTTTTTAACACCCCTGTAATTCTATAATACAGGAACAGGGTCACTGCGTTGTGCTCTCCTCCCTCGCGCAATTCTTCCCAATTTATAAACCTCCCCTCGCATGTCATATCTCCCATGGTTTACACCCCCAGGTTGCGAAAGTGTTCCCGGAAAACTTTCTTGTGTGTCAAAGGAATACCTACAACCTTATAAATTGACCAGTCAGGGTGGAAGAGCGGTGTTACATTAGATAGTTGACATACCCGCTCCCAAGCCTTACAGGACACATTCACTGGCTGGACCTCGCCCATCGGGATTACCTCTCTATTGCCCCATAACATCCCCATCAAATTGTTCGGGTAAGAGACCGCCCTCGCAGCCATTTCGTGCGGATGAGTCTTGCTCAGGGAGTCCCAACCTGCTATATACTGCAGCTGTGCTGCCAGGAAATACCAATGCATATCCGGCACCTCTAGATCCCCATACTCATAAGCCAGCGTCAACGTGTCGTAAGCAATGCGAGACTGCTTGACAGCCCAAACCAATCTGGACAACCTAGTCCTCACCTGAGCCCAATAGGAGCAAGGGGGCCAGACCGGAACGTTATTGAAGACATATAATAGCTTAGGTAGAATGACCATCTTCCCCGGCCTGCTGTATCCCTGGGGTCAGAGGTAGAATTTCCGATTTATTCCAATTAATATTCAGGCCGACAGCTCACCAAACCTGAGAACTTCCTGCACTAACGGTGCAAGATTCTGTTTGGGGTGCTTAATATACAAATGGATATCGTCCGCATAGAGTGAAATTACTGCTCTGTGCGCATTTACACAAATACCTCGGTCGGAATGCATCTCCCGGATGTGGCAAACCAGAGGTTCCATGGCTAAAGCAAATAAAATTGGGGAAAACGGACACCTCTGCCTTGTACCCCTAGAGGGATGAAGGAACTCGGAGGTCACTCCGCTTGTGTACACCGCTGCGCGCGGGGCGGTATAAAGCAACTTTACCCAATTTAAATACATGAGTCTGAATCCTGAGCGTTTTAAAACCTCAAAAAGGAAGGGCCATTCCACCGAATCAAATGCCTTTTCAGCGTTGAGGGCCACCAGCGCTATTGGGACCTCAGGGTTGACATTATGCATTAACGTAAATAAGGGCCTTAGGTTAAACTGGGTGGATCGCCCTGGGATAAAACCCGCCTGATCCGGAAGCACCAAAGCCTGCAAGTGTGGAAATATCCGGTTGGCTAATAACTTTGCTAGTATTTTATTGTCAACATTTATTAACGACAGAGGTCTATAAGACGCCAACAATCGGGGGTCGTTCCCTGGCTTGGGGAGCACAGTCACCAATGCTGATCTTGTTGACTCAGGCAAGGATCCTCTGGACATAGCGTCCTCATACATTTCTAGCAGGTTGGGGGTCACACAATCAATGTAATCTTTGTAGAACTCAGCAGTTATGCCATCAGAGCCAGGCGCCTTGCTATTAGGAAGTGATTTTATAACCTCCCGAATCTCCTCCTCCGTAATGGGAACATTTAGCGCTCCGCCCTGCTCACTATCTAGCCAGCCCAGTGCTACCTCATCCAGATATTCCACTAGCTTATCCCGCCCACCTGTTTAACGCAAGCTATACAGATTCCCATAATAGTTGTGGAACTCCTTATTTATCCCGTGCAGGTCTTTAATAGTCTCCCCATCCTCACTCACTATCTCAGAAATAGGGGAGGATTGCCTCTCCTTTTTGATAGCCCATGCTAGATTCCTACTCGGCCGATCCCCCTCCCATATCTCAATGCCATAATAGGGTCTCCCAGATAATTTTCTTCTTTCATTGCTAGTTGTTGATACTCTTCCCTACGTGCCTTCAGTTCATCTTGTATTCTAAGGCCGTCGGAACTGCTCTGCTTCCTTTCTAACTCCTTAATAACTCCCTCCAGCCTCCTCATGGATCCTCTCAAAGCCTTTAATGTCCCCACCTCTCTGGAGATACAGCATGCTCTAATGTAAACCTTAAATGCCTCCCAAATTGTGATAGGGCTGGGGCCCGAACCCACATTGGCATGAAGATATGTTTGGATATCTTGTTCTATTCCAGCCTAAAAGACCCCATCCTGCAGACACGCTGCTCGAAATCGCCAACAAGGCGGGGAAAGGGGTTCCGCAACCCAATAGAAATGAACCAGAACAGGAGAATGATCCGACAGAGTACGCGGGAGTATTCAAGCTCCCTCCGCACCCACGGCAATAGCGGCAGTGGCCATAATATATTCAATCCAGAAGATCATGATATGCAGATATTGCGGTCCATGCCCTAGCTGCTTGAGGAAGCGTCTGCTGTTGAGAAGCCGATCTATCCATATCTAGTCAAAGAGCTAAATTGAAATCACCTGTCCATAGCACTTCATATCCCGGGAACCTATGGATGTGGCTCGCACATTGGTGAAAAAAGTCAGGACTGTCAACATTAGGGACGTACACATTAATAATTAAAATTTTAGTGCCTGCAATTTCTCCCGCCAGCAGTATAAACCAGCCCTCCCCGTCTTTAATCTGTTCATGCAAGCGAAACTGCAGAGACCCATGAATATATATCGCCACCCCTCTAGAGTGTGAAGAAAAGGATGAGCAGTACCTATGCACACCCCTGCCTGCCAGCCTGGGAAGGTGCACATAACTAGCCAGGTGTGTTTCTTGCAGGCATAAAATATTGACATTATGCTTCCTACTGTAATTAGCTATAAGGCGAGATTTCGTTTGGTTCGTGAAACCCCTCACAGTCCACGTCATTATTATCAGCTTCTTGTCCTTCCCATCGCTCATCCAAAAAAACCACAACGAGGAGCACCGGATTCCAGCCCACAACCCCCACAATCCACCTGAAAAAACAGTGCTGAGGGACCTGGATCTACCACCCTTAGTACCAGTATCAGAGCGTATGCGAGACAAAACCTTAATAAGCAGAACACCAAATCCGGGAAACTGTGAACCCCAACACTCCCCTCCCACACCCTCCCCCACCACTCCCACCCACGCCAGCAACCAAAACCAACCGGCTTTTACCCATCCCCTGCCACACTACCCCCACATCAACCATAGTGGAGAAACAATAACCCCAACTAACTACTGCAGTGACCGGGGCCACTGAGGGCAGCCCCAGAGCTCCATAAGGCGACAGCTGTATCAATAGACTTGACGTCCCCCCAGCCACATCATCCCATGTGACAAGGAACATTAATATTGCCAGAACTATCAACACTCCCCCTCCATATATCCCAGCACCATTTCAGGAGGGTCTCCGGGGTGACCCCCCTAGCTCCGGAAGATTCCTGGCGAATTGCTCTGCTGCCTTTGGCACTGTGAAGAAGACCGCAGCCCCATTGTGCTGCACCCGAAGCTTAGCTGGATACATCATAGAGTAGATTACACCCTTGCTCCGCAAAATACTTTTTGCCGCCTGAAAGGTTTTCCTTTTGTCTTGAACTGTCGGGCTAAAGTCCGGGAAGGGACGTATAGTGCACCCTCCCCATTTTAAGTCTTTCTTCTCCCTGGTGGTTTTCAAGATAACGTCTCTATCCCGATAGAAGAAAATCCTTGCAATAATGGGGCACTCCGGGGCACCTGGCAGTGGTCTAGATGCCAGAGAGTGGTGGGCCCGTTCAACCATGAACATAGGAGATAGCGGCGGACCACCCAGGATGTCCAACAGGATTTTCTCAACAAACTTCTCCATATTATCTATTTTGGTCGATTCTGGAACCCCAGTTATCTGCACATTGTTCCTCCTCCATCGCCCCTCTAAATCTTCGTCTTCGCCGCAATTTTCTTTACCAGCTGCTGGAGAGATGCAACCTTGTGCGCTGCAGTGAGGTAACATTGTCTTCTGTGGTTCCAATCCTCTGCTCCGCCTCTTCCATGCGGCCACACAACTTTTCTATTTGAACTGCCGAGTTATCAACCTTATAGGAGAGAGCGTCTATCTTAGCTCCTAGTGTGTCCGTGCTCCCCTTCAGTGCCAGAAGCGTCTGGTTCAGAGCTGCAATGTCCACCTGTTCCGACGCTGGGTTCTGCGAGGTGGCTGCCTGGGATTGCCCTTGCTCCGAGCGAGCAAATTGCTCCATCCTTGCCTGCCTCTTCCGATTTCCCATCGAGTAAAAATAAGGAAATGTACCGGCCCAAGTAGTCTACTCAGCTGAAACCGGTAATCAAATTGGGCCTTAAACAGGACCTACGGTTGCCCCCGCAGAATGACAGCCCAAGAAATAGGCCTCAGGAGCACACCTTTGCGTCCCCCCACACGGGATCCAGCACACAGAAGCCGCAGTTGAATGTCAGTCCCGGCTCACCATACAATGATCCGCCCAACAGGACCGCCCAACCGGGGTAATTCGCAGCTATCGCAGTTCAGGAGCGAGATCCCCAGACCACCGTGAGTCGCCGCCCTCTCAATCGGCTAGAACCACAGTCCCTTCCAAATAGATCCTGGGGGCAGAGTCATGCTTCCAGCATACAGAACCAAGCAGGCCAGCGGCACTGCAGGCATGTTCAGCACCACCCCGCCACCCCCCGCGCTCAATGACTTCTGCTCTTAGATTGCACTCCAAGGCTGTCCTGGATCCTCAATCAATAGCACCCAAGAGCCAAGCAGAGCCCTGGCACACGCCTTTCAGGATCCCCACAGCTTGTTAGCAAGGCGGCAGCGTTCACCCCCCAGAGCAATGGGGAATCTTGTATGTGATTAATATAGCTTCCTGGCTCGCACCAGTCCTCGCCCCCGATCCCGGAACAGAACTGCAAAGCCGCACAGCGACGGGCCGGGCCCCCCGCCATGCAGCCCACAGCCTCCCCGCTCCCGCTCTGCTTAGGGCACGGAGCAAACCCAGCCCCCGAACAGCGCTCGGGCTGCCCGCACCCCTCATTCTCAGTCCGGGCACAACAGTCTCTCCGTCAGCGAGGAGCCAACAGCTGCAGCACTCAAGGGGGTCGTAGGGGGGATTCCAACTTCGGGCGCGGCGCACCTCCACCTCTTCGCCAGCTCGCCAGCAGCAGGACCTCTCACCTGCAGATGCCGGCGCCTGCACCATAGGTCGTGTCCCCAACTGGGCAGGAGCACAGCCGCCGACGCCTCAGTAGCGCGTCCGTCTCCACCACCGGCTCCAACACCTTCAGCCCGACGTCCGCTGCACCAGGATCGGCACCGCATCCTCGGGTGTATCGTTCCTCTCAGCCACAGGTAGGGCTGCGTCCAGCACCGGCTCTGACACCGAGGGGCACCCCTCCCCCTCTCTCCTTCAGCGCTCCACCAGGCCCTTCCTGCGCTCGCACATCTAGACACAGGAGTAGACCCCACAAGATCCTCGGAGGGGGCCAGAAGTAACCAAATTTTGTTACGCCAGCAATTTATGGGTCTGGGGACCGGGGTTACAGGATAGAAAAAGGATATCTGCACAGCCGTTACCAGAGCCTCTCAGGCAGCAGCCATCTTGGACAGCTGCGCAACAGCGCCCCACATCAGAGGTTGCATTTGCATCTATCAGTGCCCTAGTGGGAGAAGCCAGGGGTAGTCACAATGCGCCGTCCTGTTAACACCTCATGGGGCGTTAAGTGGTGGTCAGGTCCGGGCTGATTGCGCAATACGAACAGTGCTAAGGGCAAACTAAGGGCAAACAGTGGAGCCACCCCCTTTTTTAAAAGTAGCTTTCATCTTTGCAATCTTTTCTTTGAGCAGGCTGTTGAGGTGCTCAGAAACCCTGTGCACATGCAGGTGATAGGCACAAGTGAATTTGTGCTGTATCTCCAGTAGAGTTGTGATGTGCTCAAAAGTTCAATTCACTAAATGAGGCCCATTGTCTGACCGCAGTGCCTCACACACCCCTCATCGTGGGAATACCTCTCTAACACGGAATTTTGCTGATCTTAGAGCACCAGGGTGTGAACAGGGACCAGCTTCGATCCATCAGGAGAATGGGCATCCAACACTATCATGTAGGTTTAGCCCTGGAACACCTGGATCATATCGACATACTCAATGTGGAGGTGTTGGAAAGGCCCAATCGGGCGGGTTATGGCTCCTCTCACTGCACATAAAGTATGTCCTGCAGTAAACTTCTTACACGTAACACAGTTTTCCATAAACGCAGCTATATGCTCCGCCATATACGGACAGAACCAATATTCCTCAACGTGAGCAGCAAGTACCTTTTTACCCATGTGAGTAGGACAATGCAGTTGCGTGGGTGCCATCTGTAATAATGCTGTTGGGAGTACTAGCTTGCCTGTGCTTTCCTGTCGCCACAAAGCATCTGTAGCAGATATTGAACATCCACTTCTCACCCATAGTTCTTTCTCATCTGTCGGAGCCCTTCCCTGAAACTCCATTATCTGTGTGGCTAGTAACATATTTTAGCCTTCGCTTAGAATCATATTGCACACACGGATACGTGTGTTTGATGGCGTGTCAAAGTCTGTTATTCCTGAAAAATATGTTACACGCTTTGCTTCTGTGTCTGCTGCTTTGTTGCCCCAGGAGATGACTTCCTCCCCCCTAGTGTGGGCCTGGCACTTTACGACCGCTATTGCTGCTGGGAGTTGAAGCACATCTATGAGACTGCGCAATAGGGACATGTGCTGCAGTGGTGTGCCGTCAGCACTTCAGAAGTCCCTCCTCTTCCATTGTGACAGCCCAGAGAGTACTGTAGATGTCAAGTAGCCCGAATCTGAATACACTGTAATTTCCTGATCCCTGCGCACTTCTAATTCTATTATGAGGGCCACTAATTCTTCTGCTTGCATGAAAAATGTGAAGGCAATCTCGCGCTTCTTATTACTTCTGCTGTACCGTTTGCTTTTAGTCTCACCACTGCCGTCCCGGTATGTTTTTCCCATTGGGGTCTGGTCTATTGTCAGTGACCCATCAATATAAAGGACTTCTCCCCCTCAAGTGGCTTTTCTCCCACTTTGGGAAGGTCATCATACTGTTCCATGTATGTAATATAGTCATTTACAAAGTCTCCCTCCTCTACTGGTTCAGTTAGAAACATCACTGGGTTGACAGTTATGCATCTCACTACCTTGATTGCTGCATTCAAGATAATTACCTCGTATCCGGAAGCTCTTGTGTGGTCAACATACTCTTGGGTCTTTCGAGAATTACAAAGAATTTTAGTTGCTTATACGCATCTGTCAACACAGACAGGCCCCAGATTGGAACGTTAAAAACTGGTAGCATCAATCTAAATATTGACCAGGAAGATGACCAAACTGAGCTCCTCAAAGGCTCCGGTCCTGATGGCCTTAGCAATGCAATACTTAATTGCCATCCGGAACATTGGGCCAAGATACTCAATGTAATATTTAAGCAGGTAATACACTCACAGACCATCCCACCTTCCGGGCAGAAATCAGTAATTTTTCATATTTTCAAGCAAGGAGATCGTCAGTCAGCTAATTACCGACCTATACCCCTATTAGATGCTCTAGGTAAACTATTTGCCTGTCTCGTGCTTGGAGATTTTAACCAATGGGTAATCACAAATCATTAACAAGATTCCTATGAAACTGGGTGTTTTGCTGGTTTAGGAACTACAATTAATTTAACAACAATTACTGCTATTAAAATGCATGGACTTCAACCAAAACTACCAATTTACATGGCGTTCATTGATTTTAAAACCACATTCCACTTTGTTTCACAGGAACTACTGATGAGTAAACTTAGCAAGGCTGGTTGCCCTCATTCAATCCAAGCACTAATATCACAACTACATGCCAACACAATAATATGAATTCGATTGACATTAGAAGGTAAACTATCCACCCCCATTTCTACCTACCGGGGCCTAAAACAAGGATGTGTTTTAGCCTCAGCATAGTTTAACTTCTTTATTTCAGACAAGAGACAAAGACTTAGCTCTGTCGTTTCGGATCCCCCTCGCTTGGGCACTGAACCCATAGAATGGCTATTCTATGCAGACAACCATGTGCTTTTATCAAATACTCCTAGAGGATTACAAAATGTTTTGTCTGCATTAGAAGTTTATGCTTCTGATAATCTTCTCACAATTAACATAGAGAAAACAAAAATGTTGTACTGTAACTCTCAAGCACTAAACAGAAAGTGCTCCTTGAGATGGTCTCTGCAAGAAGCGCGACTGGAGGTCATTAATGAATATCGATATCTGGGCTCTGAAATGTCAACAACCACCACACAAGCGCGAATCATCCACGATAAATATGGGAAATTTTCGTGCGCAGCATCATTAACCTTTTCTAATCAAAAAGTAGTAGCAACAGTCCTGTGCGGTCCAGAGACCAAGACCTACAGACCAGAATCATACTGGTTGAAACATGAAGGGATATTTTGAAAACAAGTACTCACTTTACCCAAATCTCAACCTATGTGCATACTCAGATATAAATTGGGTTTACCCTCACTCTACATCATGTATGCCTGGAAATTGTGTTGCCTGTACAGGAAATGTTTATTAAGTGATAAACCGGGATCATTGCTGCATATTTTATCTTGCTATCTTAAGTCTTCTGAACACTGCTTTATGACAAAATGGAGAAAACAAAGCATTACCCTCAAGGCTGCAGCCGATATCTACACAGTACTATTATTATCAAATCCGACTCGGGCCATACATAAACTTGGCAGTACGATTGGATACACACAAGTCAACTATGCTTGACATATAAATCATTTAAAGATAACCCTTTTGCTCCATAAACTCTGCGGGTGCCGAAATAATATCTGCCAAAATGTCCAGGACTGGGACATAGAAGTGCATTTTTACGTTTCCGGCTTAATTCATGGAAAACTAGAGAGATTCTAGCTAGACAAAAATTATACCCAAATGTGACAATATATGCAGATTCGGCCGCAGCTCGAGACAATGTGAAAGCATAAAGCATTTGTTGACTGAATGCCCCAAACTAACGAACAAACAAATTCAATATTTGAAACCGAATTTGAAAGATTTTAGAATGATGACTCCGGACATCTTATGGAATCAAATATTTCAAATTAAACTCACAACAGTCAGAATTTCAATTATGACATTTCTCATGTCGTTGCATTTAGCATAAACCAAGTGATGCATACCCTAGGTTTTTGTAATTCAACTCTTCCATATTCTCAATGTTAACGTCTATGATTTACAATGATGTCATTTCATGTCATTTTTAAATTGTATTAATTTCAATTGAAAGGTTGATATAGTTTTTCATTTCAACCATAACAATAATAAAAAAAATGGGGTAATTTTCTAGGTCACAGCTTTGGGAAGGGTTCCCAGGGATATCATAGGTTCTATGGCCTAGTCCGGAGATGGGTAGTTGGGGGGTTTGAGGGCTGGAGAAGCAGAATGTATGGGGAGAGGACACAGATGGTGAAGGGGGAATGCATAAAGCATACTACAGCGCAATGCACAAATAAGGAGTATTCACGGTCATGTCGTATTATGTAAGGTATTTCAATACCCCTGTGAAGCAGAAAACGGTAGAAGTTCTAATGAAGAAGGAGAATGTAGATGTCATGTTACAAGAGACACACATCAAGAAGGCAGATAAATCTGCGCTGAAATGGCAGTGTTATTCTAGAATATATCAAGCTAATGCAAAGGGGAACACTCTAGGAGTATTGATAGGCCTCAAAGACTCAATGCTAAAATAGTGCAGTCTTTCGTAGATGCTGAGGGAAGATATATATTTCTACTGCTACAGTTGGGGTATAGAATGGTTACTTTGTTAACAGTGTATGCGTCTAATTCGGGGCAGGTGAGGTTCTTACAGGAGGGATTTGCAGCAGGCGAACTTATATTTACGGGTGATTTTAACCTGGCATGGGATCCCGTTAGAGATAGAAGTAGTGGTACAGGGAAGGGATCAGTAGTCCCCTCACGGGCGTTGAAGGAGTGATTTGCAAATCTGTGATGTTTCGCAGACCAAGTGAGATGAGGCAAAAGGGTACACGTGTTTATCGCACATTTACCAATCTATGTCCAGAATTGACTACATATGGGTAACACCAGGGCAAATGGGTGAAATAACAGAAATTTATCTTGGGTCTATATCATTGTCTTGTCATGCCGCTCTATTAATAACGGCTAGGGATGTAGAGCAGCGTAGCGGGTTGTGGGCCTAGTCGTTCCAAACAGAAGTGCTGAATGATGCAGTTGTGGTAAAGGTCATTAGGGACAAGATCGATGAGTTTTTCAAAATGAATGACAACCAGACTGTTTCGCCAAAATGGTCATGGGATGCTTTTGAAGCAGTGATGCAGGGCGAACTTATAGCATTACGATCTCAGCTGAGAAACAAAGGAAATAAAAGGTGAAAATAGAAGGTAAACATAGAAAGTGATCTGGAGACCTAGTATATGGGAGATACCTAACAGGCCTTAGTGAAATGTAGATCGAGGGCCCTTCACAAAAAATTAAAGGAGCTCCATAGCCAATTAAATATATTGTAGACCCGCAGGGCTGAGAGATCACTATTAATAATTAAACAGAGGTATACGTACGGCCCAATAAAGCAGATAAACTATTAGCATGGCAGCTGAAGGGATCGGAGACAATTAGGACAGATTACATTGCCCGACAGATCGAATTCAACTGATTAGGCGTCCATAATTCAGACCTTCGCACAGTTCTAAGAATCATTATATAAATCAGAGCAACCTCACTCTCAAGAGATTGAGCAGTATTTTTCAGATATATCGATACCAAAATTAACGACTCGGGAGAAGAAAGAGTTGGATGCAGACATAAGGGAGGAGGCGGTGGAAGCAGTTATTATAGCATTGCCATTAAATAAAGCGCCAGGACCACATGGCGTTATGCTGATTTTTTATAAAAGATATGCTAGGCTGCTGTTTCCAATGCTGGTGAGGTTATTTAACGCTATATCGACAAGTGGGGGTGGGGATAACACATACTAAGATGGAGGCAAAGGTGGTGGTTGGGAAAACGGGTAAGCACTTAAAGAAATGCGTGTCTTATAGACCTATCGCATTAATGAACATAGACGTGAAATTATATACTGCGTCTTGGCAGCAAGGGTGCCCCCCCCCTTCCAAGTTTAATAAACACTGACCAATCAGGATTCATCATGGGGAGACAGACCTCAGATAATATCAGGAGGGTGATCCACCTAATAGAGAAAGTTAATTTCAAACAGATCCCATTCCCAGAAGTAATAGTGTCACTAGATGTCGAAAAGGCATTTGATCGGATGGAGTTCCCCTTTTTATTTGCAGCGATGGAATGAATGGGTCTGTGACCTAAATTTAGTCAGATGCTTTGGGCAAATTATCAAGCTCCAAAAATACGTTTGTCAATTAATAAGCAAGTGTCCCGAAGTATAGATATAGGACAAGGAACGAGACAGGGATGCCCACTTTTGCCATTACTGTATGCTGTATATAAGGAGCCGTTTTTACATAAGCTTAGAGCGAAGCAGACTTTACGGGGTATTACCTTCGATGGTGAGGTACATAATATTGCAGCCTTTGCGGACGACATGTTAATAACATTGGCACAACCTGAACTGACAATACCGTAATTGGTGAAGGAATTGGCAGATATAGAACGAGTGGTGGGCCGTAAGGTAAATATGGGGAAGTCAGAGCTATTGGACTTGGGCCCATCCATGGCTCAGAAAGAGGCACTATTGTCCAACTCTCCATTCGTAGTTGCAGAAAGCTGCATTAGATACCTAGGGGTCAATATTGCTAAAGGGTTCTTGCAATTATTCGATAGCAGTTACCTGCATGTGCTTCAAAAGGTAAAGGAAGATTTGGGGAAATGGACCCCCTTTCGAATTTCATGGTTAGGCAGGATAGCAACAATTAAAATGGTGACTCTTCCAAGACTATTATATTTTTTTCAGCCCCTGCCGATACCAATTCCGCTGTCATTTTTTGTGGGGATAAATAAAATGGTTTCCAGATTTATATGGAAAATAAGACTCCAAGGGTAGCATTGCGCATGCTAATGGCACCTAGTGAGGGTGGGGGAATGGGCCTTCTGACGTTTGAGAAATATTATGTGGCGGCACAGCTGCAGGTACTCCGTGAATAGTTTGGAGGAGAAACCTCGAAGCCCTGGGCAAGGCTGGACAGGGCGGTGGCAGGGAACCCTTTGGAAGGAGTTCTCTGGCTACACAGATAGAATATGAGAAAAAGCAGGGTACTGGCAGTGGTCTATGATATTTGGGATCGATTAATAGGAAAAGGACAACTATGTA
Organism: Ambystoma mexicanum; assembly: GCF_040938575.1. Taxonomy (NCBI): domain Eukaryota; kingdom Metazoa; phylum Chordata; class Amphibia; order Caudata; family Ambystomatidae; genus Ambystoma; species Ambystoma mexicanum. Next base: position 1,192,041,726 of record NC_090935.1, on the reverse strand, counting down.
CATGCCCGTCCCTGTTTACCCCACTATTTGGCAACCCTCATTTTCGTTGAGGGATGCCATTGGGAGCATTTAGGCAATGGCGGGAAGCTGGTTGTACAAAGTTAAGAGGAGCGGAAACTTGCACTTTTTAGGATTGCAAACAGTCCCTGGGATTATCAGAAAGAGATAGATTGGAGTACTACCAATTGCGACATTGGATAGTGAACTCAGGGGGTAAAGTGGCGGTGGTGAGAATGTTTACAGCTTTTGAAAAAAGAATCACTGCACACATAGGTAATAAACCAATGGTGTCTAAGTTGTATTCCATATTAATGGAAGAGAAAAAGGGACAGGCTTGGGGATATATACAAAAATGGGAAAAAGACACTGTGGATGGATCTTCCTATGGAACATTGGGAACACTTATGGGTAAACATTTACAAACTCACAAGGTCGATTCAGGGTAGGGAAGCATGGTATGAAACAATGGTACAGTGGCACTACACACCTGAGCGTTTGCATAAAATGTACCTTGCAACTGATGAAAAATGTTGGAGGGATGCGGCATGAAAGGGGATTTGAGGCATGTCTGGTGGGAGTGCCCGAAGCTGAAGGAATTTTGGGACTATGTTATAAGCCTTATAAAAACAATGGTAACTCCTGATGTAACTTTATCACCAAGAGAATGGATGTGTAATCTTTTTGACCCGAAGATCCGAATGGTTAATAAGTGATACAGCAAAGCCTTTATGTTGATGGTTATAGCGGCATGGTTGGTAATAGCAAGCAATTGGAAACAGAAACGGCCACCAACTGTAAGGGATTGGCTGTTTAAACTGTGGGGGTTTATGGAATGGATGACATATAATCTACAAGGGGACTCTGAGAAATTCAAATATGATTGGGCAATGATTATGGGCTTTCTTAAATTTCCCAAAATGTACGAATACTGATCATAATGTAAATGTAAATAATCCTAAGAACATGTGAGGTTTAAGATTTGGCATAACATCTCTGCCTGAGGTGGGGGTATGGTGAAAGGAGGTGGGGGTTAATGTTGCATTTTTGAAAATCAAATAAAATATATATTTTTTTAAATGGTCTGATGTTTCTTTTTGGAAAGGCCATTTAGTTATTGACGTGTGCTTTTTATAGAGTTACTAGTGCGGGCTGTGGCTTGCCATCAGCCAACAGTGTCTTTTTCTGAGACATGTTAAGCCATTTGTTATGGGTGCCATATTATATAGGTGCAAATACATGCATCCTTATTCTATTCATATAGCGCTGCATTCCATGTATTCCAGAGCGCTGAAAGCACAAGTGACTTTAATTCGGGAGTACTCATTTTATCCACCTAAAATAAATGGTTAAAGGCTGCGTTTGTTAAAACCGACAGGTTTCAAAGCTGTTGCTTGCAGATTGCATCAAGATATAGATCAAATGCTCTATGCGCTGCTATTTCTAATTGCACAAGCATGTTGTGAGGTTTGCATGTATACACTGACATATATTAAAAGGGGAGTACCTTTTCTTCCTTGATTGTTGAATGCGTCTATGTCTAACATAGGGAGTTATGTTTGGTCACAACTACTTGTTGTGAGGTTAGCTAAAAGTGCACACTTTATTTTCTGCTTTTATTTACATTTGCTCTATGTATTTTACTATATTATACACACTAATTCTACCTATTTAATGGTTATCCCCAGATAAGGGATTAGCTGCCTATGGGGGAAGTCTATTTTACTATGGAACCTCTCAGTCTGATTATGAGGAGTGTGCTCCAACTTTAACTGAGCACCATCTATTAGCACTGTATCCATATCTTGAGGAGAATTTGAATGTGGCCACCCATCAAACAATTTGTTAGGCATTTGCCTAGGAAATCATGCATAGTAAAATGGAGGATTTTTACTCTCTCTGTTTTAGCTTTAAGGGCCTGCCATCACTTGCTTTTGATTTCTATATGGCACCTGCTTGTTAGCGGATTCTTTAATCATCAAAGAGGCAATATTATACTGTTCTCTGTGCAACAGCCATCTTGTGTGTGTACTACTTAGGAGAAGAGGCCCCCTCCGATGAGGCTTGTAAGCGTAGGTCAGCCTGAATGGACTCGTATGTTATTTCTTGAGTCAGAGATGTCAGCGTCAAATCACTCTGCACTTCTGCCTGCTGCTTTAGTGTCCATCTATGCAGTGGGTAAATTGGTACTTTAAAAGTAGGTATTTACTTGCATCTATGTTCATGGTCAATTCCCTTTTGGGATGAAACCCCAAAGCTTTTTTACAGTTCGAAGGACTCTGCACTATCTGCCCATGCCGTGCAATTCCTGGCGGAAACTGGAGTCCATTAGGGATCCAAGAAATGTATCTTTCTCTGGACAGCCAGACTGCTGGCTCAGAATATGGCACATATGGAATGCTAGCCTGATGAGCATGGTAAATCAGACATCTGAAGCTACTCCTAATTTGTACTGAGAACGTCTCAATATAAGCATACAGAATTTCCGTAGGTAAAGAAACCTGTGGTCTTGGTTGTTGTACCTTTATGATAAAGTCCTGTTTGACCCTATAAACGTCATTTGTACACAGCCAGGAATTTATCTGGTCAATGCACAGAACAGGGGTGGACTGGGAACTAAAAGAGGCCCTGGAAATAATGTTCAAAGTGGCCCCATATGACACTTTTTCTGCAAGCCCAATGCTTTTCCTATGAGAAAATTTGGAAATAACACACAAAAGAGGCCCAGGGTGCAGAGGTCCACCGGGAAATCTCCAGAGTTCCCTATAGGCCAGTCCACCGCTGGCACAGAAAGAGAATATATGCGTCACCTGGAAGTGACGAATATGCCCCACCAGCCAATATTTCTAAAAGCCCTTAATTTTGTGGCCCCTGCACACGTGATCGGAACCTGGAAGACAAAGCCCATTCATTTGAGCCAGACAGAGACTGCTGTTCCCACAAAACTGAAGACATGATACAAAGGTAATACAGCATGCTGTTGAAAGCTAGAATGCGAAGTTGAATGCCTAGTTGTATGCTGTTCGGCTGGACACGCTGCACAGAGCGCAAGGTCCAGACATCTTCAAAGGACTTGCTTTGGAACATTTCTATCAGCTGATTTGATACTGACTTTTCAGCACGGGAATAGCTATTCTGGGTTAACCGCTGAAGTGCCTTTGGACTCGTTTGCCTTTGGATTGCTAACTGTACACACTCAAACTATTTCTGCTTGTTTACAGGTTGCCCTGCCTCTGCCCCCCAGAAGGCATGCCAAGTTGTATGCTGTTCAACTGCTCGCTTCTCGCAGCACAGCAGCTCAGCTAACTTGCAATGTATAGCAATTTTAAAAGTAACTATAACCGTATTTTTTTTTCTTCTTTATTTCTCACTTGTTCTGAAAGATAACAAGTGTAGTGCCAACTGGATTCAAAATATCGTGTTGCCTATGCAAACCATGTTTTACACTTTGAAATCGGGAATGCCTGCCCATGAAATGGTTTCACGGGCTTCGGTGACATTGAAATCTACACCGGCCAAGCCCTTGTCAGCTATTATGAATATAACAAAATTTACAGGCGTGGCATCCTTTAGATTCAACCAAAGGAATGCAGCTGAAGACATTAGAAACTTTTGCTAGCCGCGTTCTGTTGATTTGAATTTGTCTACGAGCATTGTGTGCACATGGGCTCAGTTGACGACTGATGAGATCCAAGACAATTCTCAGGTCGTTATGAATTGCATTCCTTTGACCGAAACTCAAATAATATCTGGAGCCAGTGGGACTTGTTATGAGCTGAGTCTCATTCCTGTGGCTATTGATTTGACTAGCCAGCCTTTATTGAATCCTCCTGTCCCATGTAATTCTGGCTCTGCATTATGTTTTCCTACTGGTGTGAGGTTGCTTAATAATGATCTTCTGAGTGAACAGAAATTGGTGAGTACTTCATGTTTTAAAACAGGTTTACCTATTGATACGAAGGCTCTCCGAGCGGACAGAATCTCTCTATGAGATTACTTGATGAGAATTGTAAACAAAACTCATCGATTGGCATACCTAAATGTTTTTCACCTATATCTGACAATCACTCTCCGCACAATGTAGGTGTGAACCATTCTCACAGTTTATTTGAACAAACCAACTACACAGAGGTGAATCAATCACCTTCTTTTGCCAATCCCTCTCCTCACAGACTCAACCCCCCATTAGTAACTCCTGCGGTTTTGCTGGAATCGCTTCAGATCATTCACACATTACCTCCGCTAATGCAAGTCACGCTGCAAGCAACAAACACTTCTATTTCATCTCTGTTCAGACTGTTGGAAACGTTAGACAACAAGATTTCAAAACAGTCAAAATGGATTGATGAAATTGTTGAGTGAATAACCAAACTTGAAAGAAGGTCCACTCTCAGAAAAAAAATTCTCTTCTCTTAACAAAGTGAAGTCTCATAGCTTGGTCCCTCTCGACACTGTTAGGCCATCTTCAAGTATCTTACCAGCATTTATGCATATTATTAGGCCTGTAATAGCAGCCCCAGAGGAGATCATAAACGATTACTCTGCTCATTGTTCTGGTAACTTTCCAGTTTACAATGCAAAAGAAAATGAGAAGATCACCACCTTAGATTTACACTCTGATAGCTTGCCGGTGGTGGTTGCAGGTGTAAAACGTAGTGCCCCAGCATTAGCTGAGAATGTTACAAAAGGATTGAGGGGTGCCCCTGAGAGTAACAGGGTAGGTTTACCCTCTGATTACACTCCGGTGGTGATTGAGTGTGTAAAACGTAGTGTCCCTGCATTAGCTGGGAATATTAACAAAGGATTGAGAGGTGATGCAGAGAAATGAAGACATAAGGCGCCTCAAACTGCAAATGGAAACGTTCTAAACTCGTTTAATATGTTCCAGTTTAAATCACACGAGAACATTTGCCCCTTGCAAACAAAAACTAAAAATTGGAAGAACATAACTTCTCAATCCAAAACAATTTGTGAAACGTGTGTCATGTCTGCTGCCGCAAGATCGAGTGCAACTCAAGACACTCGTGATAAAAGCAAAGCTCTGATTAAGAGCAGATTTATCTACTCTAAAAAAAAGGAATCATGTACCATTGACCATGCTCCTCCCTCTAAATGAATTAATTGCAGTCTTAGCTGAAGAAGGCTTGAAAAAAGGTAGACAACAAAAAACGACTGAAGTCCCTGTGGGAATAAGCAAGCCTATCAATAACCAAATTGATGAACTACTTCCAGTCTCCTTGCGACCGCTTAATATAGAGATTGCAGCCCATGTAAAACAGTGTGAGCTGTTACAAGTCCAGGTGGCTGAGCCGACGGCCAATGCGCAACTAAATTAAAATGATAGTGGCAATATCTTCTCCATGCGACCGAAGGCTCTTATTCAATCATCTGTAGAGGAGCTTTTTATGCTACCTGAATAATGTAAGACCTCAGGATCGATTATCAATTACAAAACACCCTTTGTATCTTTGACAACTTTGGCTCCAAAAGATATGGAAAAAAGAAGTTATCATTCCTAAGCATACTCTTAAGGAAATCACTCCAATGAGTGATTTCCTTAAGAGTATGCTTAGGAATGCAAAAGCCAATCATCAATTTCATCACAAAACAATTATTGCTTTATCTTGAAATGTCGGCCTGCTTCCTTTCCAGCACAATCTAAATAGAGCTTCTGTACTGGCCATTTTTGAGGGCATAGCCAGCTTACAAGATATCACTTCCATAGATATCACACAGGTTGAGTTCTTGAATGATAAGGACTCCATGATAGTGAGAATATGGTTGATGTCTAATGTTGTAAGAAACCTCATTTGGCAGGTCAGTATGGATCTTTTTGCCCTTGGCCTTTTATTGGCATTGGATCCATCCACCCGCAATGAGCTGAATCAAGAGGGCCAAGATCAACAGGGGCGCTATGATCATCAGACAAAAGCCCTGCAGATTTATGTTAAAAAGGAGGGCCCAGCTGGTCTTTCCTTTTCACACAGGAAAGACCAGACGTTGCTGTAACTGACAGATTCTCAGAATCTTACAAAATGCTAGCTGGAACACCTGCGGTTATAAACATTTATTACATTCAAGTGCAACTTCACTGATGACCTTCCAAATTCTTGCCTTCCAAGAGACTTGGTTGAATGTTCATCCTCAGTGGGATGGCTATGAAGTCACTTTAAACCCGGCCAGATCTAATAAAAAGGGCCGTCCTTCATCTGGACTTATGGTTGCGGTGGCGAGTAAGCAGGGCTTAGAGATCTTTTCGTGGGCAGCTCCTAATCATTACTTACAATTAATAAGAATTAAATATAGACACAATGTATTAGCCTTGCTTAACATATATCGTAATCCAGTTGCTCTTTCTGACCAAATTTTGTTTTTGAGATCTGGAAGTGTTACTGGGCATGATTATGCAAGCGTCAGAGATTACCAATACTTTTATTGTTGGTGATCTAAATTTACGATGCATTTCTTCTAAGAACTCATAGAAACAATAGTGCACAAAGATGGATGAGACTAACGACAGATCGCCATTTTCTGATGCTCAATTGAGTGTTTGAGAAAGTCATCCCCGCCCAGAAGCACATGGCATTGCGGCAGGAGCAAATCATTCATAGATTACATTTTTACTGATCGTTACATCTTTAGCCAGATAACAGAGTTTGAAGTTATACCTCAGATCTATAGTGAACATGAGTTATTAACAGTAAAATGGAGCATGAACCACTGTGAATCTGACTTTAGACGTAAAATGTATCAAACATCTCTTAATGTCAACACTGCACATTCCCGTTTTCGATGGAACGTACGATCTTTACTTCAGCTGAAACACACAATGTGGCCAGGAGAACCCTACACTTGTAATTTACAACTTTTTCAGCACCAGCCAAACGTAATCTCACAAAACAACTTTAAGCCAAGGCATTCTTTTGATGCAGAAGTTTTTTTTGTCCCATAAAAAAGAATTGCGTAGGATGAAGAGATTAGCCCTTAAATTGCTGAGTCCAACATGTTATAATGTAATCAAGTCTTTAAAATGTAAATACAAGAATTGGTAGCGGTCACATAAAGCCATCCTCTATCAACAAAATGGCGAATCTATGTTAAGGGCAATATATTCCAAAAATACAGCTGAAATGTGGTTGTTATTACAAGTTACAACCCCCTCATCACTATTAGTGGATCAGGTTAATGGTGTTGCGCAACATGAATGGGTCTCACATTTTTCCAACTTGTACAAGTTGCCATCGGGTTGCACTATAGGGAAGCTTAGTGAATCTAACCGCTATTCTGATCTTAAGATCACAGAAGGCATACTTTTTTATATAATGAAGTCCAGTGGGTGAAGGGCCCCAGGCCAAATGGCTTGAGCAACTGGATGTTTAAACAACACCCCAATGTCTGGTCTCAGATTCTTTACAAACTGTTTCAAAAGAGTTTAATAGCAAACTGTCTCCCTGATTCTTGGAGGTCTTCTGTGGTGGTGCTAATTTTCAAGAGAGGCGATTGGTCCTGTCCGAACAACTACAGGCCGATCGCCCTTCTTGACGCCCCCAGCAAGATATTTTTGAGATTCATATTGAGAGATTTTAATCTATGGGCCATTCAATATGCTTAGCGTGATATATTTCAAACAGGCTTCATTGCAGGAATGGGCACAGCGATTAATCTTCTTACTGTTATATCAATTATTTCTCATTACACTCTGTTGAAACAGACAATTTATCGAGTCTTCATTGACCTAAAGGCAGCGTTTGATTTTGTTTCCAGAGAATTGTTGTTTGAGAAACTAACCATGTTTGGATGTCCTGAGTATTTGGTCGACCTTATCAGAGATCTGCACACTAACACCAGAGTGCAAATCAGGTTGGACTTGAATGGTTCATTGTCAGCTCGAATTGATACCTATAGAGAGGTGAGGCAGGGATGTATCCGTGCCTCAGCCCTCTTTAATTTTTTTTATATCAGACATTCAGAGAGCTTTCATTGGAATACTCACAGATGCCCCAAGATGGCTTCCAGGGTAATCTATGCAATCCTGTATGCAGATGTTTTAGCTTTATTATGTAAGTCTCCACAGGGTTTGCAACAGTCTTCAAATGCTTTGGCAAATTATATGCAGAATCATCTTCTTACTATCTACCTGGAAAAGGCCAAGGTTATGATTTGCCACCCAAAAAGTAAATGTGACAAGAAGAGACAGAGGTGGATGCTGCAGGGGAAACAACTGTGCCAAGTGAATCAATATAGCTATGTGGAAGTGACCTTGCCGGTTTGTGCTGACGACAGGGCTCACTATGCAATTTTAGAACTTAAATTGAATACATGGATTTCACAAGCTGTTATAATCCAGACAAAATATGCAAAATTCTCCTTGACTCCTACCCTAAACTTTTATTTACAAAACATGACCCCTATACACTTATATGGAGCAGAAACCAAAAAAGCTATTCAAGAGAAAGTCTGGAATAGATTAGAATTTAAATATTGGAGACGTTTAATGCAGCTTCCTAATTGTGTTCCTGGACCAGTAATTAGGTATGACTTGGGAATTATTTCCCTACATGCAAGGTATCTGTGGCAAGTCATGGCTTTACTTAGAAAGTGTCTTGTGTTTTTCAACTCTAATCTGCTTATAGGTTTGTTGTCAAGACATATGTTTAAATCAGAACTTTTGTTTGTGCGGACATGGAGAGTGGTAGCATTACAGGCTCTGACAGATGCTGATATTACCTTAGATCTTCTGATCCACAATCCTATGAGAGCGAAAACCAAATTATTCGAATATGATTGGTTACAGACAAGAAAAAATGTTTTAAATTATCGAGACTTTAAAAATCAGCCGCTTGGTGAGAAAAAATACATCGTGCCAGAGCCCTACCTTTGCCGCTCCCCCTCTCCGCAACATCGGTCTGATTTTATGCGTGTAAGACTGAATCTGTGGCTTCCTAAAGAAATTCAAGCTCGCTGTAAATTAATACAGTCTCATGAAAATATATGTAGATTTTGTAGGAAACCGAGACAAGAAGAAAATTTACAACACCTCTTGGTGTATTGTCAGGAACGTATTGCTTTGCGTTTATACTATTTGAAACCTGCGGTAGAACTATATCAAATTTTATCTTCAGAATTATTGTGGGCTCTGATATTCAATGGGCACATTACATCTTTGAGAATAGGTGCCACAAACATGCGAAAGGCCATAAAATTGAACATTATAGAATATAGTGCCTAATACTTGCTCCGAGTCTCTGTAGATTCAAGGTGATGTGTCATTAATTGAAATTCTAAGTTAAAAACCTCAATCTTGCATTTTGTGAAGATGATAACGATGAATTTGGTCATGTAGCAAGTCATATTCTAAATGTAGCTATCTGCTGGACTTGGTTAAATAATTACAGATTTTTATTTTTATTTTTTTGATGTGAATACATAATAAAGCAACCATAGGGAAAGTAAATTGCACCACAGCAGCTCTGGTCAAGATTATTTAAAATTAGTTTCTTTACCGTAAATGTTTTAAAATAGTTTTTTTGTTTTACTTAATGTAATTGTTCATTTTAGAACTATGATCAAATTTGTGTATTTTTGATATTCTTTTTGTCTCTCTTCTCTTTTCTTTCAAGTCTGAATTATGAATTATGTGTTTTAAAAAATGGTATAATATTATGTGATAAAATATTGTAAAGTTAATTATTTTAGCTATAACAATAAAACACATTTTTGGAAAAAAAATAAAGTAAGGTAGAATGTCCATGCTTGCGGCCAGGGGACTTGGAGGCTGGTAACCTTATTGGGACAAAGCAGCACCCTGGGGTCCTTCTCCCCATTCACCATTGTACTCATGTGCTGATAACTTCCCTAGGCTGAGAAAGCTCACACTGGCCAATCCTTACCCGCCTCTAATGCTGCTCACGCTTTTTTGCAGCAGCCACTCACAACACACTAGCATGACATGATTTCACTAGCAACATCTTGTAGGTGGTCCCAGGCGGAGCTAGCCGATATGGCCAGACCAATTAGATCATCCATCCCAATACATATCTTTCCCTAGTATTCACACAATCCCCATCTTGTGAAATGTATCATTTGTTCGTGACATCGCTGGGCCTTAAAACCTCCATGACATGTCTGTTACCAGTGAGAGAGCATTGGAAATCCTGCAATATCCACTTCTTAATGCCTGTATTGAAATGCTTTTTAATAAACAGAGAGATTTGTCACATTTCTGGACTCTTCTGTCTTTGAGTGTGGGGGACTTCCTGTGGACCATTTCCTCTTGCTTGCATCTGGGGAAATTAAACGACCCTGTGCTTTACTTAACTTCACATTATTCAATGTAGCAATCAGAAAAACACCAGAATGATGGCACAGAGCACATTCAACAAAATCCCAATGCAAGTTGACTCATAACATGTAGACTTCTAAAGGATGCAAAGAATCCCCTGTGGTCTATCGGACAGGTCTGTCTGACAGCAGCCCCTTGTCTCAGCTTGTCTCATCTAATCAGCCAGACCCCAGGTAAGCTTTTCCTGGTGTTTATATAGGGTCTAAATGTAAACCCCATAATTATTAAACGTACATGTCATTCGGTAGGCAGTTCCTCATCTTCTAATGCAAAGCTATGTTACATGGACGTTATACCCTGCCCCACATGTGTGATGTTGGTAAACAGCCTACAATAGCATTGGGCTACAATAAAACATCTTGGTGTCTGGTGACATACCAGCTGTTCGCAAGGCGCTCGAAGCATCTTATCTTGTTATCAATCCTCAGCAAGATGCTCTGAGTGTCTAGCCACGTTATCATTGCACAGCAAGATGCTCAAACAGGTACGAAGACAGGGACTTTTTAGCACAGTGCCCTGGCTTCCTCGGCAGTCTGCTGTTTGATCCTTTTTATGAGGAATCAAAATAAAGTTGCTTGCGCGGCTTGATGGTTCAATATGTAGCATACGTAGACTATGCAGAACTAAATATGTAAGTATGTTTGCATGCATGTATGTTTGAGTAAGAAATCAAGCTTTTTGATGCTTTTCTATAATGAATGATGATACATAAGTTAATAAATGAAAAGTAGCATAAAAACACACCCCACTAAGTGGCTGCTTTGCAAATTTAAAGCAAATACAGGATTTAGCACTCTGAGCGCTTCCTGCTGTTTAAAGCACTACATTTACTATTGAAGTATAGATTGCTCTCCAAGAGTATAGCACAAGGTGCTACATTCTAACAATAGCTTCTGATAACAGGTATTGCCTGGCCTATGCTAGGTTACTTATTTGACAGGAATTCTGATATTTCATGGTGTCTCACCTGCTGATTTTTAACCCCGAAGGGCGGATTGGGTGCCCACACATGACAACACTGAATGGATAGTGCTTTGCGTATCCCTGCCCAGAACTTAGAAAGAAACTGAGATCTCCCATGAGAAGTTCTGACGCCTGGTAATCCATGTAACTGCATAATTTCTTTGATGAAAATACTCTGAACAAATTCATAGTATCGGGGAGTGACTCCAACCCAAATGAGTGAGCAAGTTTTGTGAGTGTGACTATCACTACTAAAACAACAGTATTACCATCTGACCAAGGTAATGCCACAAGGAAATCTATGGAGGTTTGCTGCCATGGATTTCTCAGGTATGTAATGGGTTCAATTCTCCCAAGGGAGACCTTTGATCTAGCACATGATCAGACATATTTTGAGGCCTTTGTTGTCATGAAAGGCATCATAAATGTTGTTGTAGACTCTCCTGAGTGAAAGAAATTCCACAGAACAGGTTATTCGAACCATGGTTGCTATCAGTAGAGTGTCTCCCACACTCTTGTTAAATTTGCAAAACTTGGAATTTCACCCTATGTTACCTGGGGAAATCCAGACATGGATCCCTTGCTCACTGTTCCTTAGAGAGGCTCAGCTTCACCTCACTGAGGAGGCCTTAGAACGCCAAGACAAGTGCCTGGCGTTGCTGATAGTACTCTTGTTCAGAGGAGAATTGCCTAGTATTTCGGTGCTGGACTGGCCTTGTGGGTGGGACCAGAATGATATGCAAATGGATATTTCTTCTCTGTGAAGGGTTTAGTGAGCTAAAACGTGGTTGTAGATCCTCCCGAGAGGAAGAATTTCCATGGAACAGGTTATTTGAGCCATTTTCGATCTCACTAGAGGGGGTCCCACACTCTTCTTCATCCCTTTGGTTATGTTCACCCCTGGTTATTAGATTTTAGATATGTTTAAAGGGCAGTATATTCTTGAGCTCCAAAGCAGGATTTAGACTGTGTTCCAAGTTACTTCAAGTTGTTGTTTAGCTTTTTGTGCTGTGTAGCATGAGACCCAGCCCTGATGCTGAAATATGTTGTATCATCTGTGTATTGCTTTCTCTTAATGTGCCAGATCCTATATTAAAATGAGGGGATTGTATGGTCTAGTCTCTGGGCCCCATTCCGAGTGTGGCGGTCTGGAAATAAGGGTGCTGGTTGCACCATACCGTTACCCTTTCCGGACCGCCACACTCCAACTCTGCCTTCCTTGGTGTTGCGCCCTGCATGTCTGACCTCCCAGGGGCAACAGCTCCGGTAGGCGGAGTTGTCACTGAAGCACCGCCACTGTTAGCAACAGTGCCGGGGCTTCTGTGTCCCGATTCCCATAGGACTCTATGGGAAGTGGCACATACACTTTCCGCCGCCTGATATCCCGGGACGCCGGGACTTGTAATGTCCCAGTGGCACCGGGATATCAGCCGGCAGACACCATGATATGGGTTTGGCGGCAACCTGCCGGTAGCACCAGTGGGTTACTGCCGAACTCGGAATGAGGCCCTGTGACTCTGCTGATTGTCCCATTATCAATTTGAAAAGTGGTGGAGGCAATGGACACTCCTATTGGTCCCTCTTCTGATCTGAAATGTCGTGGATATATTTCTATTGACCCCTGTGGGTAGTTTATCATATGTACACCATATAATATTCTTAATAAAATTAACGCTAAACCCTGAATTTTTCAATATGTTTTGTAGGAGTCACCATTAAAATTCTGAGAAATGCCTTTTTGACGCCATTTGTCACAATATTTAGCAGTATTTCTCCTGATTTGCAATAACCCTTCTTTTGGTTAATGTGTGTGTTGGTATAGTAAGTTGCCTATTTGGTCTGAAACCTTGTTGATCCAGATTCAGCATCATCTCTCGCCATACTGCCAACATTCACAAAATCTCACAATTCTCAACCCTTGTCACTCCCCGATTGCCTTTCATTCTGGCCCTGCCATTTCCAACTCTACCATCTTCGACTATCTCCTGCCCCATTTCTACCTCCAGGTACACCTCCGGAAACACAGTCATTTCTGTCCCTACTATCAACTTCCGCCCCACCACCACACCTCACCCACCATCTACTCTAACCGCACCTTCCCCCCACTCGACTCCAATCCATTCTCATGACACATCTCTCCACTTTCCCTCCCTACGCCCCCATGTATCATATCTTCAATCTCACTCACACCACCATTATTATACATCCCCTGCAACAGAAAATCATCTTTGAGGGTGTGAAATCCTCAGATGTTTTTATTTTTGTTAGACAACATTATGCTGCTTTTTTCTCTTAGAGGTGACCCTACCTTATACCTTTACGCCACAGACATAAACTTGAACATTGATTGCAAAGGCAATTGCCTTCATACCCCTGTCTTCATACCCAGTGTGCCCGTTCAACTACAAGTCTGCATAGTCTGTGTATTTTATTACAGGGGTGGGGTGCCAGTGTTTTTATTAGTTTCCTCAGCAATTTTGCTGTTTTGGATTCTTCCTTCCTGGCTCACATGCCCCTCTTGAAAAGAATAGCCTGCCTTTGGTCTGCGTTACCTTCAGAGGCAAAGGAGGTGTACCATTCGTGCTGTGCCTGTTCCACCTTTATGATTGCGATCACTGCTGGTTTACTAGTAGCGTAAGGCTGAGTAGGATATTAGAAAGCACTACTCATCCCTGTGCTCCTGCAGAGCAGTAGTCCTTTTGTCACCTCCCACCATTAACCCATCGATCACCAACCTCACCCAACTTCTCCCACGCCTCCCACTGTCACTCACATCCACCCCACTCTTGCTGCACCTCCCACTCCATCTCATATTCGGCCACAATATACCTCCAACCTCACCTCCACACTCTACATGACCATCCAGGAGACCTTACAAACATAACCGTATTCCTGCCGCAAACCCTCACAATTGGAGTCCCAAACTAAACCGGCATACTAATATCACACTGGCTCCCACCTGCTCTTCACCAGCAAATTACCAACGTTGCACGAACATGAACAGTTAGGAATCGTGGACGGCCTAAAGCCTGACCATGCTGTACACAGAAACACCTCACAGGCAACACACGCATGAACACACACGCAGCAGCACTGACACCTAGGAATTGCGGAAGGATAAATGTGGGACTAGTATGAGCCAACTATCAGGGGAGGAAGTGGGCTGGGACAAGGCGGAGCTGTGCCCCTGCCAAACTGATAGGGCGAGACACAAATGATTCAAACATGTTATTGAAAAGTCATCCTTTGCGCACCAGGACAGACCAAACCCGAATGGAAGAATGGGCCAAAGGACTGTAGAGGTCTCCAATTGTGCAAATATTTTACTGATGGGCTGAATATTCTGAAGGATGACATGAGCACCAGAGCCACTGTGCATTACTTGCTCAGGAGTGCCTGCTAGAATTACACTATCACAGGTATATTTGTCAAATTAGTAGTAATCAGGGTACAAATGGGCAACAAATTTGGGTTAGGGGGGCTAACCATTCAAATATTCGGAGAGAGGCTAACTTCAGCCACTGTAGCGGAGGGGCAAAGGTACACATCTAAGAAGACTATTCTGGTGCAGCTTCAATGTTACAAGCAGTTATCTGCCTCCTTCATGTATAAAACTACACACTTAAGGACTGCTGAGCGAATGAGCTCCCTTCAGCCTCCCCCCCAACTTCTAATCACTCCACTGACAAGTACCAACAACCCATCACGATTTCAATTGCCTAAACATGTATGAATACGAATGTGGATGCTAACAATGAAATTCTTTACGTTAGTAATTGCTGGGCCTTTATTACTATAGTAACTCTACAACCGGTGTATTGTCTGTGGTCTGTTGTGGCCTGCCACGAATCTGTAGGTCAGCCAGGTCAAGTCCACCTAACCCAAAATGTTGTCGGGAGAAGGTGGGGGGGTGTGTGTGGTCACTGCTGATCATTCTTAAATTCCCAAAATGCATTTTGATTTCATGAAAAGCAGCCGGCATCCATGTTTAGAGCATCCCTGCCCTATTCTACACTTTTCTCCTCCCCTCAGCCCCGCCCACAAAACTCAAACAATCTGCCAGCACAGACCCCTCCAAGCGGGAGTTCCCACAGTTAAGTCTGTCCATTTCCAGCACTGAAAACTACCCGAACTCATACCTTCTGCGAAGGCTATTGAAGGGGCCACACTGGCTCCCGCAAAGACCGTCATGTAGGCAACCGAATTCGAAATGACTGTGTCCTGCCTACAGAGACGACTGGCAGTGACAGGAAGTGATGCAAATAGTGAAATGTGTGCTATATTAAAAACCGCCTACTATAACAACATGTAGCCTTATATGTGTTCTAGTTGTGTATTTCAGATAATGATGGTAGAGATGCATACGTTCATACGATTTAAAAAGTGCTTCCGTGCATAGCTCACTGACACACACAAACGCGCATGCCCACAGGCACACGTGACCAGCCACCAGTTGCCTGTTCAACTTCCAGTGCTACACCTGGTATTTTACAAATGTCTTCCTGTCCTTTGGAGTGGAGGAGCCGCGAATTCGGAGACCTGTCGGGGTGACTTTCACGCTCCAGAAGCTTCTCCCTCTTCATGAAGCATTGGTCAAGCTGGCCAATTCTCGAATGATTATGCAGTAGTTATTATTTTGTATCTGTCACAAATGTGTGAAGGCGGTGTATTTATGTACAAACAAATCATTGTAGACATCTAACACTTATGTAAAATAAATAACGGCATTTTCTGCAGCAACTTAAAGTACATTGTGATGAATCTTCTTAAAAGCAGGGCGGTTTACAATGGAGCACTGGGGTCAGATTACAGAAACAGTGCAAGTGCAAAATGGCACGGTATTAGATAAATATTGCCCTATTTCTGAAAACACTGGGGCATATTAGAAAAGCATTGCACCATGATGAGTGCAGTTTGGCCTTGTATGAGCACCAGGTAGAGTTGCATATGTTCATAGATTTAAAAAGGCCTTCAATGCATAGCTCACTGACACACACGTGCAGGCCCACACGCACATACCCACGCGGCACACGCACATGTGACCTGCCACCGATTGCCTGTTCAACTTTCAGTGGTAGACGCCAGTGCAATGGGCCGGCTCTCGCCGCATCCAAGATCCGGCATCAGAGATGTGTAGCTGGATCTCAAAATCCGGCCAGTGTCAGCGCCAAATAGCCCACCACAAACTAAAGGTCTTTTGAAGGAAAACAAAATAAAATAAATAAAAGCGCTTTCTGCGGACACAGCACGTAGGCGCCATGAGCGCTGTTCTGGCTCCGCCCGCCTACCTACCCTACATGCAGCTGGAGCTCGGGCAGACCCTCAGGGAACCTGGGGGCTCGCCTCTGTGACCTAATCTGCTCTGTGCGAGCGCATTGTGAACACAGAGCCAGCGTGCACAGTAGACCCGCACTGAGCGGATGAAATCACTGAGGCGAGCCCCCAGGAAGCGCACTGTGCGCACAAACCAGAATCCATTGCCTTTCCCAAATGAATTTTGGTATTTGTAGTTTGGGATGTCAAAATACATTTTGGCAGAGCCAGTGCATGCTGTGATGGCTCGAAAAGTACACAAACCATAGCAAGTTACGCTTGTGTACTTTTCAAGCAATTAAATAAATTGCTCCATTTTTAAGCTATTACTTTTAACATTACTGGCTTCTCAGCCCCTTCTGGACCCTGCCTCTCGGAATTACGTTCCCTCCTCCAAACTCCGCCCCTACACCGGCCCTTGTGGGCTCTCCCTCCACATTGTTTCCATTTCCACCACTCTGAGGTGCCCCGAGTTCTACGGGTATGTGGCGCGTTACAAAAATGGTAATGAATAAATAAAAATACTCAGTACACCTGGTATTTTATTATTTTGTATCTATCGGCCACAAATAATGTATGAATGTGGTGCATTTTTTTACAATAATTCATTGTCGACATCTAACACTTAAGTCCAATAAATAACGACAGTCTCTGCAGAAACTAAAAGTACATTGTGATGAGTACATTTTCTTATTAAAAGCAGGACGGTTTATAAGTAGAGCATTTGGGGTCAGATTGCAGAAAATTGCACGGTATAAAATAAAAATGGCCCCATTTCTCAAAACACTGTTGCATATTAGAAAAGCATTGCACAATGACGATTGCAGTTTGGCCTGGTAGGAGCACCAGGTCCAAAATTGCCCTAGTGCAAACAATATATATTTTCCCTGCCCTGGTGCAAAAATGCATCGAAAATCTTTTTTTGCACTGTGGCACGTTCAGACCTGGTGATTGCACTTGTCATCGTGTGATGCTTTTCTAATATGTTACAGTGTTTTCACAAATAGAGCAAACTGGGCCCTAGTGGTAATACTGTGCAATTTTGCACATGCATTGGTGCAAAGTTTCTGTAATCTGGCCCTTGGGAGGGGGAATCCCTTACGTTGTTAAACAATTAGAAATGTGACAAGGGGGACCGTCGCTATATTTTCCACGACCTCTTCTTGTTCTCTAAGCTGAACAGCCAGCAGCACTTGTTCCCAGTTATTAGTGTAGACCTGTATTTTCATCAATGCTTTTACAAGACCATTTAGGACCGAATGTACCATGTGAGGAATGAGTCACTCATGTTGGGGAGGCGGTGGGGGTGGCTGTGCCCTGCGAAATGATTTACCGTCGGACCAATGCCCATCGTCATTTTAACGCATTTCCCTCTCTTGACTACACATGGCATTTCACGCAAGTGGCATCAAACGTGTTAATCATTTGCTACTCTCCCCGAGGTGTTTCTTAACTGATGCCGAACAAGTTACAAGCTCAAAAAGGTGACCCAGTCCAGAGACTGCACCCCCTGGACACTGCAAGCAGGCAGCATCCGTTCCTGGTGGGCACGGCTGCTTTCCCGCGGTTAGAATCAATCTCTAGGGTTCCACAGACGCGGGTGGTCTCCTGGCAAGCAACAGGATGAAGCCGGTAAGTCTGAATGTTATGCATACGTAGCATGCATGCATAGTTTTTTCCGTAAATGTGGTGTTTTGCATATCATGCCCGATTCATGGAATTTTTTGCAGGGGTGAAAGTGACTTTTTTTGGTCATTTTTGCAGTACAACATGACTTTGCACTGCCAAAAATACACTTTGCACAGTTCCGTGAATCAGGGTGTCGGCAGTGCAAAGTCACTTAGAACCGTGCAAAAAATTCCACGAATCATGCATTTGTGTGAAATACAATTGCTGACATATAAATATGGAATTTAATTGCAAGTTAACACTTGAAATAATGTGTTTCAATTAAGATGAGCAAAGGGGTCCTCTTTTTTTAATAGGGGGCTATGTGGATGAGGACAAAGACAGTGCACCCAGCAAACAGGTTCCAAAACTAACTACCCAGCTTTGACACATGAGGCCGTGGGGGGCCCAATAAGCCATACAAAACAAGTCTGCATACTATTACTTAAGCAGTAGCACAAGGTCAGTGAAAAAAAAACCCGCTGGGTGCTCCCAGAGTTTACATCAAAGCTGCAGATTTGATGCTGTTGGACCTCACTAATGAGGCAGAAAAAGGGAGTGCCTGGGCGTGTAAGTGGAAATGAGGTTAATTCTCACAAATGTGCAACTTCAGTGGTATTCAAAAAAAGTAACAAACGTCTGTTGCTTAAATCACACCTGGCACGCCTTGGTGTTGTATGGGGCCTGCTACGGGCATCCAGCAAGCCCCAGGGGTGCTACGGTCATCAGTACCTTAGACGCCCAGTGCCTCGGGGGTTGCTGGGGAACACCCGGTCTTAAGTGGGGGCAGGGCAGGCCATACCTTGACCGTGCGGACCCTTGCCACCTTGTTGGCACGAGGGCCCCACTGCATCAGGCCCGTGCTCACACGTGTAATTTTCAGCTACGACATGCCACCCGTAGGCAAAACTTGTGCCAGGTGTAACTAAGAGCCCTATGCAGTGTGCTTTCTAACTCAGCCCCTACGCATGCGCAATAGATAGATCTTTGCGTGAAGAGCTGGGCTTGTGATCTACTGAATAGTAACACCCAGTGAATGTCATAGGTTTCACAAGTGAACCTTTCCATATCCTAATGTGAATATGTTATTTTAATAAATGATTGTGCGCCCATACACAGACATGCCAACATTCCAACTCACCTGGGCGGGAGAGTTCATCAGAGAAATCAGGAGTTGCACATTTTCCCATAGGGATGCATTGGGCCTAGAAGTATTTTAGGTAGGAGAACGTGAAAAATAGCAATATTTTTTCACAAAAAGTCAGGAGTCTCCCGCCTAAATCGGGAGGGTTGGCATGTATGCATGTTTCAAAGCACGACAAGGCAGGGGAGGGGAAACAAGGGGTGAGGGGACAAGACAACAACCTTACTAGGCCTGGTGACATTGAGACCGTGCAAGTGCAGGGGAGAGGAAAGGGGGAAAGTGCCAGGGGAAGCAAGTGCAGGACATAGGCTATAAACATCAAGAAACATAAGTGCGGCCAGCAGGTGGCAGTCCAACGTTAATTGTAGAACAGCAAGTGATAGATAGTGCAGGTAGGGAGACTGTGGGGTTACAGATACAGCCTAAAGTGTAGGGTTTCTAGAGGGCAGTGTATGTGTGCAACTGGGAGGGCAGGGACCTGAGCCTGTGGTTTGGGGGACCGAGGGGGGGCATGTAACCAGTGCATTTCCGTGGTCCAGTTTTGCATTTCTGTTGGACTTTCTGAAAACCTAACTGGTTTTTACTATCGGATGCCTCAATTAGCCCAGACCCGCACTACACTGAGCCAAATATGCATACTTGTTTTGCAGGCCTTGGGTTTGCAAACGTTTGAGTACTTAGAGTATACTGCATTCCAAGTGAGCATTAACAGTATGGAGGTAACTGTATAGATAAGTGGCATTTTAAACACCGCCTCTTTTTTTAAAAACACCCAATTCCCTCCCATGATCACAATGTGTTAGATCTTATCAGGAGCTCCCCGTGGGGTGTCAGAGCTCTGGTGCACCATAGATAGGCAGCGGACCCGGGCCGCATGCAAATAAAACACGTCCAGCCAGTTTGTTAGATGGCCCAGAATTGCCGGGCTTCCGGCTCATTATCCACGCGTTACGTCCCACGGTACGTGGTGACGTGACACGTACATAACATCCCTCTTTTTACCATAATAACGAAAATACATGAACACTCGCAGGTCTCACAACCCTTATACCTCGGTTAAGCTCAAGTTCACGTTAGCACACATAGCCTCATAGATTGCCCGCGAACCGCAATGCATTCCTCGTGATGGTCTCCTGACCCCGGGTGGCTGTTATCATTGTCCCTTCTCTCCGGATCACCCTCCAGGGTTTAAGGTCATAACAGGTTGATAGCTTGGACTTTGTTGCCTTTCTCAACACCAGCACCTGGTCCCCCACCCTGTGCCTTGATTCTCTTGCACGTCGCTTGGTGCTCATGTGCTCGTTGGCAGCCACTCGCTTGGAGTGAGTGTGCTCCTTGTCTAGTTTCTTTACCGATTTGCTGGGGTGATGCAGTATTGATGAGTTCAGAATGGTTCTGTACATTAGATCTGACAGAGGCATGTCTTTTGAGCTGTGAGGTGTTACCCAGTAGTTTTGTAGGAACCGGTAAAGTTCCACTTTCCAGGGGCTGTTCTGAGCTTTCGCTATGCTTAACACCTTGTTTATGGACCTCATAAACCGTTTCGCGTCGCCAT
The DNA here is from genome assembly GCF_040938575.1 of Ambystoma mexicanum. Lineage (NCBI taxonomy): Eukaryota > Metazoa > Chordata > Amphibia > Caudata > Ambystomatidae > Ambystoma > Ambystoma mexicanum. The sequence continues at coordinate 1,192,020,744 of NC_090935.1, read as the reverse complement.
TAGCTTGTGGCCACCTTGGGGTAATGTGATGATGGTGGATGTGCAGATGGTCCATATATTTTGTGAGTTCTTTCCCTTGGAAGGGTGGCCCATTGTCGCTCTTGATGTATTTCGGCAGTCCATGTGTGGCGAACATCTTTTCCAAAGCTTAGATCACTACCTCTGCCGCTGTTGATTGTATGATTTCCACTTCGGGGTATCGTGAGTAGTTCTCTATGGCGACCAAAAGGTATGTTCCTTCCTGCACTGTGCAAAAATCGACGCTGATCGCCTCCCTCTGTGCTGTGCCCCTTTTTGCGGATTGTATTTGCTCCGGTCTCGGTGGTGCACTTGTCACTTGGCAGAGGTGGCATGATGAGATGACACGCTCTACTTTTGCTTCTATTTGGTGAAACCACACCTTGTGTCGTATTGTGGCCTGGGTTCTACCTACCTCTGGTTTCCCTCTTGTGCCAGGTGATAATTCGGTCCTGTAGGCTCATGGGAATAAGGACGTGTGTGTCCCTTAGATTCAACCCCTCGCTTGTGATAGAGAGCTGCTGGTGAACCACAAATATCCCTATCAGGAAGTCCCTGGTGGTCTCTGTGTGATTGTGGATGTTACAGAGGAATGACTTCCACTCGCCTGCAAGTACTGCGGTTTTTACTATGTCACAGAATGGATCAGCGTGAGTTGCTTCCAGAATGTCAGTGATGCTGACGGCTTTAGGTTTCATTGTGCTAACAATTTGGCAAATGTGTTCTTCTGTCCCTCTCGATTCTTCGACCTCTACTGGTGTCGCTGCTCTCAGGTGTTTGGACAGGAAATCCACTGGGTTGTCTGCTCCCGCTACCAGGTCCAAATTATATTGCTGGAGGTGCAGGAGCCATTTGCCAATTCTGGCTGGTGGGTGTGGCGATGAGCCTGTGAATATTGGCAATAGTGGCTTGTGATCAGGTGTGCCTTAAACATTCACCCATAGAGTTAAAGGTGGAAATGTCTACAACCCCATAGGACTGTGATAGCCTCCTTCTCTATATGCGAATATCGCTGTTCTGTAGGTGTCCAAACACAGGATGCGTAAGCTATTGGCTTTACTTCTTCTGTGTGCAATGGTTGTACTAGGATTGCTCCCAGTCCGAAAGGTCTTGTGTCCACATAGAGTTCCGTCTGTAACGTGGCATCATAGCATGCCATGGTGGTATCCGCTTACAGTGATTCTTTGATTTGTTTGAAGGCTTCTACGCATCAGGTGTTCCAGTCCCACTCGGTGCTAGATTTGTACAGCTCCCTAGGGGTTCCGATATGGTAGCCAGGTTCGGTATAAACCTGCCACAGTAGGTCGCCATACCTAGGAAGCTGTGCACCTCTGTGGGTGTAGTGGGTGGTGTTGCTCCTTTGACATGTGCGACTTTGAGAGGGTAATTGCTACTCATCAAAGGGTCAGCTGACACTCCTTTGTTATTGAACACCTAGCCAAAGAAAGTTAGTTCCTCCTTCAGGAATACACACTTTTCCCTGTGGATGGTGAGCCCAGCAGTTTCTAGCCTGTCTAGTACCATTTCCAGTCTGCGTAGGTTTTCTTCTTTTGCTGCTGGCATGTACAAGGATGTCAACGCTGACATTTAGCACTCTGGGTATTCCCTGGATGACCTCCTGGATTGCTTGCTGGAATAGTTCCGCTGCAGAGGATATTCCGAAAGTAGCCTTTTGTATTGTGTTAGGCCAAGATGGGCCGAGAACCTCATGATATACCTCGAGTCATGGTGCAGTTTCAACTGATGGTATCCAGCATTAAGATCTAGTTTGGAGAAGAAACAGAATCCTGTGAGGTCTGTTACAATCTCGTTCAAGGTCGGGGTAATGTGCCATTCTCTTATTATGGCTGTGTTTGGCATGCGCATGTCGAAGTAGATCCGCACCTTCCCTGGTTCTTTAACTTTTTTGGTAACAACAATGGGGGATACACACGGTGTGGAGCCTGACACTAGTTGTATGAGGTCTGCTTTTTCAAGTTTACATAGCTCCTTGGTGTCCTCCTGTGTCGCACCGCTCTGGGTTGGACTGTCGGGTCAATGTGTAGTTTGACTAGCTTTCCTTTCAGACATCCTATGCCCTGTAGGAGGCTGGGGTGTTTTGTTAGTAGTTCACTGATGCCATTTGAGTCTGTAAAATCAGAGATTAACTTTATCAGTCCAAAGTGAACTGGATAGTCCCAGGCCCTTTGATGAGTAGCAATTACCCTGAAGATGGATGGGGATGCAGATTTTTATTCATACATCAATAATAGGGACGACTCAGGTAATTGGCAAAAGGAAGACTGTTTTAATATCATTAAACAATCTTGGCTAGAGCGGTTTGGTCTAACATGGCGACATCAACATAGTTGGAATTGGATATTTGATTCAAACGAAATTCAATAGATTTCAAAAGGTCGCGTCTCACCGGAAAGTGGGTTAAGCCAAGGAGAACCCATTTGATAAAGTAAAGGTATGAAAAATCCGGAAAGAGACTGCGCCCAATATTCAAAAGGTTGTTTTTATTGTATTTTCAAAGTGCCCCTTGGTGATGACACGTGTTTCGGTCTCCCTTAGACCTTTCTCAAATCAGGGCTATTGATTAGTCATAGCACCATAAGTATTAACAAAAACAATGGGTTGTGTACCACAAAAAAAATAATATTCACATATAATTACATATAAAGGAGTCTAAGTAAACAATTGCAAACGAAAATATTGAACCAAAATCATGACAATTGCAAATGTATGAAAATAAAATTGCAAAAGAGAATTGAAAAAATTAAAAGCCAGACAAAAAGAGGGATTGGGGAAAGGGCGGTAATAAAAGGGTAATTTTTGCAAAAAATGAATACATAAAACACTAGTTAGACAAAGTATTGAATCATTGCTATGGAAACAAGAATTGAAATCACTGATACACTCTCAGTTACTATTGCAGTAGTTTTACCTTGTATTGCTCTAGTGCCCCTATTTCTTATGGAATAGTACCGCCACAGTAACCGGGTTAGATCCCTACAGGTATAAAAAATTGACAATGTAGATCGTTGCTACAGCAGTAGTTGGTCATATCCTATAATTATTATGCATTAATTATTTTTAACATAGTTCATTAGTGCCCGAAACGGCTTACTGTCATTAGTCTAAGTAAAAAATACTCTCATGTGCAATAATGCTTGTGATGTGCCTCGTATGGAGCAGAAAACATGAAATAAAAGTAAGCGCACAGTGTCGTGCGAGTGAAACCCATAATGGTACCAGTAGCGGCTTGTTATCTCATTCGCATTAAGTATGCTCTAGGTAGAACCAATCTGTTCACTAGGTACTGAATCATCTAAGCGTTAGGAATCTTGAGTGCGAAAATGCGTGTGAAGTGCCGCATTCGCTACAAAGGAACTGGAGTGAAACTACGCGTGTCTTGCCGTGCGAGTGAAACACGTATTGAGGGTGAACAGGGCCGTGAATTCGTATATGGTCTCTTACCTTTGATAATAGTAGCGCGTATAATCGCGTGCTGCACTGAATCTCGAGGTGGCGCCATTAAGCGTCCTCTATGTGTGTATATAGCGTTACCATGGGGATGGTCAAAATGAGTCAGTCCTATTTCCCTGTCAAGTACAATGTAATGCTGGCGGCCATGATAGAATGTAGTGTGCTACGTTGAGTAATGCAGTTGGATTGATAACTCATAGAGTTATCTGCATCACAGAAGGTCGGTGTAGTGTGAGATTTACAATTGTATTATTTTAATTATTTGAAATTATCCATATTAATTAGAGAAGGCATTGTGTTACGAGCGCATGCAATGGTAGCGCGTCGTTACATATTCTGAGATAGTGCGCACAGTGTCTAATCTCAAAAGATAAAGCCACATGTATAATGCACTGCTTTAAAACGATATAATTAAGGGTGATAAATCATTTAGTGATCAAATCTTTATATTACACATTCTCAGATAGAGCGCACTATATCTAATCTCAAATAATAAAGCCACATGTATAAAGAACTGCTTTAAACCGCTATCATTGGGGTTGGTGATTCATTTAGTGATCAGGTCATTATATTAGCAAAAGCATATTGTCTATGAGTAAGTCTGATTGCATCTCAGAGCAGATTTAAATTACAAAAAATGCGTGATTTGGCCACATTAATGTTCTACAAAAAAGGCACCATTTCGTTATCAGTGTTGAGGCCGAATACTGTAGTATTAAGTTTGCAAATTATCTTGGCTTCCATTTGTCTAAGTTTATTTTCTTTGTCACCCCCACGTCTTCCTACTGTCACTCTTTGGAGACCAATGAATTGAATTTCTGCCTTATTATCCATTTGATGTTTCTCTTGCTAATGGCATGCAAGCGGCGTTCTGGGATCCTGGCTGCCAATTTTTGCTAGATGCTCTCGTATTCTGGTCCGGAGTTCTCTGATCGTGCTGCCTATGTACACCAATTTACACACACAGATGATTGCATAGACCACATATTTTGTTCTACAGTTAATAGGTTGTCTGATTTTTAAGATCTTGTTATTGCTGCTTGAGAATGAATCTGTTTTTTTATGTGCATATTTGCACATCGTGCAAGTCCCGCATTTCCTGAATCCATTGGTGGTCGTTTTCAACCAGTTTTGTGATTCCTCCATTATATCTGGTAAATTGGAAGGACTTAGTTTATTTCTCAAAGTCTGTGCTCTTTTGAAAATTATCCTAGGTTTATCATCAACAAAGTTCGAAATGTTGTCATCAAGTTTCAATAGATGCCAATGTTTGGCTAAGATTCTTTTCACATGTCTGTAGTCGTCACTGTATTTCGTAATAAAACCTATGGTTAGTTGTTCCCGCGTATTGTACATTTCTGCTAATGTTTGCTCTTGCGTTACTGACAGACTTTTTTCCCAAGCCTTGCTGACACATTGTTCCGAATATCCTAGAGCTTGGAATCTTGATCTCAAAAGGTTACATTCCTTCTCAAAGTGTTCTCTGGTCTGGCAATTCCTTCTTGCTCTCATAAATTCTCCTGATGGTATATTCAAGATTGTTGATCTGTGGTGGCAACTTGCCGCGTGTAGAGTCAAGTTGACTTCAGTAGGTTTCTGATACGTACGAGTTCTAATTTGGTTTTGTTCGATGTAAATCGTTAGGTCCAGGAAGTCTATACTTTTTGCATTACAGGTACCAGTGAGTTGAATGCCCATTTCATTCAAGTTAATTCTGTTCTGAAACTCCTTGAAATCAGAGTTTGTGCCTTTTCATAGTATCAAAACGCATCGATATATCTTAACCAGTGAACAAGTTCTTTCTGATATGCCTTATCCTGATAAATAACTGTGTCCTCAAATAAACCCATGAAGATGTTGGCGAGGGCTGGGGCGTATTTAGTGCCCATCGCCACACCTTTGGTTTGTCTGTAATATGTGTTGTTGGAATTAAAAATGTTGCATTCTAGAGATGATTCTAACATTTCCTTGATCATGATGATCTGATGATACATTGATGCTGAGTCATTCCTGAATGTATGGTCTATTGTTTGAAGAGCCCATGAGTGCTGGATTGATGTGTATAACGCTTTCACATCCAATGTTGCTAATAAGCAATCCTTCTCCCAAATCCAAGATTGAAGTTTAACAATTACATCTGTGGTGTCCTTAAGGTAAGCCTTCAATTTCATTGCTCTGGGTCTCAAGATATTGTCCAAGTATTGTTCCTTTGTAGCGAACGCGGCACTTCACACTCAAGATTCATAACGCTTAGATGATTCAGTACCTAGTGAACAGATTGGTTCTACCTAGAGCATACTTAATGCGGATGAGATAACAAGCCGCTACTGGTACCATTATGGGTTTCACTCGCACAACACTGTGCGCTTACTTTTATTTCATGTTTCCTGCTCCATACGAGGCACATCACAAGCATTATTGCACATGAGAGTATTTTTACTTAGACTAATGACAGTAAGCCGTTTCGGGCACTAATGAACTATGTTAAAAATAATTAATGCATAATAATTATAGGATATGACCAACTACTGCTGTAGCAACGATCTACATTGTCAATTTTTTATACCTGTAGGGATCTAACCCGGTTACTGTGGTGGTACTATTCCATAAGAAATAGGGGCACTAGAGCAATACAAGGTAAAACTACTGCAATAGTAACTCAGAGTGTATTAGTGATTTCAATTCTTGTTTCTATAGCAATGATTCAATACTTTGTCTAATAAGTGTTTTTTGTATTCATTTTTTGCAAAAATTACCCTTTTATTACCCTCTTTTTGTATGGCTTTTAATTTTTTCAATTCTCTTTTGCAATTTTATTTTCATACATTTGCAATTGTCATGATTTCGGTTCAATATTTTCATTTGGAATAGTTTACTTGGACTCCTTTATATGTAATTATGTGTGAATATTTTATATATATATATATTTTTTGTGGTACACAACCCATTGTTTTTATTAATAGTTATGGTGCTATGACTAATCAATAGCCCTGATTTGAGAAAGGTCCAAGGGAGACCGAAACACGTGTCATCAACAAGGGGCACTTTGAAAATACAATAAAAACAACCTTTTGAATATTGGGCGCAGTCTCTTTCCGGATTTTTCATACCTTTACTCTGTTTTAATATCAATTATCTAAAACAGGGAGCATAACGAACAACAACAAACTCACTTGATCCCCTTACTGAAACATACTTAGTAAAAACTGAGATCTTATAAGGAAAACCTGTCATCAATGACTTTAACCTACGTATGTACTAACGTCATCCTACGTGGCAAACTACAAAAACCTACGAGTATGGGTGATTGGCTCTGAGTGAACATCTAAGTATACGATCTTAGATAGTGTGAATATGTGATTGGTTACTTAACATCAGGTGTGGCAACTAAGCCCTCCCCAAAAAATGACCACTATTAACATCACTAAATACACGATGTCCCATTGGTTTACACAACTATAGGACCCCTAAATACATGGTCCTCTACAATTGGTTGGCACTCTAACCTCCGTCAGTACTTTTTCACCTACGTCTAGCAGCATGCAGGGTGGCCATCCAGGTGCTGGTGAACTCGTCTTAGCTATTGCTTCCCACCAATTAGCATATCAATCCATCATCACCTCAGTTGTCTGCTGTCAATGAGGCTTGGAAGCTCGGCCTTGAGCTTGCTCTTAGCTCTGAAAAATGTAGGGAGTGAGAAGCACGGTCTGCCCTTGTGCGTAGATGTGACCATTTCATTTGTCCAACTTCATGCTTCCATGTGACTGGAGACCATGGAATCAAGCCTTTTTGTGCATTTAATACTATTTTTGAATAGACCTCTGACGTCTTTCTTGTTATGTTCATGCCTTCTGAACAGGAGTATTGTTCTTTCATTCAATTTTGTATCCAATGTCAGTTCACTCCAGTTTGATAAGACATTGGCTTCTTGGCTCACCCAGCCTCGTCTGCTGAGATTCACTTTGTAATTCAATTTGCTGCTTTTTAACTGCACCCACGAAAAATGAGGCCTTCTTGCTGCTGTCCAGCACTGCTGTAGTGCGTAGTGGAAACATCCATCCTTCACTTGTCCATATGCATATATATATATCCAATAAAAAAACTTTGTTAAAGGGATGTTATGGTTAAGTTGCGCTACTAAAAACCTGTGAAATTCAGTAAAAAAACTTTGTTAAAGGGACGTTATGGTTCAAAGTAAAACCGAAAAACCCCTGAAATTCGCCAGTTATGGTAAGTTAAACAACCATAACTCGCGCCACCACTGTGCACTGCTAAGACTAACACCCAGGACATTAAAGATGACATCACAAATGTGGGTAACCATAACGTCCCTTTAACACAGTTTTTTTAACTTAATTTCATAGGTTTTTAGTAGCACAGCTTAACAATAATATCTCTGACTTTATGTACATGTAACTTGGAACATACTGAACCCCTGTACTGAATTTGATGTCCGCGAACTCTTCTAATGTCCATGGACATGTGCGGACAACAGCAGCACTACCCAAAAAGTCTGGGGGTATCTTCAATTGTTATATCATAACATATGAACTCTGTACAAATTCACAAACCAGCACACATACACATTATATGTAGTAATAAATAAGAAGTGTAACCCATATATATCACACATCAACCATTCCTTTACATACAATATGTTCTAAAATGGAATATACCAAAAGAAGAAAGATAGGCTTCCAACATGATTACCTCACAGAAACTCCACAACTAAGAGCAACAGCAGATCTACAGACTAGTAAGAACACACCTTACCAGAAGCTAGTAAGTGTACTTCATTTTACTCATATATTTCTAAGATTTCTGGATTAGATACAAAGAAAGTAATATTATTTTTTTTTCTCACAGAAATGTCTAGTACCCTGGAGTGGCTAGAATAGCATTTCCCATGTGAGGAAATGTCTGAAGATAGTGAACCTAATGGTAGACACTTTTCTATATAAACCAATTAATACATATTATTTTATATACATTTAACATATACATTTTTTTTTGTACAGACCATACAAACATTGAAAATAGTAAACAAAAAGAAATATTGGATAAGACTGCCCAGCACATGGAAGAAAAAATGGACCTACTCATGGAAAATTTCAACAATTTAAAAAACTTTGTGGAGGATCACTTGAAACAAAAAACTAGATACCATTGTCCCACATGTACCTGTCCCCCTCACCATATCCCAGTCAATTATCCCCGAACCCTCTCCATGAACAAAAACGTTTTGATGAGACTTCCATCCCTTCTTCAGCTCATATGAATCCTCTTGAAAACCCCAATTCTCCTGTGTTTGTCTCAGTTTCTGCTTCACCTTCTCTGTCATAAATTTAACATTCATATATAATAAAGTAAAATTATTATATTGTGTCCTAATTCATTTCTTGTTTTTTTAAAAAAAAAAGCAGTTGAGGTGTCCGCGGACAGTGCGGATGTCCGGAATGTCTGTGAAGAAACAAAAATGGAGGTGTCCTAAGAACACTATACCTTTCCGTACTGTTCGCTAGCAAGTTGAAACTGTTCTAAGAACACAGGAGATGTCCGTGATATCTGTAATTAACCAAAATGGACATGTTCTAAGAACATTATGCCTATCTGTAATGTTCACAAACAAGTCCAAATTGTTTTAAGAACACATTCGGTGTCTGAGATGTCTGTAATCAAACTAACACACGCAGTGTCCTGAAAAGTTTGTAAATAAACAAAATGGGGGTGTCCTGAGGACGCTAGACCTGTCAGTGCTGTTCGTAGGCAGGTTGAAACTGTTCTAAGAACACATCAAGTGTTCTGGGATGTTCGTAAATAAACAAAATGGGGGTGTCCTCAGGACACTATGTCTGTCGTTATCGTTCACAGGCAAGCTGAAACTGTTCTAAGAACACAGCCAATATCCTGAAATGTTCGTAAATAATCAAAATGGGGGTGTCCTGAGGACGCTGTCCGTATTGTTCGCAGGTGAGTTGAAACTGTTCTAAGAACACAGGCAATATCCTGAAATGTTCGTAAATAATCAAAATGAGGGTGTCCTGAGGACACTGTCTGTATTGTTCGCAAGTGATTTGAAACTATTTTAAGAACACACACAGTGTCCTGACATGTTCGTAAATAAACAAACTGGGGGTGTCCTGAGGACGCTATGCCTGTCTGTATTATTCGCAAGCGGATTGAAACTGTTCTAAGAACAAACGCCTGTTTGTAACTGTTCGTTTCGCTTGTGTCGCACTTTTAATTAGTTTCAGGACCCGAACAGTGTCCGTAAAACACCAACGTACATGCGCAAAACAGTTCCCGTGCATTTGGGGTCCTGCGGACACCGCTTCCCTTCGCGGACATGTTCGCGAAGCTATCATGTGACCGCGCCCACGCTCAGCGTGTGTTCTAACTGCGGGCACTGTTCATGTCCCCGAACAATTTAAAACTACCTTTTCAGGCAATCCACAATATTTTCCAATAATAAATCTCCATAGCACAAGTCCCAGACAGTAATCCTGACTTTCTACATACTTTTTGGGACTTTTTGAACTTTTTTTTGGTGTTCGATCTGTCCGCGGACAGAGCGCGTGTCCGCGAACCGCGCACAAGCACCCCTATAAAAAGCCACACCCCAGAGCTCATCCTCATAGTGTTTCTGGCTATCTTACATAACACATTGCATTTCTACTGCCAATTTTCCAGATTTATTTCTGAAACCTAATGGCATCCATGGCTGCACTACTGCCACCTGGTCCTACATCTGCCTCAGCACCACCCCCACCCCCTCTACCACCACCACCTCCCCAAGGGCTTGAAGAGGGGAACAGGAATGAGGATGCAGAGGAGGATGAAGAGGATGACGAGAATGAGTTAGTCGAAGTCCCTACTACCAGCACTCGCCGTGAGTCTTGGGTGTGGCAGTTATTTACCATTCATGGTAACGTACCTAAGGCGCGTGTGAACCAAGTCACCTGCAACCAGTGCAAAATGGCACAGAGTCGCAGGAGGCCTAGTTCGTACAGCTTTGGTACGACTACTATGAAGCGACACCTAAAGTCGTTCCACGTGGGGGCCGTTCGCAAGGTTGTACCTTGCGAGGAGCGTAGTAGGTTGACTTCCTCTACTACAGCCTCTGTTTCCGATCCTGTCACCACAATGAACACTCCTGTGGGACAGCGTATTCCTCCAGCTGCCTCACATGCCATTCACAATGCTGATGACCCTTATCTTTCGAGGGTCACAGTTGTGTGTATGTACTGTGACGCAGTACTCTGCAGGGGGGAGAGTCTTCAAAGTGCTTTTGAGACTCTGGTCTCAGAGCACGAGAAGACCTGCTCACTACCTAAGTAAGGCCCACTCTACATCTTCCTCTCTCCACCCGCCCTTTCTTATACCCGTGGTTGGTGTATCCCCCTTACCCTCCTTTTCACTCCTCTCCAAGTGTGTCGTGTGTAAAAAACAAAAAAAATAAAAAAAGCTCTTTTCAGAGCCACCTTTCACAGTTTAAAAATAGAAGTGAAAATAAATGAAGCAGGGCCTTGTGTATTTTTTAGAAGTCCGCGAACAGTCCACGAACATCAAAAATGTTGGGGTGCTGCCCTATCATAACCATTGCAGTTTTGTCTGGGAGGAAGTGGTGGCTCTGAAAAGAGCCTTTTGGTGGTGTTTGTTTGTGTTTGAAAAACCTGAAATGCTCAACACCTACTACAAAATAGATGTTGTAATTCCAAAAAAGGTTGCAATGCATTTTGTACATTTCTCAGAAAAATCTGATTGCCAGCGTAAGTAAGATGGACTCCATCTCTGCGAAAAATGTATGTGCTACGAAACATAATATTTTCATTGTGAAAAGAGGAGATGCCAACATCCCTTAGAAAGTGAGTTCATTGATGTTCGTTATGCTCCCTGTTTTAGATAATTGATATTAAAACAGTCTTCCTTTTGCCAAATACGTGAGTCGTCTCTATTATTGATGTATGAATAAAAATCTGAATCCCCATCCATCTTCAGGGTAATTGCTACTCTTCAAAGGGGCTGGGACTATCCAGTTCACTTTGTACTGATAAAGTTCATCTCTGATATTACAGACTCAAATGGCATCAGTGAACTACTAACAAAACACCCCAGCCTCCCAGAGGGCATAGGATGTCTGAAAGGAAAGCTAGTCAAACTATACATTGACCCGACAGTACAACCCAGAGCGGTGCGACATAGGACGCCAAGGAGCTATGTGAACTTGAAAAAGCAGACCTCATAGAACTAGTGTCAGGCCGCACACCGTGTGTATCCCCCATGGTTGTTACCAAAAAAGTTAAAGAACCAGGGAAGGTGCGGATCTACATCGACATGCGCATGCCAAACACAGCCATAATAAGAGAATGGCACATTACCCCGGCCTTGAACAAGATCGTAACAGACCTCACAGGATTCTGTTTCTTCTCCAAACTGGATCTTAATGCTGGATACCATCAGTTGAAACTGCACCATGACTCGAGGTATATCAGTGATGTCATCAATGACATTTGTGATGTCATCTTTGATGTCCTGGGTGTTAGTCTTAGCAGTGCACATTGGTGGCGCGAGTTATGGTTGTTTAACTTACCATAACTGGCGAATTTCAGGGGTTTTCGGTTTTACTTTGAACCATAACGTCCCTTTAACAACGTTTTTTTACTGAATTTCATAGGTTTTTAGTAACGCAACTTAACCATAACGTCCCTTTAACAAAGGTTTTTTACTGAATTTCATAGGTTTTTAGTAGCACAACTTAACCATAATGTCCCTTTAACACAGTTATTTTAACTTAATTTCATAGGTTTTTAGTAGCACAGCTTAACAATAATATCTCTGACTTTATGTACATGTAACTTGGAACATACTGAACCCCCTGTACTGAATTTGATGTCTGCGAACTCTTCTAATGTCCGTGGACATGTGCGGACAACAGCAGCACTACCCAAAAAGTCTGGGGGGGTATCTTCAATTGTTATATCATAACATATGAACTCTGCACAAATTCCCAAACCAGCACACATACACATTATATGTAGTAATAAATAAAAAGTGTAACCCATATATATCACACATCAACCATTCCTTTACATACAATATGTTCTAAAATGGAATATACCAAAAGAAGAAAGATAGGCTTCCAACATGATTACCTCACAGAAACTCCACAACTAAGAGCAACAGCAGATCTACAGACCAGTAAGAACACACCTTACCAGAAGCTAGTAAGTGTACTTCATTTTACTCATATATTTCTAAGATATCTGTATTAGATACAAAGAAAGTAATATTATTTTTTTTTCTCACAGAAATGTCTAGTACTCTGGAGTGGCTAGAGGAGCATTTCCCATGTGAGGAATTGTCTGAAGATAGTGAACCTAATGGTAGACACTTTTCTATTTAAACCAATTAATAAATATTATTTTATATAGATTTAACATATACATTTTTTTTTGTTTTTTGTACAGACCATACAAACATTGAAAATAGTAAACAAAAAGAAATATTGGATAAGACTGTCCAGCACATGGAAGAAAAAATGGACCTACTCATGGAAAATTTCAACAATTTAAAAAACTTTGTGGAGGATCACTTGAAACAAAAAACTAGATACCATTGTCCCACATGTACTTGTCCCCCTCACCATATCCCAGTCAATTATCCCCAAACCCTCTCCATGAACAAAAACGTTTTGATGAGACTTCCATCCCTTCTTCAGCTCATATGAATCCTCTTGAAAACCCCAATTCTCCTGTGTTTGTCTCAGTTTCTGCTTCACCTTCTCTGTCATAAAGTTAACATTCATATATAATAAAGTAAAAATATTATATTGTGTCCTAATTCATTTCTTGTTTTTTTTAAAAAAAAAAGCAGTTGAGGTGTCCGCGGACAGTGCGGATGTCCGGAATGTCTGTGAAGAAACAAAAATGGAGGTGTCCTAAGAACACTATACCTTTCCGTACTGTTCGCTAGCAAGTTGAAACTGTTCTAAGAACACACGAGATGTCCGGGATATCCGTAATTAACCAAAATGGACATGTTCTAAGAACATTATGCCTGTCTGTAATGTTCACAAACAAGTCCAAATTGTTTTAAGAACACATTCGGTGTCTGAGATGTCCGTAATCAAACTAACACACGCAGTGTCCTAAAAAGTTTGTAAATAAACAAAATGGGGGTGTCCTGAGGACGCTAGACCTGTCCGTGCTGTTCGTAGGCAGGTTGAAACTGTTCTAAGAACACATCACGTGTTCTGGGATGTTCGTAAATAAACAAAATGGGGGTGTCCTCAGGACACTATGGCCCTCATTACAACTCAGGCGGTAAGGGGTTTACGGTGCCGTAAACAGCGCCGACCCTTACCGCCTGAGTACGAGGTCCCTTAGCGCCATGGCGGACTTAACACCTGCTTTTAGCAGGTGTTAAAAACCATGGCGCTAAGGGACCATGGAGTTAATTATGCCACCGTAATTTACGGTGGCGTAATTAACGCCTTCCCCACTCCCATTATGCCCTATGGGGCAAAAATGGGAATGGGGAAGGGTAAATGGGGATTGGGGACTTACCGCCCCGTCAAGGTCGGAATGGGGCGGTAAGTCCGCCAACCACCATGGCGTAAACATAGTTTACGCCATGGTGGTAAAGTCACGGCCCAGGCGGTAACTTACCGCCTGGGTCGTAATGAGGGCCTATGTCTGTCGTTATCGTTCACAGGCGAGCTGAAACTGTTCTAAGAACACAGCCAATATCCTGAAATGTTCGTAAAATAATCAAAATGGGGGTGTCCTGAGGACGTTGTCCGTATTGTTCGCAGGTGAGTTGAAACTGTTCTAAGAACACAGGCAATATCCTGAAATGTTCGTAAATAATCAAAATGAGGGTGTCCTGAGGACACTGTCTGTATTGTTCGCAAGTGATTTGAAACTATTTTAAGAACACACACAGTGTCCTGACATGTTCGTAATTAAACAAACTGGGGGTGTCCTGAGGACGCTATGCCTGTCCGTATTATTCACAAGCGGATTGGAACTGTTCTAAGAACAAACGCCTGTTCGTAACTGTTCGTTTCGCTTATGTCGCACTTTTAATAAGTTTCAGGACCCGAACAGTGTCTGTAAAACACTAACGTACATGTGCAAAACAGTTCCCGTGCATTTGGGGTCCTGCGGACACCGCTTCCCTTCGCGGACATGTTCGCGAAGCTATCATGTGACCGCGCCCACGCTGAGCGTGTGTTCTGACTGCGGACACTGTTCATGTCCCCGAACAATTTAATACTACCTTTTCAGGCAATCCACAATATTTTTCAATAATAAATCACCATAGCACAAGTCCCAGACAGTAATCCTGACTTTCTACATACTTTTTGGGACTTTTTGAACCTTTTTTTGGTGTTCGATCTATCCGCGGACAGAGCGCGTGTCCGCGAACCGCGCACAAGCACCCCTATAAAAAGCCACACCCCAGAGCTCATCCTCATAGTGTTTCTGGCTATCTTACAGAACACAGTGCATTTCTACTGCCAATTTCCCAGATTTATTTCTGAAACCTGATGGCATCAATGGCTGCACTACTGCCACCTGGTGCTACATCTGCCTCAGCACCACCCCCACCCCCTCTACCACCACCACCTTCCCAAGGGCTTGAAGAGGGGAACAGGAATGAGGATGCAGAGGAGGATGAAGAGGATGACGAGAATGAGGTAGTCGAAGTCCCTACTACCAGCACTCGCCGTGAGTCTTGGGTGTGGCGGTTATTTACCATTCATGGTAACGTACCTAAGGTGCGTGTGAACCAAGTCACCTGCAACCAGTGCAAAATGGTACTGAGTCGCGGGAGGCCTAGTTCGTACAGCTTTGGTACAACTACTATGAAGCGACACCTAAAATCGTTCCACGCGGGGGCCGTTCGCAAGGTTGTACCTTGCGAGGAGCGTAGTAGGTTGACTTCCTCTACTACAGCCTCTGTTTCCGATCCTGTCACCACAAAGAACACTCCTGTGGGACAGCGTATTCCTCCAGCTGCCTCACATGCCATTCACAATGCTGATGACCCTTATCTTTCGAGGGTCACAGTTGTGTGTATGTACTGTGACGCAGTACTCTGCAGGGGGGAGAGTCTTCAAAGTGCTTTTGAGACTCTGGTCTCAGAGCACGAGAAGACCTGCTCACTACCTAAGTAAGGCCCACTCTACATCTTCCTCTCTCCACCCGCCCTTTCTTATCCCCGTGGTTGGTGTATCCCCCTTACCCTCCATTTCACTCCTCTCCAAGTGAAAATAAATGAAGCAGGGCCTTGTGTATTTTTTAGAAGTCCGCGGACAGTCCGCAAACATCAAACATTTTGGGGTGCTGCCCTATCATAACCATTGCAGTTTTGTCTGGGATGAAGTGGTGGCTCTGAAAAGAGACTTTTGGTGGTGTTTGTTTGTGTTTGAAAAACCTGAAATGCTGAACACCTACTACAAAATAGATGTTGTAATTCCAAAAAAGGTCGCAATGCATTTTGTACATTTCTCAGAAAAATCTGATTGCCAGCGTAAGTAAGATGGACTCCATCTCTGCGAAAAATGTATGTGCTACGAAACATAATATTGTCATTGTGAAAAGAGGACATGCCAACATCTCTTAGAAAGGCACAAACAGACTTATTGATATTGCGCCTTGCTTTCTCCATTTGTGGACCAAATGAAGAAGAACGCAGCCACATTTGTCTCTGCGCAATCCGAGAAAAAATTACTTGAGAATTTGGAAACATGTCCATGACCTTCCCAAGTCCTTCTTTCATTGCAAATTGCAAAGCAATTTCAGGCACATGTCCTAAACTGTTCCCTCCACAATGAATTACAATTATGTCTGGATGATGCTCTGTCTCCAAAGTAGCACAGAGATGTAGCAAGTCCAACCACTTCCTTCCATGTACTCCATCCCAGTGCACTTCCACATGTGGGAATCCAAGATCTACAGCTACACCACAGCTTTCTGCATGCTCCTTCAACCAATGTATCCACGAGTCTCCCAAAATCCAAACAATCTGTTTTCTGAAACACACAACCATAGCTATCTTTTCTTCTCTCAGGAAAAATAGTATCTGAGAAGCTCTCTCCTGGCACAACACACCCACTAAACTTTACTGACCAATCCCTTGCTGTGCTCATTCTCATTTGCATGCCTCCCCACCCCAAAATCCCTGGATGTAACACGCGATGTCCGTGGACTACCGCCATGTCTGCGGACATATCGTAACATGGACAGTCCTTCTACCATTTCCATTTCACTATCTGTGCCATTCCCTCATTGGATATAGCTAAGCAGTCACACGACCATCCACCAATCACACCCAAGATCTCTACATCTAACTCCATCATCATAGATCAGCACTTCAAATGTACTGTTAATCACTCTGAGTACAAGTGTCATATCATTGGAAAGCACCTTCTACAATAAATACTGTACAAGTCTCCAAGATTTCTACTTGCAGCTGCATGCATATCCATATGCATGAACACAGCCTACAGGCATGCATATTTTCTGTATAGAACATTTACAATTCTTATACATTCATATAAACAGATTAACTGACTTTTAGCTTCTATAACCTATAAAATGAACTTACTGTCATTTTTCCCATCTGCTATAATCAACTGTCACTTCCAAACCTATCTGCTATTTAAGTTATAAGTTATTTTTACACACACATTTGCAAAGCATGTTGAACTAACATATTTAAAGTAAAATATAAAGAGTTCACATAGTCAAACAAAATTGCATGCACACACTATGTTCAAATATCAAACAACAATACTTGTACAAAAACATAAAAATCAATGTCTAAATTAACATCCGTGCTATATACAAACAAAATTACTAATTTGTTTCCTTTACAATTGCAGTGAAGACCACTCTCCTGAAAAGCAGCAGCAGAATTTGAAGTACAAACAACAACTAAGAAGAAACCTGCTCATTCCACACAAAAAGTAAGTTAAATACCACCATAATATGTGTACTATTACTCAAACATATTGTAAGGTTAATTCA
The DNA here is from genome assembly GCF_040938575.1 of Ambystoma mexicanum. Taxonomy (NCBI): domain Eukaryota; kingdom Metazoa; phylum Chordata; class Amphibia; order Caudata; family Ambystomatidae; genus Ambystoma; species Ambystoma mexicanum. Next base: position 1,192,003,219 of record NC_090935.1, on the reverse strand, counting down.
TGCTATTTCTGCGTCTAAAAACAGAGATTGTGCACCATTCTGTCAACGAATCCCCATTTGTTAAACAGAGATTTACAGGCAGAATGGCGCACAAATTCCCATTTTTCAGCGCACAAATGACACAACTCAGCGCCTAGAATTTTGATATTATAGAACAAACAACTGTTTTAATTGTATACCATTAGATTTACTATTTGTGCTTCTCCTCACCACTAGCTTACTTTCTACTGTCATCTGAACCCCAGTCTAGTAGCACATAAATTCAAGAATACCCATCCAAACTAGTTGTAGTTGCCCAATGCACAATCACACACCATCACATACATCTTTATCATCATACTCAGACACTCATGCACATACCACACATACATTGCAGAACACCCCAACCCATACCTTCTTTATTTTTTTCAACAGACTATAAAGAATTCCTACCAAAATTCAAGTCCGTAGAAAGCAATGCAGAAGTAGAGCAAATGAAAATAGAAGTGTCCAAAATAAGCATCCATCTCTAGCAGAATTTGTAAAAAAAGTTCAAACAAAACAGCTAATAGTCATTTAGCGAAACAAAACAAGCTTCAAGTACAGAAACTTTGCCTCCTCTATCAAAATGTAAAACGAAACATAAAACAATTAACAAGAATTCAGCTACCACTATTGATAAAACTGCTCCTATAAATCTTGATATAGTGCCAAGTAAGCATACCAAAAAAAGTATTTTAGCAAAAATGTTCTGCCACAGAGTCCTTCAAAATCTTATAAAAACAGGAGAGAAATCATGCATAACCCTTAAATCCTGCCGTAGGAAATTAATCTTAGAAGCTTTGATAGACAGTGCAATCCTTCTAAAAAAAGTTATTTATTTTAGTGTTAAACAAAATGGAACCACTAACAAAACTAATGACTAAATTACAAAAAAGTCTTCTCAATAAACAAAATATCAACAAAAATAACTTCTTAAATATCTGTGGAGGTGAGTGGAGTCACACTACAAACACAGAACCATATTTTAATGAAGAAGCATACAAACAAAAGCAAACAAATACAATTGCCATACATAGCAGTGGACGAGGTTATGAAAAAGTTAATAATACCATAATGGAACAAGAAATACTGCTTACAAAAATATCCCCAGAAAACTTAGAATTACCTCTCCATTCAACTGAATCAGAACGTCTAGTATACAAATGGCCATGCACGTCAATGTGTAACATTCCCAAAAAATCTTTCAAGTCTTTACGCCAATTCCTCAATCAGTATGTGAAAGGCAAAGACAAAATCAAAATCAAACTACTGCAAAATATGGATACCTGTCCAGTGCGCAAGTACACAGGACTACAAGGACATTCATTGGCCTGCATTTCAGGACCTACTTGCAAAACCACCTTGCATCATATCAAAATGATATCGACACATCATTCAACTATAAGAAACCTAGTCTATAAACTGCACTATGCTAAAAGTCCTGCTTTAGCACTAGCCAATTTAAATAACATTCTTCTACATGGTACAGCAAAAGACCTACTTGAAGAAATCGACTATATCCAGAAAAAATATTTTGGAAGTGAAAGCCACTTACAGAATGAAATAGCTTTAAAACAAATTAGCAACATTTCTATGCATGGCAACCTTCTACTACACGCATTCAAAAATGAAATACTGAAATTTAAAAATACATCTGCTGAAGTACCAAACCATGTGTGTGTATGTTGCCGCAGACCTTTTTATAAAAGTAACACAAAAACTGTAGACCTAACATACAAAATAGAAGACAATGAAGATTCTAAATGGTTTGAATTAGCTCTCTACCTTATAGCAGAAAACAAATACGAAATAACTGACCCCTTAATACTTTGCAGTTACTGCACTGCAAAACTTGACAACAATCAAACTCCTTCACGTGCTATCACAAATAATTTGGAATTATTTCCACTACCAAAATCCCTACAACAACTCAGGGGGTAATTCATAGAATATCGCGCACAAGTGGCGCACGAGGCTGGCGCACAGTGTGCACGTGCGAATCTCTGCGCCAGAGGCGTGCGCTAAAATCCATTTCCGCGCACAGCGTATTCATGGATTTTAGCTACCAAAACCAGCCATGGCGCACAATGGCGCAGCGACCCTGGAGGAGCGCCAGTTACGCCCCCAAAAACGCCCCTAACGCAAGGAAAAGCCATCAAAATCCCCAATCCAGCGCAAAGGGCTGCGCTAACCCTGGACCAGTTTACAGGGCTGCCAAACAGCAAACGCCAAGCGGGGAACGTGTATTACTGGGGTTCGCGTGAAGTTTCACATTCGATAAGCCCTGTGTGAGTGGGGTACGTGTATTACTGGGGTTCGCGTGAAGTCTGACACACGATTTGAGCATGGTACGTGTATTTCGGGGTTGCGCGGAAAGTATCACACGCGAATGGCCCTGTGCGAGTGGGGTACGTGTATAACTGGGGTTCGCAGGAAGTTTCACACACGATTGGCCCTGTGCGAGTGGGATACGTGTATAACGGGTTCGCGTGAAGTCTCACACGCGATTTGAGCATGGTACGTGTATTTCGGGGTGCGTTGGGAAGTTTCACACGCGAATGGCCCTGTGCGAGCGGGATACGTGTATAACTGGGGTTTGCGTGAAGTCTCACACGCGATTTGAGCAGGGTACATGTATTTCTGGGGTGCACAGGGAGTCCTACACTTGAATTGGCAGTGTGGGTCCTCCCAGGTGTTCCCTCTACACCCTCCATGGCCCCTGCAGGTAGCCCACACCACAGGGGACTACCCTGCACCCCTGGTCATGTCCCGCAGGCAGCCCATCCACCATGGGCATGCCCCCCAGCCAAGCCACATGTCAGCTTGCACTACCGATCACCAACTCATGGCCCCCACTCATGTCCCCCAGCACCCCCACCCCCCAGCAGTGTGGGGCACCTGCCAGCAGGCCCCCACTCATGTCCCACTCATGCCCCCAGCACCGCCACCCCCCAGCAGTGCGGGGCACCTGCCAGAAGGCCCCCACTCATGTCCCCCTGCACCCCAACCCCCCAGCAGTGCGGGGCACCTGCCAGCAGGCCCCCACTCATGTCCCCCTGCACCCCAGCCCCCAGCAGTGCGGGGCTCCTGCCAGCAGGCCCCCACTCATGTCCCACTCATGTCCCCCCTACACGAAATAAAGATGCACAATCATGGCCCACTTCTACACCAAAAAACCATATGCCGCCACCCCATTCTTGAGACGCAATGATTTCCCAATCCACCCCACGCTTATTTTTGTGTTTCTGGGTGCGACAGCATAGTGCGGGTACATTTTTTCATGCACGTGGTCTACGAGGGGTTGCGTGCACGTTATTTTTTGATTTTGGGCTGCCTGTGCATTGCGTGACCCGTCATCTTCCCCCAGGGGTCACAGACAGCCTTGTTAGAGCACCCCTTTGACACCCAATTGCCCAGGACAATATTTTACTGCAACTCCCATACGCACAACAACATCAATGCCATGGTTGGGAGGCGACCAAGCGGTAAGGGATGCAAAGGTGGCCGACCTTCAAAAGGTGGCCATGGTGGGCGCGGTAGGGGACGTGGCCGGGATTTGCAGGGTGCCCCTATACCCCCATGTGTGGAGGAGACCAATCAGGGACACCCATGCCCCCCCCATGGTTGAGGGAAACGTGGCTGACACCATCCCAGCTCAGCCCTTGTTGGACCAGCCCATTGTGACACCTGACCTGGCACAGGATGACTCCCAGGCTGACTTCCAGGTCAGCAGGTCTAGGCCACGTGTGGCGGTGCAAGTTGTTGTCACCAAGCCACGTGGATCTGGGGCAGCTATGTCATCTGCTGCCCCGAGTAGGCAGAGTGGGGAGGCTGCAGGGGCAGCTGCAGCTCTGTCCGCCCCAGCTCAGATTCTCCCAGCCAGGACAGTGTCGGTCCATGTCCATCAAACTGACGTTCCCCCTTCCAACATTACCCTGCAACCAATTCCTGCAACAAGACCTATGATCATTGTGCATTCCCACACTCCTACTACCCAGTCCACCGGTGCTTCTGCACCTACTGACCAGAGCGGCGTAAGCCACTCTGGCTCCGCTCCACCTTTAAAGAAGAGGAAGAAGGGTGCTCTGGCACGACAGGCTGAGACCCCAGACACGGCTACACACTCCGACACGTCAAGGAAGCCTTGCTTTAATGACCCGGAACTTGATGCACTTGTGTCCTATGTGTCGGCACATAGCCACGAAATGCTGGTGACTGCAGGGTCCAAGACCACAACTGGTCAGTGTAAGGCACACTGGTCGATCATCGCCGACCGCATAAGTGCCCTTGGATTTGTGAGGCGCACAGCTGATGATTGCTGCAAGCTGTGGAATGACCTGAAACACAGAGCAAAGAACAAGCTGGCCTCAAATTATGCCGCTACTCTGGTGACTGGCGGTGGGTCTCCACCAGAGGACAAGGAACTCACTGAACATGAGTCTGTTGCTGGGGCCTTCGTCACAGAGAAACAGACCCAACGCGTGGGAGAACTACCTGATTACGATGCATTGTCCGGTGAGTGCCCATGCGTGTGTGTGTAATCCATGTGTATGTTGTTTGGGTGATGGGTTCAGATTCAGTGCCAGGTGAGCGTGTGTGCACCTGAGTGGTATGGGTCACCCACGTGCTTCCTCCCATACATTCACGTGCCTTGGATTTGGGTATGACTGTATCCCTTCTCGCCACAGTTGCCTATTAAGCCCACATTTGTGCATTTTACCTTGAACTGTTGTCTTGCAACTACATTGGTCTGATTTAGTAAGTCTTCATTCATGCTGATTGTTTGCACTCTCCCCTTTTTGCTAGACAATTTTATGCCCTATTGCGACATATGTGATATGCTTCGGTCATTGTTTCAGGCCACACTGGGGCACTATTATTAACTGGTTATGTTAATGATTACACCATTCAGGCTGATGGAGTATTGGCCTGCATAAAAATTATTATAAGAGGCTGTTTGCATGTGGAACATGACAGATGTTTCCTATGATGTCAAAGTGACCAACCTATGATCAGCCCACAATGACAGTATTTTTGGACACTGGATGTGTTTCAGTGTGTGGCACACACATTTTTTGAAACACTATTCAGCATTAATCTTCTCATCATGTCGATGTCACATGGATGTTTGACAGTACTCAATCACTGACATATTGCTGTAGTTTTGTACTTTACCATGGATATGCTACATGACATCTGTGTGGTGGCATGTGTCATGATTGTGTATTGGACATGCCACTCACAGCCTGATGTGTGATGCCCGTGCTACCCAACATGCTACAAATGTGTTGCTTTTCCATCTTGCTCTCCCCAGTGTCTGCCTTTTTGACTCCACTTCGAACTCTTTGACAGTGCATGCATGGCAGGGTTATAGTCATGTGGGACATGTGTTGATCATGTGCTGGATCTGTGGCTTGTCACGGCCTATGTCTGTGCTATGGTGCTCATGCCTGTTTCCATTTGTTGTCTTTCATGTTTTTGCAGGTGATGACGCACTTGATGCTGTTGAGGTTGAGGAGATGGTGCAGACCCAGGAGGAATCTCTGGCACGACCGGGCACCAGTGGTGGACGTGATGTGGTGGTGGGTGAGAACCCAATGTTACTGCAGGCCATACTCTCCAGGGGTGTCTCTGGGTGCACCTCGCTAGACCTCTATTTGGGTGCTGAATCGGATGATGAGACTTATGTGCCGTCGCAGGTAAGTGTTTCTGGCAGGGATTCTGTTCTGTCCAACCCACTTGCACCAGGGGTAGAACCGTCTATGGGGATGTCAGTATTGGTAGGTCCGACTTTGGCGGTTACGGATGCAGGGTCACACTCCACAGCATCTGATCCTGTTCCTGGGCCAGCAGATCAGAGGGGGAATGCAGTCCTGCAGCCTCAGGCAGTGCCAGCACAGCAAGGTGCAGATCGCCTTGCCCCAAACAGGTGTGGTGCCTGTCGACGCGGTGGCCGTGCCCCACCAGGCAATACTGTATGAGAAAACTCCATGTACGGTATTGCAACCCAACAGGCAGCATCAGTAGAAATGATGGCTCAGGCAATGGAGAGGGTGGCCACTTCCATTATCCCCCCTGAAAGGCAGATGGAGCAACAACAGCAGGCAACAGACTCCATTTGCCAATCACACAGGGAAGACATGTTGGCGTCCAAAAGGGACTGACGGGCGGCACTGGAGACTCTGCGCCAATCGATATCAATAGAGTCCCAGGCCCACAGGGAAGCCCTGAGGGAAGAACTACATACCCTCAGGCAGACTCTGGTTGACCTTGAGGCTTCCACTAATTTTAGGGCAGAACAGCAGCTGGAGCAGCTCATACATTCGCTCTCAGCTGAGATGCAGGCAACACGTGAGGAGATCCGGGCATCACGCGAGGCCATGCGTGCAGAAATGCAGGCAACCCGTGAGGTGCTGCATGGGGATCTCCGCACATTAATCCTCCAGAATGAGACATTCCAGACCCACATGCTTGCTGCCATGGAGGACCATACCAGAGCTTTCTGTGGGCTGCCTCCCATAGTGCCACCACCTCCTGATGCAGCGGCAGAGGGTGAGGAGAGCGACAGCAGTTCTCTCACAATGGCATAGCCTTGCAGGCCATGAGCCCAAGGAGGTATTTTTTTTTGTTGCAACATCCACGCAGGTGGGTGTTGGTGTGCACCCTGTCCTCGAACCTCCTGGGTGGCCTCCCCACACCCTCTGGCCCCCACATGGCCATTTTTGATTTTTATTTTATTTTTACAGTGTGTTGCCTTGTGTGGCTCCCGTGGGCAACCACTGTATTCCGGCTGGGCACATGCAGGCTTGTCCTGACTTTGGGTTAGATGCTTGGGTTCGTGAGACACACACCCCTCCTGCTTCCCGTTACCATGGGCTTGCAAAGGGTGTGACCAAGTGACAGTGAATTACACAGTGACGTTGGGCTCCCATGAGCTGTGTGGGCAGTCTGCAGTCAATACTGTGTAGACATTCCTAGTGGATATTGTTGTTGTTTTCTACACTGCATGGTGTATTGATATGTGCTTGTGCATCCTTGTCTTCCTCCTAATTTGCAGGTTCCTTCCTCATGTCTTCACAAGGCCGTCTACTTTGCAGATGGAGTTCATGTTGTATGCAGTACACTGAGACATTTGCGTGGCAGTAACACTGTACAGATGGAAGGGGTCGATGTGCTGGCGTATTCAGGTTGTAAGACTTGTACTACTTTGAATTTGTACTGTCATATTTTGCCACTGTTTCATCCTGTGTTTCTGTATTGTGTTGCTGGTAAGTATTTGTTCATGTGTGCTGTTTCTTATTGATTACTGGGAGCATATTGTCTGTGGCCTGTTTCCATTTTGGACAGTGCACTTTGTGACACTTGTGTCATGTGTTGTGCATTCATTTGGTTGCTTTCACATTGCATGACATGCCATGGTGTGTTGGGTAGCTGAGATGGGGAGGGGTTGGGTGACATGGCACTAGTTTCATGTTGTATTTTGCAAGGGGGTAGTCATTCATGCAGCATGAATATGTGTTTCTTTTTATCACACATCATTGGTTGTCTTTAAGTAGGTTGGGATGCACACAATGTAGCACTTCCAGGTGACCAATCTCAGGCTGGTATGGTAGTGACAGTTGACTGTCCCTTATGTCATCATCATTGATTGTCAGCTGGTATGTGCCAGGGCTGTGTGCACTCCGCAGGGGTGTGATTTTAGGTGAAGTAATTGACCACCAGCTGCGTACGGGCTGCCTCACCACGTGCCCTTTCCCCTCCCATGCGCAGCGGGCGTGCATGTGGTTGGGGATGTGGGGGCACCACCATGACACATGCTGCCACTATGATCCTGCACACTACTGGGGGATCGTATAGTAGCTGCCCACCAGAACGGTCAAGGGAGCGAAAGCGTGACTTGAGCACTCCGAATGTGCGCTCCACTATGCCCTGGGTTGCAATATGGGATGTGTTGTATCTTACCTCGGGTGGCGTGGTGGGGTTCCGAATTGGCATCATCATGTGGGTGCTCAGAGGGTAGGCACTGCCCCTGGGGAGGTGATGATGGGTATCATTAGTGGGGTTACTCAGTATCTGACATGCATGCATGTGCAGAGGCATTTATACTCACCGAGCAGCCATGTATCGCCATGCCGCCCAGCTTCTAGGTCCCGGTTTAGGGTTGACATTCTGTAAATGAAACTGTCGTGGGTGGACCCTGGATAGTTGGCATATACTGAGGTGATGATTCCCTTGGCATCACATACTACCTGGACATTGATGGAATGCCAGTGCTTGCGGTTTCTGTAGATGTGCTCTGATGCCCTGGGGGGACGTAGAGCCACATGGGTGCAATCAATGGCACCTAGCACTTTGGGGAATTGTGCCACCCAGTAAAAATTCCTGGACGGCAGTCTGCCTTTCTGCAAGTGTTCTGGGCAGGTATATGTGCTTGCGGACTGATGGGCGTGCAGTCATGATGGCCAACACCTGGTGTAGGCAGCATGACTGCGTGGCCTGTGACACCCCCCCACTATAGCAGTTGTCTGCTGAAATGATCCAGTGGCCAAGAAGTGCAGTACATTGAGGACCTTCTCCAGGGGGCTGAGTGCTTGGGAGCACAAGGTGGGTGATGTGAGGTCATCCTCCCACTCACTGACCAGGTCGAGTATTATGTGAGGTGGAAACCTGTACCTCCCATACACCTGGTCATCAGGCATCCCAAAAAGGCTGGTTCTGGGTATAAAAATTCTGGGCCTGACTATCCTCCTCTTCCTCCTGCGGTATCCCACGACCACTGCTGCTAGGAACAGTATATTCATCCTGGCATCTGAGCTTGTTTGTTGTTTGCGCGCACTTTTATGCTGCGCTTGTCCACGTACGCCTGCTTCCTGCTGGCGTTCGTGTTTCCGGATTAGCGTTTATTTTTTGGCACACGCGTTAGCCCCGTTCGATTCCATGAATACGTGTTTTGAACTTGCGTGTGGGCGTTCCGCGCATTTGCCTCCTGTACTTCCCCGTGACGCCCACATTTTCACGCGTTGTTCCCCATTCCGCGTGTCACGCCCCCTGTTCCGCCTACTTTTGTTGTGTGCGCCGCGCTATGTGTGATTTTGCTGTGAGCGTAGAGCACGCTGTTTGGAGACGTGTGCGCCAGCGTGCGCCACGCAGAATTTTGGCGCACATCCTGGGATTTACACACACACAGACTTCCATGAATCGCTGTGCGCGGGTTTCTCTGCGATTTTTGCACTTGCGCTGCGATTCGCACGCTTGCGCGGAAAATTTCAGCGCACATTAATTCCATGAATCGGCCTGTCAATTTATATGAGAGCATCATAATTCAAACAGTGCACCCCTTTCAAGCAGTAATATGCCTTCAACCAAAAACAGCAAAATTACTTCCCTCTGAATTGGTGAAAGGCATTTGTGGAAAAGTAGTGCATTTACTATTAGATCTAAAACAAAATGTGCACACTCTGGGAGTGCAACGTCCAATGGAGCAATCTTTAATTATCTTAGTAAATGGTGTACCTACAAAAGACAACAAAATTTGGCAACAACTGGTAGATTTACATAAAGTTAGACAAGCCTTACAATATCTAAAAGACAATAATGAATACTACAAAGAAATTAATATTGAAGAAAACTTGAAGGAAACCACTGAAATAATTCACGAGTCACCAGAAGCTAGTCCATTTGAGCTTCTAGATCCTGCCACAGTATCCAATACTTTAGACCATTATACAATTCATCCATTGCACTCTAGTGACACCATAGAAGATGCACTAGAAACGTACCAAATGCGACAAACAAAAGGATCACCAAACAGCATATGGGAAAAAGTATAGAAGCATGTGCTTTTCCTCTACTCTTTCCTACTGGCAAAGGAAGAAGGTACGATGATAGACCTATTCAAATAACAGCATCAAAATAGGAGTTGCACACACATTAAAATCAGGAACCCACTTTCAAAATATGTCAGCTACACAATTGTTACAAAAAGTGCAACAAAAAGATGAGGTTTTACAATCAAGTACTACAAATTTATTAGCAAACATGCGTGTTACAAAAGAGTACTGGTTCCGACGTCATGGAGATGTATGTTGAATGATAAGAAACCTTGGCCCACCTACTTGGTTTGTTACATTAAGTTGTGCAGAATATGCATGGGAAGATTTACATGATTTCCTACACATATCAAACAAAAACAAAACAAACATAGATATACTAACACCTGGAGAACTTTGTCCTCTAGATCCTGTTAATGTTTCAAGATATTTTCACCATCGCTTCATTGCTATGCTACACTTTATTTGTAATAAAACTGTTCCTCCCCTCGGAGAAGTGCAACACTTCATTTGGGGAAAAAAATAGCAAGCCAGAGGAGCACCACATATCCACATGCTTTTATGGATTAAAGATGCTCCTAAATTTGGTCAAGATAATGATGCCACTGTGTTACAGTGTATCGAAAAATATGTCACTTGTGAAATTCCATCGGAAGCAACAAATAGTGATCTTCATGCACAAATTTTACAATTTCAAAGAAACAAATGTGGCAAATATTCTCGTCGCAAATACAAAAACAAAGGGAAATACTACACCAAATGCCGCTTTGGTTTCCCTAGACCAGTTACAAAAACAGGTCAAGTAAACAACTTCATGTCTTCAGTTAGACATAGTGTTGAAGGTAAATCATCTAAACATACATATTACATAAAAAGAACAGAAGAAGATAAATATATCAATGATTACAATGCAATCATTGCCCACTTATGGAATGCAAACATAGATGTGCAGTACATTGCAGACAATTCCACTGCAGTTGCACGATATGTTACAGCATACTTAACCAAAGCAGAAACAACAGAGCTCCAAGACCTCTGGAATGACCTGTCATCAGACAAAACACTGTCTCAGAAATTATACAGCTTGGGCATAAAAATGCTCTACCATAGACAATGTGGCTCCTATGAAGCAGTAGATCGTTTAACCGGTACTGCTTTGTATGGAAAATCTGAAAATATAGTATGGCTAAGTCTTGGTCCTGCTAAATCTAGAAAAAGAGTTTTGAAATCATACGATGATATAGAAACAATAGCCAAACATGATCCCAACAGCCAAGACATTTTAAAAAACAATTTGCTGGCCACATACTACCCAAACAGAAGTACCACTTTAGAAACCATGTGTCTATACCACATAGCCCAAAACTTCACATACAAAAATAATATAAAACCTGAATAAAGGTAGATACCGAGTATCAAATTATGAAGGCAGCTTAGTAAAACTCACCAAACCAAATTTAATTAACCATATCAAATTGCCATTAAAGACTCCTCAACATAAAGAACTATATTAGATGTCCCTGCTACAACTCTTTAAACCATGGAGAAAAGAAGAAGAAATACTAGATAACTATGACTCCTACGAAGACGCTTTCAAAGCAAATGAAAGCACTATAACCGATGTAAACTTTACACAGTACAAAACAATGTTGCACAATGAACAGCAACACGAAGAAGAACTCCAGGCCCAACTAGATAAGGACACTCCTGACAGTAGTCAACCTTCTGTAACAGGAAGCCAAGAACCACTGGGAGAGCCACTAATAACAAATGAGCCAGAATTAGCTATGACGGAAGTAGAAAACACCATGTGTCAGTATGAAGATAAAGAAGACTTAACTATACTACAATCAAAACTAAACAATGAGCAACGTAGCATTTTTCAAGAAGTAACAAAAGAAATTGCACATGGTGTATAACATGATAACAAAGAATGCACCTGCCAAAATTATAAACCTATACTACTGTATGTCAGTGGTGAAGCTGGTTCTGGCAAAACATTCTTAATCAAAATCATCAGTAAATTCCTTCAACAATTGACAAACAACAAACTGTTAGCTGTTGTCACTGCCCCCACAGGTTTAGCTGCCTACAACATAGGCGGTGTCAATTTACACCAATTATTAATCCTGCCAGTAGAACACCAAAACAAATTAGACTATTACAAACATTCTACAGAAGCTGCAATGGAACTACGCAGAGTATTAAAACAAATGAAAATGCTACTAATAGATGAAGTGAGCATGGTCTCCAACCTAATGTTGGCTTTGATTCCCCTCAGATTACAAGAAGTACTCAAAACAAACTACGAAGAGCTCTTTGGAGGAAAACACATTATTGTTTTTGGAGATCTTCTTCAATTGACACCAGTGAAAGGTGAGCCTATGTTTAAAACATTAGGACACAAACTCTGCCGTAAAACTGTCGGCAGCATAGGAAATGTCAACCTTTGGCAACATTTCCAATACAGAGAATTAACAGAAAACATGCGGCAATCTGCAGATTTCACTTATGCCAACATCTTATAAAGTATTACAGTTGGTATACTATCTCAAGAAGCACAAGCAATATTGAAAACCCGGCACATTCATGCACTTTTTGGCGATAATGCATGTGCTACGGATGTTATGGAACAATTAGCCCACAAAAAATGTCAATTGTATGGCCTTAATGCCAACTCTTGCAAGCTGTTTCAAATTCGATGTAACAATGTTCAAAAAAGAAATGCAACCAATAATTGAAATTAGCGCCACAGACAAACTAGACATACATGGTATGACCCTACCCATTTGTGAACAAGCCACATCAAGACTGAATAGTTTAGAAAATTCAATCTCCAACACAGCTGGATTGGAAAAAATATTAAAATTATCCTTAAATTGCAGAGTAATGCTTAAACGTAACCTCGGCGTGGATCAAGGACTAGTTAATGGAGCACTGGGTACAGTTGTTAGCTCTCAAACATACCCACGTGACAACAACATTCAGTTTGTCAATATTCTCTTTGACAAACTTTCAGAAGTGAAAAGGATATTCCTTGCATTTTAGAATACACTAGACTTCATTTACTATACACCCCCATCTAAAAACATATCCTGTTCCACAAAAAGTAAAATGTTGTAAAAGAAAACTAAATCAAACAGAAATGCAACAGGATGTAACTGCAAATCCTCCAAAGAGAGTAAAACAAACTAATACTTCATCAAGTACCACACACAAAAAAGAAACTATTAGGGAAAGTAAACCAGGTACTTCTTCAAAAAAGGAAGACAAACTAAAAAAAAAGCACCCAGATACAGAGCTACCTGGTCCATTTAAACTTTCAAATGTAATTGGTGTAAGTTGCTATGCAAATGTAGCAATGAATATTCTGTTTCAATTACCACGAATTGTTGAGAACATTTACTTACACAGTACAGACCAATTGTGTTTGCAAATGTTAGTACTTCATAGAAACCCAACAAACAATCCTGACAACAAGTATAGTGTTTATGGAATAAGACAACAATTGGACTACTGTGCTGGAATGGTGAAATTCACTATAAACTCACAGGAAGATCCACAAGAATGTCTAATGTACTTACTACAAGTACTGGAAAACAAAAACATACCTATAAACATACATGCACTCTCAGCAACAATGTGACACAAGAACAAATCCCCAATGAGCGCTTCGTGTATGTATCAATACCTAATTGTGAATCCGTTCCATTGGAGCAACTTGTACAAAATGCAAACCATGGTAGATTATGTACTACCTGCAATTCGGATACTCGCACCACCTTACTAATAGAAACACATAGTAAATACGTAATACTAATGCTTCTACGTTACAATGCAGATGGTACCAAAAACAACTGCAAGCTGACTGGATTCACACATGGTCAAGTATCACTTGGTAAGAAAACCTTCACAACAATAGGTATAATCTACCACACAGGAGCCACAACCAATGCAGGTCACTATACTGCATATATATAAAAAAAAATGTGGATGGTTCGAATGTAATGATAGTACCATTACTCTAAAGCAGAGATTACCTGCAAATCTTACAAACACTTATTTAATCTTCTTAAAACCAAAATGTATTAACTAAACTGTACTTAAACATTAACAAAACTTCTATTAAAAAACTATAAACTGTTAAAATATGCCAACCCAACAGCTATCTAACTGCCCCAAGATTCTACAACAACTAAACAGATAAATGAATACCACTAAATTATATCATAAAATAGACAGTTAGAATATACCAACAGGTATCTAACTGCCCCAAGATTCTACAACAACTAAACAGATAAATGAATACCACTAAATTATATAAAAAAATAAACAGTTAGAATACGCCAACTGGTATCTAACTGCCCCAAGATTTTCAATAACCAAACAGATAAATCAATACCACTACATTATAACAAAAATAGAAAGTTAGAATACACCAACTGGTATCTAAATGCCCCAAGATTCTACAACAACTAAACAGATAAATGAATACCACTAAATTATATAAAAAAATAAACAGTTAGAATACGCCAACTGGTATCTAACTGCCCCAAGATTTTCAATAACCAAACAGATAAATCAATACCACTTCATTATAACAAAAAATAGACAGTTACAATATGTCAACAGATATCTAACTGCTCCTAAAATCTGCAACAAGCCAACATATAGAACATTAGCCAGAAACAACAAGTGAACACTGAAAACAAACAAACAAATAGACTGTAGCATAACAAAAAAAGGTTTTTTTTTAAATACAACATGGATTTTCTTTTTCCTCAGACCCAATGATTTTAGCAACAAACACAGAAACTGAGCAAATTGCACAGTACACTGGTTTGTAATCTACTAAATATGAGGGTTAAAAAAAAATGTTGATTATTCCATGTTATAAGTCGTTACACAATACCAATACTAATATGATCTTTTCTTTTATCACAGAAATTAACAAGGAATACATGTACTCCAGTTACTTAACCAAACAGTAAGTATATTATAATAAGTATAACCATCGCAGCAACCCACACCCATAGTGACTTATAACTTCAGTGTTTATAAATTTGGTCTTGACCATGCACCCAAGACTCTAGGCCCTGGCCACAACCACCTCAGCATACCACACCCATAATAGCTTATAACTTCGGTGCTTATAAATTTGATCTTGTCCATGCACCCAAGACTGGATAAGCCACTATGAGTGTGATATGCTGCAGTGTTTGTGGCCAGCGCATAGAGTCTTGGGAGCATGGCCTCAGTGCCATGCTCCCAAGACTCTATGCGCTGGCCACAACTACCGCAGCATATCACACCCATAGAGTCAAACATTTTAACTATGCCATATGGGCACTTTTAATGTCCGTGAACATGACGAGTGTTCTTAGAACAGTTTCAACTTGCCTGCGAACAGAACGGACAGGCATAGCATCCTCAGGATATACCTATTTTGTTTATTTATGAACATCCCAGGACACTTGATGTGTTCTTAGAACAGTTCCAACTTGCCTACGAACAGTACGGACAGGTATAGCATCCTCAGGACACCCCCATTTTGTTTATTTACGAACATCCCAGGACACATTTTCTTAGAACAATTTCAACTTGCCTACGGACAATACGGACAGCGTCCTCAGGACACCCCCATTTCGTTTATTTACGAACATTTCAGGGCATCGTCTGTATTCTTAGAACAGTTTCAACTTGCCTGCAAACAATACGGACAGTCATAGCATCCTCAGGACACACCCATTTTGTTTATTTACGAACATTTCAGGACACAGCGTGTGTTCTTAGGACAGTTTCAGCGCGCTTGCGAACAATTTGGACAGTTCTAGTGTCCTCAGAACACCCCCATTTTGTTTATTTTACGAACATCCCAGGCACTTGATGTGTTCTTAGAACAGTTTTAACTTGCCTACGAACCATACGGACAGGCTTAGTGTCCTCAGGACACCCCATTTAGTTTATTTACGAACATTTCAGGACACCCGTATTGTCTGCGGTCAGTACAAACACAACAGGGGTGCCTGCCACCTAAATAAATACAACATTTAGCCCATCTCTTACTCCCCCACCCTCCCCAAACAGTCTTACACACCAAAACACTTTACTAAATAGTATTTTTCCACCAAGTTCACCGCGCTGTCCGCGGACGTCCGCGAATCCAAGATGGCGAGCGTTTCCAAAAATCTGACGCACTTCACGGTCTTCACCGTCCAATCAGCGAACACGTTGCATGTCCGTGGACATGACGCAAGCCGATTGGCCAATCAGGACACTGTCTGCGGAGTGAACAGGGAAGTGTGTCCGCGGACCAAACATAGATATCACTAATTTTTTGTGACCTACTTTTTGGTCATTTGTTTTGTAAAAAAGTACTAGACGGATTTTCACCAAATTTGCAAAAGCACACTTTTGGGACCAAGCCGCTGCTCCTGGTCCAAATTTGGTGAAAATCCGTCCAGCGGTTTGGGCTGTAGGCATGAGCAAAGTTTTTTCTCCATTCAGTTTATGGGAAAAAAAGAAGTTTTGGGACACCCCCTATAACTTTGCCCCCCTTGGACCAAACCTCACCTAACTGTGCAAAAAGATTCAGAGTGACCCATATACTTTCTTTGCAAAGTTTGGTGAGGATTCGTCCAGGGAGAGCAGAGTTATAAGCCGCCCAAAAAGGGCTCTTCCTATGGAAACAGCAACTTAACCATAACTACACAGCCACTAGTGTGGCCGTGTAATATATATATATATATATATATATATATATATATATATATATATATATATATATATATATATATATATATATATATATATTGGCGCTTGCCGCAATCTATTTACTATAAAGACAGCCTTAAGATTACTTTGTCTGCTTGCGTTTCTTTTGCATCTGTAGACATGTCTCTGCATCTCTTCTGGGTACGTCATCTCAGCTCTGCATGAGGTGTACTGGTGATAGTTGGTGACATTACCATTCATCCTTGCCGTTTATTGGCTCTGCTTCCTCAAGGATTTCATTCAAATGGTCATCATATTTTCTTGTATGTAGGTATGGTTTTCTCAATGGGTACCTTGCCTCCCAGATTCTCTTAGGTAGTGGTACTTTCACTAATAATGCACAGAGTCCATACTCTGACCTTTGTTGATTCAACTATTCTGTGTAGGTCACATACTCTGGTTTCCAGCATAGAGGTAAAAGGTGCAGAACGGTTAAGGTAGGGGTACTTGGATCCTCCTCTACACTCCCCCGTCTGGGCAATATATCGACCACTCTCTCATCATCCTTCACATCCAGGCATTTAGGTCTGAAGAAAAGCTTTTTTGGGACCCATATCTTTATGACTCCCTTCAAGCATCCAGCTGATTTAACGTGCTCATCTTTGTTCCATGTCATGAGACTACATTGTCCACTTGGACTGCAGAAGATCCATCTTCCTACATACTTCTTGTCATTCTTTGGATACAAGAACTTTGTCTCCTCAGGTGCATGGATACTGGCCTTCACAAAGTCTATGATTTCTTCATCTGTTAGGTCACTGGCTTTCCATCCTGATTCGACTTCGATCATGATCTTCATCTCTCTGGCTTTCTTTGCTGTCTTCTTGCATTGTGAGATTATTATCTTGATCACACAAAATCCAAGCAACACCAACACGATCAAGGCTCAAAGAAATTTGAACATGTCTGCCATCCATTGTGGAACCCAAGAAGAGCGATCCAAACCAGCTGTCATCAGTAATGTTTTCTACTTAGTCTATCATCTGACCATGGAGCTTTGTCAGCATGTCTATGGCCTCTGTCATTCTAGTCATCATGAAAAGGTATAAATGTGCAACATGATTCTCTGATTTTTGCACAAACACCTCCATCCATTGCTGTAATCATGCCCAAAATATATCTTTTCTGAATAGTCATCAGTCTTATGGCTCTCATCTCTTCTCTGATAGCATTGAATCCTTTTATAGTTGCGTTAATTGTCTGCAGCAATTCCCATCTGGTGATTTGAAGCCATTTTGTATTTGCTCCAACCTGAATTCTTGGCATGAAGATCAACTTGAACACTGACGGGGTCTTGCTGAACAGCCTGTGTTCTTAAGGAATAGAGTCAATAGCTTCTATTGATTTGGCAGAGAAATAGTTCTCTCTCTTCATCATCTTTATTAGTTCCACAGATCTCTTCTTTCTCAGGTGAGCATCTGCTTTTGGAAAACTGTTGAGGCTCAGATCACTCTTTGGAACCACCAATGCTGGAACATGGACATTTACCAATGTGCATATCCCTCCCCAGTCCTTGGATAACCTCATGTATGCCTTGGATCTACAAGCCCGATAATGATCCATGATCACTGCTGTCCCAATTTTCATTCGTGGTGCTTCAAATATTCTCCCACTATTCTGGTTCTCTCCAACTTTTCTTGTGCCATTGTTTCTGAAACACAGCTTTGAACTGTCCAAAGACACTATCTGCAAAGGTCCCCCTCTGTCTTCAACACATGTTAATAGCTTAGCCAGTTTCAACCACAGAGGCTTACACAACATCTGTGCATTCTCATGCATTCTCAATGGTTGGTAGTGACCCATTATCACCCAGTCTCTGCAGATCATGACACCTTCTTCCCAGCCATCTGGTTATAGCACTGTTCCCCAAATCTGCATCTGGCCTCTGTTCTTCCATCGTCAAATATCTTCTGCAGTTTTTCCTGGAACTTCCAGTTTTTTATTTACTTCCCATCTGATTCCAGCTCCTTTTACCCCAGGCTTTTCGTATCTGATCACATGATTCTTAGCATGGGCTCTATTTCTTGTCTTTGTGTCTTGGATATAGTCATCTGCATCTGGATCTGTCCATTCAGTTGCCCATTTGAGGTAGGCTGTTCGACCGATGAACTGGCCTCTCGTGCTACAGAATGCTAGATGTAATATGCAGTGTGCAGTTAGAACATCTATTTCAATGGCTATAAAAATCTTAGATTTTCCCATACTGTATGGCAGGAGTGCACATATGAATCATTCCACCTTTGAAGTCTTTTTCCTACTTCTTTCATATGCTGATACCATATGTTATTTCCCAAGTGAGCTGTGCTGTCGAGGTAATCATTTAATTCAAAATCATCCTCTTTAGTGCTTCTTCTAGGTCTCATCCTTTTCATATGACCATCTATGATCATATGATGGAGTGTGTTAGCATAGCTCCTTCTGACTGGATCAATTACAGGAACATCTATCAGTGCTCCCAGAGTAGGAGAAAGTTCAGAAAGTTTCATCCTCTCAACATACCATTTAGGCATGAACATGTCTCACAAAATCTCAGTGTGTGACTGTCTTTTAGGGATCATCTTTGGCTCATTTATCACAGGACCAGGTGTGTTTGCATGCATTACCTGTGTGGGTTCATTGTCTAACAACCTTTTATCTTGCCTGTCTTGCTAAGCCTGTTTCTTATGTCCCAAAAGAGTTCCTAAAACATCTTTTACATGTGAATGGTTGTTAGTGACACTTATCTCAAGCGCAGGCAATTTGTCACCTTTCTTTAGGACAGGAATAACTACATAGGGTCTTGGGTGCCTACTAGTGCCACAATTACACCTTCCTTCTGCTTAGGAAGATTCACAGGAGTCCTAGCTCCAAGTACATCAGGCCCGGCTCCAGGAATATTCATCTAGTTGGGCCAGGTTTGTGATAAGGGGCCCAAATTCCATTGGGTTTGGGCCTAGGAGCCCCCTAAAGAAAGTGATGGCATTGATCCATATTTCCCAGATCCGTGATCCAGCAAAAATGTCTTCCCAGATCTGGAAAAATACATTAACAGCCCTCTATAAAAAAAACAGTACAGCGCAAAAGGAGAAGCAAGGACAATAGTGTTGCAAAATCAATATACCTAGCTTCCCTTCCCATCTGCTCTTCCTTTGCTATTGTGTCCTATCCTCATTCACCTTTCACCCCAGTCACCTTCCTTCAGCTCCCCTAATCACCATTCCCATTTACCTCCTCTCCCACCTACTCCGACCCTACCCCAGCTTGTCTTTCTTAGCCTGGCTGGAGAACATCAAGGATGATGCATTCTCCACCTCCTCTGAGAGAGCTGCGCAATGAGGCCCCCATTCTTTGTACCATCTCATATGATTGTGTTCACCCAACAATCCCTTCCTGAACGTTATGGCTACTCCCAAGGACCTGCAGAGGAGGTGCGTGTGGTCCCTCATCATATGTGAAAGATAGACCCTGCCCAGAATACTGAATTAAGGAATAGAAGATTTTATTTCTTAGAAAATGATGTTGCATTTTTGCGGCACATTTTAATTGAGGTGAGGGAGCGCTAGCATGTAGGCGAGAGTGATAGGGCTGGGAGAGCTGCATGAGGAGGCAGACTGTGCAGGTTGAGAGGTTTCTGGCTGTAATGCTGGAAATGTATCAGAGGGACAGGGCCTCCGTATCCTTGTCCTTTGGTGCCTTTTATCATGCGTTCTGTCGTGTTTTCCATGCAGGATTCATGTGGGACTCCTGGCAGTGCAGCTCTCTCTTTTGGTTTGGTGTACAGACCCACGGGATACCCTTATGGCACCCATGGGTGGGGGTACAACCCTGTGCGCCTAGTGTATGTTTATGGGCGCCTGTGTGTGGCCCACAGAGCAGGGTATGGGCGGGTGGAAGCTCCATGCTGAATTTGGCAGGTGCTCTGAGTATCCTCCATTTTGGGATACCCAGGCCCTACCATTGGAATCAGTTGATTCCTGATAGGAAACAAGATGGCCCTTGTGGCCTCTTGCTTTCTATTGCCTGTTACCTTGTTTTCCCAAAGTTCTGGGAAGCCCTGACTCTGTCCCTCCCCCCTGACTGGCTTTTGGGTGGAAGTTCCATATATGGTGTTGTTGTGAAGTCCAGGCCAGACTGGCTGGGGCCTTCCCAGTGACTGGATGTTGTGGGTACACCATGTGGGTGGGACCTGGGTGAATGGAGTGTGTGACGAATATACATTCTGTGTTGTGGATGTCTAGTATCTGGTGTTTGACACAATGACTGAGACAGCCCTGCCCGAAACTGGTATAGTGTTGAATGGCTGGGTACTTGTCCGAATACACATACATTGTTGTATGTGTCTGGAGAGAGGTGAATGGCCTGAATGCAATATGCACCTGATTAGATGCCCCTCTGACCGATTGGTTGCCTGAGTGTGACCCAGCAGAATGAATGGGAGATCAACTGGTATATCTGGAGGCCTCTCACTGCTAGAATTCATGTTCAGAAGCCGAAGAGAAACTGGAGTTGAAACTGAAGCTTAACCTTGAAGCCTTGCTGGAAGAGAAGTCTTGCTGCTGCTCTACTTCACCGATCTGAAAGCGACTGTGTCTCCAAGGACTGACCTAGAGAGGACATGGTAAGGCACCCTCTTTCCGAGCTATGAAGGACCATCATGTACAGATGATCTTTGCCCAAGCTCCCTGGAAGATAGACCTACGACAGGCTGCCGACCGGAGACGGGGACCGCCGCAGAATCACAAGGAGAAGTGCCCGGACACTGTTGTCCATCACCGTCGACGACCGCCGTCGCCGACCGGAACCGCTGTGCTCCCTTTGCCTAAGTAACATTTGATCCAAGGATGCTCTCACCTGCATCGTCGACCGCTTTGTCCTGCCGGAGAAAGTCGAGGCTGCCGACACGCCGAGGAGCATCCGTCGGTGGGTTTCCCGCCACCTGATGACCGTAGAGACGCCGGACGACTTGACGCCCTTGCTTGGCCACAGTTCTTCACAATCTCTTTGCGGTCGACGAGCACCGCTAGGAACGAAGCTGCCACCTCACCGTTGTCGTTCAACCCTTTTTCCTAGTGGGATCTCGACGATCCGTGGCTCCTGCCTTAAAGGGAGCCACTCAAGAAGGATCCCTCGACGACCCAATGACAAACTCTGCTTTTCCAGGTACATTGGGGTTGTACAACTATTATAGAAGGAAATAAGACTCATAGAACAATATATGGACTGGGATTGTGATATATCTTTACTTTACAGGTTGCCCACGTGGGGGGATCTCCACACAGAACTGTGTCTAGTGGTAGGGGCTAGTATTCTGCCAATGGTTCTAACCAACTGCTTTCCTCCTATATCTATTGTCGGTTATTTGTATTCCTTGATCTGTGCACCATTTGACCAGAGTATAGTTGATGCACTTTAATGGGATCTGATAATAATTGTGGTACCACTTTAGAACTGTATATATTTGCAATTGTAGATTTTCTGAGCAAAAAGTGAGTTATTGTGATAGTGTACATAACCTTGAATATTAATTATATAAAGATTGTGTTTTAACTAATACAGTGTGTGGACATTCCTTTGTGGGGCTTGGGGACTACACTGTACTTAAGGACCAGCCTGCATCACCTCCTGAGAAGCTAGGCCTTGATTGCTCGACCACGTACCAATAATAGAGAATCTTGGCTGGGGTCCTCTGTGCCTCTCCTCTACCATATAGAAAGCAGAAGTACAGACACCCCCCTCCAGTCTTTACACTGGCCTCCTGATATCACTCCTGGTGGGGTGTGGCAAGGAGGAGAGGGCCTTGCTCCCCTGCCTTGCCCTTGTAGATCATTGTTTGGTACATGCTGGTTATAATATGCAATTGTCCATGATGACTTTTTGTTTTATGTGTTTACTTTTATTTGCTATTGAATAACACAATTTTGTTCAATAAATGCAGCCTGATATTTTCAAAGAAAGAAATGTGTGTGTTCTTGGCAGGTTCCAATGCCTGGGCTGCGCATCTATTAAACCATGGGTGGGGCGTTTGGAATAGCTTATAATGCAAAATGAATCACTTCTAGGGGCACCTAATTTTAGCAGGTACAACATAGTGAAATTAAATGATTTGTACAGGATCACACACTTTGGTTGAGTGGTAAAGCCAGAATTTGAGCCTAGCCTGAAATTTAGATACTTGACCATGCATCTTCCAAGCTCAACATGGTACAAATATGTGTTGAAGTTTGGTTTTGAATACCTACAATAATACTTAATTTTATACAGATTACTTTAAAAATGCACAAGTCAAATGATAAATGAACCTGACAATGTATTCATCATCGTAGAAACGTGTTGATGAAAAGAAAAGAGGAAGAGAGTCATTTTGTTTTGAATCCTAAATTGCACAGGAAGGGACCACTCCTGTTTGCACTTTTCGCAAAAGGGGGAATTCATTAAATGTAATTTTTTCAACCAAGTACTGCAAAAGTAAAAACACAGGCGAAAATTGCCTTTGCTCTTTACATTTCAACTACGTGTTTGGGAAAGTGTAAATCACTTCGACAATGAATGATTGTGGGAGCCAACAGCAATGGATTCTTTTAGAACCTGCCTGCTTTTACCAGGTGTAAATGTCAGACGGATCCCAGCGGAATCCACTGGTTTTCTGCCAAAATACACATACCTGCTGGTGGAAAACCAATCTGATCTGGCAGGGGGACCTCTGGTCTCCAACCTCACATAAAAAATCATACAAAATCCTGCAGGTCATAAAAAGTGACGATAAATGCATTTATCACCACTGCTTGCACTTAGTTTCGCTTGGAAAATGACCCCCTATGATTGTAGCTTTGTTTTCCCGATCCTGAATGGAAGCATATAGGCCCCAGCATAGACATTAATGAGTATTTACAAAAAATCTCATACAGACAAAAAGTGAAATCAAATGCATGACAAGCTCATTGTTTCACAACGCTTGTTCTGTATCCTAATCACCCAACAATCACACTTAAATAGCTTGTTAAAACCCTATATAATTTAAAGAAAAAAGTGCCACAGCAATGGTCACTACCTGTTACCTTTTCTCATCTCTAATTACTTTCTGTTAATCACTTCCTGTTGTAAATATGTTGCCCCTGAGACATGTTAAAAAGATATGACCTCAGTGGGGGGGCCTGTACAGCCCTGGCTGTTTGTATTTGGGGGAGAGAGGTAGAGCAGGGGAATGGGCATTTGCCCCAGGTCCAAATGTTAAATGCACATCTGATTGCAATCTTTAGGAAATATTTAAATACTGCTTTTTAGTTTTAAAAGATGTACACCTTTTATACTTTGAAAGCAACATTATAGGAAATGTTCTTCTCTCATATTATTTTAAAGGTGCTCTTTAAGGGATTTCGGCACTGCCAAAACACCCAGCACCCAGGATTTACATTATACTTTCTAAACAACACCCACAATGCACATGATGTACTCTGTTGGAATGCAAACTCTGTTAAGTTGTGCAAACAGTATGAGTTTATCAAGTCACTACTTAGTTTGAATAATGAGACCTTCTGTCAGACTAGCTTCTACACAGACAAAGATACATTCTATTTAGGTCGGAGCCCCACTGCTAAGTATGCATGAGAAGATCTGAAACTGGTCCATACTTGCCATCCTAGCCTTATCATTTTCAGGTAGGGCCTTGTTGGACCAATCCAGTGAGGAGCAGCTTGATTACCTAGGCATAGCAAGCAAGGTACTCGCATCTGGGCATATACATGTTCAATTCGGTAGACAAAATGAAACCAACATGCACTGGCAAAGCAAACAGGTTGGGCTTTTGATAGGCATTTGCCAGGCACTGCCATAAGGGTACCATCTGGCCATACAATGGGAACAGCTGGAAAATGGTGTGAGTACCTGGGCATATGATGGCATTGCTTGGCAAATGTCTAATACCTATACACAAGCAAAACCTGTTGGCTTTGTTCTTGCTTGTTTAACACAGTACTTCAGGCCGAGTCATTAACAAAGATATTGCTTATAAAATCAACTGGCTGAAGACACACATTAAGAGTTTTTTTAATCATATCAGGAGCTCATTTACAGTGGCAATTAAGTAATTAAACAATAAAAGAATACTTAGATATAACACTGGAAGGCCCTATATAGCAACACATTTGATGTTACTTTGTAATAG
Source organism: Ambystoma mexicanum (assembly GCF_040938575.1). NCBI lineage: Eukaryota > Metazoa > Chordata > Amphibia > Caudata > Ambystomatidae > Ambystoma > Ambystoma mexicanum. Next base: position 1,191,978,454 of record NC_090935.1, on the reverse strand, counting down.
AGCTTGCTCAAAGAGTTCCAGAAAGGTTACGTTTTGGTGGCGAGATGCAGCTAGTGGCTGGTAATGCCATAGGCTCTAACATAGCCATGGCTAGTAAATGGGTGGGTTAATGACCATATACACCAATAGGATGTGTGTTTCTCCTTACATTTTATCTCCCTCCTATCTGTGTTCAACTGCATGAGTTCTGTCTTCGAACCTAATAGGAAAAAGTCTGAATCATTTATAACCACTGGCATTGCGTTGGCCAGCCTTCTTTATCATTGTTTGCAAATCAGCCGTGGCCCATTCACCAATGCGAGAAGCCCTTCCCAAACTGCTAGACCACAAGGCCTAAACATGCATGTCGTTCTGTGTTCCAATGCAGAGGGGTCATGGCCTAGCAATTGAGATTGGACTACACCTTTTGGTGCAGCACCAAGAGTCATTTACTAATGGCTTGTCCCCTTCTGTAATGGCACAGACATACTACAGAATTATGGCATGGATTGTTGTGCAGAGCAACGGTAGTGGTAATGTTTAATTCAAAGTATGCATCTATCACTTTTTATTTTACTACACTCCAGAATTACATTTGTGTTACTATCAACCTTATCTTTTTACTTATACTCAAGTAGTTAATGCAGCAGAATAAATACTTTGAATGTAATTTGAACGCCCCCCCCCCCAGTCGGATGATGCACCTTCTTCAGAAATCTATGTTCAAGCAACATCATCTGTCATTTATTGTTTGATATAGTTAACCATTTTATTAAGCATGATGCGAAAAACCGCTATATTCCCACAAAAGATAAACATGCTTTAACTTACAGAACGCAAAACTGTGATTTTATGTTTTAGAAAATAGTTGTAGGCAGTCTGCTTGTAAGTGTGAATGGCCCTCCATCTCCCTGGCCATTTCATGGCTGGGGGCATACATCATTGTCTAGGGCATGAAAACAAATCATGGCTGACCTCCTGCTGTTCAGCCTCTCAGAATGATATCTCTGAGGTTGCTGTTGCATGTGTAGAGTGCAATCCACCCCCCCACCCATATTCCCCCATATTCCACAGGCATGGCCTACTTTCTAGGGGGGCAGAAGGTGGCATTCGGGGGGCATGGCCCCCCTGTCCTCCCTGCTAGAGCCGGGCCTGATGTACATCAAGATAGTACAATGTCTGTACTGTAAGTGAAAGCAATACGATTATGAACACAATGCAAGCGTATATAACACAACGGTATGTCAATTTACAGCATCTACTTCGTGGACAACGTGAAGGTCTCTCTGCATCTGCCATTATTATATTACTGCTGATACTACACATTTTTATTGCCTAAGGAAGAAAAAAGTAATCTTTAATACATCAGCATTATGTACTGTTTCTGGAAGCTGCTGTCTTGACTCAGCAATTTCATCCTTGATCTGCTGTCTGCTTTCTGAATGACAAGAACAGACTGTCAATGTTTCCCTGGAACCAGTCTTTAACCGGACGAAATGTGAATGCCTCTCCAGCAGGAGGAAAACAGCTCTCTGTATGTTCTAGACAAGTTCAACGACATACACCAGTTCCCAGTCTACTTCTCGAATCTGCCTTAAACCAGACGACATGACGAATGTCTTTCAGCATGAAACAAAAGTTTTGTCTGATCAGCAACCTCTCGATCTGTCCCTCGAAGGAACGTTTCACTCTGATCTCAGATTTCTTGCAGCATAGGTGTTCACTTGCAGTATGACACTTCTCAGGATTTCATTTAGCGCTTCGCTGTTTCTTGGATCCGTTAGGAACGTGTGAACATCAGTGTGTCTTCCAACAAGATGCGGGTACTCTTCAATCAGACGATGAAAAATCACACCAACTAGCCTGTGAGATTCATCAGTATTTAGGGGCATTTGTCCTTTCCCCACTATACTCTGGCAACTGCAGAATTTGCTCGATAATTGCTGTGAGCAACCTTCTTACTATTGGACCATTCTGGTTGCCAGTCAAAGGATCGACACCAAAGGGTCGACAGGTCAAAGGATCGAATTTTGTTTTGTTTTTTTGACATTTTCTTTTTTTTTTGGGGGGGGTCCCCCCAATCCTCTTTTTTTGCTAAAAACCACTTTTTTTCCCTAAACGAAAACCTAAAAAAAAAATATATTTAAAAAAAAAAATTCCATCCTTTGACCTGTCGACCCTTTGACCTGTCGACCCTTTAGATTTGATCCTTTGACTAGACACCGACCATTCTTAGGATCTTGCAGAAAAGTATAAATACTAGTAGTTCACCCCACAATAGCCAGATACGTGGCCAGAATAAAGAGAACAATTTCAAATATGATCCTTGAAACGTTGTCATTGGGAATCGCCATGGGCAAATCCAAACAGGAACTCATTAAGGAATGAATCGGGGCACTGCACCCTCTTCCAATTGTCAAAACTGAACTCAGAATTTGGCATATTTCTCTTCTTATCAAGGTTTAAAGCATGCCTCAGTCCAAAGCTAATAATGCTCCTGCGGCTTTAAGAACAAAAAGATTTGACTTTCTCCCTGAAATGACAGCAGAGTGTTCGCATCAGCTTCCCTTAACCCTTTTAGAGATAGCTAAGAGAGTGTCCCGAACCAAGCCACAGTCCAATGAAATGTTTTCTTTTTACTCGACAGTCTCTGTATCCTTCTTCCTCGTCATAGACCTTATCTGCATTTGCTGAGGTTCTTCCCCGATGCTTGCTTCAGTTGGGGGTGAGGGCAGAGGGGTTTCTCCAGTATAAAGTTTGACATCGCCTAAAAAAGTCGAAGCACGTCTGCCTTGCACTCTGACGGCAGATGGCATGACGTCTTCCACAATAAAAGGGCCGTTAAATCTTGGTTCGTGCCACTTCCTCGTAAAGTTATGGATTAGGTCTGCATCTCAGGGGAATAGTTGGGGAAGATATAATTCTTGAACACAACTTGCTGAAGCATCTCCTTCTGTGTTCTGTACTGCCCCACACCCTTTTCGCCGTAGCTGACCTGAAATGACAGAGATACCTGAAGCCATACACATAAGATACTCATGTAGCTCCATTCCTAATAGTTCTGTGGCAGGCTGAGCATCACTTCTAACTCTGAATGGAGGCATGAGGGGTGTCCTCATATGTTTTCCTGTCACTATCTCATGGGGGCTGAGATGGTGGTCCGAACCTGGTTGGTTCTGCAATGCATATAATGCCAGTGGTAGGCAATGCAACCACCAGGCTAGGGTAAGCTTCAATTTGGCTATTCTTTCTTTAAGCAAGCGGTTGAGCCGTTCACAGGTCCCATTTCCTTGTGGATGATTGGCCGAAGAGAACGTGTGCTTTATACCAAGCAACAAGCTGTTCTGCTCAAATGTTTGATTCACAAAATGCGGGCCATTATCTGACCTCATTACTTCACATACTCCCCATCTGGGAAATACTCCATGCACTAAGAATTTGGCTGCACAGGTAGAGTCTGGGTGTGTACACGGACCAGACTCAATCCATCTTGAAAAAGGACAAACTACAACAATCATGTATCTATATCCATTACATACTTGTAGCATGTTGACATAGTCGATATGCAAATGCTGAAAGGGGCCAATAGGTCTCAGAATAACTCCCCTAACTGTGCGCACTGTATGCCCAGTCGTATATTTTTGACACAGATGCAATTCACTACATAGAACGCAACATGCTCTAACAAATTTGGTACAAACCAATCCTCTGCAATGTTGCAGCGAGGTTCTCTCTAATTGTGTGCGCAGGGTAGTGTAACTGTTCCAGCGCCACCCTTAATAAGGCTACATGCATTAACGGTTTACCAGTGCTGTCTTGCTGCCACAATGCTTCAGAGGGGTTTAAAGAACAACTTCTTCGTTTTCACAAATCCTTCTGATGTTGAGTTGCTTCTGCCTGAATTTCCATCAACTGCGTTCTAGACAAATCACTATATCATTCCGACATGTTCATCATTACAACCATTTTCTCATTTACATCCGGTGTTTCAAAGGTCATTATGTTTTCTGAACATGCAGCGAGTTTTGCTTCATCGTCCGCTGCTTGGTTTCCACATGAGATAAAGTCTGCCCTTTTAGTATGTGCTGCAAATTTAACGACCGCGATGGCCGCTGGAAGTTGCAGTGCCTTAATAAGCCTATCCAATAAAGCGGCATGTTGCACTGGAGTGCCATCCGCTCAGAGGTATCCCTCCTCTTCCAACGTGCTAACCCTGCGTGCACTGTTGACATCACATGGGGCGGAGTCGCTGTACACTGTTACTTCCTGGCCTGCATGATTCTCGAGCACGACTATCAATGCCACTAGCTCTGCAGCCTGTGCTGAATAGTGAGACCGGAGCCGTGCACTTACCGATGTTTGAAACTCCCCATTGGCTGTGTGTTTTACCACAGTGGCACCTATGTATCTCTGTCCATCATTTTGATTGATTCTTGAAGAACCGTCAATAAAAACAATTTCTCCATCTGTCAAGGCATTTTATTTTATCCTCGGAATTTCGTCATAGAACTCTTGATAGTTCGAACAATCATGTGCATGCTCATCTTCTGCCAGTGGTATGGCTACAAACATGGCAGGATTCACTATTCTGCATCGAACTATCTTGATTGCCGGATTTGATATGACAACCTCATGGGCAGAAGCGCTTCGAGAAGTCCATGTGCCTTTTGGTTTCTCTAGAATGGCAAATAGTACGTGTTCAACAAATACTGTCATAGAGCATTCCATCACCATGCTTGCAGCTTTCTCTATAGCGAACGCGGCGGCTGCCAGCGATTGTTCACAAGGAAAGTGACCTCTCATTACTGTGTCTAAAATCCCACTGTAATGTGCAAGAGGCTTATACCCCAATGTGGTCCTCTGTGTAAGGACTGCTGTTATAACAGTGCCATCTGTATGCGAGAATAAAAAGAATTCCTCAGCATAATTGTGAATCCCTAAAACTGGAGCTGTGCAAATTGCTTTTTTCAACTCGTCAAACCTTTCTTCCATTTCCTCTGTACACATGACTTTTTCCTGCGTTGCCTGTGCTTTCTTTAAAGCCTGCAATAAAGGCCTTATATATGAGCTGTAGTGAAAGACCCATGCTCTGACACGGTTAAATAATCCCAGAAATCTCTGCATGCCTTTTATCGTGTGTTGCTTTGTGGTCTTCAAAATAGCCTCAGCTCTCTCAGGGGTAACCTTCTTTCCTTCATGCGAAATCAATTTCCCAATGTACAACACCTCTCGTTGACAATACTGTAATTTATCTTTGTCAACCTTATATCCTTTGACAGCAAGTGTAATCATCAGATGAACAGAATTGCGGCTACACTCTTCCTCTGAAGTGCTGTATACCAAAATGTCATCTACGTATTGCAACACAACACATTCTAAATCGATATTGCTCAAGTCCATCTGTAGGACTCTATTGAAAATCGATGGAGACTCACAATGGGCCTCATTACGACCCAGGCGTTAAGGGTTAACGCCGTCGTTAACCCTTAACGCCTATTCTGATTTTAACGGCTGCTTTTAGCAGCCGTTAAAATCCATGGCGCTAACCTGCCATGATGCTAATTACGCCACCGTAATTTACAGTGGCGTAATTAGCGTCTTCCCCACTCCCATTATGCCCTATGGGGCAAAAATGGGAATGGGGAAGGGAAAATGGGAAATGGGGATTTACCGCCCCACTCACCTTGGAATGGGGCGGTAAATCCGCCATCCACCATGGTGTAAACATAGTTTACACCATGGTGGTAAAGTTGGCGCAATTAGCGCCTGGGTTGTAATGACCCCCAATACCCTTGAGGTAACCTTGTGTTCTTTTAACTTAGTCTGTCTGAACGTGCATGATGTCAGATCCTGCGAGTCTTTGTGCAATGGGATTGAGAAAAACACATTTTTCAAATCAATCACAGTGAAATATCGTGCTCCAACAGGTATATATCACATGCGATGGTAGCCGGATTAGGAACTAGAGGGAACTCGGCCTCTACAATCTGGTTTATCGGGCGTAAATCTTGAATTAGTCTCTAAGACCCCCCCCTTAGATTTTTTGATAGGGTACACCGCAGTATTACACAGTGACTCTGGCATCACTAAGATACCCTGATCCATCATGACGGAAATCATCTTAAAAATACCTTCATCTGCCTCTCGAAACATGGGAAACTGTCATGCTTGAGGTAAAATTGCTCCTGGTTTCAATTGATCTTCCCTTCTTCGACCCCCTTCAACGGGCCTACTTCATAGGGACCTGTAGTCCATAATGAGGGTGGCACTTTTGCCATATCTTCGTCAAAATACTCAGGACGGTTTTGAGCTATCACCATTTCATTTGATTGTTCTCACCAATAAGTAATACTCATGTCAAATATCACTTCGTCATCAGATAGTTGATCTCCAAATAGGTCATCAGTGACGTCAGTCAATCTGTAACCTTCCCCGATGGCAATTACTGCACATCATCTTCTGCCTCTATCATCGTTTCCATCAGGCAAAGCCATTTCACCTCGCACTATGGCTGCTTGCAGCTCTAAGGGAAAAATGTGTCCCTTTTCTTCACACATAGGTATTTTTGGTCTAAACAAAAATTCATCAGGTATTCTCATTGTTCTGCCTAGTAAGCCTGGTAACCATGTCAATAGAATACGTACTCCATAATGAAAAACCTCTTGTTCTAAAGGTATTGCTCTCATGTCTATCTGTCCTGAAAATGCCATAATAAATTTGCTCACATTTAAATAATGCATTCCTGGTGTTGAACACACTATGCCTTCATCAGTAAGTGAGATTGTCATATTCAATTTCTTCATCAAATCTCGACCCAATATATTGACAGGTGTCTGCCTTGAATATAGCAAAGGCACCTTCATGTTGCATTTTCCTATAGAGACGGGTAATTCTTCAGTAAAAGGAACTCTACTTGTAGCTCCTGGAAAAACCCTGAATATTCATGGCATTGCCAGACATTGAAAACATTTCCTCTCGTATACATAAGCATGTTGCACCCCGTGTCTACAAAAAAAAATGAAAAACCTTTGCCTCCTATATTGATGTCTATGCTCCGTTTCTCATGCGGATTTGGCGTCACAGATAGTGCTGAACACATCAAGTCTCCCAGTGAGCTGTCCTATTGTGGGTACAGCCTCATTCCGTTAACTCTAAAAGGATTCCCTCCAATGACAGTGACACCCCCTATTCTAGGGATCATTAACTGTCCTGTACTTTTACTCTGCTGAATCTGCATGGGCGAGTGCTGCGACTGCCCTTGTGGTGGATTGACTACTACCTGCTGTGTTTGCAAACCTTGATGCACTCTCAGCGTCTGCTGTTGCTGCATCGTTTGATTCTGAGGAATCCCATCACCACTATGCAGCAAATATGCAGGCGGGTTTGAAGACCCTCCTCTTAAAAACTGTCCATTTTGCACGAACCCTTGACTTCTACACATACAAGCAAAATGCCCTGCCATCACGCATGTGCAACATGTAGGTGGCCGCCTAATCTGCCCATCCTGCATGTTTTGACCATCATTCTGTGAATTTTGAAACCCTCCTTAATTGGTCTGGAAGCTTCCCTGATTATTCTGCCAATTCTCTTGATTATTCTGAAAACTTCTTCCTCGAAATCCCCCCCTTCCTCGCAGAGTAAACCCATTATTGCTCTGATCAAACTGCCTTTGGATATTAAAATTTCAACAGGATTTGGAGTTTATTGTCGGGACAACCGGTCCCCTGCGCAGCATTTCTTGGTGGTTGTGGTTTTCCCTGCAGCCTAGCACATGGGTTGTCTGGAAACCAACTCCAAAGGTTCCCGAGTGATTTGATGCTTGGGGGGATGACAAGACCTTGTTCGGTGTGGGCGCTGGCAGGATTAGTAGTCCATAATTTGCAAACAATTGCTAATTCTGACAATCTAGTGAAAGCCCAATCTTGAATGTTAATACAATCTAGTGATAGTCCAGTCTTGAGTTGTGTTGCATGGTGTTTTAATTAGTGTTCAGATACAACATGATCCATGTGGCATCTTGTGCTAGGAAAAGGTGAAACACAAAGCCGATGCGCGTTTTGACCGAAGTCTTTTTCAAAGGCTGTTATTGGTGAGAGGAGTGGTGTGAAATGTGGGGGTCTGTGAATACGGTGCAGTGGCATCGTAAAGAATTCATACAGTATTGATAATAATGTGTACAATTTGATTAATCATGATTTAACATAGAATTGCACGGATAGAGGCAAGTTAATCCGATCACCAGTAACATCAAAAAAACATGAATGGTGACATGAGTGTCACCAAGTAGTGAGTGGTGAGTTTGTGCTGGCAAATAATTGTACAAAAAATGCATTGTTGTTAATGTCATGTAAAACAGACATGTACATCAGGAATCATGAGTTTTGATGATGTAGACAAAGTACCAAGGAAGGAAGAAGGAAGAGAAAAGAGAAGGACAATTAGGGCCAGCTTATCAGGCAAAGGTAAATACTAGATCAAGAATGATATGGGGAGGAACCAAGGCGGTCGTGCTTACCAAGGTAGGAGTGGTAGCAGGCTCATAGTAGAGGTGGTGGGCTCGTAGTGGAGCTTGTAGATGATAGGTCCAGTTGCGGGTGCCTAACGGAGGCTTGTTGGCCTCATCTGTAAAGGAACCAGTAGAATTGGGTTAGGCCCGGGTGTCCAATTCCCTGGTGAGTGGTGACTGATGCCAGAACATTTTTTGAGATGGATGATCTGGTTGTGCACCATTGGTGGGTGCCAGCGACGGTGGGGTGAAGTGTGGTGGCCTGCTGGATCAGTGTGATGCCTGGAGAGGACCTATTTTTCGTCATTATAGCTTCCATGTCGGACATGTCTCGATACAGTACTTTAAGCGCTTGCCCTGCAATTATTGAATGGTGCTTCATCTTGAGCAGTGTTACCTTTTGTAACAGCAGCATATCCTGTCCTTGTCCACACGTCATCAGCTCTCTTACCAATTATGGCAATTAGGAGACCCTTAATGTCCTCTATAGCTAACGTGTTTTGTCCCATCATTTTTTCTAACTCATGTATCCATTTCCCAGTGCCAGAAGTTAAACTCAGGGGTTTACACCTTAAATTATCCTTGTCCATCTGGGTCCATGGTATATACTGTGATCTGGCGCCTCTTTTTTCCATGCTCATCTCTCATCATTTGTCTGTCCACCGCAGGGCAATATTCCCACATTGCTTTCTCCCTGGTAGCAATTTTAATCTGCTCATATTTACCCCTCTCACCATGGAGTTACCCTTTAGGTCAGTCTGACTGTGTTAATGGTTCTGACGCCCTAGTTACAGGTGTGTTTAAATCTGACCATCTGACTTCTTTCTCCATTGAAAAACATCCCTGAGGACTGTATACGTTCCCTCTCTCTTCCCCATGAAAGGTATCTCTGTCTTTGTCTGACATTTCTTGTGCCCAACTCATGCAACTTCTTTCCTCCTCATCTCTGTTCAGAGTCAATCTGTCTAAAGACAGCTCTTTCTGCCTCGTACTGCATGAGGCTCCCTCAATGTCATACAACTGAGTGCTCTCAAGTCGATAATTTTTTTCCTTCCCCTTTGACTCTTTCTGAGCTCTCATCTCATGATATACTTTATCGATTGCTTCTCCAATGCTCCTAGAGTCAAACTCGTCCTCTAGATTTACTCTAGATGGGCCTGCTAATGACTCGTATTCTGGGAAGAATTCCTCTATGTCCTCCCGTGCTACTTCTGTGTCAGGTTTCCTTATCTCTCTTTTCCAGGCGCGCTCTCGGCCTGCTTTTACGTTCCATATCCTCATCAAATTCTCTACGTTTCCTTGCTTCCTCTCTGACTTGTCTACTTCTTTTTTCTTCATATCCCTTCTCTCGTTTGCCCTGCGTCTCTCCTCATCCTTTCGTCTCTGTATTCTCTCTTATCTCTGAACTTCTGTTCCTCTTCTTCCATTCTTTTTCGTTCTAGCCTTTTCTGCTCATCGATCGCTCTTTGTTTGTTATGATGTTTTCTTTGCTCTTCTTCTCTCGCTTGTTTTCTCAACTGCTCCTCATCACATAACTGCTCTCGTCTTTGCCTACCCTTTCTTTTCGCACTTTTGTCTTTCAATCGTTACTCTCTTTCTTTATCTCTTTTATCTTGCTCATCTTGATCTTCCCTTTGTCTTACATACTCAATGGGGCCGATTCATGGAACAAATGTGCGCCAAAAATCCCAGCTCAAGCTGGCACAATGTGGCGCAAGTGTGAGAAAGCAAGCGCACGTGCACGCGTGCGATTCAAGGAAAGCGATGCGCGTGTTTTCCACTGGTTGTGCGCCAAATCCGTGCGTGGCGCACACGGGCGCACACGTCATTGCAACAACAGGAACACCGTACGTGACGCGAACAGAGACAGCGCACAACGTCCTTGCACACACCAAAAAGGGGGCGGGACACGGGGCGTAACGCACGGAATGGGGAACAACATGTGAAAAAGAAGGCATAACTGGGGAAGTACTGCAGGGAAATACACGGAACGCCCACACGCACACGAACAACTCCTATTCATGGATTTGAATACGGGAAACAAGCGCACGCTAAAAGACGTGCACAGGCGTCAACACGTCCTCCACAGGAAGGCAGGCGTAAGCGTCCCTGCGCACAGTATAAAAGCACGCACAAACAACAAACACGTATATACCTCTACGATGAATGCCCCATTTGTCGCAGCACTGATCGTGGGACACCGCAGGAGGAGGAGAATAGCCAGGGCCTGCATTTCTTCCCCCCGGACTAGCCATTTTGGGATGCCTGACGACCAGGTCTACGGCAGGTATAGGTTTCCACCTCGTATCATCCTAGACCTGGTCTGGGAGTGGGAAGATGACCTTCAATCCCCCACCCTCTGCTCCCAAGCATGGAGCCCCTTGAAGAAGGTGCTCAATGTCCTGCATTTTTTGGCCACTGGGTCATTTCAGCAGACTACTGCCATAGTGGGGGGGGGGATTCTCACAGGCCACGCAGTCACGCTGCCTACACCAGGTGTTGGCAATCATGACTGCGCGCCCCTCAGTCCGCAGGCACATATACATGCCCAGAACACCCACAGAAAGGCAGGCCGTTGTCCAGGACTTTTACAGGGTGGCTCACTTCCCCAAAGTGCTCGGTGCCATAGATTGCACCAATGTGGCCCTACGTCCACCTAGGGCCACTGAGCACATCTACCAAAACCGCAAGCATTGGCATTCCATCAATGTGCAGGTGGTATGCAATGCCAAGGGAATCATCACCTCTATCTATGCAAACTACCCTGGCTCCACCCATGCCAGTTTCATGTACAGAATGTCCGCCCTGAGCCGGGTCCAGGAAGCTGGGCAGCATGGCGACACATGGCTCCTAGGTGAGTACAAATGCCTGTGCACATGCATACATGTCACACACAAATAAACAAACCCCAATAATCACAACCATTATCACCTCTCCAGGGGACAGTGCCTACCCTCTGAGCAACCACATGATGATGCAAATCTGGAACCCCACCACACCACCCCAGGTAAGATACAACGCTGCCCATATTGCAACCAGGACCATAGTGGAGCGCACATTCGGAGTGCTCAAGTCACGCTTCCGCTCCCTTGACCGCTCTGGCGGGCAGCTACTCTGTGCACCCCCGGTAGTGTGCAGGATCATTGTGGCAGCATGTGTCCTGCACAATGTTGCAACACGGCAGGGCGTACCGGTGGACATGGTGGGGCCCCACATCCCCAACCACAGGCACAGGCGCTGCCCATGGGAGGGGATAGGGCACGTGGCGAGGCAGCCGGACCCAGCTTATGTCCACATTTTTCACCTAAACTCCCACCCCTGCGGAGTGCACACAGGCCTGGCACATAACAGGTGACAATCGATGATGACAAAGAGACAGTGAACTGTCACAACCTTACCACCCTCGAACGTTGCCATGGAAGTGCCACATTGTGTGCATCCCTAGCTACTCAAACCTAACCAATCCTGTGTGACCAAAAGGTACACATGCAAGGTGTGTATCCCACGGACCTGCAAAACAGGCCATGACAATCACTGGTATGTCACCCAAAGCCATCAAACCCACAACATGACATGGCAAGCAATAGCAAAACACCAACACAGTAACAATAATGTACACATTGACATGTGAAAAATGCAAAGTGGCGTCAGACAATGATGCCTGACATGGAATGAGATGAAATGAATGACCAACAACCTCCCACACAAAGCAAGTCACACCCAAATGCATACCAAGAGTTGTAGCTTGAACATAACAATTAATGCCTATTTACATGCACATTGTGCACAACAAAATCAACACTGCATAATACGTGTGCTGTGTCCATCTCCTGCAACACACTGCTCAGCACACAGCATAGTGACCAGCCATTGTGTGTGACGCACACCCTGAGCATCACATGAAAATGACAAACTAAATAAAAAAACATCACGCATGTACAGAATCCACAAATGGTCATAGATCATGTGCTGCAGGGACACAGTGGGCCCCAGAAGGCAAACTGAGTGCACATGTGGACATGGAAGGGTGGTTGTACATGTTGTGGATCATAGTGTGAGTGTATGTGTCAGTAGGGAGATGCACTCAATACATGCATGTGCAATCAAGTGACCATGAGTGTCCTCATCACATGTGAACATTGCCCATGTGTACACCCCAGCATGTCAAACCACAACTATACCCTCACACCTGAAAGTTAAACACAACACATGAACAGCCATTGATCAGCAGAATACATCACGTACATAGGATACCACAATTACAATGTCATGGTGGCCATCACACTGTGGGGCAAGGCAACTGTCCAACAACAAAATACCCCCGTCACATATCACCATGACCCACTGAACAACTGCGCATGGGGTATGTAGCCTTCATCCTTGAAGTCTACCTGGCCACAGGATCACCCTTCCCCTTTGTCTCCATCTTCCACCATGCGTGTAAAAAGTGTCCAGAACCCTCAGAGGCCACCTTGACTTGCAAAAACACCAAATCAAAGAGAACTGAAAGCAGGCAAACACACAAACCAAGCTAAAAGCCTGCAGGCAGCAAAATAAACCAGAAGAGTCTCCAGTAGATGAATTGAAGTAGCAGTACATCACAAAGCACAAGTACTAGCACAATGATGGAACAACCAAGGTAGCACAGTAAAACAATGTCACAACAGGATGTGTAGCATGTTTGGTACATAATATACAATGATGCACCACAAACTGATGTGTACTGTCACAGCTCCCGTGTACAGGCGCAGGAGTGGCATGAACCAACCACCCCAACCGTGGTCTGGGTGCCTGCAAGGTCAAACTCACACCGGCCTCTGAGACCCTGGTGGGGAAGGAGGGTCAGGGACATGCAGTTGGGACAGGCATTGATATACTGGATGACCGGAATGAGGGGCAGGAGAGGGGAGTAGGATTGACAAGGGAAAGTAGGGAATGTACAAAAATATAATAATCACATTAACAAATACACAATCAGACCAAACTTGTACATCATGCACATAGTACCAAATTACTCAAATGGAAGTCAAAGGGAAACTTATCTCTGGGGTGAGTGCTGGCCTCCTGCCTGCACACTCTCAGGTCTGGTAACATGAGCAGTTCAATGCTGCAAAGAGAGCCATAGTCACTAATCTGTGCGTGCCCATAACACACACCACCATGCATGCCCCAAAGTAACACAATACTCTACAAACAAACTATCTGGTGTGGTGCCTCATACCCATACGTAAGATTCCCACCGTGATGGTTCATACACAGTCAATGCAGTAAGTCAGGCGCCGGTGGGTGCGTGGCAAATGGAAGACCAATGTGTCAAGATTCACACAACATCCAATGTTCCCTGGGTAAGCAGCCAGACGCATTTAGCAAGGTACGACTTCAGTAAAAGTCGTGTTCCAGCATAACCCAAATAAAGTAGGTAGTGCATGTGACGATTTCAACATGAAAATGAAATGCACTGCACACGAGTCTGTCCCTTGCTGTCTGTCCCTGTGAGCTGCTTCTTACCCTGTCTTGGAACGCTACATGGCTAATACAACTGCCTCAATGGACCATGGTGGACCATAGGATATGTGCCACTGCCCCTGTATGTGCCCCTGACAACTTTCCCATCAACTAGCCATTAGGCCACCAATGCATTTTAGCTGTACTGTGTGCTTCAACACCAATATCTGTCCAAGCTCACCGTCAGTGGTGCTACTTAGCATGCATGTGCAACTGGCCTGGTGGAAGGGTGGCTGCGGTGTGGCCCCCTTGTGCTGCTCACCTTGCCTGGAGTTCCTTGAAACACTTCAGCTTCTTTAGGATGTATGAGCGCAATCCCTGTGGCTCTGCCTGCGCACGCATGCGCATGTCTGCACCACCGAACGTGGCCAGCTTCCAGACGTCCAATGGGCCATGTCTGCTGGGAAAGGTGGTCTGGAGGCTCATACCCCTGCAGAAAGGGCAGAAAACACATGATTAATGCTTGAAATTTCCCTGTGTGTGTCTCCTTAGGCATGTCATGAATGGGCCATGTCAGAGAGGTACATCAGAAATCACTCCATCAGTGCAACTTTCACAGGCAAAGTGTGCTAGCCACTGTCTACAGCATGAATTGCATCAAGCACATGTACAGTAAAGATAAAAAACATACTACACAATGTATAGCAATTAATGTACACATGAATCATGAAACCACCCATCTATCAAAGGAAGAACTGTGGTCAATATCACCCTTATCATCCCCACTAGGGGTGTCAACACAAGTAGTACAGCAGCAGACATGCCACAGATATGACAGTCCAAAGCCCTTGTGTAATAAGCTGTAACACCGAACCATCCCTGCGAGCCCATGGATAAGGGAAGCAGGAGTGGCATATGTGAGTCAGGACCCCAAGCTGCAAACACATACACGAGACAAGCTTGAAGGGACCAGCTGGAACAGACAGTGGATGCTTTCAAAAGCCACAAAGCACCACACCGTCACATGAAAGCACAATAGACAAGCAATTTTAAACTATATTAACTAATTAGACTAACTATTAAAAACCCACATTACCTAATTAAACTAACTATCAAATTGAAAACTAAACTAAAAGAAAAATCAATAATGGCCACATACGACCGGGGGGGGAGGAACCCAGTAGGGGGAAGGTACAGGGTGCTGCTCAACACCCACATGCGATGATGTTGAGAAAAAAAAAACTCCATGGGCTCAACGCCTGCACAGCCCGACCTATGTGGGAGATACCTCGTCGTCCGAGTCTGGCTCTTCCTGAAAAGGACAATGTGGCACAGGAGCCTGACCACGCCTAGCCGCAGCTTGCCCCTCATCGGCAGCATGTCTGCCGGATGGGTGAGCCTGGTTCTGTGCGGCGATGACACGTAGGTCTGCATGCAGAACCTCCCGTGATACGCGTACTTCCTCTTGCAAGGTAACACGTGTAACACGGAGTTCTTCCTGCAAGGCATGGCTGGACAACTGATGCACCTCCCGGCAAGCACGTAGCTCAGCCGAGATGGTACGCTCAAGCTGCTCAAACCTCTCCTCTGACCGCTTCCTCTGGGACATCAAGAGGACACCCAGAGTGGATCTGAGGGACTCATACTCAGCCCTCAGGGCCTCCATGTGTGCCTCTGCGTAAGCAGCAATTGCTTGACCTGAGCGAGTGGGCCGTGGACCGTGCCGCTCGCTGCTGGAGAAGCACCTGCCTAGCAGGGGGGAGCACGGATTGGGCCACACGCTCCATGCTCACAGCGATGTTCTCCATTGCTGCCCCCTGGCGTTCAGAATTGGCAGTCATGTCTTGCTCCCACACAGTATACCGCGGTTGCGTGCGGCCACTGCATTGCTGGGCTTGACACCTGGGGGACCCAAGGACCGGGTGTCCTTGTTGGGTTGGCACCGCCCGCGGCTCCACGACTACATGCCCCCGCCGACGTGAGGCCCAGGCACATATGCGACTTGTGTGGAGGGTGACCCTGCGTCCCGATCCACCACAGGCGGAGGTTCCACCACTGTCTGACCCTCAGTGCAGGTGTCGCGGACAGAGGAGTGTCCACATAAGAATCACTCACCCCTGACATATGGACCTGATGCACATCCAACTCGACATGGACGTCAGAGTGGTCATCAGGGCTGGACTCATTGCCAGCCAAAGACAAGATGGTCTGTAGCACATGTTGGTTTTCGTGGCCTACCACCCCACGACCCCCACTTGTGCCAGGTTGCTGTAGTGATAACAACCCTGTGCCTGGCATGACAACACCATCCTCTGGCTCCATTGCGTCATCATCTGAAAAGTAGAGAGCGAAAAGGTCACTACACATGTTAGAAGCACACAACACACACACACAGACATCACACAGACACCAAACACATCAAGCAGACATGTCACACACAAAAGAGAACCTGCCATGCATGCTGGGTCAACTTGACATTGCTTCTGTGATTACGCAGGTATAAGGGTGTTATACAGCTCAGAAGTGGGTCGATGCAGTGCAGCAAATCTGTACTTTACTCACTATCTACATGTACAAGTACTTCATGATGTGTATCAGAAAATGTGAAGGCAGTGCAAGGTCAACTTCAGGCATCACGTGCAATGTGTGCATGCAAAGGGTAGCATGGCTACAAGCAAACCACCCCTCCCCCTAAGTGGAAATGCAGGGATGCCTTGCATAGTATCAAAAGGATGACCATAGACCTGTGTATTGACAGACAATGTTGACTAGCATCAATTGCATCATCTGAGTCAAGTGACAACACAGCAGATGATGATGGGACAGTAACCAGGACACATGATGAAACCTCAGGAGTACACCCACGTGTGAAGAAGACACAACACCAGTTGGACAGAGTCAGTGGGCATGAAACAGGCTGAGGCCTGTGACCCACACAGACTGTCACACCCTAAACATCTGTGGGACGCAAGACTGAGCCACAGTGGCCATGGGAAGGCTGATAAAAAGGCCATGCAATGTAGGTCACCCTGGACACGTACTACAATGATCATCCAGTCAAGGACACATAGGGGCATGCATGGAATGCACATGGAGCACGAATGGGCACTCATGTCCCTGCGGAGCATCTGACATCTGCACAGTCCAAGTGAGACACCCTGCATCAAGTACAAAGGATGTACCACACAGTATATGTCTGGCAGGTTGGCTGGTGGAAGTTAGCATTTACACAGGACGCATGAACAGGCAAGTACTTTACGGCAAAATTGATGCAGTCCAGTGCAAAGGTGTAATTGGGGTGCAGAGGGGGGGTGGAGGAGTAAGGAAGCATGCCTACGTGGAGTACCTGCATGCAGGTGGAGGACACATGCACGTCCATGCTATGACATAGTCCCAGGGCTGAGAGGAAGGCCACCCCAGGCTACATGCAGAAGGGCCAGTGAGCTGGAACATGGACCGGAGGGGCATCCTGGTGACCAGCATGTGAGTAGGGTGCAATAGTGGTGATGCAGACAGTCCCCGTCTGCTCCACATGTCCACCATCCGGCAGAGCAGCCATGCATCAGTTAAGCATGGCATTACTTGCACATCAGAACCATGTACACATGACATGTAGTGGCAGTCATGCACAACACATCACTCAAGTAAAACACACATGTCCTCGACAAACACGCAGCAACACTCACTGGACTGGGCATCAAAGTCCGGCATCTCTCCCACTCCTTCGACCGATTCAGGTGGTATGAACTCCGCAACAAGTGACTCGTGCGGAGTGCGGTCTTCCTCCTCAGGTGCCGGCCCACTGCCAGTCACCAGAGTCAAGTTGTAATTTGCGGCACGCTTAGCCTTAGCGCTGCGTTTGAGGTCATTCCAACGCTTTTTGCACTCTTGCGCCGTGCGCACCTCATGGCCGAATGCACTCACATGTTCGCAACTTGCTTCCAGTGGGTATCACGGTGGGCAGCCGTAGTTTGACAATTAGGCCCCACTAGCATGTCACAGCTGTGGTCCCGCACGTAGTCCACGAGGAAGTCCAGTTCCTGGTTGCAGAAAGGATTCTTCCTTGACATGCAGGAGGTCGTGGCTGTGTGTGGGTTCCCAGCCTGTGCTGCAGGAGCAACCGTCCTCCTCTTGGATTGTGGCGCAGACCCTGGCTGGCAAATGCCGCCCTGATCAGTATGGCCAGTGGCACCGGTGGATTGAGCCAAGGGAGTGGCATGTGGAGGGATGACCAAAGGCCTGACTTGAGTCAGTGGCAGCTGGGTGCTCTCTAATGGACCCTGCGCAGCAACATCTGCTGTGGCAGGGTCATTGACCGCGACTGTCCTGGTTGGTAGACTCACAACCGGGGTGTTGTTGGCTGCATCTGCCCCTGCACTTGCCAACACCTGGTTGGTCGGGGCAGCAGATGACATTACTGCCCCAGGGACACGTGTCTCGGTCAGGGCAGCCCTGCGTGCACCTACGGTTTGCCTCCTGCCCTGTTGGAAATCTTCCATGGACTCTTCAAGTGCCAACGCAGCCTGCGCTGGCAGACCCTGAGCCTGGGTGGTGGTGTCCACAGCTGCACCTGCAGCTACCACTATCCTTGGGCCCGAGGCAGTCGATGAAACGGACTGCCGGGTCACATGGGCGCCAGTGCCAGATGCAGAAGCTGCATCTCCCGGAACCACAGGGGGTGGTGGCACGACTCCACCGACACATGCACAACATCGTGCACAAGTGGCGCACCCCTGCCTCTTCCCCCTCTGCGTCCACCCTGGATACCCTAGAGTCCCCCTACTCCCTGGTCACCCCGGCCACGTCCCCGACCACGCCCGCATTGAGGAGTACGCCCAGCTGAGGTGCCCCTCACCTTTGGCTGCCTCCCAACCATGGCACAGATGGAGTAGTGCCGGCACAGATGGGGAAGTGCCAATGGGAGGTGTACACCACAATTGTCCTGGGCAATTGGGGTGAAGGGGGTGGGATGCAAGATGTTAACAGCACCCCTGCACCTGCAAGGCTGTATGTGACCCAGTGATGAAGTGACGGGTCACGCAATGCTCAGGCACCCCAAAACTGCAGTAAAACCGTGCACGCAACCCCTGCAGCCTACGTGCGTGGAATTAACCTCCCGCAGTATGCGGTGGCACCCAGGAACACGAAAAACGCATACGTGTGGGACACGCAGGCTACTATGACCTCGAAAATGGGTACGCGATACACAGGGGCACCCGCAGTGGGAAAAATAGCGTGCGCAACTCACCGTCAGACTAGCGCGATGATGAAAAACACGCGTAGCCAATACCCCCACCAAAAGAAGAGATACGTCCTTGATCCGCTGTGAAGTTGTGATGGCGCGCGAAACAACACGAAGTAGCAACACACACGTCGGTCTCCACGAAAGGCACATACAGCAAACTGCTGGCCCCGCTCACCTTTAACCCGTGCTGAGGGAAACGCCCATGCATGTCACGTCACTTACGCGCTTAGGCCCTTACCTCGAATTACACGCATTCACACACGGACGTGTGGTTTTTTCACGTGCTGATCCACTATGCACCCGTGTTGAGGGAAACGCCCGTGCGCGCTATGTCACAGACGCGCTTATGCGCTAAGGGCCTTTCCTTGAATTACATGCTGATGTGCCATTTTTCACGTGCCAAATCACTCTGTATCAAGCTGGCCACGCGAAGACACACGGAAGACCATGATCCTGGCCAAAATGTCATTTTCCTGCCCCCAAGAGAGCCCCGAGCACGCTCCCACCTGCCATCTGCTGCTGCCTGCTGCCCATGTGCCCTGCCATTTGGTGCCTGCACGTCAGCCATCTGCAGGGGTCCAGTTGCTGTGTCCACCCCTGCTGGAACAGAAGACTCGCGACTGGGATACCATCGCTCCACAGCCCAGCCCCAGGACCCAGTTGCTCACCCACGCCTGCCTCGGGGGTCGTCATGTCGGGGGAAACACCATCCGAGACCACTGGTGACCCCCAGCCAGAGAGGCAGAGGGCCACCAGCTTCAGTGAGAAGGAAGTTGGTGTCCTGGTGGAGCATGTCCTGGGGCATTATGATGCCCTCTTCACACCATCGCGCGCCGACAAGGAAGGATGGGAGAGGATCTGGGAGGACGTTGTGGTTGCCATCAACGTGGAGGGGGTGGCAACCCGCGACATCAAGCACGTCCGGAAGCGCTGGGAGGACCTCAGGTCCAGGACCCTCAACAAGACCCGGCACCTCGTGAAGGCAGAGGATGCAGAGGGGTGCCGGGTCCACATGAGCAACATCCAGATGAGGGTCCTAGAACACCTAAGCCCAGCGCTCCATGCCCAGATCCTTCGGAGGAAGACCCGTCTGGAGTTGAGCGGTAAGTGCCCATGCATTGCTGTGTGAAACAGGGCAGATTGCAGTGTGCTGGTAGTCAGCTACTTGCCTGTATGTGTAACATAGGCCATGTATTGATGTGTGTGCGCCGGGACATCATGGTAATGCATGTGAAACCAGTAATGCGTGAACCACATGGATGGTGCATGTGTTCCAATGAGACATGGGGAGCTGCATGCGGAATGGACACATGAATGCATGCCAGTCCCTGTTCTTGGACATTGGTGGGGGGTGAGAGATGGGTGCTGCTCTCATGTACATGTATGGTGTGCATGTCTGTGTGTCTGAGAAGCATGTGTGTGACTTTGAAACCCCATGGATGCATGACACATGTCCGTGACGATGTGTAGATTCACTCATGCAGTCTGGTCACCGTTGTATCCACTGTGTCTGTGGTGTACGAGCCATGATGCATGACCCTCCGGTGATGTGTGTGCATGGGATCAGTATGAGCCATGATGCATGTAAGTTTGAAGGCAACATTTATGTCCATGGAGGGCCTTGTACATGGATGCTGATGTTGATTGCATGCACCGTGCCTGTTTCTGCATGTGTGTTGCCTGCATTGACCCATGTGTTCTGGAGGGACAGGATGGAAGTGACGTTTGACAGTGCCACTCATGTGTTATTGATTCCTGTCTAGGGGACTATTTTACAGTGCCCTGATGCTTGTGTTCTATGTCTCCCTCAACGCAGTGTCGAGTGAAGAAGAGGGCGGAGGTGGCGCAGTGGAGCCAAGCGGTGGGGATGCCTCCACCGGGCGGCGACGCATGGCCCAGCTACCCTCCCAGGAATTGCCATCATCCACAAGCGTGGGGACTGGTGCCGCGTCTGCCACTACAGCTGTAGCGGAAGGGCCGGGTGAGCCCCCACAGGGGCTAGCAATGGCGGAAGACGGTGCAGAGACATCCAGGTTGGTGGTCTCCACAGAGGAGGAGGAGCCTGCTACTGAGCTGCTCATGGGGCCTGGTGGGGGTAGTACCACTGGTGCAAGTGGTGCAGTCCAGGGCCAGGGTCAGGAGGCAGCACAGGTCACCGCGGAGGGGCCTGTGTATGTCGCTGTCCCTGACCCTGTGACTGTACCACCATGCACCAGCACGGATGCCCCGTCCCAGGCCCGTCCGCAGGTAGGGGGGAGGCCCACGTCATCTGGCTCTCCCCTACCTGCGGACGAGGAGTCCCATGACCGTATGGGCTCCGTCCTGATTGGTGTCGCGTTGTGCACGCGTGACATTCGTGATGATGTGCGTGCTTCCTGGGGGGGGCACGCACGCCATCACGAAGAGCTGCGTGGCACTGTGGGAGGGGCCCTGGTCGGTGGGTTCCTACATGTGTCGCGCACTCTGGGGGACCTCTCCTCCTCTATGGAGACTATGCGCCAGTCGTTCTCCCTGCCATCTTCCGGCCCAGATTCCACCAGGGCTCCCTGTGGACCTGGCCCGACCAACACAGCTAGCTTGGTGGAGATCGAATCCCTGCCACAGTCGGGAGTCGGCAGTCCGGCAGGGGTGGACACCCTAACAACTGGAGACCAGCAGATGGAGGATGTGCAGGCATCATCGGACAGGGCATATGGACAGCAGCAGCAGCAGGCTCTAGGTGGGAGCGATGATGGCCCGCGGCCATCAGCATCAGAGTGGCCAGCATCGGCCAGAGGGCAGAAAAACCCTGGAATGGGAGTGTCTTCTGTGTGGCTGCGGTTGGGCCAGGGTATAGATGCGGAGTGGCAGCGGGCGGAAGAGGCGCGGCTCACCATGGTCAGGGAGGAGTTCTCCATGCGTCGGGCGTTGAGGCGGGCTGAGTGCCTCGAGGCAACTCGCAGGGAGTTGGAACAGGCCATGAGTGCATCCCTGCGAGACCGCGGGGTCAGGACAGAGCCCCGCCTCTAGGAGATAGACATGGAGTTCGATGATGCCCTGGCATGCAACATCACAGAGTGAGCCGCAAGACTTGCCCGACGCCATTGTATTTAGTTAGTTAGTGATAGGTTTCCTTTCTTTTTTTAATTATTTTGGGACTCTTGGACAATGGCCCACGTTTTTGTATATAGTTGTAAATAAGGTAGGGTTTTGTATATAGGTTTCATTTCATTTGTTAGGCTCATTGACCCTTGTTGCAATATTTGTGCATAGTTGGACAGTGGAGTTTTTTCTTACATCATTTACCCTCACCATGGATCAATGGATTTTTTGGATTTTGGTTTCCTTTGCATTTACTTTGGTGGACAAGGATTTTTGACAAACTTTATTTTGGATTCATTTGGATTGTGTCATCATTATTATTTTGTTATGATTTGGACATGCCTTTTTCTTGTTTATGATTATTTACATGCTTTGAATCATTTTTAGTATTTTTGTGCACAATACATTTTGATTTCTTACTTCCATGTGTGGTATTGGCTCTTTGGTTTACTGCATGTCACAATGTGAGTTTACACAATCACTCGCACCCAGTGTGTGTGTGTGTGACGGACATGTGTCGATGTGCACATTTGACTTTTGGTTAGTGACAAGTAATAGGCCTTTCAGTGTGGGGTGGATGGGAAACTTGATTGTGTCTAAAGACTGGGGTGCCGTGCAGTGGGATTTTGGTGGACATGAGGCCCATGAATGTGCATCTTCATGACATGTTGGGTGGGGACGTGAGTCGGGGCCTGACCCTCAATGCTGGGTGGATGTGGGTGCTGGGGGACATGAGTCGTGGCCTGCTGGTAGGTGCCCGCCCATCAATGCTGGGCGGATGGGGTGCTGGGGGACATGAGACGGGCCTGACCCTCAATGCTGGGTGGATGGGGGTGCTGGGGAACATGAGTCAGGGCTGCTGGCAGGTGCCCGTCAATGCTGGGTTGATGGGGGTGCTGAGGGACATGAGTTGGGGCCTGACCCTCAATGCTGGGTGGATGGGGGTGCTGGGGGACATGTGTCAGTGCTCACTTGTGCGTGGTGGCATGTGGGCTGGCTGGGGGGCTTCGCCAGGGTGGGCGGGCTGCCTGTGGAGCATGGCCAGGGGTGCAGTGTGTTCCCCTGTGTTGTGGTATGCCTGCAGGCCCTGGGGAGGGGGTAGAGGGCACACCTAGGAGGACACACACTGCCAATTCGTTGGGGCACACCCGAAATACACATATCCCGCTCACACAGGGCCAATCGCGGGTAAAACTTCCCGCGCACCCCTGAAATACACGTACCCCGCTTGCACAAGGCCAATCGCTGGTAAAACTTCCTGCGCACCCCCGAAATACACGTACCCCGCTCGCACAGGGCCTATCGCGTGTGATTCTCCCCGCACACCCGCGAAATATACGTACCCCGCACGCACAGGGCCAATCGCGTGTGATTCTCCCAGCGCACCCCCGAAATACATGTACCCCGCTCGCACAGGGCCAATCGCGTGTGATTCTCCCCGCGCAACCCCGAAATACACGTACCCCGCTCGCACAGGGTCTATCGCGTGTGATTCTCCCCGCGCACCCCCGTAATACATGTATCCCGCTCGCACAAGGCCAATCGCGGGTAAAACTTCCCACGCACCCCCGAAATACATGTACCCCGCTCGCACAGGGCCAATCGTGTGTGATTCTCCCTGCGCACCCCCGTAATACATGTACCGCGCTCGCACAAGGCCAATCGCGGGTAAAACTTCCCGCGTACCCCCGAAATACACGTACCCCGCTCGCACAGGGCCAATCGCGTGTGATTCTCCCCGTGCACCCCCGAAATACACGTACCCCGCTCACACAGGGCCAATCGCATGTAAAACTTCCCGCGCACCACCGAAATACACATACCCCGCTCGCACAGGGCCAATCGCATGTAAAACTTCCCGTGCACCCCCGAAATACACGTACCCCGCTCACACAGGGCCAATCGCATGTAAAACATCCCGCGCACCCCAGAAATACATGTACCCCGCTCGCACAAGGCCAATCACGGGTAAAACGTCCCACGCACCCCCGAAATACACGTACCCCGCTCGCACAGGGCTAATCGCGTGTGTTTCTCCCCGTGCACCCCCGAAATACACATACCCCGCTCACACGGCCAATCGCATGTAAAACTTTGCGCGCACCCCCGAAATACACGTATCCCGCTCGCACAGGGCCAATCACGTGTAAAACTTCCAGCGCACCCCCAAAATACAAGTACCCCACTCGCACAGGGCCTATCGCGTGTGATTCTCCACGCGCACCCCCGTAATACACGTACCCCGCTCGCCCAAGGCCAATGGCAGGTAAAACTTCCTGTGCACCCCCAAAATACACGTACCCCGCTCGCACAGGGCCAATCGCGTGTAAAACTTCCTGCGCACCCCCGAAATACACGTACCCCGCTCGCACAGGGCCAATCGCGTGTGATTCTCCCCGCGCAGCGGGGTACGTGTATTCAGAGGGGTCCACGGGGAGTTTTACAGGTGTATTCGTGGCTGGGGGGCTGTATGCTGGTCCACTGGCCTGTGCGCCATGTATGGGATTTGTGCGCTGTTCATGGCGCATGGGGAGGGCTTGCGGGCGTAACTGGTGCTGCTGCATGGTCGCTGCGCCACTCTGCGCCACGGCTGGTTATGGATGTTTAAATCCATGAATACGCTGTACGCAGAAATGGATTTTGGCGCACGCGGCTGGCACAGACTGCCGCACGCGCACACTGTGCGCTGAATTCTATGAATGACCCCTAATGTCTTTACCATCAAGTTGAAGCGAAATCTCACCACCCATCCATTTGTTCTGTAGAAGTGCTATCTCATCAGCTTTATCTCTTTCTCCTTTCCATCTCTTTATTTCTCTTTCTCCTTTCCATCTCTTTATTTCTCTTTCTATATCTAGAGATGTGCTTGCTCGATCACTTCTCCCTTTATTGCATCTCTCCTTGTCCCTTGAGACCTTAGAGATTGTGTTTCTCTCCGTACTTTTCTCTGGACCCTCGTCACTACTTTGCGTAGGTGGCTCATATGCCGGGTTGCTATACCCCGTCGCTGCCTTAAGCTCCCTCAGTGGGTAGAAGCCATCGTCTTTCTTGTCTTCACCTTCTATTTCAGCTGGGGTGGGGGAGCAGAGGGCTCCTCACGCCCCTCTTTGCATACATTAAGTATCCAATCTACAGGAGGCGGCTCATCTCGCTCTTCCTGGTACATCTTCCAAAGCTCTAGCTAGCTAATCACTTGTCTGTCTTTTTCACTGTGCATGCTGCATGCAAATATGTCATCATATGCTGCAGGACTGCCTTTGATAGTGACCCTCCTTGCGGCCACAGCGTAAACATTTTATCCGTGGTTAAGTGGAGTAATATCCTCCATTCTCAACTCGTCTACTCTTAACCTGTTTAACGCTCGCTTGTTTTTAATCACAGATTTAAAAGGTATGTTTCATAAAAATAATACAACGTAAGCAAGCACCAATCGTTGCAAGCTCCAATCCCGTTAATCACAATTTTTACTTTAATCTTGTTAAAAAACCACCATTAAATTCAATTGAAAACAATTAAAAAAAAGTTTTTGTTTATGATTTCATCATTTTCAAAACCACATAAAACAAACAGACAAACTCAACCGGTCACATACATTTTCTAAGATCTTCTCTTTAAGACTTGTCTTGCCCTCTAAAATACTTCATAAGAAATGTAAATTAACATCTTTAGATTTGCCTTTAATCAAATCTGTTTTCGATGTGTTACGCTACGGGACTCTAGGTTCAAATTTCCTCTGTTATGTTTGTAAAAAACGCAGGCCAGGGCGTATTCTCTTCTTGCGGCCTATCACACGATTTTCTATTGCTTGGCCACACTCAAGTCCATATCTCATTCCCCATGTATATAACACTCCTTATTCACATGTTATGCTTTAACCCGCCACCCTCCGTTTTGTTTCTTGACTCATCACCCATGCTTTTGCCAACTCACTCAGTTTTTACTCACCGCTATCATTTTCGTCTTCTGACTCCCGGGATCGTCTGCCTTTTTTACTGCCTCTTCAACCTTTCCATCGATCCACTTCTTGTAGATGTGGGAGGGGATTCTATGGAAACTAGGGGACCCGTCACACCCAGCTTGCAAGGCTTTTTCAATTTACACTAACCACTATCTACGTGGAGCTTCACGTGCTTTCAGCCAAATGGCAAAGGTTGTCTGATATTTTCGGGACTCTAAAGTTTACTCATGTCAATGGCTCTGAACCATCCTCTCAGCTGCCAAGTGAACTGGATAGTCCCAGCCCCTTTGATGAGCAGCAATTACCCTGGAGATGGATGGGGAGGCAGATTTGTATTCATACATCAATAATAGAGACGACTCAGGTAATTGGCAAAAGGAAGACTGTTTTAATATCAATTATCTAAAACAGGGAGCATAACGAACATCAACGAACTCGCTCAATCCTCTTACTCAAACATTCTTAGAAAAACAGAGATCTTATAAGGAAAACTCGTCATCAATGACGTTAACATACGTATGTACTCATGTCATCCCACGTGGCAAACTACAAAGACCTACATGTATGGGCGATCGGCTCTCAGTAAACATCTAAGTATACGATCCATACTCGTCTAAAAAAGTGTGAATATGTGATTGGTTACTTAACATCAGGTGGGGCAACTAAGCCCCCCCTAAAAATGACCACTATGAACGTCACTAAATACACAACGTCCCATTGGTTTACACAACTATAGGACACCTAAATACATGGTCCTCTACGATTGGTTGGCACTTTAACCTCCATCAGTACTTTTCAACCTATGTCTAGCAATATGCCGGCAGGCCACCCAGGTGCTGGTGAGCTCGCCTTAGCTATTGCTTCCCACAAATTAGCATAAGAATCCATCATAACCTCAGTGCTCTGCTGTCAATTAGGCTTTGAAGCTCAGACTTGATCTTGCTCTTAGCTCTGAGAAATTTAGGGAGTGAGAAGCACGGTCTGCCCGTGTGACCATTTCTTTCATCCAACTTCATGCTTCCATGTGACTGGAGACCATGGAATCGAGCCTTTTCGTGCATTTAATACTATTTTTTAAGATACCTCTGATGTCTTTGTTGTTATGTTCATGCCTTCTGAACAGGAGTTTTGTTCTTTCACACGATTTTGTATCCAATGTCAGTTCACTCCAGTTTGATAAGACCTTGGCTTCTTGGCTCACCGAGCCTCGTCTGCTGAGATTCACTTTGTAATTCAATTTGCTTTTTAACTGCGACACACGAAAAATTAGGCTTTCTTGCTGCTGTCCAGCATTGCTATAATGCAAAGTGGAAACATCCATCCTTCACTTGTCCATATGGAGATATAGATATATATATATATACATATTTATGTGCTTGCTGCAATCTATTTACTATAAAGCCAGCCTTAAGATTACTTCATCTGCTTGCGTTTCTTTTGCATCTGTACACGTGTAAAATGACTCAATATCTTCATCTGTTTCTGTGGCATAAGCTTCTTCACCTTGATCCCAAGATGTCACTTATCCTTGATCTTTCTTGATGCCTTATAGAATATCTGCATTCTCTGGTCTCTGCATCTTTTCTGGGTAGGTTATCTCAGCTCTGCATGACGTGTACTGGCGATGGTTTGTGACTTTACCATTCGTCCTTGCCGTTTATTGGCTCTGCTTCTTCAGGGATTTCATTCAAATGGTCATCTTATTTTCTTGTTTGTAGGTATGGTTTTCTCAATGGGTACCTTGCCTCCCAGATTCTCTTAGGTAGTGGCACTTTCACTGGTACTGCACAGAGTCCATACTCGGCCCTTTGTTGATTCAACTGTTCTGTGTAGGTCACATACTCTGGTTTCCAGCATACAGGTAAAAGGTGCGGAACGGTTGAGGTAGGGGTACTTGGCTCCTCCTGTACACAAGTCTTCTACAGACTCCCAATGGAGTAGGCATTATATGCCTGCATTGATGATATAAATTGTCGATCTGATCTCTTTGTCTCCCCTGGTGAGGGTCATCCGGAACCGTCCCTCGACTAGTAGTCGCGTTTTGCAGGCATATGGAAACAGAAGGGTGTCTGTGAGTTTTAGTTCTGGCTGAAGTTGCATCTGTTTGAAACTCTTGACTGGCATAACATTTACGGAGACTCCTTTGTCAATCGTCATGACAGTTTCCTGTCCCTGCACGTGTACGAGGCACCTGGCTGTCCTCTTTTTCTTTGATGTTTTGTTACATTGTTCCAGGGCTGAGATGAGGTCGATTTTTCCTTTTATCCTTGCGCGTCCTGTCTCGACTGCCACCGCCACCACGTCCTGTTCATCCTCGGATTCATCCGTGAAGGAGTTGCCCCCAATCACAACAAGGCATATGCCTGCCTATTTTTTCTCCTTGGTCTATGTTTTTGGCGGTTGAGTTTGGTTTCGTTGTGGTGGATCTGATAATCGACATACTCGTGCGTAATGATCTTGGCGGCAGTATGTGCTGCACATGGTGCTCTGGGCTGAGCAGTTTCTCTTCCCATGGTGCGCACCTCTGCACCATCCACAATCATTCGGCCCAGATGTCCTTCGTTCCCACCTTGTGGCTGTGTGAGGTTCGCTGTTCTCCTCTCTGGCCACCGGATGGTTTTGTGATTTGTGCCACTGTGGTCAGGGGGGGCGAGATGTGCTGCTTTGGCGTGTTTTAGTTCTCTCTGGTGTTCGTTCTCCAATATTCTTGCAAGGGGGATGCCTTTCTCACTCAGTACTATCTGTTGCAGCATTTCAGAGTTCATGCCATTTATGATCTGGTGTCTGATTTCTTTTTATATGTCCTCAAACTCGCAGGATAGGGCCAAATGCCGGAGTCTGGTGTGGTACACGTTGAGGGTTTCATGCAAACGTTAAATGTCTCATGGCCGGAGATCAGCTGAGACATGAAATGTAGTGTTAGTGCTTCATTTGCAGAACGGTATACATCTGTGCCATCTTGTATGGCTAAGGAGTTGAGAATGTGCAGTACGTTATCCCCCACATTTTGTAGCAGGTAAGAAGACCTAATTTTCCTCTGTGTCGTCACATCCTCACAGTCCATTGCCATCTCAAATTTTTGTATCCAGATCATCCATCTAGGCCCTACTGATGAGGGGCCTGTGTATGGGTCAAACGAGCCTGCGTGCTGTTGCTGGTGAGGTGAGCGATGCCATCATTCTCACTGGGGTGCCAGGCCTGGGTGTGGAAATACCCTCTGCCATGTTCCTCTACGTGTTGAGTTCCTGTTATGGTGTCGCTGGGTGGTGGTTGGGGCAAGTCTCTCTCACCTGATGACCAACTGCTTTTAGTAGTGTCTGTTACGTGTAGTGCAGGTCTTGTGCACTGTATAACTGGGTCCATGTAGATTTTGCCTAGGTCTGAATGTGCCTGTGTTGCTTGATGCTCCGTGAAATGATTATGTGCACGTGATTCGTATTGTGCCCTCGTCGCCAGTATTAGATCTTATCAGGAGCTCCCTGTGGGGTGTGGGAACTCCGGTGTACCACAGATAGGCCACGGGCCTGGGGCGCATGCAAATAAAACACATCCAGCCAGTTTGTTAGATGGCCCGGAACTACCAGGCTTCCAGCTCTTATTCGCACATCACGTCCCGCGGTCCGTAGTGACGTGACACGTACATAACACAAGGGATATTCACTGCATGGGTTATAGGTAGAATTGCCAGAGGTAAATAACTCATATATTCCCCATGCAGTACTTTTTATATACACCATACACTAAGTATCCCATGTACCCCAATGTATAATTAGGTGGCGTCTTAAAAACAAGTGTTATTTAAAATATCACTTTTTGATAGGTGGCACCATATTCATTAGGATTCCCTCTGCACTTGTGCTGGCACCTGAGAATTCACAGTCAGTTGCTTTCTCATGAAATTGCTCAAAATAATGAAGCAATACTAACTGATTTTTATAATTTGTATAATAACCCTTCCCACAACTCTGTCCCCCCGCCACCCACGCAATTCTTACATGCTTCCTGTACATAAGCGTTTTGATGTAGCCGAAAGGTGACAATTGTGGTGCT
This sequence comes from Ambystoma mexicanum, assembly GCF_040938575.1. Taxonomy (NCBI): domain Eukaryota; kingdom Metazoa; phylum Chordata; class Amphibia; order Caudata; family Ambystomatidae; genus Ambystoma; species Ambystoma mexicanum. Next base: position 1,191,948,190 of record NC_090935.1, on the reverse strand, counting down.
GTATATATATATATATATATATATTCAGTAAAACAACTTTGTTAAAGGGATGTTATGGTTAAGTTGCACTACTAAAAACCTATGAAATTCAGTAAAAAAATCTTTGTTAAAGGGACGTTATGGTTCAAAGTAAAACCGAAAACCCCCTGAAATTCGCTAGTTATGGTAAGCTAAGCAACCATAACTCACGCCACCACCGTGCATTGGTAAGACTAACACCCAGGACATCAAAGATGACATCACAAATGTCATTGATGACATCACTGACGACATCACATATGCATTTACTTTTCATGAAAAGTCTGTACAAGGGATTATTATAATGTTGACAAAAAAGTGTCAAGGATCATTGGAATAAATATCATGAGTTATGTAGTGCATTAAGCAATGCATTGATATAAATAACATTCTATTATGAAGTTCTTTACAGTATTGTAAGCTACTCATGTATAAACATACGCATTGTGTGCAGCATACATGATGGAGGTGCAATATTAATAATCTTCTTATGTTGAATAGTGAAATGATAAATGCTTATTAGAGTTTTGCGTTCGATTCAACATGTAATAAGTAACTAATAAAACCCACTTACTACATAATTTCATTATTACATACAAAACACAAAGACAGAACAACACATACAAATATGAGTATATAAAGGAAAAGTTAAGTATGCAAAAAAGCAGCAGTAGAACCAGAAAGTGTTCATGACCTAACTGATTATCTTTATGCACAGAAATGATTGCTCTGCTTCAAACCTACTACTTCCCTATGTATAACTATCACATAATGTGACTGCACCCTAAAGAAAGTAATGTGAATACAAATATGAGCATTTCCAGAGAAAGTAAAGTAATAAAAAAACAGTAGAACCATAAGAAAATGTTGATAACTTTACTGATTGTTTTCATACAAAGAAAGCATTGCTGTCTTTCAAGTGTATTTTCCTTATGTATATGTTTCATATGCTGTGAGTGGACCCTAAGTGAATTATTGTAAGAACATATTTGAAGTATACGTCTACTAATATAGTACTTTTTGAATTTTCTGTTCCTAACTATTACTGGCCAAGATATATCACTAAAGGAAAAAAGAGCGAGTCAGACATGTGATGTCATCAGTGATGTCATCAATTACATTTGTGATGTCATCTTCGATGTCCTGGGTGTTAGTCTTAGCAATGCACGGTGGTGGCCCGAGTTGTGGTTGCTTAGCTTACCATAACTAGCGAATTTCAGGAGTTTTTCGGTTTTACTTTGAACCATAACGTCCCTTTAACAACGTTTTTTTACTGACTTTCATAGGTTTTTAGTAGCGCAACTTAACCATAACGTCCCTTTAACAACGTTTTTTTACTGAATTTCATAGATTTTTAATAGCGCAACTTAACCATAACCTCCCTTTATCAAATTTTATTTTACTGAATATACATATTCATAGTGTGAATTTGATAAATGTTTACTAGCATTCCCTTACTTTATATACATATAACATAGAACATACTGAACCCCAAGCTAGTCATTTTGATGTCCACGGACTGTGCGTATGTCCACGGACAACATCAACACTACCCAAAAACTCAGGGGGTATCTTAAATTGTTCTATCATGCCATATAAACACTGAACAAGTTTTAAAAAAGCAGCACATAAACACATTATATGTAATAATAAATAAGAAGTGCAACCTATATATGTAACACATCAACCATCCATTTAAATAGCATATGTACTAAAATGGAATATACCAAAACAAAAAAGATATGCTTCCAACATAATTACCTCACAGAAACTGCACAGCTAGGAGCAACAGCAGACCTACACAACAGTAAGAACACAACTTACCCGAAACTAGTAAGTAAACTTCATTTTTCTTATATATTTCAAAACTTTCTGTATTAGGTACACTAAAAGTAATATATTTTCTTTACACAGAAATGTCCAGTACTTTGGAATGGCTTGAAGAATATTTCCCACGTGAGGAAATGTCTGAAGACAGTGATACTAATGGTAGACACTTCTCTTTATGAGCAAATTAATAATCATTACTTTATGTGTACTTAACATACATATATTTTTTAACAGACCATACAAACATTGAAAATAATACAGCAAAAGAGACATTAGAAAATATTCTGCAGCGCATGGAACGAAAATGGATATGCTTATGGAAAATGTCAATCTTTTAAAACATTTTGTGGAGGGCCACATAAAAGAAAAAATGTAATATCATTGTCCCACATGTACCTGTTCCCCCTCTCCATGTCCCAGTCAACTATCCCCAAACCCTCACCACCAAGAAAAACGTTATGATGAGACTTCCATCCTGTCATCCCCTCCCATACAACCTCTCCAAACCCATAACTCCCCTGTATTTGTGTCCGTTTCTGCTTCCCCGTCTCTTTCATAAATTTTATATCTGTATATAATTTTAAAAAAATATTATGGGCCTAATTACACGGTAGGCGGTAGCCATGGTGCTATTAGCGCCATGGCTACCCCCTTACCGCATTCCGGGTCTGTGTTCACGGAATACGGATTTACCTGGTCATTCCGACCTTGGAGGACCCGATAAGTCCCCATTCCAGGAACCATTCCGCATTCCCATTTGAGACCCATAGGGCTCAATGGGAATGGGGATGGAGCTAATAACGGTACTGCAATTTGCGGTACCGTTATTAGCTCTGAGGTTCCTTAACGGGTCCCTTCCATAACGCCTGGTAAAACCAGGCATTAAGGAAGGGACCCGTTAAGGGACCTTGTAGTAGGGCGGTAAGGGATTACCGGCACCAGTGCCCTTACTGGTGCCGGTAATCCCTTACCACCTACCGTGTAATGAGGCCCATGTGTGGTTTAATTCAGTCCTTTGTGTTTTTTTTTTTTAAAAAGGCAGTTAAGGTGTCAGCGGACAGCGCGGGTGTCCGTAATGTCTGCAATTAACCAAAATTGGGTGTCCTGAGGACACTATACCTGTCCGTACTGTCTGCAGGCAAGATGAAACTGTTCTTAGAACTCACTCTGTGTCCGGAATGTCTGCAATAACCAAAATGAAGGTGTCCTAAGGACACTATACCTGTCCATACTGTCTGCAATCAGGACAAAACTGTTCTTAGAACACACGGTGTCCGGAATGTCCGGAATGAACTAAAATGGAGGTGTTCTAAGGACACTATACCTGTCCGTACTGTCTGCAGGCAAGATGAAACTGTTCTTAGAACACACTAGGTGTCCGGAATGTGTGCAATTAACCAAAATGGCGGTGTCCTAAGGACACTATACCAGTCTGTTCTGCCCGCAAGCAAGATCGAACTGTTCTTAGAACACATTTAGTGTCTGGAATGTTCGCAATTAACCAAAATGGAGGTGTCCTAAGTACACTATACCTGTCCGTACTGTCCGCAAGCTACATGGAACTGTTCTAAGAACACACTCGGTGTCCGGAATATCGGCAATTAACCAAAATGGAGGTGTCCTAAGGACAGTATACCTGTCCGTACTGTCTGTAGAACATCTACGCACATGCGCACCACACCCATAAGTCCTACGAACATCGCGCCTGTCCGTAACTGTCCGTCTCACGTGTGTTGCACTTTTAATTAGTTTGAGGACATGAACACTGTCCGTAGAACACCCACGCGCATGCGCATGACCGTTCCTATGCATTTGGTGTCCTGCGGACACCCATCCCATTCGCGGACGTGTTCGCGACGTCATCATGTGACCGCACCCATCCTGAGTGTGTGTCCTGATTTGCGGACACTGTCCGGGTCCCGAACATTTTAAAAATGCTTTTTGGACAATCCAAAGTATTTTACAGTACAGCTTTATCATTGCACATGTCCCAGACAATGACTCTGGCTTTCTACATACCTTTTGGAACTTTTTGAGCCTTTTTGGGGTGTTCGATCTGTCTGCGGACAGCGCGGCTGTCCGCGGAGCGCACACCTGCACCCCATAAAAGGCCACACCCCAGAGCTCATTCTCATTGTGCTTCCGGCTACCTGACAGAGCATTGTCTATATTAGATTTTGCTTATCTTAACGATTTTGCTGCTCTTGCTGCTTCCCATCAGACCTGATGGCATCTATGCTTGCTGCTGCTCCAGCTAGTGCTACTAGTGCCTCAGCACCACTCCCAACCCCTCCACCACCAACACCTCCCCAAGGGCCTGCAGAGGGGAACAGGCGTGAGGATGTAGAGGAGGAGGATGAAGAGGATGAAGAGGCTGAAGAGGATGAGGCAGTGGAAGTCCCTACTACCAGCACTCGCCGTGAGCCTTGGGTGTGGTGGTTGTTTACCATTCATGGTGACGTACCAAAAGCATGTGCGAACAAGGTCACCTGCAACCAGTGCAAAATGGTGCTGAGTCGTGGGAGGTCTTCGTACAGCTTTGGTACGACATCCATGAAGCGACACTTAAGGTCGTTCCATGGTGGGGAGGCTCGCAAGGTTGTAGCCTTGTGATAAACGTAGTAGGTTGAGTTCCTCTACAACATCCCCTGTTTCCACTACTGTCACCACAAGAGACACTCCTGTGGGACAGCGCATCCCACCAGCTGCCTCACAGGCCATCCCAATATTGTGTATGTACTGCAAAGCAGTACTCTGCAGGGGGCGAGTCTTCGGAGTGCTTTCGAGACTGCGGTCAAGGAGCATGAGAAGGTCTGCTACCTACCTAAATAAGGCCCACCCTACATCTTCCTCTCTCTACCTGCCCTTTCTTATCCCCGTGGTTGGTGTCCCTTCCTTACCCTCCTTTCCCCTCCTCTCCTAGTGTGTCGTGTGTAAAAAAACAAAAAAAATATAAAACAACAACCCCCCCCAAAAAAAGGCTCTTTTCAGAGCAGCCTTTCACAGTTTAAAAATAGAAGTGGCAAATAAATGGAGCAGAGCCCTGTGCATTTTTTAGAAGTCCACGGACAGTTCGCAGACATCTAAAATGTTGGGGTGCTGCCTTATCATAACCATTGTACTTTTCTCTGAAAGGAAGTAGTGGCTCTGAAAAGAGCCTTTTGGTGGTGTTTGTTTGTGTTTGAAAAACTTCAAATGGTCAACACCTACTGCAAAATGGATGGCTGTAATTCCAAAAAAGGTCGCAATGCATTTTGTACATTTCTCAGAAAAATCTGATTGCCAGCATATGTAAGATGGACTCCATCTCTGTGAAATATGTATGTACTACGAAACATAATATTTTCATTGTGAAAAGAGGACATGCCAACATCTCTTAAAAAGGCACAAACAGCCTTATTGAAATTGCACCTCGCTTTCTCCATTTGTGGACCAATTAAGAAGAACGCAGCCACATTTGTCTCTGCGCAATACGAGAAAAAATTACTTGAGAATTTGGAAATATGTCCATGACATTCCCAAGTCCTTCTTTCATTGAAAATTGCAAAGACATTCCAGACACATGTCATAAACTGTTCCCTCCACAGTGAATTATAATTATGTCTGGATGATACTGTGTCTCCAAAGTAGCACAGAGAGGTACCAAGTCCAGCCACTTCATTCCACGCACTCCATGCCAATACACTTCCACATAAGGGAATCCAAGATCTGCAGCTACTCCACAGCATTCTGCATGCACCTCCAACCAATGTACTCATGAGTCTCCCAAAATCCAGATAATCTGTTTTCTGAAACACACAGCCATAGCTATCTGTTCTTCTCTGAGAAATAAGACTTTCTGACAAACTCTCTCCTTACACAACACACCCAGTAAACTTTATTGACCATTCCCTTGCTCTACTCATTCTCATTTGCATACCTCTCCACCCCAAAATCCCCGTATGTAATACGCAATGTCCGTGGACTACCGCCATGTCCACAGACATATTGAAAATCTGAGCGTGGTGAATTTAAATTTAAATAGTGTGGCCCATTTCGCCTTTAAGGTTGGCTCTGAAAAGAGCTGTTTTTTTTTGCAGATGCTTGACAGACACCTGTTATTTTGTATTTTTTTTCTTTTTTTCTTACTTTACTCCAAAAATCTTCACATAACCTTCTCCAAAGCAACCCTTACATTCCAGAACAGCATGGCATTTCCCATAAAAGATAAAGAAATGCCATCTTCTTTAAAATAAACAGCATTACTGGAATCAGTATTCTCATTATTACAGAAGAACATACCAGCTCTAAGCGTGAAAGCACACATGCCTCGGTTGATTGCACGCCTAGAAATGTTTTGCTGAGGACAAAAAACAGAACTATTGTCCCATATTGCCCTAGGTACTAATCCAGAAAAAATAAGTTTGGCATTCGGAAGGATGTTCATTACTGCTTGAACCAAGTGTTCCAAATCTGGCAACAAATTAGGGGCACTGACATAGCCCAAATGGAAAGCACCACAGTGCAAAACTACCACATGGGGACTGTTCATGCTGCCCATATCTTCACAAACTTGTACAATTCCCTGTACATTGCAATCAGGCACAGTGCTCCACAACACCTCCTCTCCCTTAACATCAAAATTGTTTGCCACATGCCTGTATTGAGCATACTGCTGTAAACCATGCACAAACATATCTCCAAGCACCAACACCCTGACTTTCTCCACCTCTGCCATCTTCACTACACACAGTCTCTTTCAGCACAAATCCACAACCTCAACACCTGATTGGGTAATCCCTACAGTCCCCTTCCCATGCTGGATTTGCTGGAAAACCCTGGATGTGGCACGCCCTGTCCGCGGGCAGCAACGGTGTCCGCGGACCACGTAACTCTTAGACAGCCCTTCTACTCTTTCTACTTCACTCTCTGTGACATTCCCTCATTGGATACAGCTAAGCAGTCACACAACCATCCACCAATCACATCTAAGACCTCTACATCTAACTCCATCATCAGAGTTCAGCACTTCAAATGTACTATTATCACTCTGAGTACAAGTCTCATATCATTGGAAAGCACCTATTCCAAAAACTACTGTACAAGTCTCCAAGATTTCTACTTGCAGCTGCATACATATCCACATGCATGAATACAAACCACAGGTATCCATATTTTATGCACAGTACATATTCAGCTCTTATATTTGTACCATTATTTTGCCTTCTGTGTATATTTATTGTCGCCACATGTGCCTCTGTGTTTCTGTAACTAAGTTGTAAGTTGTCGTATGCAATGCGCCTGGTTACCCTTGGGACTGGTGCGCAAAACAAGTAATAAAACAAACAAACAACTCTTATAAATGCATATAAACAGAGTAACTACCACTTTACCCTTATAACCTATAAAATGAACTTACTATTATTTTTCCCATCTGCTATAATCAACTGTCACTTCCAAACATGTCTGATATCTAAATTGTTTTTTTACACAGACAACTATCTAACATATTGTAAGTAAATTATAAAGGCTGCAACATAAAAAATGCAGTAGCCCATATAGCCAGTTAAAATGTTTGATTCTATGGGTGTGATCTATGGGTGCGATATGCTACGGTGGTTGTGGCCAGAGCCTAGAGTCTTGGGTGCATAGTCAAAGGAAACTGCATGCACACACTATGCTCAGTTATCAAACAAGAATACTACTGGAAAAACATAAAAATAGATGTGTAAATTAACATCAGTGCTATAAACACACTTCATTACTAACTTCTTTTTTTTACAATTGCAGTGAAGACCACTCTCCTGAAAAGCAGCAGCATCTGAAGTACAAATAACAACTGAGAAGAAACCTGCTCATTCCAAACAAAAAAGGAAGTACAATACTACCATAATATTCTGACTGTTACTCAAACACACTGTGGGGTTGATTCATGGAATCTGTACACTGAAAAACGGACACTTGTGCACCATTCTGTCCACAAATCCCCATTTGTTAAGCAAGGATTTTCAGGCAGAATGGTGCACAAATCCCCGTTTTTCGGCGCACAAATGATATAACTCAGCCCCTAGAATGTTAGTATTGGAGAACAAAGAACTGCTTTAATTCTATACCATTAGATTTAGTATTCGTGCTTCTCCTCACCACTAGCTTACTTTCTACTGTCATCTGAAACCCAGTATACTAACACACAAATAGAAGAATAGCCTTCCCAACTAGTTGTAGCTTCCCAGTGCACAATCCCACACACCACATACATCCTTACCATCATACTCAGACACTCATGCACACAGCACACATACATTGCAGAACAGCCCAACCCATACCTTCTTTTTTTCAACAGACCCCAAAGAATGCCTACCAAAAAGCAAGTCCATATAAAGCAATGCAGAAGTAGAGCAAATGAAAATAAATGTGTCAAAAATAAGCATCCATCTCTAGCAGATTTTGTACAAAAAGTTCAAACAAAAGATCTAATAGAGTCATTAAGCGAAATAAAACAAGCTTCCAGTACAAAAACTTTGCCTCCTCTTTCAAAATGTAAAATGAAACAGAAAGTGATTAACATAAATTCAGCTACCACTACTGCTAACACTGCTCCTATAAATCTTGATGTAGTGGCAAGTAACCATACCAAAAAAAGTATTTTACAAAACATTTTCCACCACAGTGTCCTTCAGAATCTTATATAAACAGGAGAGAAATCATGCACAACCCTTAAAACCTACCTTAGAATATTAATCTTAGAAGCTCTCATAGACAGTGCAATCCTTCTCAAAAGGAAGTTATTTAAACAGAATGAAACCACTAACAAAACTAACTACTAAATTACAAAAAAGACTTCCCAATAAACAGAATGTCAACAAAAATAACTTCTTCAATATCTGTGGAGGTGAATGGAGTCACACCACAAGCACAGAACCTTATTTCAATGAAGAAGCATACAAACAAAAGCAAACAAACACAATTGCCATACATAGCAGTGGACGAGGGTATGAAAAACGTAATAATACCATTATGGGACAAGAAACGCTGCTCACAAAATTATCCCCAGAAAACTCAGTATCACCTCTCCATCAGACTGAACCAAAACATCCAGCATACAAATGGCTGTGTACGTCAATGTGTAACATTGACAAAAAATCTTTCAAATCTTTAAGCCAGTTTCTCAATCAATATGTAAAAGGCAAAGCCAAATTGAAAATGAAACTTCTACAAAATATGGATACCTGTCCAGTGCGCAAACACACAGGACTACAAGGACATTCATTAGCCTGCATTTCAGGACCTAATTGCAAAAGCATCTTCCATCATATCAAAATGATATCAACACATCATTCAACTACAAGAAATATAGTCCATAAACTGTACTATGCTAAAAGTCCAGCATTAGCATTAGACAATTTAAATAACAATCTTCTACATGGTACAGCTAAAGACCTACTCGAAGAATGAGAGCATATCCAGAGAAATAGCTTTACAACAGACTAGGAACAATTCTACAAATGGCAACCTTCTACTACACACATACAAAAAAGAAATACAAAAATTTAAAAGTACATCCGCTAAAGTACCAAACCATGTTTGTGTGGGTTGCCACAGAACTTTTTTTTATAAAACTAGCACAAAAACTGTAGACATAACATACAAAATAGAAGACAATGAAGATTCCAAATGGTTTGAATTAGCTCTCTACCTTATAGCAGAAAACAAATATGAAATAAATGACCCCTTAATACTTTGCAGTTACTGCACTGCAAAACTTGACAACAACCAAACTCCTTCACGTGCTATCACAAATAACTTAGAACTATTCCCACTACCAAAACCCTTGCAACAGCTCAATTTATATAAGAGCATCATAATTCAAACAGTGCATCCATTTCAAGCAATAATACGCCTTCAACCAAAAACAGCAAAATTACCTCCCTCAGAATTAGTGAAAGGCATTTGTGGCAAAGTAGTTTATTTACCATTAGATCTGAAAGAAAATGTACACACTCTAGGAGTGCAATGTCCAATAGAGTAATCTTTAACTGTCTTAGTAAATGGTGTACCTACAAAAGACAAAGGAATTTGGCAACAACTCGTAGACTTACATAAAGTTAGACAAGCCTTGCAATATCTAAAAGACAATAATGAATACTAACAAGAAATAAATATTGAGGAAAACTTAAGAGAAACAACTGAAATAATACAAGAGTCACCAGGAACTGGTCAATTTGAACTTCTAGATCCTGCTGCAGTATCCAATATTTTAGACCATTATACAATTCATCCATTACACTCTAAAGACACAATAGATGATGCACTAGAAATGTACCAAAAGCGACAAACCAAAGGATCACCAATCAGCATATGGGAAAAAAAGTATAGAAGCACGTGCTTTTCCTCTATTCTTTCCTACTGGGAAAGGAGGAAGGTACGATGATAGACCCACTCGGATGACAGCATCAGAATACCGCTCGTTACAAATGTATTCTGAATATCCCAGATTTAGACAAAATGTGGAATACATATTCCACCTACTCTTTGAAAGTGAACTAGCAACTCTATGCTGCGGAGTTGCACACACATTGAAATCAGGTACCCACTTTCAAAATATGTCAGCTACGCAATTACTACAAAAAGTGCAAGAAAAAGATGAGGTTTTACAATCAAGCATTACAAATCTCTTAGCAAACATGCGTGGTACTAAAGAGTACTGCTTCCGATGTCACAGAGATGTACGTTGTATGATAAGAAACCTTGGCCCACCCACTTGGTTTGTTACATTAAGTTGTGCAAAATATGCATGGGAAGATTTACATGATTTCCTACGCATATCAAACAAAAACAAAACAAACATAGATATATTAACACCTGGAGAACTTTGCTCTCTAGATCCTGTTAATGTTTCAAGATATTTCCATCATCGCTTCATTGCTATGCTACACTTTATTTGTAATACAACTGTTCCTCCCCTTGGAGAAGTGCAACACTTCTTTTGGAAAAAATAATACCAAGCCAGAGGAGCACCACATATCCACATGCTTTTATGGATTAAAGATGCTCCTAAATTTGGTCAAGACAGTGATGACACTGTTTTACAGTTTATTGAAAAATATGTCACTTGTGAAATTCCATCAGAAGCAACAAATAGTGATCTTTATGCACACATTTTACAATTTCAAAGAAACAAATGTGGGAAATATGGTCGTCGCAAATACAAAAACAAAGGGAATACTACACCAAATGCCGCTTTGGTTTCCCTAGACCAGTTACAGCAACAGGTCAAGTAAACAACTTCATGTCTTCAGTTAGACATAGTGTTAAAGGTAAATCACCTAAGAACACATATTACATAAAAGGAACAGAAGAAGCAAAATATATCAATGATTGCAATGCAATCATTGCCCTCTTATGGAATGGAAACATAGATGTGCAGTACATTGCAGGGAATTCCACTGCAGTTGCACGATATGTTACAGCCTACTTAACCAAAGCAGAAAAAACAGAGCTTCAAGACCTCTGGGATGACCTATCATCGGACAAAACACTGTCTCAGAAATTGTACAGCTTAGGCATAAAAATGCTCTCTCATAGATAATGTGGCTGCTATGAAGCTGCAGATCGCTAAACCGGTACTGCTTTGTATGGAAAATCTGAAAATATAGTATGGCTAAGTCTTGGTCCTGCTAAATCTAGAAAAAGTTCTAAATCATACGATGACATAGAAAAAATAGCCAAAAATTATCCCAACAGCCAAGACATTTTGAAAAACAATTTACTAGACACATACTACCCAAACAGGAGTACCACTTTAGAAACCATGTGTCTATACCACATAGCCCAAAACTTCACATACAAAAATAATATAAAATCAGATAAAAGTAAAGGTAGATACAGAGTGAAAAATTGTGAAGGCAGCTTAGTGAAACTTACCAAACGAAGCTTAATTAATCATATCAAATTGTCATTAGACATTCCTCAACATAAAGAGCTACAACTTCATCAGTACGTTCCTTCAGCAATTGATAAACAACAAACTGTCAGCTGTTGTAACTGCCCCACAGGTTTAGCTGCCTACAACATAGGTGGTGTCACTTTACACTGATTACTACTCCTTCCGGTAGAACACCAAAACAAATTAGAATATTACAAACTTTCTACAGAAGCTGCAATTGAACTACGCAGAGTGTTAAAACATATGAAAATGCTACTAATAGATGAAGTGAGCATGGTCTCCAACCTAATGTTGGCCTTGATTCACCTCAGATTACAAGAAGTACTCAAAACAAACTACGAAGAGCTCTTTGGAGGAAAACACATTATTGTTTTCGGAGATCTTCAATTGACACCAGTGAAAGGTCAACCTATTTTTAAAACCTTAGGACACAAACTCTGCCGTAAAACTGTTGGCAGCATAGGAAATGTCAACCTTTGGCAACATTTCTGATAAAGAGAATAAACAGAAAACATGCGCCAGTCTGCAGACCTCACATACGCCAACATTAAAAAAAGTATTAGAGTTGGTGTACTACCTCAAGAAGCACAATCAATATTAAAAACCCGGCACATCCATGCACTGTATGGCCATAATTCATATGCTACTGATGTCATGGAAAAACTAGCACAGAAAAATGTCACTTGTATGTCCTTGATGCCAACTCTTGCAAGCTGTTTAAAATTCAATGAAACAATGTTGAAAAATGACATGCAATCAATAATTGAAATTTGCTCGACAGACAAACTGGACGTACATGGTATGGCACTACCCATGTATCAACAAGCCACAACAAGACTAAATACCTTTGAAAACTCTATCTCCAACACAGCTGGTTTAGAGAAAATAATAAAATTATCTTTAAACTGTAGAGTAATGCTTAAACGTAACCTTGACGTGGAGCAAGGACTAGTTAATGGAGCACTTGGTACAGTTGCTGGCTTTCAAACATACCCGTGTGACAACCACATTCAGTTTGTCAATATTCTCTTTGACAAACTATCAGAAGTAAAAAAGATAGGACGCTCAACAGCTCGATTCTTTCTTTTCAAAGACGTGCATGTACGCAGAGAGCAATTTTGTCTAACTGTAGCATACGCAGTCACCATTCACAAATCACATGGTCTTACCATAGATAAAGCATTAATAGATATTGAGAACACAGGCTTTAAAGAAGGCATGAGCTACGTAGCACTATCACGCTTATGTACACTTGACGGTCTATTTCTAATCAACTTTAATGCAAGTAAAGTAAACACTGATACTCCTTGCATTTTAGAATACAATAGACTATGTTCACTGTATATACCCCATCTAAAAACCTATCCTGTTCCACAAAAAACAAAACGTTGTAATAGAAAACTACTTCAAACAGAAATGCAACAGGATCTCACTGCAAATCCTCCAAAGAGAGTGAAATAAGCTAATACTTCATCAATTACTACAATCAAAGAAGAATCTACTACTCAAAGTAACTCAGGTACTTATTTAAAGAAGCAACACACACTCCAAAGAAATGACTTGGACACAGAACTATCTCGTCCATTCAAATTTTCCAATATAACTGGTGTAAATTGCTACGCAAATGTAGAAATAAATATTCTATTCCAATTGCCACCAATTGTTGACAACATGTATCTACACAATACAGACCAATTGTGTTTGCAAATGTTAGTCCTTCATAGAAATGCAAGCAACAATCCTGACAACACGTATGGTGTTCATGGAATAAGACAAGAATTGGACTACTGTGCTGGAATGGTGAAATTCACTATAAACACACAGGCATTTATAATGTACTTACTACAAGTACTGGAAAACAGAAACATACCTATAAATGAAATCTTCCAGATTTCACACGTGTGGAAACATACATGCACTCTCTGCAACAATGTGGCACAGGAACAAATGCCTAATGAACGCTTCGTGTATGTATCCATACCTAACTGTGAATCCGTTCCATTTCAGCAACTTGTGCAAAATGCAAACTATGGCAGATTATGTACTACCTGCAATACAGATAATCGCTCCACCTTACAAATACAAACACATAGTAAATATGTAATACTAATGCTTCTACATTACAATGCAGATGGTACCAAAAACAACTGCAAGCTGGCTGGATTCACACATGGTCAAGTATCACTTAGTAAGAAAACCTTCACAACAATAGGTATAATCTACCACACAGGAGCCACAACCAATGCAGGTCACTATACTGCATATATAAAAAAAACATTGTGGATGGTTCGAATGTAATGATAGTACCATTACTCTAAAGCAGAGATTACCAGCAAATCTTATAAACGCTTATTTAATATTCTTAAAACCAAAATTTAATAACTAATCTGTGCATAAATCTTAATAAAACTTCAATTAGAAAACTATAAACAGTTAGAATACGCCAACAGGTATCTAACTGCCCCAAGATTCTGCAACAACCAAACAGATAAATCAATACCACTAAATTATAAGAAGAAATAAACAGTTAGAATACACCAACAGGTATCTAACTGCCCCAAGATTCTGAAACAACCAAACAGATAAATCAATACCACTAAATTATAAGAAGAAATAAACAGTTAGAATACACCAACATGTATCTAACTGCCCGAGGATTTTACAACAACCAAACAAATACATCAATACCACTAATAACTAATCTGTGCATAAACATTAATAAAACTTCAATTAGAAAACTATAAACAGTTAGAATACGCCATATCTAACTACCCCAAGATTCTGCAACAACCAAACAGATAAACTAATACCACTAAATTATAAGGAGAAATAAACAGTTAGAATAAGCCAACAGGTATCTAACTGCCCAAAGATTTTGCAACAACCAAACAAATAAATCAATTCCACTAAAATATAACAAGAAATAAACAGTTAGAATACGCCAACAGGTATCTAACTGCCCCAAAAATCTGCAACATCCCCAGTTACAATTTGACAACAGGTATCTAACAATCTACAACAAGGCAACAGATAGAACATTAGCCAGAAACGACAAGTTAACACTGAAAACAAAGAAAGAAATGTACTGTACCATAACAAAATAAGGTTTTTTTTAAATCCAACATGGGTTTTTATTCCCAAACTGCCCCAAGATTCTGCAACAAACAAACAGATAAATCAATGCCACTAAATTATAAGAAGAAATCATTCTTAGGTGCCTACGGCCTTCGGCCATGCACCCAAGACTCTAGGCCCTGGCCACAACCAATGCAGCATATCACACCCATAAATCACACCCATAGAATCAAACATTTTAACTGGCTATATGGGCTACTGCATTTTTTAATGTCCGCGGACAGCCGCAGTGACCATGGACATGGCGAACACATCAGGGTCGCCTGCCACCTAAACAAATACAGCATTTGACCCATCTATTACTCCCCCACCCTGCCCAAGCACTCTTACACGCCAACACACTCCCCAAAGTTGTATTTCTCCCGTTTGTCGCCGCGCTGACCGTGGATATACACGGATCCAAGATGGCGGGTGCATCAAAACAATACGACGCACCTCACGCTTCATTCCAGCCAATCAGCGAACATGTTGTGTGTCCGCGGACATGACGCAAGCCGATTAGCCAATGGGTGTCCTGTCCGCGGAGCGAACAGGGAAGTGTGATTTTTTGTGACCTACTTTTTGGTTGTTTTAAAAAAAACTACTGGATGAATTTTCACCAAATTTACTAAAAGCGCCTTTTCGGGACCAAGCCGCTGCTCCTGCCGCAAATTTGGTGAAAATCCATCCAGTCTGGGCTGTAGGCATGAGCAAAGTTTTTTTCCCCCATTCAGTCTATGGGAAAAAAGACATTTTGGGATCCCCCCTATAACTTTGCCCCCCGGGACCAAACCTCACCAAACTTTGCAAAAAGAATTCAGAGTGGGCCATATCCTCTTTTTATACACTCGTGCATGCAAGTTTTCTCTGAGTTCGGATGACTATGATTATGCTTTTGTTTCCACTTGTATGGACATAAGTGGATAGAGATCACTCTAAGGATACAGATGGATCGCCGTAATGACATTGTTTCTTTGTACTTTAGGTACGCGGTCATGAACGCGCATGCGTTTGTTGCCGGGATACCAGTGTAAATCATTATACTAGTAACAGGCAGCCATACGGCGGTTCTTGAGAGCGTCATGCGGACGCAATGTGAAAAACAGAAGTTAGGTAAGTACAACACGGAGGAAAGGGAGCACATCCAGAATCAGATTGGGTTCTGATTCTTCTCTTTTTAATACGCGCACATTGAACTTGTGCCAAGGCAACAGGGCGTGCTCCAAGATATTCTTTTGATACATTACTGTACTAGATTAAATTTATTAAGACAGAACTGTGCCCACCCCACACCTTTTGGATTCATCTCTATGGCACACACCCAGGCTGGAGGCACGCAGTAAGAATGTCATTTGAAGATATAGAACAACTCACAGATATAAGAGCTGAAACTTTACGTTTCACGACGGCTGAGGCAGAAGCAATACTGACGAAAATCAGTGACTCCACATGGTCAACGAAACCAGACAGCAACTTGGACCCAGAAAAGAGAATCAAACAATTAGAGTATCTCATCTGCAAGGAGATTAATCGCAAACTACACGCTGTTACGTTAGGACGGTACTTCAAGAATCAGAGGATACCAACGGGACTAAGAATCAACTTAAGACCTACTTTAAGTAAGGAGAATAAAGATTTTGTTCGCAGATGGGAAGCAATATTCAATAAATGTTCCATGGACCTTATATTACTTACCATACAAGAACTTACTAAAATCGTATCAACTCTGAATATTGAGATAGAGGAGATTGAGAAAGAATTGTTCACACTATTGGGCAAGGAAGAACTGGATGTGATCCTCACAGATATTAACCAGAAGCTGGAATCATATAGAATGGAGATTGAAACTAAGAAAGTACGAACATTTCGAAGAGATACTTATGATTATCTCAACGGAGAGGTGTACACCTGGGTGGACAAATATACACCTCCATTTCAAAGGAGACCCAATCAAGATAGCTCTGATAACACCTCAAGTACAGACTCAGAAAGCGCAAGGGACAAACAGAGACCAGCTAAAGAGACAACACCACCGGAAGAACACAGTGAACAAACACCCTCCACCTCAAGAACCAATTATATCAGCCCTTTTTTTAGGTCACCCCGGAGAAGAAAGAGGACGAGACGTGGGAAGAGGAAGCACAAGAGTAGAGCCCAGAGTAACGAGACTTCAACAAAAGAAAACTTAGTGATTAATCTATCATCCAGAATGCTCAATCAAGCAGAAACAAATCTTCAGAAAGGTCTGAGTTTTGTACCCAAAATGACAAGATCACAATAAGACCGGCAGACAAAGGAGGGGCGCTGTTAATCATGAATAGCACAGACTACCAAGAAGAATGTATGAGACAATTGAGCGACACAAATACATATGCCTTACTTGATGGAGACCCCACGATGGAGATCCTACACAACCTAGTGGATAAAGCAGAAGACTTGGGATGGATTAGGGATAAGACCAAGCTGTTTCCTACCAATAAACACCCACGGATCCCGAATTTTTATACCTTATCAAAGGTACATAAACATCTGACACAACCACCCGGTAGACTAATTGTATCTGGAGTAGACAGTCTATTACAACCTTTGGGACAATATATTGATCTAT
This sequence comes from Ambystoma mexicanum, assembly GCF_040938575.1. Lineage (NCBI taxonomy): Eukaryota > Metazoa > Chordata > Amphibia > Caudata > Ambystomatidae > Ambystoma > Ambystoma mexicanum. Next base: position 1,191,930,695 of record NC_090935.1, on the reverse strand, counting down.
TCCTGCAGCCTTTAATACAAAAAATAGAAACATATACAAAAGATACCACTAATTTTCTCGAACGTCTGCATGCCACAAAGTACACTAATAATTCAATTATATTTACTATTGATGTGAGGAGTCTATATAACTCGATCCCTCATGATATGGGAATGGAAGCAATAGAATGGCCCTACTGAAGGAAGGAAACATGAAGGCAATCAAGGAATTTATTGACACTCCTTCAGTTTATCTCAGAGAATTCTTACTGTCAATACAGAAGTCAGTTCTTTCTGCAGACCTCTGGAACATCAATGGGGACCACCATGGCCCCTAACTATGCCAATAGTTTCATGTATAAATTCGAGAAAGATTACATTCTGGATCATGCAGTGTGCAGTGTGGAGAAACTATATTTCTATGTGGACCAGATGTATTGATGACATTTTCGGTATCTGGATAGGCACTCCAGAAACTTTACAGGATTTCTTCTTATATCTCAATACCATAGACCAAAGTATCCAATTCACTCATGAAAGCTCTACTTCAGATATACACTTTCTGGATGTTCACATTCATGTACATGAAAAGAAATTCCAAACCAACATATTCAGAAAAGAGACAGATTGTAATAATCTGCTACTTCGTCTCAGTTTTCATCCACCTAACTCAATCAAGAATTTGCCTTACAGTCAGATGAGAGTGAAACGAATAGTGAATGACCCAATAACTTACAAAAGAGAAATAGAGAGTATGGGAAAGAGATTTGAGGCATGTGGATACAAAGCAGCAGAAATGACAGCAGCTAAGGAACTATTAGAATCAACTTCAGATATAAGAAGATCTGACAACACTGCCAAGGCACCAATGGTGTTTGTCTCTTGTTACTGGATACAAAGTAACCAAATTAAGTCAGCGATAAAGAAAAATTGGTGTACCCTAACCAATGACTATAGGGTGGAACAATTATTTAAAGATGTCCCCTTATTCACATACAAAAGGAGTGCGAATCTGAGAGGTTGGCTTGGCAAGACCCGACCACCAACACACACACACCACTTACTCTCAGGAAGGGAACCTACCCATGTTTACATTGCAGTAATTGCAGCTTTATAATGAAAGGTGACAACATCAACCACCCGTGCACAGGGGAGAAGATACAGCTCAAAAGTTATGCCACGTGCGATACACGCAACATTATATATGCCATTAAGAGCCCTTGCAGCATATATTATGTGGCCCAGTCTAAGAGACCGTGAAAACAGCGGTGGAATGAAGAGGTCGTGCATACGCACAAATAATTTGAATTCTGCGTTGCAAGACATTGGAACACTTTGAAGCACAACATAAGCCAGATAAGGGTTCAGGTGGTAGAGGTCATCCAACAATGGAATGCACATGAAGACCTTAGCAGATGCCTCAATCAACAGGAGACATACTGGATCAATCGACAGGACACCCTGAAACCAGGGGGCATAAATGAAGACATTAACTACACATGCATTCTTTAAGGGGCTTCTTTATCTTTAAACTGTGCAATCTACACACAATGGTTGCCCTTGCGACATCAATCGATTGGACACAGAGTTGAATAGACATTGTGTACTGCGTTGTGCTGATCACAGGGACCTACTGAGACCAAGAAGGTCCCATGAACATTTTTTATGTTGCTTATTTTTTGTTTATCTGTTTATGTTGGTTTATAACTATCCATCACCATCAGTCATGCAATTTTGAATATTCTCGAATAGTTCTGTGTAATATCACCTTGCAGATGCTTATAACTGTCCATCACTGGCAGTCACTCATTTTTGTATAATGATTAAGTGTTTGTTCATTGCTATCCTACAAGACCTCTTTCATTCACTGCTGTATAAGAATGAGCCTAATTGTGACATGTTTGTACTTTATATTGTAGATTAGGCACCCTTTGTGTCTCAATTAGGAGTGCAGAAAGCCACCCGCAGTTGTGCCCCTCTTGGACCCTGTGGGATGTGAGGCAATGACATGCTTCATTGCAACACAGCGCTTCCTGCGCTCAAGATCGACTAACATACAATAAATGTACCCAGACTACACATATAGCGTCATAGACGTGAGCTGGTTAAGTTAATCACAGAAGGTAAAGGAACGTACACTGCGCATGCACGAGTGTATAGTGTTACAACAAAGAAGAACTATTTTCTTTGAGTTAGGATGGCTATGATTATGCCTTTGTTTCCACTTGCATGGACATCAGTGGATAGAGACCACTATAAGGATACCGATGGATTGCCGTAATTACATCATTTCTTTGTACTTCGGGTACGCGGTTGCTAACGGGCATGGGTTTGTTGCCGGGATACCAGAGTAAATCATTATATTAGTAACAGGCAAACCTTACGGCGGTTCTTCAGAGCATCATGTGGACGCGATGTGAAAAACAGAAGTTAGGTAAGTACAACTTCGCTACCACAGGGGTACATGCCAGTACTTTGTGATAAGGATACACTGTGTATGTAAAAGGAACAAAAATATTGACATTAGATATCACGATTTTTGTGTTTTCACAGAGCATGACTCCTTAAACATACAAGCACCATAATCCTCGCAGGTAGGCACCATCTCAGGCAATGGTACTTACAGAGATGAACAGAGGCCGTAATATATACCATGTCCTATTCTACTTAGGTGCATACTGCGCTCAAGGTGAAATACTGTAGTCATGAAAAATGACAACTGATTCAGGAACTTTCCCTTTACATTAATACAGTGAATGGCTTAGAAAGATAACAATGGCTAACCATATGCTCATTGTTGCTTTATTTTGTTTTGATTTATGTGTTGACCTTCACTACAACTATACAAATAGTATGTGCAATACTTTTGCTTGAATTTGTCTGGTTGTGTTATATAATTTGCAAATGATAACTGATTACGTAATGAATTACCAATTGTTTGCCTTACACGTGTTATCATGTGAATGATTATGTGAACTGTTACACAGTGCCCTAAAGACCTGACGATGGACTATCTCCGAAATGCATTGGCATCTATAATTTCTGGCACTGAACAGTCAGGCACACTTTATGCCTCAATTATTAAAATTTAAAAACATGAAAGTGGATTAACCACAATACACACTGGACTGAAGTTTATGAATGGGTTTACTAATATTACATTTTTGACCCAAAGTTATGAGTAACTCCGGAAGGAGGACAGGGAGTGAGCACATCCAGAATCAGATTGGGTTCTGATTCTTCTCTTTTTGATACGCGTAGATTCCCCTTGTGCCAAGGCAACAGGGCGTGCTCCAAGATATTCTTTTGTTACATTACTTTACTAGATTGAATGTATTAAGACAGAGCTGTGCCCACCCTACACCTTTTGTATTTTTATATACATAGGTACTGCCAAAGTGGACATGTATGGGCACAACCAACATGAACATGTTTTAATACTGGCATGTATTGAGGGCAAAGGCATTATGAAAATGCGCCTATGCACTGTTGGTGAATTTAATCTGTTGGATTTTTGGATTTAAACCAATTGCAAATTGTCTGGCTTTTTAACCAGTTTTTCACATAAAGTGTGCTGTATATCACACCATTTTAACCTGGTATTCACAAATATTTCTTGGGGGGGGAGTGACCTTTCTGCACTCTGAACCGCTTTTGGTTGGTTCGGATTCCCTCACTATGCTCGCAGGCTCTGGCATATTTGTGGGTAATGTTTATACCCCTCCAATTAACTTAATAAGCAGCCGCCAATGGGTGAATGGCTAGTGGCTGAATGGGTATGAATGGGGCCATGCTAGGCTGAGCCCCAGGCAATGGGCATTGTATCATGGATGCTTACTTACATGTTTTACTGGTATTTTTGGAAAAAGCTAACTTGATGAATGTTGTTACACAGAGGAGGGGTAGGGGTTTATAGCACAATGGGACAGACAGACTGGTAATTTTCTTTCTTTGTCATGGCATTCATTACTCACATAAATGGCAACGCCAACATGATGTGTGTTCTTACATGGGGTGGTTGGCGGCACTTGTGCAGTCAGCATGTAAATGTTTTTTTACTGTGACATTGCATGTTTTGCTGGTGTTCAAGGCAAAGTCAAAATGATGAGTGTTCTTAGCTATTGGGTGGAGTCTTATGTGCAGCCAAACAAGGGAATGGTTCCTTAATGTAGCAGGATATGTTTTACTGGCATTGAGGACAAAGTCAACATGAGCATTCAATCATGGCTGTTCAGGGTTTGGGAAAGCAATTTGTGCAACCTGAGTAACATATCTTCTTGTGGCAGGAGAGTTTTACTGACATTAAGGGCAAAGCCAACAGGACAATGCTCACACATGGGGATAATGGCAGAGCCAGCAAGAACATGTTTTCTTGTGGTGTCATAACTGTGCATAATATTACTGGCCACACGCACAGTTGGCTGGTACATTTGGATGTCAGTACTCAGGAACCAGGCACAGTCCCCTTGTTTCTGCCCTAGGTAAAAGATGTAAGGTTTGATTCAATCACATACTTCCATCTTTCGCCTATTGCAGCACGTGGCATTTCCCTGCAGCAGCATGATCACCATGCACATTGCACATGCTTGGCGGTCCAGGCATGCCTGGCGTGTGGCGTGGCCTGTGCTTTGTTGCCGAGCTTGGGGGCGGGGGGGGCTCAGAATGGCTCGCAGGGGGGCCACCACATTTTGTGTTATGCCACTGCCAAGAGGCAGTAATTGTGCACCACACTTGTGAATGTTTTCTTTATTACCGGGCAGGGCTCTGAACACTGACCACGGTGATAACGGAAGGAGTAACCAAATCGGTGCTGAAGATCTATTTCCAGAAGTCCGTTACTGAGGTGGATGGGAACTAGCTTTAAAAAGCAAAGAAAGGTCGTATGACGTTAGGAGCAGAATATCGTAGAAGCAGTTTCTGTATAAGCAGAAAGCAATACTATGTTTCGGTGATAAATACCTACGTGTGTTGCTTATGCACAATATATAGCCAGATTTCAGTCCATTCCAAATCGTACATATCTTACGGAAAATCTAAACGAGACAAAAGAATGCAGGACAACATTTTCTGAATTTTCACAGTGAATGTTCATATTTTGTAGTATTCTATGACATAATGTACGGTCAGGTGGAGCAATGTCACCTGCTGTGACTTGAGGGCACTCTAGTTTTTAGATATTGATTTGAGGGTCCTGAAGCCCCACATAAATGGACTTATTTAAGGTTCAGCCTAATGTTCTTTTTCTAACAGCATGATGAGTTGTTACAGTTTCCTCTAATCCCTTGGACATTTGAAAGACTTTTCAAAGAGCCACGCACACAGGTGAGCAAGCAGCCCTGCTATACTGCATGCTAGAAAGCATTGATTGATTTTTGCAGAAAGGGAGATCTGTGCTATTAAAGTGTTTTGCTTCGGGTGGTCAACATCCCAGCCAACCCCCATGATGCTTTCTACTCGCACTGTGCCGTGCATACCAGCGTTGGAACTGGTGCTCAAACCAAATTGGTGGTTCAAGTTCTGGCTCTTAATTGTATTCAGGGCATTTTGGGTCTAAAACAATGAAGTAATGCACTTTTCTTGCGTTGCACGTGCCATGTGCTGTTGACATCTGCGCTAGCCTACATATTTCGCAAGCTCAAAACTTATGCAGCAGAGCTATTTCACACAGATCTCAAAGTGTCAGTCCTGAGACAGTAGATCAATTCCACTTGTCACATTGATCTCATAGTTTAAGACCTTATCCAGCATAGCTATCCCACAGGTTATGCATCTCACAAGCTCGGGTGTATTCAGCAGAGCTATCCTTCCTGTGACACAGATCCCGGAGGAAGTGGAATTTTCATTTCATTGTTTAAAGTGCAGGCCTGACTTGAGAGCAGCAGAGCGCCGTGCATTGTGTCGGTAGCCAGCGTTTGGGCTGTCATCTTTAAACAGTAGCGCAGTACTGTGAGTGGCATTAGAAAGGTGCACTATCCTACATGTTCCACCCATTTTGCAGGATGAAACCTTAAAGAGCAGAGCTATCCCACACATATCTCGAAGACTCGATACTTATGCTGACAGCAGATCTATTCCAAAGGGCACACTGCCTTCATAGTTTAGACAGTAGCCACCAGAGACCTTGTACAGCTTTCACATGTCACACAGGTTCAGGCTTCAGCCAGCAGCGCTACATACAGGCCAACCCTCCTGATTGATACATGGCAGCTTGCCTGAAAGGGCGGATCCACATAAAGAGGGGATTTGGGTTCATACATGTCCCGTGGTAAAATAGGCCTTAACACAAAATAGGCCTTAACACACTGCTACATATGATGATCCATTCTTGTATGAAATGTATGTCATATTAGTGATATCGTAATCATATTTTTCTTAGTGTACTGAGAAACGATGCTTTATGATGCAACTTCCTGCAATGTTAATTGGGGGTGGGGTCAAATGGCATCACTTCCTGTGATGCAACGGGGGCGGGGTCAAATGACATCACTTCCTGTGATGTCATCGGGAGGTCAAGGGTCATGTGATGTTACTTCCTCTACCCATGGCATTTTGGTGAAATGACATCCTTGGAACATGCACAGATTATTCACACTTAAACCTCTAACAAATAGCATTTCCCTAGCAATCTAATTCTTAAAAAAGTCCTCAGAACTCGACCATCTGGACATTGAATAATGTTATGAGGAAAAGTTTCTCTCCTTTCGTGCTTTAAGGACAGATCGCTAAATAGTTTATACAAACATCTCCTATCACAAGTTTCAATCTAGTCTAAGTCATACATTTTCTTCTTGACTTCAACTGGGTTGTTAATGAGAAACTTCAAATTAATATCCCTTTTATCCAAAGCATTGAGATATAGGGCATCATTACGACCCTTGCGGTCCCGTAATGAAGGGTGCCGGTATGGGACCGGCACCCTTCATTACGGGAGCGATGATTACTAATAGCACCATGGCTGCCTCCAACCTCGTAATGAGGCCCATATTCTTTTAAAACTAGCGAAACACCCTCGGTTAATATTCTCCATTTGCTTACCCATCAGATAGTACAGAGTACTGGGAAGAGCCATTAAAATGTACATATACAGAGACACAGCTTTCCACATAATTACACCCAACACGGAGGTTAGTCCCAACACATATCTTATAAGTGCAATTGGGACACAATTTGGAAGATTCAGTGCTTTTCGCCATAGCCTCCCCACCAATTTACCAAAATTAATCTCTTCTGAAAATGAAGACGTTTCAAGGACATACAAGGCAGCTGGGAACACTTTCAAATTATAATCGGAAACGAGGGACAAGAGAGCAAAACAACAATATTTTTGGCGATAATAAGCATCTGTACTCCAAACTGTGTTCCTTTCTCTATCAGTTTATTATACAATGTAGCCCAATGTGACACTCTTATGATAGTGTAACCCAAGTACTTAGACTGTACCACTGACAAGTAATTTCCCCCTAAAGACCAATCCATTAAAACGTAATACATTGGTCTCTGCAGTATTGGCTTTTAGATTATTTAGAATAGTATATTCATAAAATCGTGTGAGGGTGCGCTGGAGGTCTGATGACATTTGAGGCCTCTCCATAAGGAGGACATCATCTGCGTAGCTCAGTCAAGAGCATTTGTCGTTCCCAATCATTGTAGGGACAAATGAAAACCGGCTCTATATACTGTCCTAGATCTAATATATATAAATTAAAAAGACAGGGGGCCAAAACACACACCGGCCTAAGTCCGCTTGTAGTTGGAATTGTCTCTGACAATGTTCTCTGAGTGTTCAATCTTACTTTAAGTCTAGTGTTGGAATCTATGTGTACTAGAATGTCCAGAAGATACTCGGGAAAATTCCAGCTCCTACGTTTATACCAGAGCCTGATTCCTTCCTGCACCTTCTTTTAGCGCATTCATTATAAGCTCATTTGCATCAGCCCCAAGCTGCCTCCTAAAACTAGTGTGGAACCTAGATAGCCTTGAAGACAGAGGTCCAAGTATGGCCCTCATGACCCCATATGACTCTCATCCCGAAGACTGAGACACGACTGTTGCATCTCACTCTTAGGCCCTTGACCGCCATTGTCGATGCATCACAGATGTGAGAAACATTACTCTCTCAGACAGCCATTCAGGCCATGCCTATCGATGATCTGGAGGAAATGGAGATGCCATCCATCAAACAAGTCGATTGACTGCAAATCAAGAAATCAATGACATCATCACTGACATCATGACATAGCCGCACTTAGACATGAAGTACATAGCCATCCATTCACGAAGTTACACTAACATGCACTAGCTCATTGCATACAGGCACGAAACACATGCTTATGACTCACACAGGTAGATGACAGACACACATACATATCTCTATATATATTCACACTCCTCGCCAAAGCTGTATTGCAAGAAGCCAAAGTATACGTATACCAAGCTTGCACATGCTTGCCTGCCACTAACATGGAAAAGCCATAAGGACAAACATGGAAGCTATAGGCCCAATGAAATGAATGAGGAAGGGGAGACAAGCTTTGAGTACATGGAAGGGCTGGCATGATTGCTGCAGCCAGAAGCAAGCAGAACGAGGCACCCAGCCAACGACGAGTGGAGATGGAAAGTTCCTGGTTACGAAGACGATAAGCCACCTGCAAGAAATTCAGGCTAAAATCCTCATAATTACAGGCAAGAGAGCTCCATTACGTGGTCTCAACAACGTGACCCAGCAGGACATGACAATGCCTATTCAATTGAGATGGACGGAGAGAAGCTGTTCCCACCAAATCAAATGTGGAAGGATACAAGTGTTGCTCACAAACTGCCATCTGAATGCACAGTCCCAGGCTTAGGTGATCAGAGATGGCAACATTAGGGAACATGCAGCCCCTCCATGTTCATTCTCATTACCTTGAGAAGGTAGACTCAACCTTGTAATCCTCCAGGGATGCCAGGGCTCTACCCAATCCAGAGTCACTTTTCATGTGAGGAGATAATATGTTGCAGGAGCCAATGGTCTCCCTGTGACCCTGCAACATTGCATATTGAAACATGCAGAGGTGGTCCCAGGAGAAGCCTCCAGACATGGATATCAAATTATAGAACTAACCCCTATAGAACATATACCTAGTTTGCCTAAACTGACCAATGTGAATGCCCGATAGGTTTTGGTGACGGAGCTTGGTTTAATGACATCACACCTTGATAAAACCGGGTGACACACGCTCAGAAGACGAGAGCCTGGAGATCTCATGTTTTCCTAATGTGATTCCAGTCATTTATTAGATAATAAAGAAAGTAATCTTTGCACAATGGCTGAGTCTTCCGTTCTTGCGGTCAGTGGGAAGATTTTGATGGGCCAGAGAGTCTCTCTTTTGGTAAATGGGGTAACTGCTATAAAACCCTTCCGCTACAACAGCCTGTTAGTTTTTAATATCCAATCTTCAATTTCCTGCAATAGGCAGGCCAAGAAAATCTTATTATCGGCATCCATGAGGGTAATCGGGAGATAGCCTGTAGGGCTAAGTTGGTCACCTTTCTTAAAGATAGGAACGATAATCAATGTCTTACAAGAATCCGGGATAGTTCTACTCTCTAAGATATTTTCAAAGAATAGGTGCAAAATCAAGGTCCAAATTCATAATTCTGTTACAGAGTTGATTGGGCCCTGGGGCACGCGAGTCTGAGGAAGCTCGAAGGATTAAGTAAATGTGTTCTTCTGTAACCTTCAAATTCCATGAGCCACCACAATCTGACTCAAATGCTAGCACTCATTGCTCTATGTAGTTCTAGAAAGTGCCTACTCCATTGATTCTCCACAACAGGATTGATTAGTGACTCCCTACTACTATATTGCTACTTGCAAATGGGATTGGTTGTGCATTGCATTTGAGCGTTTTGTGGCCCACGCTATACAGTTCTTGTTGGGAGGGGTGTGGATGTTATACATGGTAGCCCTAGGACTTGATAGGTTGGTTTCGTGCATCTACTGACATGATGCATGTATTACAGTGAACGTGCACAGTACAGGGAATGCCTGTTTTCCACCTGCATGCATTGGGTGATGTGATGCTAAAGGGATAGTGGAGTGGGCACAGTGGGGGATCAGTGTGGTGGGGTGAGGATTGCACCTTTGTAGATGGCTAATGCATCCTCCACAGGCTTTGCTGTTACTTGCTGGGGTGTGGATAGGTGACACACAATCCACCTATGTATGTGTGGCCCATTACATTTCATGTTTGTGGATGCCTGTGTGTGAGAGTGATGGGTGATGCTCTGTGCCTATGGACTGGGGAGTTGGTGGTCCATTCAGGTTGCATGACACACACTGTATGTGATTGTCACAGTACTTTGGAGTGTCCCCTCACTGCATGTCAAGTGTTTAGGGGTGGGAGAAGCCTGGTACCCTACATATGGCTTAACTCTTTTGGGCATATGTGTTAGCAGCCCCAGAGTCAGAAGGTTGAGAAGCAGGATAGTATCAAGTACTTACCAGTCTCTGCTTCGCTGTCAGCTCTGAACTCGGCAGATCTGTCACGCTCCAGCCCTGACATTTCATGGATTTTGCTGAACGTCTCCTCCAAAGGTGTCATATTAGGTGGCTCCACGGTGCTTCCTCCTGTGGCTGCTGTCTCCTTGCAATTCTGAGACTGCACACCCAGATGGCAGTTGGGTCGGTGGCGGTGGGGGCACCGTCCCAACTGCCACCACCTTGTTGCGCACCTCTGCCCGAATGGCAGCCCTGCATTGCTGTGTGGTCTTGCAACTGCTGCCTCCAAAGAGCTGGTTAGCATGAGCCACTCACTACCTGTTGCGCGAGTACGATGAGTTCCTCATTTCGAGCACTTTAGCTTTGAATTTGTCTCCCAACATGATTGAAACTTCCTTCTGCCTTGGATGGCTGTTGGAAGAGCTGATATCCAACGGATTGGATTTTTACAGATGGCCATCGTGCAGGTTCTCATTTTCATAGTGATGTTATTTCCACCTGTAGCTAATTTCGAAGATTTTTGGCAGAATTACTGTAAATCCTCCAAATGCATTGCCGTAACAGTAGTCCCACCGAATATTTGTGGAATTAGCACTCGTTAGTGGATTTTGGTAGTAATTCCTCCAGGCGGAATTACCGTTACTGCCAGGTGGATTTGTACATCGCCCGGGGCTCAGGATATGACGGTAAATCCGCTGGACAGTGGCGGTAACAGGAATTCCAGCTGGAGGAATTACTGGCTTATTTACCATCCAACTCATAATGAGCACATTTGTCTTTTGCTGTCTTACTACCCTCGTTTTTGCTGTAGAAAAATCTAGACGGGCCCTGTCCAATTTTAGTGACTGAACTTCATTAGTGACAGTGTCACAATAAACAGATACCACTTTATTATTGTCAGGTAGATTAAATTGGCTCACTGGTTTGAATTCAACATATTTGTATTCATCCACAATAACTGAAGGTTGATCAAGCAAAACATGATTTCAGTTTGATCTTACACAGGCATTTTTGCAACTCCACTTGACAAGTAGAACTATTTGCTCAAGAACTTGGGACAACACCTACTTTTTTATTCAAAGCTTTGGGTTCAAATGAAGTTTGACATCTCTGTGAAGTATTAACCACCAAATAATTTTTCAAAGAAAAACCTTCGATTTGGTTACCCTACTTGCGCACTGTCCACTCCCACCTGTTGGTTTGGATGAGCCCTTTTGCAAAAAATGAATTGATTTCAATGCAGAAACGGTCTCAACAATAGTAGAAGCGATCACAGGAACAGATTAAACATCAGACCCTGTGCCCTCCCTTCCCCCACAGATGATGATGTGGAAGTATTGTCAGAGATCTATTCTTTTGTGCTGAATTGTTTGCAAACAATGTTTTTGAACATCCGGCAAAGCGTCCATGCAGTAAGAGACTGTATCATCACGATAGTCAAACGCGCCCCTTTTGAATATACGAAGCTTGACCTTTAACAAATCACTCTGAGATGCAATCAGTGCATGGATGTCTTTAAGAATGTCACGCCACTCTTCTGCTGATTCCATGCTTTTGCGAGATTTCACGGCAGATATCTCAATTCCAAGTACATCAAGTGAGATATGCAAATCCTGTGCAGCTACCAATACTACATCCAGAGTGCAGACATTTAAAATCATCCGCCCCCTTTGTTACATACCCTTATTGCCTTTGCATGGCACGACTTTTCAGCATGACCCTTAAACCTTGAGGAAACGATTATGTTTACAATACTCGGATAAAGATATTTAAAGTGACATTGACCTGCCATTTTAGTAAGTGTTTAAGTTTGCTCACTAATGACATCTGTTTGGGCATTTTTAAAAATATTTTCATGCCCATTCTGTGCACTCAAAATGTTGCTCCTTGATCTTCTTAAAATCCCAAGGTACTGGCCTTGTTATTTGTAGTTAAAGTTATCTCACGTGTAGGCATTTTAAGGATCTTTAAACAACGTTGTGTAGCGGAAAAGATGACACAACATAATAATAAATTCAAGTATGAAGTCCATCACACTCTAAGCATAGTTTGCTGTGTCTACACCTTGTGACTGGATGAACAATAGTAAAACAATGAGCGTAACGGAAACAGCCTTAAGTAACGCAGGTTTTACTTGGAAAGAAGAATTAATTCCATCAGTTTTCAATCATCGCTGAGGTAAACAGCTCCTTCGTGGATCTTCAACACGTTTCGAGTCCCTCTGATGCTGCTTCAAGTGCTGCAAAAATCAGAAAGAAATATTTTCAGAAAGCAAAAAAGGTGTCATCTGAGAACAACACGCACATGACTTACAAAGAGGTGTACGAATATGTTGTCCCTTACCTGACAGCCCAATCACATCTACTGGATCCCAACAATGCAACCCCACTGCATCATGGGTAAAGTAATGGCGTTTCACAAAATCTAAATTCCAGCTACTAGAACATCCACCCTTAAATGAGTTTATTACATTCTGCTGTGTTGGTCACCTGGTATATTGACTGGCCCTGTCTATCCTGCCTGTGCCTGACTTTATGTGCATCTAAAAAAAGCAGGAAAAAGGGACAGTGAAAGGTTTCAGAAAACACAGTAATTTCACGAGCATACAGTCCAGCCAATACAGTGTCATTGCAATACATGGGTGCTTGCAACAAATAGGTTCAGTAAGCCTCATTAAAAGTGTGCCTTTTTCACAGCTATTGCGCATTCGTCGTATCACCACAGAATTGTCACTGTTATCCATTGAGCATAGGTCATTCGCTGAAGGAAATAATTCAATACAGTCGTCAGGGGCGGGTGGCATGCAATAAATCAGGAGCGGAGGCACTGCGATGTTGACAGGTCTCTTTATTTCGCCCAGACTGCCGCGCGAGGCGGTAACCCTGCCTCTCGCACCACGTGGGGCGCAGCCCACTGTCAACTGTAATAGATAGAGGACTGTTCCTCTGAACATGTGTTAACAATGAAGGTAGGACATTACATCTCCCCCCTCCTTAAACAAACACTTCAACAGTATTCAATTGGATTCTTCAATCCATCTAATGGGTCTGCGGATGATCTTACCGGTGTGCTGTCGCTTTCACTGCCACTGTCATCCGCGTCTCTTTCCTCTTCATGATATTCAGAGTCTGTGTCCGACGAGTCATCTATAGCTGTTGTTGAGGTGTTGACGGTGGTGTCGGTGCTGTTGAAAGCCTTGAAAAAGGATGAATTTCTGGTGATTGAGAGGTAACACAACAAAAGCGGTTTTATAGGGAGGTAGGTATTCAAGGTGCATCAAAGGATTGCAAAACAAGTGAATCAATTAGAGTGCTCACACTCAACACACATGAAAAGGGGGGAGGACCACCCGACTCGGCGTACCTGACCCTAAGGAAGAACACCCTGAACCTGGCGGGGGTGCCTGTCCCTGGGTGGCGTGTGGTGTATCGCCTACTAAAAAGATATAGAGGAGAGTACTATCCCTCAACCTTCTATACTAATGGCAATGTCTGGAAACAGACACAGGTCGTCCAACAAAAACATTTAAAACAGTGGTAGACTCCAGAGGGTTAAGCAGCATGCAACAAGGCAATGAATTGGGTCTTGAGGCTGCTTGATCTTAAACGTGGATCCAACCTGTGAATCAGGTCAACTACTTATATTCCATCCAGAGTGTGCAACTTTAATGATACCCGTAGGTCACTGTGGTTGGGGTATGTAAGAGTACTGGTGGAGTGACCACTGGTGGATAAGTAAAATGACCAGCCAGGGGGCTGGGGGGCTAGAAAAGGCTCTTATAAAAATGTGTGGCTCACCCAGTGGTAATGAGTGTGCTACAGTAGATAGTTATTAGAGGATTGTGTCTCTTTAGTAGGTGTATAAGAGATCAAGCGTTGGTCATGAGAGCCCTCATGACCGAAAGGGGTCGACCGGTTTCAATGGCGTAGGAGATTCAGGCCATCTTCTTCAGGACCATGATTTAGAATGCAAACGAGTTTGCCAAGTGTTCAGTGAGGTGCTGAACAGGAATGAGGATACTGGTGTCTCCTGGAGGGAGACAAAAGAGGGGGGGGGAGAGAAATGGAGAGCAATCAATGAGGGGGGGGAAACAGAAAATAGGAAGGGGGGTGTTTGAGAGCACCAGGGAGTTGGTGCAAAGCGCTAAAGGGTGGTGCTTTTAACATGCCTTGAATGGAGCATGTGGGAGCAAGGCCATTAATTGGTCAAAAATTACAGGAGTAGTGAGGGTGCCTGTGCACCAGTGGTTGAACTCGTCGCCAAAGGGTGGGGGAGAGGAAGGGGGTGCCAGACAAAGTCTCTAAAGGTGACTGGTGGGCTGCTGCCAGGGAGTGAGAGGCGCTGATGTGCACTAAATAGGATGGAAATTGTGCACTACAGGGTGGAGATGGTGAGCCCCTAGTTCGTAAGCAAGTTGGGTGAAGGGGGGAACCAGCTCCCAATTAGGTGCAAGAGGGGAGCCTGAGGGGTGGGGAGGCAGGCTGAACATACCTCTAAACCAGCATGCTAGCTGGAATGTAAACGGTGAATCTGGCTTACTCAAATTTCCGAGCTGCAGGTAAAAAGTATACCTGTGGGAAGTGAACAAACCATATCAGGTATAATAGTCTGTGCTGGGCACATGGCAGAATTAGCATGATCAAAAGGCCGTAGTGCCTAAGTGTGGTCTGTACCTGTGAAGGGGGCAGCTGCTCTCCTCCGTGTTGTCTGGGAGCTGTATCGAGCTTGTACAGCTCAAGACTGCTGGTTTGTTGGGGTAAGGCCCAATGCCTATAAAAACAACGAGCAACGCGCTCGCGCAGGCGTCTGCATGCCGACGCTGGCTCCCTGTGAGCCTCGAGCGTCGGGAGGCAATGAGAAAAGCTCGAGCGCCTCTAGAAACAAAGGCTGAGCGCGCTCGAGCTCGAAAAGGGTCAGGCACCGCACTGGGTCTGATCCCTAGTGAAAGAGACTGGGTCTGGAGGGAAAGAGTGCAGGGAGGGGGGGAAGGGAGCGGGAGGGGGGGGGCAGGGGGGAGGGTGAATATACAAAGGAATATTTATAATAAAAAAATTAATTTAAGAAAAATAATAAATGAAAAATAAAAAATAAAAAGTACAATGAATGTAGAGATAAATGTAAAAATGAATGTAAAAAACTGACAAGTGACAAGCGGAGAAAAAGCGATGGCAAGTAGTTAGTGGGGTACAAGGGGGATGGAAGGTCCAAATGAACCATGGTGAAGAATGGGCATCGAGAGGGCCTCGTGCCCGTTTGTGAGAGACATGGGCAACTCTTGGGAAAGTCCAGAGGAAAACATAACGAACCTGCAAAGCACCTACTTGCGAGCACGTCTGGTATGTTATCTTTAGGGCAACACTGCCAGTTCATGCCACTGGATTTGTTCATTCAAACCTTCCAAGTGGGTGTTGAGTCTATAAATCCACATCTGTTCTTTTTTGAACAGTATGTTGTGGTAATTGCCGCCTCTGCGGGGCGGTGTGACTTTCTCTATGATAGTCCACTTGAACTGGTCAGCTGTGTGTCCTTTCTCCAAGAAATGGGACACCAAGGGTGCAGTAAGTTTGTGCGTTCTTATGCATGATTTATGTTCGGTCATGCGGGTCCGAACTGGCCTATTTGTCATGCCGATGTATCTCAGGGTGCAGGGGCAAGTTATCATATAGATAACGCCCTTGGTGTTACAATTGGTAAATGCGTTCTGTATCCATGGTGTTTTCCAACCGATCTCTATCTGTGTGGTTCTAGAGGTCTGGGCGCACATGGAGCAATGGCCACAGGGTGCATGACCCTTGGGGGGTTGAGTGTTCCAAAGGGTCCCCTGTGTAGGCTCATCCCTAGAAGTATTAGGTGTGAGGGTTTTAACAACCTTATCTCTAATGTTACAACGTCTCTTGAGGGCAAAGCGAGGGACAGAGATGGTGGAGGCGCCTGTGTTGAGAATCGGCCAAAGTCTCTTAATTTCCCGTTTGATTTTACTGAGAAGGGGTGAATAACTGAACACTGCTGTGAAGGTGTTCGACTCACTTGGTTTGGTATGTTGTTGTAAGGTGATGGAACGTGGAATGTTCCTAGCTCGTTTACAGGTGTCCTTGATAATCCTCCTAGGATAGCCTCGCTCCGTGAGTTGCGTCTGGAGTTGTTTGGATTGTCTGGTATAGTCCGTAGTCTGTGAGCACAGCCTCCGATAGCGTAAAAACTGTCCAAAGGGGAGATTATCCCTGAGGGCCTTAGGGTGGTAGCAGGAATAGCAAAGCAAGGCGTTTCTGTCTGTGATTTTTCTGTAGACGCTCGAAGAGAGGCGCCCGCCTGTAGCTGAGATGGCCAGGTCGAGAAAGTGTGTGTTGGATCTGTGTCTCTCCATGGTGAACTTGAGATGGGGGTTAAGAGAGTTAAGCCAAATATGAAAAGCCTCTACCTCCTGTTCTGAGCCTCTGAATATCACGAAAATATTGTCGATATATCGCCGCCATACAGTTAAATGGGCGAGGTATGGATTGGTTGCAGGATGGATGTGTTGGCGTTCGAATAAGTCAACGTATAGATTGGCGAGGCTAGGGGCAAAGGTTGCCCCCATCGCGGTACCCGAGGTCTGTTGGTAAAAAGTATCTTCAAAGAGAAAGTAATTCTTGGTCAATGCTATTTCTGCGAGAGATACGATGAAGCTAGGCGGGACTGCATGTAAATCCATACCTGAGTGTAACATATCGCTAAGCATCTGCAGTGTTTCTTGCTGCGGTATCCGGGTGTAGAGGGATTCTATGTCAATAGTGACTAGCCATTCTGTTTCTGGATCATATGCGATGGTGTCTAAAAGGGTCAGCATATATGTCGAGTCTTTTACATAACTAGTCATTTTTGGAACTTGGTCTTTGATGAAAGAGTCCACATATTGTGAAAGGGGTTCCAAAACAGAGCTAATGCCAGAGACAATGGGACGCCCTGGTAGTGGTGTGAGCCCTTTATGGATCTTGGGGAGAGCGTACATGGCAGGGATCCGAGGGTGAGGGGGGGTAAGAAATGCAGCCTCCCGGGCGCTGATGTATCCCTCAGCTTCTGCCTCGTAAATGATGGGTGCTATCAGAGCCTGCAGAGATGGGGTGGGATCTCTGGGTAGAATACTGTAGCTATTAGGATCGTTAAGTAGGGTGGTGACCATTGTGATGTATTTGGTAGTGTCCATAATGACTATGGCTCCCCCTTTGTCAGCTGGTTTAATCATGATGTCTGGATTATTAGCTAAGTCTGTCAGGGCGAGTAGTTGAGGTTTTGTACAGTTGTTGTGGATGAATGGAATATTTGATTCAAATACTGAGATCTTTTTGAGCAATGCCTGTTCGAAAGTGACTGATTCTGCGGTGTTTGCGCTATGGGGTGGAAAAAACTGTGATGGAGGGCGTAGGCCCGTCACATCATTGTCTTCATAGGTGTGGTTGGCAAAGTACTGCTTTAATCGTATCTTGCGCATCATTTGTGTGACTTCGACCCGGGTTTGGAACGGGTCGTAGCGGGCTGTAGGTATGAAAGATAGTCCTTTTTGTAAAATCTCTTGTTCAGGTCTGGTGAGGATGTGGGTTGATTGGTTCACGATAAGTGAGGGAGGAGTGGTGGTATAACTCCTAGTCCCCGACTGCGTGTGACCACTGTTGGCTGGGGGTGGTTCTGCCAGCGGGCGCGGTTCTGGCCTCTCCCGCGTTGTCCTAAAAAAGGGACCGTGGGAGGGGTGCCTTGACTGGCGCTGTTGAAGTGTACTCTTTTGTTCTGCCATTTGTTATTATTAGAGCTGTTGCTCGAGTTGCTACTCGAGCTGTTCCAGGATCTATTAGAATTGGATCTTTGGAGGTTTTGGAGCCGGAGTTGTGCCGCCTCTCGTCGTGTTTGTTTGGCTTCCTCAGTGAAGTACTCCTCTGCTACATAGGGGTAGATTTTAACATGAGTGAAGGCCGCGAGATCTTTCTTCAATTTGATAATCTTTCTATTCAAGTTGTTGTCTTTAAACTCCTTAAGTGAGGTTTCTAGGAGAATGAGTTTAGCCGAAAAGGTATCTGCGGCAATTTTTGTTTTAAGTGCCTCACTTTTATCATTCAATTCTTTCAGTAATTGATCAGTTACTGTTTTGGCAGTGTTGATGATGAGTATAAGCCAATCTCTGGTACATTTATTGGCTATGAAGGACCAGTCTTTCCTGAATTGGAGGTTATCTAAAAAGATGCGTGGTTCAATACGTATGATAAGGCCGTTGGGTGCAGCATGCGCTCTCAGATATTCAGTCATGAGAGCGCCGTGTAATTCGGTCCAAATGATTTTCTTTCTAAGGATCTCAATATCATTCCATTCATCGTTGTTACTAATGTTCTGTGGTGTGAGATCTAGTCCTAGTAGGGATGGATTGGCTAGAATGCCATCAACTAATTCCTCTGCGAAAGCTAGAAAGTGTCTGTCGGCCATTTGGGGCGGGGGAGAACAACCACTAAGTTACTGTGTACAAATGGCAAGAGGAAGAACGATCCTTCCTCTTGCGTAGGTAGATTAAATCTATCCCAGCAACTGGGGACAGTTGCACAAAGTATGTCTAGAAAACAACAGGGAAAGCTTATACAGCTAAGGTGCTTGGTGCACCGTATTCATCCTTTAACCGTTAACAAGGTAACGTCTGGTAACACAACAAAAGCGGTTTTATAGGAAGGTAGGTATTCAAGGTGCATCAAAGGATTGCAAAACAAATGAATCAATTAGAGTGCTCACACTCAACACACATGAAAAGGGGGGAGGACCACCCGACTCGGCGTACCTGACCCTAAGGAAGAACACCCTGAACCTGGCGGGGTGCCTGTCCCTGGGTGGCGTGTGGTGTATCACCTACTAAAAAGATATAGAGGAGAGTACTATCCCTCAACCTTCTATACTAATGGCAATGTCTGGAAACAGACACAGGTCGTCCAACAAAAACATTTAAAACAGTGGTAGACTCCAGAGGGTTAAGCAGCATGCAACAAGGCAATGAATTGGGTCTTGAGGCTGCTTGATCTTAAACGTGGATCCAACCTGTGAATCAGGTCAACTACTTATATTCCATCCAGAGTGTGCAACTTTAATGATACCCGTAGGTCACTGTGGTTGGGGTATGTAAGAGTACTGGTGGAGTGACCACTGGTGGATAAGTAAAATGACCAGCCAGGGGGCTGGGGGGCTAGAAAAGGCTCTTATAAAAATGTGTGGCTCACCCAGTGGTAATTAGTGTGCTACAGTAGATAGTTATTAGAGGATTGTGTCTCTTTAGTAGGTGTATAAGAGATCAAGCGTTGGTCATGAGAGCCCTCATGACCGAAAGGGGTCGACCGGTTTCAATGGCGTAGGAGATTCAGGCCATCTTCTTCAGGACCATGATTTAGAATGCAAACGAGTTTGCCAAGTGTTCAGTGAGGTGCTGAACAGGAATGAGGATACTGGTGTCTCCTGGAGGGAGACAGAAGAGGGGGGGGGGAGAAATGGAGAGCCATCAATGAGGGGGGGAAACAGAAAATAGGAAGGGGGTGTTTGGGAGCACCAGGGAGTTGGTGCAAAGCGCTAAAGGGTGGTGCTTTTAACATGCCTTGAATGGAGCATGTGGGAGCAAGGCCATTAATTGGTCAAAAATTACAGGAGTAGTGAGGGTGCCTGTGCACCAGTGGTTGAACTCGTCGCCAAAGGGTGGGGGAGAGGAAGGGGGTGCCAGACAAAGTCTCTAAAGGTGACTGGTGGGCTGCTGCCAGGGAGTGAGAGGCGCTGATGTGCACTAAATAGGATGGAAATTGTGCACTACAGGGTGGAGATGGTGAGCCCCTAGTTCGTAAGCAAGTTGGGTGAAGGGGGGAACCAGCTCCCAATTAGGTGCAAGAGGGGAGCCTGAGGGGTGGGGAGGCAGGCTGAACATACCTCTAAACCAGCATGCTAGCTGGAATGTAAACGGTGAATCTGGCTTACTCAAATTTCCGAGCTGCAGTTAAAAAGTATACCTGTGGGAAGTGAACAAACCATATCAGGTATAATAGTCTGTGCTGGGCACATGGCAGAATTAGCATGATCAAAAGGCCGTAGTGCCTAAGTGTGGTCTGTACCTGTGAAGGGGGCAGCTGCTCTCCTCCGTGTTGTCTGGGAGCTGTATCGAGCTTGTACAGCTCAAGACTGCTGGTTTGTTGGGGTAAGGCCCAATGCCTATAAAAACAACGAGCAACGCGCTTGCGCAGGCGTCTGCGTGCCGACGCTGGGTCCCTGTGAGCCTCGAGCGTCGGGAGGCAATGAGAAAAGCTCGAGCGCCTCTAGAAACAAAGGCTGAGCGCGCTCGAGCTCGAAAAGGGTCAGCCACCGCACTGGGTCTGATCCCTAGTGAAAGAGACTGGGTCTGGAGGGAAAGAGTGCAGGGAGGAGGGGCAGGGGGGAGGGTGAATATACAAAGGAATATTTATAATAAAAAAATTAATTTAAGAAAAATAATAAATGAAAAATAAAAAATAAAAAGTACAATGAATGTAGAGATAAATGTAAAAATGAATGTAAAAAACTGACAAGTGACAAGCGGAGAAAAAGCGATGGCAAGTAGTTAGTGGGGTACAAGGGGGATGGAAGGTCCAAATGAACCATGGTGAAGAATGGGCATCGAGAGGGCCTCGTGCCCGTTTGTGAGAGACATGGGCAACTCTTGGGAAAGTCCAGAGGAAAACATAACGAACCTGCAAAGCACCTACTTGCGAGCACGTCTGGTATGTTATCTTTAGGGCAACACTGCCAGTTCATGCCACTGGATTTGTTCATTCAAACCTTCCAAGTGGGTGTTGAGTCTATAAATCCACATCTGTTCTTTTTTGAACAGTATGTTGTGGTAATTGCCGCCTCTGCGGGGCGGTGTGACTTTCTCTATGATAGTCCACTTGAACTGGTCAGCTGTGTGTCCTTTCTCCAAGAAATGGGACACCAAGGGTGCAGTAAGTTTGTGCGTTCTTATGCATGATTTATGTTCGGTCATGCGGGTCCGAACTGGCCTATTTGTCATGCCGATGTATCTCAGGGTGCAGGGGCAAGTTATCATATAGATAACGCCCTTGGTGTTACAATTGGTAAATGCGTTCTGTATCCATGGTGTTTTCCAACCGATCTCTATCTGTGTGGTTCTAGAGGTCTGGGCGCACATGGAGCAATGGCCACAGGGTGCATGACCCTTGGGGGGTTGAGTGTTCCAAAGGGTTCCCTGTGTAGGCTCATCCCTAGAAGTATTAGGTGTGAGGGTTTTAACAACCTTATCTCTAATGTTACAACGTCTCTTGAGGGCAAAGCGAGGGACAGAGATGGTGGAGGCGCCTGTGTTGAGATTCGGCCAAAGTCTCTTAATTTCCCGTTTGATTTTACTGAGAAGGGGTGAATAACTGAACACTGCTGTGAAGGTGTTTGACTCACTTGGTTTGGTATGTTGTTGTAAGGTGATGGAACGTGGAATGTTCCTAGCTCGTTTACAGGTGTCCTTGATAATCCTCCTAGGATAGCCTCGCTCCGTGAGTTGCGCCATTTGGGCTAGCGGCAGTTATCATCGACCCTTGGATGTGGGTCACTGTCATGGGATCTGGTTTGAAAGCAGGCATGTCCTTGGTGACCTGCTTTTGTCGTACTAGTACTTGTTTGCCAATGCAGAGAGTGCTAGGTCGGGCACGTCTTCGGGCATCTGTGTCCATCTTGTCCTTACTTTCTTGATCCTTGCTTCTGGCTTTCTTTATGTGCGTGGACTCATCCTTTCTTCGCACATGGTGGGGAAGTCTTGTTTTGATGACACGCCCGAACATTAGCATTGATGGGCATTCACCAGTTGAGCTATGCGGTGTGTTCCGATACTCTCGTAGTAAGGTACAGATGGCTTGCATGAATGATCCATTTGTGATGGAGCAGATTTGTAGAGTGCGTTTGAGGTTTCCCATGAAACGTTCTACCATTCCATTCGCCTGGGGCCACAGTGGTGTGACTTTGTGGTGTTGGAAACCTAGATGTTCTGCGAACATGGCAAAATCATGGCTCGTGAAGGGAGGTCCGTTGTCCGATTTGACTCTGGATGGGATGCCATAGTCAGCAAACGTTTTGTCCAGCGCAGGTATAACGGACTGTGCACTGGTCGAGTGAACCAGATGTACTTCTGGGAATCGCGACATTTCATCAATGACCACCAGCACGTATTTACCATTTGCCAGCGGCCCAAACATATCCACTGCTACTTCATCCCACACTTGCAGCGGCATCTCCGATGTTTTGAGTGGCTCGGGAAACGTGCGCGGTGCCACCGCCTGACATGCTAGGCATTTCCGTAGTAGCTGTTCTACCCGTTCGTCTATGGATGGGAACCATACCTTTGTTCTCAGTTGCCTCTTGGTCGACACTATTCCTCTGTGTCCTGCATGGGCGATGTCTAGTACCTGATCTTGCAGGGTTTCTGGGATGACTATTCTGTTTTCCTTTAATAGTAGGCCTTCAGGTGATGTGGATAGAGTATGACGGACAAGTTTGAATGTGCGAAAGTGTTGTTCCTCTTCCGTGGACAAGGAAAATGTCCCTTTTGTTCTGATCTGCCATTGGTTCGATTTTAGGCAAGATTGTACTATCTGGAGTAGTCCGTCCTTTCGGGTAGCTTCCAGCAGTTGTGCCGTGGTGATGTATTTGGGTAGCGCACTGCTGATCAGGTATCTTAGATATTGATTTGCTTTGTGTGATTGGCGCTCATCTTGAGCTGGAAGTGGGTGACGTGATAAGAAGTCGGCGGGATTGTTGTCTTTGCCCGGTCGATGTATTATCTTGAATGAGTACTCTTGTAGCCTTAGACCCCATCTGGCAATTCGTGGTGGCATTCTTGCTGTCGGTTTCCCATAGATGGTGGTGAGAGCCTGGTGATCCGTGATTATGGTGAATGGTCGTCCATACAGAAATAGATGATAGTGCTCGCACGGCCACACTACCGCTAAGCTCTCCTTTTCGGGTTGGGAGTATGCGCATTCTGTCTTGGAGAGGCTGCGGCTGGCGTAGGCTACAATTCTTCTTGGCGAGTCAGGTGGTGCACCACGCCTGGATTGTGCTAGGATTGCTCCTAGTCCAACTGGGCTCGCGTCTACTGTGAGTTCCGTGTCAAAGTCAGGGTCGTAATAAGCCATGCAGGAGGCCGTTGCGATTCTTTTCTTGATTTCTTGAAATGCTTCTTCACATGTATCCGACCACTGGAATTCTTGATGCTTCCCGGTTAGGAGTCGAAGAGGCGTGCTCACTGAGGCGAAATCTTGTATATATCGGGTGCAATAGCTTGCCATTCCCAGGAAGGAGCGTACTGCTGAAGCTGACGTGGTGTGGGAGTCTCAACTAGTGCTTGAACCTTTTCCGGGTCTGGTTTCAGGCCATCTTTTGAGAAGATGTGTCCAAAGAATTTGAGAGTGGATTTACTGATTTCGCATTTGTCTGGGTTGAGTGTGAGGTGGGCATTTTCCAGCGCCATGCAAACTCTCCTCAGTGTGTCATCATGGCTCTCTTGTGTGATACCGAAGATTAAAATGTCGTCCGAGTAGTTTAGACAGTTGGGGATGTGTTTTATCACTTGATGTATTTCGTTTTGGAAGATTTCGGCAGCCGAAGATACTCCAAAACTGAGTCTTTTGTATCTGAACAGACCTAAGTGCGTTGAGAAGGTGGTAATATATCGTGAAGTAGGGTGCAGCTCCAGCTGATGGTATCCCTTATTCAAGTCTAACTTGGAAAATACTTTGGATCCATGTAGTAGATGCATCATATCAGTCATTCTTGGAGCCAAATGTCGTTCCCGCTCTATGGCTAATTTGGGGGCCCTCATGTCCACGCAAATGCGAATGCTGTCCTTGTTGTCTTTCTTCGGCACGGGTACAATGGGAGACACCCAGGGGGTTGGTCCCGATGCTGGCTCTATGATGTCCTGCTGCAATAATGACTGAATCTCGTCCTCCACGTGCCTTTGTATGTTTAGTGGTATACCTCTGTAGTGTTGCGCTGTCGGGGTTATTTGGGGATTGATGTGTAATTTTACTTGTTTGTCCTTTAATTTTCCCAACCCCTTGAACAGAGAGGGAAACATTTGTTTTATCATGTCCTTGGGGCTGGTCGTGTATGCCGACATTATTTGATACATGATTTGAATGAGTCCCATTTGAATCGCAGACTTGAAGCTCAGGATGCTGCCACCTGGTACGTCCCCTTTTATGACATATATTTTGATCTTTTGACTCTTGTCTTTGTACTGACAGTGTGCCATGAACATCCCTTGGCAGTTGAGAGGCGTGTTGGAGCCATATGAATATATTAGTGTGTCTGCTTCCTTCAGTGACTTCTTGTAGTTGAGTCGTTTGTAGGTCTCATCATTTAAGACATTAACTGTTGCCCCTGTGTCAATCAGGAATTCTCTATTTTGCCCATTTATTTGTAGTAGCAACGTGGGACTGTATTCTGCGGCTATTCTGTTTCCAATGGCATGCACGTATCCCCTTTTCCTGTACCCACTGGATGAGGATGAATGTGAGTCTCGCCTTCTGGGGGGCGAATTTTCTAGATGTCTGATCTTCTGTGTGGAATGTCTCCTGCTCGCGTGTTCTCTTCTTTCTTCCCGCCTTCTCCCCTCCCGTGGCGTGTCACGGGAGCTTTGAGGTTGGTGTCTGGATACTGTGGGTGACTGTCTCCTGCGGGATCTCGGGCTTTCTCTTGTTGAAAATCGGTCTGACCTCCTCGTGTCCCTGTGCATTTCAGTCGGTTTGAAGAAATGTATGTTTCTGCATACGGATTGAAAGTGGTTTTCACCTCCGCACTTGTCACAATTGTGTCCTATGGCAGGACATGGACCGACATGTGGAAATTTGAAACCGCACCTATAGCATTTCTTTTGTTCAGTGGGACGTGGTGCTTCTTTGGATGTTCTGATGGGGCATATTGATGCCGTGGAGGCGGACTGTGTGATCTTGATGTTATCAAGTGATTCAGTCTGTTGCGTGAGGGCAGAGTCAGCTCGTGCGAGTTGTAGTATCTCTTCTAATGTCCTGCTTTTTTGTAACAATTTCTTTCTGAAATCCTGAGATGCGCAGCCGGCAATGGTTTGGGACTTTATTGCTTCTTCCGTTGAATATCTGTCAAAATCACAATATTTCGCTCTTTTTCTGAGGCGCATTACAAAACTGTCCATATTTTCGCTGCTGTCCTGTGTGGAGGTGTGGAAAATGTGTCGTTCATAGTCGACATTTCGCAAAGGTGCGAAATAAGCATTTAGAGCATCAATGATACCTTGAAAAGTGTCTGTGGTAGATTCAGGCATTTCAAAGACGATGTCTCGTACTACTGGTCATAGAGAGTGGAGTAGGATTCCTCTAAGTCGGCGCTCCTCCCTTACCCCTGATGCATCTATGTAGACATGCAGCTCTTTGAGCCATCTGGCCCATCTGGGGGCAAGGCTGCTTGTGTCTGACATGTCAAATGGTGGCACAGCCAGTAGTTGTAGCGATTCTGAGCCACAGTCGTCTTTGTGAGTGGCTTGACGGGGTGTGGAACTGGAGGAGGGGCTTAGGATACCACTATCCGGGTTGTCTTCAGACATGTTTGCTTTCTGTTTACTGCCAGCGATGTCTTGTCTGTCTGCTGTTAGCACACAATTCAGTAATGAAGTCTACTGGGATTAAGATTGATCATGCGCGGGGAGCGTCTTGGTATCTTGCCTTGTCGGCTTCGAGCAAACCGCGTGCTTTGTGATGTACGCACACGTGGTTGGCCCTTGATGCTGGTGTTGCTACGGAGTGTCTGTAGAGCGCGATGAAGGTTCGCGCGTGCTGGGCCTGAAGGCAGGTCTGTAGCGAAATGTCTGTAAAGCGCGATGAAGGTTCGCGCGTGCTGGGCCTGGAAGCAGTTCTTTAGCTGCGTAGCGGCATACGCGTGATGTTTCAGCAGGTCTCCACGTGTGATACGCGGCGCGCATAACACGTGGGTTGGCAGCTTATTGTCTGCTCTGAAAGCTGCTTACGGGTCGGGGCCTCTTACTTGAACCGATGCTGTGCCGCGTGCTTCGTGAACGGCTCCGGTGCAGCAAATCAGGCGGCTGGAGTCCTGGAGTCAGTGACTGACGGCTGGCAGGACCTTCTGGCTCCGGCACCGGATTATGAGAACCTCGTCGCCATTGTTATCCATTGAGCATAGGTCATTCGCTGAAGGAAATAATTCAATACAGTCGTCAGGGGCGGGTGGCATGCAATAAATCAGGAGCGGAGGCACTGCGATGTTGACAGGTCTCTTTATTTCGCCCAGACTGCCGCGCGAGGCGGTAACCCCGCCTCTCGCACCACGTGGGGCGCAGCCCACTGTCAACTGTAATAGATAGAGGACTGCTCCTCTGAACATGTGTTAACAATGAAGGTAGGACATTACAGTCACAGTTTGAGATTTATGCTGAAAACATGTGCAAAACCTGTATGGCACGAGGTTACAGTTGTTAAAGAAAGTGCGAAGGCTGCCTTAAAGTGAAGTCAAGTTCTTTGGATATGGAGGACAATTCGATGACGTGAGTATTGACGTATGAACCAGGAGGAAAGTTGATTACAAAAAGTTATATTATAGCATAGGAGTATTCTGCATTTTGACTAGTAGATGGCGAAAGTGGCTTCTGATTTTCTACGGATTGCCTTTAAGAGAATGAAAAAGGTTGACGAATACCGAAGGAGTGCTGCCACTATTTCAAATATTGAGACTCAGTTATTTCTTACAACACAAAAAAAGTGTATATTTCCATGTCTGGGTTGTAATTGCTGAGGTACCATTTTCGAAGGAGAGTATTTTAAGCATCCCAAATAGGCTTTAATATGTTTTTCACTGATTATTGGACATATTTGGCGGCTCATGTAATTTTTTTGTTTGACGCGACCATGTGCATTAGGGTATGTTGGACGCATCAGTAGGAAACTCAAAGAGCCATTACTTGAGCACACATGTGGCATTCGTAATAAGAATTTTAAATCTGGTGTACTTTGTCATTTTGTTGAAAAGGCATATACTGTAAGTCAATTGAAGGGACCTGTCCTGGAAGCTATGGAAACACATCCATGTAGACACGATAGGATAAAGGCATTGAACTAATGTGAGGCTTATTGGACGCATTTATTAAACAGGGACACACGTGTAGCATGACAAATGTCTTTGACATGACCGCATGCTTTTGAAATGACTGTATTTTTAAAAATCTTTCCGTTGCCCTTTTTTCCACCTTGTTAATGCTTTTATAGAGCATTTACAGAATTTACTCAACTAATATAAGGGTGGATGTTCCAGGAGCTGGATTTTAGGTTTTGGGAACCGCCATTACTTTACCTATGATGCAGTGGGTTTGCATTGTTGGGATCGAATAGCTGTGATTGGCAGATCTCAGGTGAGGGACGATGTATTCATGACTATCTTTGCAATTCATGTGTTTGCTGTTCTCAGGTGACACATATTTGTTGCATTCTGAAAACACTTTTTTTGCTGTGCTTGACAAAGAGGCCGCAGAGCGCCTCAATACATGTTGTAGGAGCTGTTTACCCCATTGATAATCGAACACGTTTTGAATTGAACATTACAATGAACTTGTTAAAACATATGGATCTTGCAAGTCCATTCTTCATACCAAGTGAACTGTGTTTGTGTCATAGCTCATAGGGCAACTTGCCACGCTAGCCCTTGGCATGGGAGTCATCTTATTTGGTGGGAGTGATATGAGTGCAGAAGTGTACACAATGTTGTGTGTGGAGAGGAATAGTTTAACCTTTTTGGAACTGACAGGAGTCCTTTACTGCCAGGGCTGCAGATGGGCTCCTAGTCCATCCCCGAGTACTATGGTGGCAATTTGGTGTACCAAAAAAGTTTGTAGACATAAAATTATAACATAACATAATATAACATAAGATAACCAGTAAGTTATCGTTTTAGCCCTAGCCAGATTTCTTATTTCCATTTAGCAGTCTATCACAGTTATTTTGGAAGCGCTTTCCAATGCCCTGAATTCTTTTTTATTGGTACCTTCAGCTCGTTAGCATAGAAGGTTTCTGCATCTTTTTGTGAATGTATTCCTGGCATGCCTTTAAATGTGCATGTTAACACCTTCGGTGCTAAGGGCATATATGTGTACCCTAATCGGGCCAGTACCAAAAGAAAAGACTTAGTTCATTTACTACTTTCATTTGCTCTTTTTGAAAATAGATTGGCCTTTAAAAAACGTTGCACTTGGCGGCAGCAAGTGTGCCAGTTCTACTATCACACGGGTTTTCTATAGGTTTACTGTAAGTCTCAATCAACTTTCAACATGTCCTCCAATAGGCAAACCCTCTGCTTCATTTGCAAGAAAAGAAAGTCTCATCGTAGACACGAAATAAACCAGAAATTATTCTGGTAAGAGAAGCGAGATGGCCAAATACTCTCCTTTTGAGGGTGTTAAAATTTGCTTTAGATTGAAACAAAGACTGAACAACGTTTTACAGACAGTACAACGTCTGATGTAATATCTACAGCAGAGATCAGCAATCTGTGCCTCTCCAGGTGTTCTACACTACAACCCCCATGATCCCTCACCATTGACTATGCTTGATATGATCAATTAGATTTGTAGTCACTCATACAGTTACTCATTAAATAATACTTTTCATGAATGATACTCAAAATTGAACATGACATTTTCAATGTGATCGGGCCAAGGTTATGTGGCACAGGGATAGCTGCTGAGTGTTTACATTACCTGGCTCCATCGATTCACAATGGCACACTCATCCTGTGTGGATTTGTAAGAAGCCGCCTGGCATTAGTCCTCCTCATCTCAGCCTGCTCAGTGGTGTCACTCTCTGATCTAGCAGTTAATTTATACTGCCACTCAACCCTCACAATCTGTCAGATCTTCCTTAAGATTTCTTGAAGAGAGGCCACCGTGGCAAGACACTGCCCCGGTAGCATGCCCAGCAGGGATAGGCCATAAAGGAGGAGTGGAATGGACAGGAAGAACGTTGCGTGATTAGTTAAGGAGCTATGATGCAAATGTAACACATGATTGAATAGAAACCTCTTCTTTACCAGTAGGTCTGCAACCTCTGGCTTTCCAGATATTTAGACTATAACTTCCATGATCCTTTGCCATTGACTCTACAGGGTAGGTGTTCTGGGAGCTGTAGTCCAAAACATCTCGAAAGACAAAGGTTGCAGACCAGTAGCACGTTCGAAATAACAAGATGACCCCGTAGTTCAGTATAAAATGCGTTATTTCGAATTTATCCATCAAATATTGCTGCATCATTCAACAATCCATTGTAAAAATAACAGCACATATATCTAAATCCTTAAAAACCCTCCAAACCCAGACATAGTAAATAAATCTGAGTACATATATATATGCAAATGCTCACAAGCTCATCCTGGGAACATCTACACACCCCTCTAGCTGAAAATAAATTCAACCTCTATTTTGGCTGACACACCCCTTTCAGGATGACACCAGCTTAGCATAATTAAATGTTGCTTAATATAACCGGGCGATGCATGTACCACTGTTGCAGCATTTGACCCCAACAAAGGTTTCTATGCCTCTGGTCCCTAAAGAACTCTGGTTCTGATGCAGTCCACAGTCAGCAAAGATGTGGGCTCTTCAACCTAACACTTGGGTGTTATGCCGCTTGGGCCTGATTATGAACTCGTGATAAAAAGTGCGTGAAAATAGGACTTTCTCCCCTGCAGTTTGCAGCCCCATCATTGTAAGGTGGGTAGAAATATTGCAGGGGATATGTGCTTTCCAGCAGCAAAAGCTGCTAGAATCACAGTTGTGGGGGCAACACGTGCTCCAGTGACATTGTAGGCATTTCTTAATAGAATGCTACTTTTCGAGTTTAGGGAAGTTTTAATTTTTCATTAAACTAGAAAGGTGGTGCTGCAGACTAAGAAATTGATTGTTTATAATCTTGGGAGGATAGATGAGCAGCGACGTGCTCGCCTTGGAAACAAGATGACACAGAGCTAAACAGGTTCAATACCCGGGTCCGCGCTTAGAAACCTCTGGGTATTAAGCGTGTTATAAATAACCTATCATATCATAAAGTGAAAAAGTGTGCATTGGAGTTTCACAGCACCTCAAAGGTACTGTATTTTTTACTACTTTTTCTGTTGTTCTAAACCAGTGCTGCTGGGAGGAGAATCCCCTCCATGTGGCTGCCCTGCATTC